>NC_139344.1:450850368-451450368 GCF_055883805.1 Amblyomma maculatum | reverse complement strand
TGTGAGCCATTGTTTAGCAGGCTTAATGTTTTAGGGAAGAGTCGGGATAAGATGGCGCGCGAAATTTAGAGGAGTTCTGGATACAGAAGAAAGAAGACAGATGTATTAGTGAAGCCTCGCTAAGTTTACGCAGGAAATAATTTACTTTTATTGAGAAATCTTGAGTAATGTAAAGAATCGAGTTTATTATCGGGCCTAAAGCTGTTATTTTTAGACACCTCTCATATATTGTGGCCATGTTTGTTTATTGATCCTTTTTACCTCAAGTACATGTACTTCTCATTGTCATGTACTTCGTTGCTTCGTAGATATGTTGGCAGGTTACAGGTTTTTCATTACATAGGGACTTCACAAGTGACGTGTTTTAGATGGACATGTCCTACTGCACATGTGTGGTGGTTGATTGTTAGTGTGTGACTATGTGACTATGGACTATGAGACTTTTAACTGTCCAGCTTGGATGATGGTTGTGGTACACTGGGACGATCGTGGTGTTAGCTGCTGGGCAAAGAAGAGGTGTGTGGAGATGTACGTGAGTGTAGAATTGGTGACTGTCATGCTTGGATGATGTTTATGTTCTAGAAAGTGCTACTATCTCCTTGGCAAAGAAGAGGATGATGAGAAGATGTAATTGGGTGTAGAAGAGGAGGAGTGGTGAAGATGAAGTGCTTCCAGATTGATATTACAGTTGGTAGTATGCGCGTGTGTTGTGTCTGTTCGCATGTGTTTGTGGCGCCACATTTCTGAGTACTGCCCGAGCTCGATCCATGCCTTCGGTGGCTGCGTTTTGATGGTGGCGAGACTGAGAGGCGTCCGTGTGCTGTGCGATGTCAGTGCTGTTGTTGTTGCGACTGTAGGTAGAAGGAAAAGTCTGACTCTGTAGCTAAGCCACCTCCGCTGCCTCATGCGGAAAGAGGAGAAAATAGAGTAGAGAAATGATTGAGAAAGACGCGCGTCGCAACAGCCGCCGTCCTCCACCGAAGCGGTGTCGGGTGCAATGACGGCCTGGGCACCAGATGGTGGGGACCTGCCCACACAATCTACCAGATGACCGAAATGCAGTGTCAACAATTGAGGGGTGGGAGGCTGCCCTATCCAGCTCTGGACTAGAGGCCCAACGGGCCCTCGTGACACGCGCGCGGATAGCAGCGGCATCCGTTGTAGTCCGGACTATAGGGACCCCACCTACGCATCCCCCTCCCTTATCTCTGCTCAATAAAGTTTCTCATTTAGTCAGTCAGTCACGTTAAAAATCCCCAGGTGGTCGAAATTACTCAGTAGCCCTCCACTACGGCTCTTCTTTCTCTCTGTCCACTTGCACCCCAACCTTCATCCATTCCCTTGAGGCGCGGTTCAGGTGTCATAGAACAAGTGTGACAGATACTACGCTTTCCATTTCCTTGAACAAATTATTATTACTATTATTATTGATTGAGGGTGATTGACAGCTGGATTGCTTGACCAATTGTTTAGCGAATAGTGATTCGTGGTTAGTGAATGAAACTGCCTTGAATAAACGAATGTTTGTCGCAGAGTTTGGACACGGTTAGTGGCACCTATGGTTGGTATTAGTGCTGCAACATCGACTGTCATTGCACCAGATGCGTGTAATAGCGTGGAGGTTTCGTTTTTCGACGGGTTTCTAGTGACGGTAGGAGGAGGAGGAGGAGGTAAACTTTATTTAAAGAAGAGGTCGTAGGCGCGGGGTGGGTTGACGTTCCCGTCCCCGCGGTGGGCTCCTCTTCTAGGCCGTACGCCAGGTGGCCGACCGACGATGTCGTTCGGCGACCTCTTCGGCCCGCTCCGTGACTCGGAGTTGAACCTCCGGGTCGGAGCTGAGCAGCGCGACCTGCTCGATGACCAAGGGGAATTCAAAAGACGCGCGGGGGGATACGAACGCTTTGTGCGAGGCAGCTAGACAGTTGAAGCGAAGGCGGGATGCCGAGGTGCGAGCGTATGCAAAGGAATCCAAGCGCCATAAACGTCTAGAGGAAGCCGAGCAATAAGGTCAGCATGCTGTAGAAGGTTTAAAAGGCGCGGCTAATCTGGCCCGTAGACAGAAATATGCTGAACTGAAACGTGAACGTCGCCAGGAAGCTGTCGACGATGGCAAATGCAGGCCTGAAGCTCAGCTGGTTCGTAAAGCAAAAAATGGCGAGCTGAAACGTCAACGTCGTTTAATTAGAGGTAAAGAAGCCGATGACACTCATCAAAATAGCATCAGAGTGGCAACAGATGAGGCAATGGGTGCGCACGCTACCGCATCTTTTTTTAAGGCGAATTGTTGAAACGTACTCTTAATGTTTCTCATTATATTTAATTTTCTATAATTTTACCCTCAGGGTACAGAATATATTCTTACGATTCGGCAAGCCGATGAAAACAGGAGAACAGAGGACAGAGAGAGGGTCGATGGCAGTGAGATGATGTTTAATGAATCTGTGAGCGGGCCTAGCGCGCGCGCTCCTGCCCGGGCCACTTCTCTTTTCTTCCTCCTTCGTCCGTAACATGACCCGGGGCCACCGAGCGATCATCCCGATCGTAGACGAGGAAGTTTACTGGTGATGATTCCATGGCATGATGATGGGCGTGTCTGGATGCTTGAAGAAGAGGAAGAAGTAAGAATAGAACAGATTGCCGGCACGATGTCTAATGCGTGGGTAACCGCCTACCCTGGAGCTGTCAACCATCCGTCACCAGAGTCCATGGGACCGATGGCTCGAGGTCACGTCAGGCAGCTTGGGCGGGGGTTACGTGTTCGTGTCCATCGGTTCCTTCGGGTCTTTCGGGTCCTTGGTCTCGGTTCTGATTGGTCTGTTTGTTCTCCTTGTCTTCAGGTCCGAGCTGGGGGCTGGGCGGCGGTAGTTGGTCAGGTCTGGGCTTGAAGGGCTGGGGCGAAGCTGCTCGGCGGTGTCCCTGGGCCCTCAGTTGATGGTCCCGGCTTACAGATGGCATCGATGCTCCAAGGCGAGGATGGGGATGACGCACCCCGCACCTCCACCAAATGTTACGATGCGGCAAGCCGATGAAAACAGGAGAACAGAGGACAGAGAGATGGTCGATGATAGTGAGATGACGTTTAATGAATCTGTGAGCGGGCCTAGCGCGAGCGCTCCGCCCCGCGCCACTGCCCGCTGGTCATTAAAGCATATTTCATCGTCATGTCATCACGTCGTTCTGTTTCTGTTGTGTCGCCATGTTACATCGCTTGCCATGCCACCTCGTAAAATTTGGTTGGAGGTGCGGTTCATCCCCATCCTTGCCTTGCATCGTCGAAGCCAACCGTACGCCGGGTCCATCTGCCGAAAGCCCGTGGAGATCGCCGCCCAGCTCTGCCCCAGCCCTTTTTGCTCACACCCGACCAGCCGCTGTCCCCAGCCTCGCCCCCAGTCCTGACCACAACACACGACGACAAGGAAGAGCCCAAAGCCGACCCTACCAACCCTAGCGACTTCACGACCACTCGAGCGAAGACAGCACCCCCGCCCAAGCCGTTTGGCGTGTCCATGAGCCTTGGCCTTCGGCAAACGGTGAAGATTGGAGTTCATGCTCCGGTGCAAGCATTCTTTCCATCTTCACATTCATTGTGGTGTCCAGCGTTTCATGTCCCAATCCTGTGTCTGTGTTCATCGTCACGTCATAGATTGGATTTCTAGCAATCCATTTCTAGTGGCCCCGGGTAATGCTACGAAGATGACGGAGCGGGCAGTGGCGCGGGGCGGAGCGCTCGCGCTAGGCCCGCTGGCCATTAAAGCATATTTCATCGTCATGTCATTACGTCGTTCTGTTTCTGTTGTGTCGCCGTGTTCCATCGCTTGTCATGCCACCTCGTAACAATATTGCAGAGGAAAACGTAAATCGTAGAGTTTCTAGACTGAGGACGATGGTAGGATGCGAAAGAAACCCTTCTCACAGAAGGCCTCGACCGCTTCACGAATCAGGGGCGCCGATATACTGGCTTCGCAGCAGTATATTAGCTCGAATGGTAATTCAGGGATGGTAAAATAACTGCACCGTTCTGTGTTAGAGCCGTTGTGGTCAGCGTAATTGTGCGTTCAAAACCGGTGCTTCATTTATGAGCCCAACCAAAACAGAGGGCTGGGGAATCGCTGCCATATGCCAGCACTTATTGCAGCCTGTACGTTCGTTTGTACAGCTTCGACCCCCCTCCCCCTCCCCTTCCCGTTTTTCCCTAACGTAGCTAGAAGGCGTTTGGTACCTTGCTTGCACTATAGGTTGAAACAAAATTGACGCGAGTGCAGCGACCCATGGAAAGGGGGCAATACTGAGAGAGAAAAAGAGGAAAGGAGGCAACGGAAAGAATGTGGTTGGTTCACAGGAAGGGAAAGGCGCAGTATCTGTCACACTTGCTCTGTGGACACCTGAACCGCACCGTAAGGGAAGGGAGGAAGGTGGGAGTGAAAGTGGAGAGAACGGGGAGCCGTAGTGGAGGGCTACGGAGTAATTTCGACCACCTGGGGATCTTTAACGGGCGCTGACATCGCACAGCACACGGACGCCACTTCGTTTCGCCTCCATCGAAACGCAGCCGCCGAGGTCGGGTTCGAACCCGGGAACTCCGGCACAGTAGTCGGGCGTCTTACCACTGCGCCACCCCGGCGGGGAAGAATGTGGATTATTGCTATCCTAGCTAAGAAGAAGGAGTAGGTAAGGGCGGGACATGTAAAGATTACGGAAGTTAAACGATGACCCCTTGATCACCATCATTTTAAGAGAAGGGCGATTGTAGCAGGGTTGGCAGTCAGATTGACTGAGGAAACGGGAGGATTTGTGGGTATAAGATGACTGCAGCTCGCAAGGGAATTAAGTAAACGAAAATTCGAAGGGGCTCAGTTTGAAGTGGATGCACCTAATAGCTCATGATGAAACTCGCAAGCTTTCCTTCAGTTATTTAAGAGGAAGTAGGCAGGTTCTAGTCGAGTTGGTACGGTATACGCTCTGCTAAGCGGGCTTCCTGTAGCAGCGCGTTACTCTCGAGCTCGCAAGCTGCACGTGCTTACGAGCGCGCATCGGTGTGGGAGGTGTGTTTTCTTTTTACCTCGTGGGCGAAGCACCTCCGTCGCCGAACAGGTTGCGTAATAATCGCAACGAAACGATCAAGAAAGACAGGCGCCACGACGGCTGATGGCTGCGCAGGGGATGGGCTTTTCGGTGCCGAGGAAAACAATCAGCCACTCGCACGGCGGCGCTTCTTGCTCCGTCATTTGGCCGCCGCCCGTTGAGCCTTTTGTGATCCTTCGGCGCATGGCTGTTTGCCTAGCGTTCGGTGTGTAGGAAAAAAAAAAAGAACCATAATAAGAAGGAACCGGTGTGTGGCAAACGCCATCGCACGTACGACTTCCGTGGCCTCCGCGGTCTCCGGCCACTGTAACACTTATACTCTGGACTGTTTTGGTGCAGGAAGCAAAAACAACAAAAAGAAAGTAGCGTCCAAGAAACTGTTTGGGTTGCTCCAAAAAGATGCCTTGCCGGGCTGTTTTTCTATACAAATCGAACGACCATACTCACGTGTCTTCTCATTCGCGCGATGTTTCTTTCCTTGTCCTTTACGTTCGACGCGATCGGTGGCGCATGTTAGCCGGAGGGTGAAACCTCAAGGACAGCTGTCGCAGGAGGCTTCGTTGATCCCTGCGTTCCGCGGGCACCTCGTTCACGTGGCGAACGCTCGATGCCGACCGCTGGAGACGCCTCACGCCTGCCTTCATAAGCGCTGTCTGAACACGTCCCTTTACCAGACACTCGGGCGCGAGGTCTCCGCAGAGGTCTCTCGCAGCAAACTGCAAACCGTCGCTTCATCTGGCGTGCTTGCACTGCCGGTTGCGTTGTCAGTCCGAGCCTGTATGGATGTCTATAGCGTGCACGTTAGCAATCAGCATACACATAGTGAAATACAGTAACGTCGGCGCATTCTTTAACGCCGCTTTCTCAACACCGAAACCCGCGCCTTCACGTCGCCAACATGTACTACGAACTGCGTTCCCACAGCCTTCCGCGAAGTTTTATTTTTTCATTCCCCCTTCCATTTGCGGAAGAGTCAGGCTCCGGACGTCTAATGAACGATGCTTTGTAATAACACTGCGCGTGCTTGTGTGTGCGTGTCTTCCTGTGCATCTGCGTAGAAGGATTAAGCACCACGTGAGTGATGACGAGGGGAACACCTTCAAGACAGCCGCTGACTCACCGAGTTAGTTCAAGCAACTTCGAGGCTAGGTTACAGGCGTCTCTCCCTGCGGAAGGATTAATGGCCGGGGTCGATGTACGACTGTTGCGCAGCACGTGCAGACAGCCAGTGCGAGGACTACGCGCCACGGAGACCCCAACGACCTTTTGCAGTCCGCAGGCAGTCACTCTCCTCGTCATTTATTGTGGCGGCGGTTACATAACATGAGCAGTGATGCATAAACGTAGTACGACGGCAATTACCATAAGGCGCGCTTAATTGCTCTCACGGACGTTCGGCGAAAACCGGGTGTAGTGCCTGCATTGGCTTTCGAAGGAGACGCGGATCCAGCCGGGGCATTTGTCCGGTCTGACGCGAGGGTTAATGCTCACGGTGTTGGAGCAAAATATTTCCCCTACGTAACGCTTCTTCAGAACTTCGCCGATATGACGCACATATGTAACCAATGCCTGCAAAACGAGGCGGTAAGGGGCTCCACGAAGGCAGAACAGCACATCGTCTGGGCTTCCACGTCTTAATGAGGTTTTGAAGTCTATGCCAAGTTTGAGGAAATAAATCAGAGTGCAAAAGAAAGACGATAGTGTAGAAAGAAAAAGGGAAGGTAAAGGAGTCCTTGCAGAAACTAGTGCAATTCAAAGCAGCGCACGCACGCACACGCAGTTTGCTTTGCTCGCACAAACCGTAGGTAAAATTTATGTACAATGTTGTTTACTGCTCTACTGCTCCTTTGCGGATCATTTATTTAATGGCAATTAAGGCTTTACTGGCATGTTCGCAGAGCCGCTAAGTGAAAAAACGTTCGGCTGAAAATATTATGCGAACAAATCATTTCATGGAATATTTCTTACGTTGGAGTAAGTCAGTAAAGTAAGACAATATAGGTGGTCAGTTAGAGTCACGCGCACGTGCTGTACGTTGAAACCGTTAGTAGAGCCGTAATGAATATAAGATGTAAACACTACTACACATTTAGAAAATGGTTGTAGGTAAGAAAAAGGGTAGTTTTAAAAGGAACAGAAACCTTCATTAAGATGGGCTCAACTATCGTCATCTTGTCATATTTCAACTGAATTCTGTAACTTGACGCTTGATTTCAACCTGTCTCAACTCGTAGACCAACCCACCCGCGACACTAACATATTAGACCTGATACTCACAACGGCGCCAGATACGATAAAAGAAATAACACATTTGAATGGTTTCAGCGATCACCATTTACTTCAATTAAGTATTGACATTCCAGTTCCGTTTATGGGCTATGTGACTAAAACGATTCACGATTATAATAAAGCAAATTTCACAGCTATCAACACAGAACTTGAAATATTTTTCTATAATACATTTCTACCGTACATCAACAGCCGCTGTGTTGAAGAAAACTGGGTACTCTTTAGAGATAAGGTTTCATCTCTGGTTGGCCAGTTTGTTCCTGTAATCAAAATAACTAAAGATAAATCCAATCCTTGGTTTACCAGGAGGCTTAAGGAACTGCGAAATAAGAAAAAGCGGTTATATCGGACTGCTAAGCGTGCGTGCACCAGTTCTGCTTGGAATAAATACAGTGACACACTAAAAACATATTGCTCCGCCTTATCCTTCGCGAAAGATAAGTACTTTTCACACGACCTTCCATCCCTTATAAAAACTAATCCCAAAAAGTTTTGGAAACATATATGTCCAGATCGGGGTGGAGGTTCCATATCGCTACAATGTAACACCATTCCAGTTTCAGATATTAAATATCCAACAATTTTCAACACATACTTTTCATCTGTATTCTCTTCCGAAGATAGCTCTAACCTACCGGAGGTACCCTCATTAATTGCCGCTACATGACACCCATTGAAATAACTGAGGAAGGTATCATCTCTCTTATAAATAACTTTAAGGTATCTACTTCAGCTGGTGTTGATGGCATTAATTCTAAAGTCTTAGAACACCATTTCAATCTCTAGTAAATTTTTATTTCATATTTTTCCCCAATCTTTAACTAGTGGATTGCTGCCCGCGGATTGGAAGATAGCTAAAATAATACCGATCTTTAAAGCAGGAAACAAAACTTCAGCTGAAAATTATCGTCCAATATCTCTCACATGCATCTGTTGTAAAATGCTTGCACACATAATTTCATCTCACGTTTTCAGTCATCTTAGCAGAACAACTTTTTCTATACTAATCAACATGGATTTAGGAAGGGTCATTCCTGCGAAACACAGTTATTCGAACTAACCACTGACTTGCATTTCCATATGAATGAAAGTCTTCAAACTGATTGTATATTCCTTGACTTCGCCAAAGCTTTCGACCGGGTAGCTCACTGCCGCCTGATTTCAAAATTATCCGTCTAGACTCGTTAACTTTAACATGGCTTCGTAACTTCCTTTCGCTTCGGCAACAGTTCGTATTTGTTAACAATATGTGCTCTAATATTTCCCCTGTTATCTCCGGTGTGCCACAAAGTAGCGTGCTCGGACCCTTATTATTTATTTATATAAATGATTTACCTACTGATATATCCTCTTGTATGCGAATTTTCTCGGATGATTGCATCATCTATCGCCCCATTAAATCTTCTGATGACCACCTGGCGCTCCAATCAGATCTCCTTCTTATTAACGAATGGTGCAACTCATGGTTAATGACCCTTAACGTATCGAAGTGCAAAATAATATCATTTAGCCGCAAACGAAACAATTCCAGCTTTCCATACCGCATTCAAGACGATTTACTGACTGTCGTATCCCATTACAAATACCTCGGTGTTAATCTTTCCTCTGATCTTTCATGGTCCTTTCATATTACATCCATATGCGCTGCCGCCTCAAAGTCATTAAGGTACCTACGACGTAATAATCTCAGGAATTCTCCAGCTAATATTCGTAAACTAGCTTACCTTACTTTTGTTCGTCCACAACTTGAATTTGCTTCATCCATTTGGTCTCCTATCATAACAACACGATCACCGCAATAGAATCCATCCAAAATAGGGCAGCACGATTCATATCTCGAAACTATAACTACCATTCAAGTGTCACTGTGATTAAAAGTAACCTTTCGTTAGAATCCTTAGGTACACGCCGCGACATCGCCCTTCTAACACTATTGCACAAGTATGTATACCCCAATCGATTCTGTCCGCTTCACCTCGATGTTCCATCCCGCACGTTCAAAAGATTGCACAATCACCTCAGTTTTACAAGAATATATGGTGACACATTTGCCTTCAACTCATCAGCACTTCCACGAGCCATCAGATTATGGAATAACCTGCCAGACATTATCGCTTCTCTTCCTAATCTAGAAGCGTTCCATCGCCAACTCATCACATTATATCACTGAGCCTTCATTTTGCCTTATTTGTCTTATATATACATTTTTATTAAATTTGTTGGAGCAGTTAAATGTCTTGATGGGTTTTATTTACTTGTGTTTGCCTATGTACCCTTCCCGGTTTTTTTTCCTTACCATTTTTTTTTAAGCGCCATTCGGGGCACTGTGTGCCGCTTGCTGTTTATTGTGCTTAATCTGTGTGTGTACCATTGTGCTTTAATCTGTGTCGCGTATTTCTTTTTCTTAATGATGTAATAATTTCCGCGTCGTACTATTTTGTTTGTTCATATATTAATTACCTTTGTATTTTTTGCCTGTTTCCTTACATTTTATGTATATATTGCACTGTATAGATTTTTTGTCCCCCTTACACAATGCCTAATGGGCCTGTAAGGTATTTTCAAATAAAATATCTTTTTTTAGAAATCATAGTGCGACCTAAATTTCAAGGAATAGACTATCGGCTGTTTAAATGAGGATACAGTTACTGAAAACGAATCATCCTTTCTCGTGCGTGCCTTAACGTCCAACGTTGCTTCGGAGCTACAGGTGACAATTTCTTTTAATCGTATCAGTTGTCACCTTTGATCTTTGGGTTGCCATCTTTTTGTTACAATGCACAACAAACGGCAGCGCTCCTTTCATTCGCTCAAAAGACGCAGTGAATGATGCCGGTTGCTCCGTAGTCGCCTTTTGACAAAAACGTCTGCGATGAGAGATCACTCGCGGGGCTTTGCGCAGACGATTGAAGAAAAATATTAGTGTTTTTCAATCATCTCAGAAGAGAACTATAAGAACGTGAATATTGCATTTTGCACAAGCCATACCTGTTTCTTTGCACGCTGTATATTATTGACATTTAGGCTAAATCACATTAGCAGAAAACAAAGGAGCCGAACATTGAATTTTGCATAACCATGCTTCCTTGCATACCATGAATTATTACTTAAGAATTAGACTGCACGAAACTCGGAATAAAACCTAGGAAGTAAAGTGCTGCAGGAATCAGAATCGCGCGCTATTGCGAACGTGACTTTTGTGATTACACTGGCACACATTCGAGGAGGCTATAGGAGAGCTATTGCTCCCGCGGCTGGAGTGAGAACTGCTCCCGTCAATTTGGCCGTGATGGCTAGCTTGGTCATCTGACTTGAGCAGCCTTTACCAGCAGTGGAGAGTCCAAGGGGTTCAACTTCTGCTACATGCCGTGTTGCTCGTCACGTAATGTTAGAGTTGCAAATTTCTTGTTTCGGAGATGGGAGAGACTGGTTTTCTCGCCTCTCGGAATGTAACGACTAGCATCGGCGCTAGAACGACGTCACTACGCGGCAAGCCCTTCATTTGAGATCCTTGCATCTGACAGAGGCTACCCTTGATCAATCCGATGCTATCCACATTGTGTTTTCGCTCAGTCGGCAGCTTTTAAAATCTCCCGCAGTTTAAATCCAACTCCGGTAATTGTCGCATAGATTCGTTTCGCGGTCCTCTTTCCTCTTCAGATTTATCCTGTCTCAGAGGTGGCTCGTCGGAATTATTGTTTTCCTTGGCGTCAGCTTTGACCTTCTTCGGTATGGAACGTGGACGGTGCTGCATCCGTTCAGATGGCGCGCGGACCACGATGCAATACTGCCGAGCTGCTGCTTGCCCTCTCACCTCGGCGCTGTGCTGTGGACATACGGTCTGATGCCCCGGTGCGGACTTTCGCCAGACGCGACCCGTCCGATATCCGCTGCATAGCTCCTCCTGGCCTGACCCTCTCCTCTGTCGACCGACGCGTGCGAGATCCCTTTCGCGGCCTGACCCGAGCGGCTCGCCTCTGTGCAGGCAAACATATAAGCGCCTGCTTGGTAGGGGCGCCATCCACAGGCGCCTTTGTGCGCTGGCACCCACTAACGATCCGCGTATGCCGCCGAGGCGCTTCCGACAATGCGCCGAAGAAGCGGCCATAGCCGCGCTGTCGCATCGTTTAGAAGCCGCGCTGGGGCCACCGGGTCGACCTTACCCTCGCGGCTTTTCTCCGCCGACGTTCTTCTCTTCATCGTCCCGTTCCCCTTACGCTCGCACAACGGCCATACATTGTCTCCATCCTGCCACTCTTCTTCGCGCCGCTGCTGCTGATCATCGCCGCATAGTTCGCGCTCAAACTTTCGCTCCTTGAATGCCGGCGAAAATGCTCGCTCGTAGCTCTGTCACGCCTGGCGTACCGGCTGCCAACTTGGCTGAAGGCATCCGGAACGGAAGGCTGAGTATAAATGCGTACAAAAGGAAGGAAGTGCACCAGTTCGCGCCCAAACGACAGCTCAGCATGAGCGGTTTGAGGAAGTAAAGCGGTACTCTGCGCGTGTTTGTGTTGACCATTGAAGACGCCACTCAGAGAGATCGAGGACTGTGTCAGCAGAAGCGGACGAAGCCATAGTAGGTTTCAGTCGTCTCTAGGGCTCATGACGCGCCAAAACGTGTTCTGCTCCAGTTCTAGTGAGTTGTGGCAAGACGTTATCGGCAATGGTGTTGCTTATCACAAGCCACGCGTACTTATCACAAGCCACTTGGCAAGCGACTCGAATTAAACTGCTGTAGGTTCCGCAGGCTGGTTTCGCTAGTTTCGGAGTTATTGGACATCCAGTAGCCGTAATGTGGGGGCACGAATATCAAACATGGCATCGACCTGCTTACACGCAGGCAGAATATGCCTCCTGACCCTCAAAGAGCACGTGTCTGACCACATTCTTTTACGCATATATCTATTCTCAGAATCACTTGTTTATCGTCACTGAATTTAAAGAGAGCATAAAGCGAATAATCTCTTGCACACGTTATATTTGCTCAACAGTTGAACATGAAATGGAACAGTATTAACGAATTAGTAATATGATTAAATTTCGAGAACTTCTATACAGGTAAAACATCAAGGCACAACCAGGGAAAAGCCGAATGAATAATTGTAGCACGCTAAAGCCTCCCATCCTATATTCATTAAATAAATTTGTTATCAAATGTTGGGAAATAAAACGTTTCAATCAATCAATCAATCAATCAATCAATCAATCAATCAATCAATCAATCAATCAATCAATCAATCAATCAATCAATCAATCAATCAATCAATCAATCAGCTTGGCAAAAGGAATGAACGAAGTACCGGCTCTAAAACGTTGGGACAAGAAAAGGAAAGACACGTACAAGTGCTGAATTTTCAACTGGTAGTAACAGTACAGCCATATTTCAGCGAAAAAACAAACAAACAACAATTGTCAATTTAGCGTGGTTAGGCTAACTGAATTAGGTGCTCTTGTGTTTCAAAACATGGCATCGGCCTGCTTACCCGCAGGCAGAGTAAATGCCTCCTGAGCCTCAAAGCCGCTTCAGTATTCGCTTGGTTACAGTTTTTCGTTTCGAGGCTTGCTTTTCAAGGTGAAGCGGGACTTAGGAAGCGATCTGCGAAATCGGTTAATGGTGGCCATGTGGTATGCAGTAAGCAGTTTTGTGGACGCTTAGCGCAACCTAAGAGGGCAATACGATAGTTCTATTTTTCATTATGCACGAGTGAAGACGATGACGGGGTAAGTACAGCGTAAGACTAGCAGTTAAAGAAGCTCGAAGCTTAGCTGCGGTGATGGTGTAGTTTATTAAACAAAGAGAAATTTGTGATTGCGTGGTGGTGCAATGCTAGCGAAGCTAATTTATACACGACGCCTTAGGTTCAAAACCCGCTTGCAGCCGAAATGTTTTGTTTTGATTTTTGATCTTAACCAACTAGCGCCTGTCAACAACCGCTTGCCAGAGTCACCTGTGAAAGCAAGTTCCAATGGAGGCATAATACCACCTGCACACACAGTACAGGGAAAAATCTGCGAAGTCAGTGAAGCCTGTGCCCCTCAGCAGATGAGAGCGGATCAGGGAACAAGAGCTGCCCTTGGGCCCTGTGCACAGGCGCTACTGAGCACATTACTGGGCATCTATCATTAAAAGCAGATTTCCTGCTGACAAACGCCCACGCACTACTCCAGCAGGCCTCCACCCACTGCCTATCCGCTCGCTCTTTCGGTCATACACTTCCACCCATGTAATCCCATCAGAAGGCTGAAAATAAATCAAATTCGCAGGGGTAAGCCGACATGTGCAAAAACGAGATATTCTACAAACAATACGCATTTTTCAGGGAAGATTTGTCCCAGAACATCGTTTATCGCCTAGCTGTATACCCTTTCATGCTTAGTACCTTATGTCAAAAAAAAAGAAAAAAAAAGAGGAAAAGTTCGTCGGCGTCGGCGGTGCCGACTGTTTCAAGAAATGTACCATTTAAAAAAAAGATAGAAAAGAAAACAAGCATGCTTAAGGTAGGCTTCTCATGAAATAGCGTTAGTACTCTTATGTCAGGAAAAAAAAAAATAGAGAGTGGGGGAGACACTTAAGCTCCACCTTTAAGGTCATGACGCGATAACGTTAATGGTTACCGTTTGCTGGCACACCATGCAGATCCTTGTTGACGTTCAGTCGCATTCCTGCTCGCATCACTAATCTTTGATTTATGGTTCTGTTGTCCTACACATACTCTTTAGTGTTCAGTCGTAAGATACGGCATCACGTGAAAGACCCCTCACATAGACGCAGAGCCTCGCTTTTACTACGAACTCATACCTGAGTGAAACAGGGCATTGTGTCTATCACTAGGGATGCAAGGGTCCTGCAGAAGGCCGGAGTTCGACCTCAGACTTTTACTTCAAAGGCAAAGTCCAAGTTTGCAGCGCCTACCAGCTCGGCCATGTCATATAAAGAGCTCTTTAATATTACCAGTTGCGAAATTTCCCATAGGGCCCATGTATTAAAAAGAAAAGCGGTTTTGATTGGACAAACTTCCGGTGTTTACGAATAGTGGCGGTGCCCCCGGTCATTCAAGTAAACTGTGTCATAGTTGCAAAATTTCAGATTGTTGATAAATACGCAACCACCAGGGAAATAAGATAAGTTCAAGATGTGCAGCAGCGAAAATTCTTAGGCGTGACAGCCGTAGATGTAAATAGGGTGAAAAACGAAGAAAGAAAGACGTCATTCAAAGAAGGCAATGACGACAATAGTAGAAAGCTTCTATTGATGCCTTCTAGATGGTGCGACATGGACACCGGAAAAGTTTGTGCTAAAACTAGTCACTTTTTGAAGCGCAGTTTCTCAACTGGTATGATCTAAAAGCTCCGATCATATGGTCTTGTGACGTTACACAACCCGAGGACCTGTCACTGCACGGCCGTGCCACCTGCCAATTACAACCTGCCAGGGCCATGCCCGTGATTCTTCCCCCACAACACAAACTGCGTCAGTGCTGACGCCAGATTTTCTGGAGAACAGGACCTGTCACGCTACCGCGTGAAAATTGTACGGCGGCACCGGCCGTTATTTTTTATTTATTTCGAGCATACTGCTACCCTCTTTCTAGGCTGTTGCAAGATTGGGGTACATCATGATAGTTAATCTGTAATATTTCACGAGTTATACTACCACTGCGGAATAACATCGGAATTGAGTAGTCATCATGCGTGGTAATATCAGTCTATAGTGTAAGTACAATGCAATATGAGTACAGATGAAGTAATATTCTTAACAAGGAGTACACAAACGTTAAAAAAACGATTACGGGAGGTTAGAAAGAAAATATGTCCAGAAAATTAGAGTTAAAAACATCCTCGGGTAACACGTTCCATTTCCTAATCGCTTGTGGAAAAAATGAATAATGAAAGGTGTTAGTATGAAATTTATACTCTCTAGTATATGCTGTCAATGTTTAGTTTTAGTAATTCTTTTAGATGAAAAGACTAGGTAAAGCTTTGAATCTATTTTTAGGTCACCAATCATTAGAAGGAAGAGGACCTTGAGGCGTGAAGTTCGGGCGTGGTTGCTAATAGTGGCGAGGTTCGCGCTGTTCAAAAGTTCAGTTGGGGAGTCGTTACATGGATATTTTTTGAAAATATACCTGACTGCTTTCCGCTGGACACTTTCTAATAAGGCCATTTGCAGCCTCGCAGCTACAGAATTTGGTGATGGTGTCTGCGGAACTTGCCATTTGGCTGGTGACATGACCTGGCACTGTTTGGTCGAATGGATTTTTAATGTCACCTGATCAGATAGCGTGGTCGACTTGAAAGATACTGCCAGGTAGCTTCTTTCATATAGAAGGGTTAGATGCTAATCGAACGCACCAGGACCTTTTCGCCACGTCCTTTGGAAGCCTTGCAGTTACCAAGAATCACCACCATGCCTCTGGCACTGACTGATCAGAAGTTTCCCAGGTAGCACAAAGTGGGCTATGAAGCGTGGGCCCCGGTAGGCCCGATTTAGGCAATGCAGGACAGCCCCGGTGGGCTCAATGTGGGTGCTGCAAGAGGGGCCGACGTAGGCCCAAAGCGGGCTGTCGATAAAGCCCCAATGGGCCCCACTAGGGGCCGATGCAGGCAGCCCTTGCGGGGCTGCCCACATTTTTCCGGCATTGTTGAAAGGGCACATCTCGCCAACTCCCCGCGATGGTCCTACTTTAGACCGATTTGGGCAGCCGCTTTGGAGGAACATTTTTTTTTATTTCAGTTAGCCCCTCAGATAATGACATAGCACCAATGCGGGTTCTATAGCGCTAGCCGCACTTGGGCTTGCCCACATTATTCTCATAGGGGTCCGACGCAGGAAATTGATGGAAAGCCCTAGTCCAAGTTTTCCCAATCAATATTTATGCACATAATTAAGTAATTAATTTAAACATATCTGCACTTTCTAAACAGCCACAATATTAAATTTTACAATAATTCATAACATTCATCTAGCTGAAATGACTTCATGTACATCTTGTTCAGGCTATGGAGATGTGTGTTCTGAACAGCAATATTGTGCTGGGAGTTGCAGGCTGTCCAAAGCAACCACATAAGAGGCAACAGTTAGCAATCTATTTTAGTATTTGTAGCGCAATTTGCATGAGCGCGAGAACTAAAGCCATGTAAATTTCTAATCGACTAAACATGGCAACAACTGTTATACAAATCATCTATAATAGTAATTTAGGGCAACATCCAATGCAAATAAAGGTTGGAAACAATGATTACGCAATTGCACGCACGCCTTCTAGCCCCATTACGGCCGATGTGGGACCTACAGCGGTTTTGTGTGGGCAGCTCCAATTGAGCTGGACGTTGTTTTTGAACCTAGAGCCCCCCTGCTGTTGCACGGGCCTTCAAAGTCCCCACAAAGGACCGATTTTGGTACCATGCGGGCACGCCCGCCTTCCAGCCCTATTACAGCCTGCGTGGGACCTAAAGCGGTTTAGCTAAGGCTGCCTCATTTGGGCTTCACGAGGGCTTGCCCAAATTGAGCCCTTATTCATATTTCACCTGCCCTCAAGTAACCTACAAGGGGCCGATTGGGGCAGCATGTGGGTATGTCCGTTTGCTTGCCCCACTACGGCCGATGTTGGTCCCACAAAGATTTAATGGGGGCGGCCTCATTTCGGATGCATGAGGGCTTTCCCATAAAAAGCCCACATTTAGGTTGGGTTGCTCCCAAATATCCGGCAAGGGACCCTTGTGGTCTGGATGCAGGAATGGGCTCTGCATTAGCCCAAGAAACGCCGCTATGAGACCCATGCAGGAGGAGCAGGGGCATGCCCAAATGGGGCTTGCCCACTTTTGCCCCATCGGGGACCGATGCAGGTTTTATGATGGTTGTCCCAGCCCCACCTGCCTACATCGGACCTACTGGGGCTCCACATTCTGTGCTACCTGGGTTTCCTGAGGGAAACTGCTACATCACATTGAACAATGTCTCTGAAACGTCTTGGCATAGGGCATGGCACTATCATGTAGCATGCGGTCGAAAAGTGGGGCTGACGTGTAAACGCTGCATGACTTTTCAATTCAGATGGTAGAATGACGGTAATCGAACTTTCGGGACCCTTGCGCTGCGAGTTGGACATACTACCCTTAGGCCACGCAGGCGATTTCGTCTTTCTTAAGCGGGAATTTTTATCTGCGTCGTGTGGTCTTTCACATAATCGAGAAGAATACGTTAATATGCTAATAAGTGTGAGGTAATCGGGCAGAAATGGAAGGATTGCTGACCAAGTGAATGTGCATGTACGCGAGTGACGATTCGCAATCGAAGCCGTGGACTGAAGGCGTTAACGCTATCGCGTATACCCTTAAAGGCGGAGCTCTTCACCCTCCAATGTTTCTTGTTCCTTCTGCTAGAACAGAAGACGCAAGCACTTACTTTCATAATATTCGAACATAATGGTTCCAAAGTGAACTCTGATTGCCCTACCATGCTGACCTTACTTCTGATACAATAATTTTTACATGAGCAGTCTTGAGCAAAAGTGACATACAACATGCAGCCGGCGGTGGAGCTCGGGAAAACTGCATGCAATGCCATCTACAACATCTGCCTGCGATCGAGACAATCATGGCAGCTGTGCCCCATTTTATCGACATGCTTGTGTAGCTGTCAGTGTCGATGCAGTTTTCTCGAGCTCCGCTATAGGCTGCGTGTTGTACGCCACCTTTGCTCACGACTGTACGTTGCATCAGTCTGCGCAGATTAGCGGATTTAGCGTCATGTACTGCGTTTCATTTGATTTCTACCAAATTTGGCTAATAAAATGGCCAACGTTTGTATGACTAACCGAAAATGAAGTGAAACCTAATTGAACCCTATCTTTAAGAACGTCTTCTAGACTGTGCTTTATAGGGCGAAGTGGCAAATGACACTACCCATACCACCTACCGCAGTTGGTGCACTAAAAATCCACCTGCCAAGGTTGAAAGTAGCAAAATGACGAGGAGCAAACGCCGTATTTCATCTTGATGGCGAGATGTGGCAGACACGAACGGCAAAGTCTAGAATATAACGAAGACTCGAACATAAAGAACGCATTGGATGCAACGAAATACTCGTGTGTAACGAAAACTCGAAATACTGGGATTTATCAAAATCCTTTAACATGCTCCACAAAACCACAAAAAATCAGTTGAAAGCCACATACTTCTGCAATTCCTGTGCATCTATCGAATTGGTCGCTCTAAACCATTTTGCGGAGCGTTATAAACTATTCTACCATATTATGCGGCAGGAACATGTATTCTTCGGCTAAGGATGCCAATAATTAAGAACGTTAATGAATTTAATATTGGGCGCGAGGACCTACTGTGGCGCCACCTCTTGGCAGCGCCGCGTGATGCGGTAAGTGGGATAACGCGCGTTGAACGTTTGCTGTGTGGTGCTTTTCTAGGCAGTTTAGTTACGCATATTCTAAATTTATTCATTTATTACACTTCGGTTTAGGCCTGTTGAATACTATTTCAGGTATTAGGCGGCAAGAAGGCATTTCAAAGAGTCGTGAGCCATCGAAGCGTAGCTCGGCGAGGGAAATACTGCTAAGACGCCGCACACCTGCAGCGTTGTCGCTGTTGTTAAAGAAAAGGAACATGTGACAGATTCAGCCTGAAATAAGCGATGATAAATCACGGAAATCATTTTGAGAAAATTACGCGCTGCACCGCTACATCGCTGCTTTGCTCGGTAATTATATTTTTCTGCTAGAGGAACAGAGCTCTCAGTTGGTGACAGGTGCGGGACACTTCGCACAGTGCCGACAGAAATGGTGCCATCTGTCTGATTCTTGAATAGTCAAAATTTTACATTGGCGATGCCGCGAAGAAATCTTTTAAAGTAACTGTGCACAGGTGTGTTCCTCCTTGCCCGCTGATCGCGACCATTGCCACTGGAGCTTCGGGGGGGGGGGGGGGGGGGGGTTGTTTTTCCGCGTAGTTTTGTCGACTCTTACGTGAGCAGATCATGATAAGCATTGGTTATTTGTTTTCTCGATCATTTGAAATTACTGCTGAAGTTACACGAGGTGAGTCACAAAAAGCATACCGCTGGGCATGGGAGCAGAAATATTTAGTTTCGGACATCAATGCCTTCATTAAGAAAAAATCTGACACCTCCCCACTTATGGACAAACGTTCCTTTCTCAGAGTATAGGTAATGCTCGGCAATGAAGCCAGTATATTTTCAACCTGCCAGAAATCAGACTTCGTTAGCTTTGTAAGTTATAAGCGCAAGTTCTTCGGCCGCAACTCACGGAACTCTCCAACCCCACATAAATGAAATCTTACTCGATGAAACGCAAGTTGGACAGAAAAGAATGACCACTCACTTCTTTGCACATCGGCAACTTGTTTAACCAAGCTTCCTTGAGGTAACTCTTCGCGTGGAAATGGGGCCGTGCGCAGGGTTCTGTTACGTATACAAAGCAGTAACAGACCATGCCAAAAGCTTAGATAAATTAAAGCAGCATCAGCGGCGACGCAAGATGAAAGTGTATGGTGCTGGCACACGTCAGAAAGCAACACTGCAGAAGAAACCGTGACTTTTAACTTGTAAAACGCACAACTGCAGCAGAAATGCAATGTGTGGTCTGGAAGCATGGCCGCATGATTAGCACAGCAAAATAGCGTTTAATAATTGAGACACAGCAAACACAATCCTGTCAAAACGACCTGCTGCAGCACGATATTCCGTGATTAACTGAGTTAAACCGTCTGTATTTTTTGTTTCACATCGGTATGCTAACCTTTTTCTAACCAGAGTAGCCGCAGAGAACTGCACTCTTTATGGGGCGAGACTGAAATGCTGTTCGTCCGTGTTCTATTGCGCGTCTTTGGGCAGCCTAAAAAATCAGGGGAAAAACACGTTGTACGCATCCACGCAAAGTAAGCTTTTGATGTCTCAGCAATAGCTTGCCGTGCTTATAGCGGAAGTTATTTGGGAAAGTTTTGTAGAATTTCTAGTCTCCTCCTTTTTATTACAATTTATAGCTAAGCTTTACGTTTAGACATTCATCTGTATTTGCGGACAGCAATTAGAGCGACTGGGCTGAAAGTGCCTTATAAATATGCTCAGTGGGCAGCGAAAATGATTTAGGCTGTCATGCTCTGTCAATGGTTCATGTCGATTAAGGTCTAAAAAGGTCTAAAAACCTTGCGAATGCTTTACGCTTCACATCACTGTCGTCACTGGCACGCTGCAGAGATTTGCCAGAACTTCTCTCAGGCTCTGTCTGTCGTCCACCTCAGTGCCTTTTTATATTAATAGGGTAAGAATTTCGGACAGCTTAAATAACGCGATTTCATGGGACGTCTACTAAATTGTCTGGTGTTCAAATAATCAAAACCCTTACGTGCTGTGTCACGTGGGTAGCATTTCCTTCGTAATTTGCATGCCTTAACTGAAGTGCCTATTAACAAGACATACCTTGGTTTTCATCGCAGGAAGACAGTGTATGAAGGAACGAAGTTGACAGGACAGAGTACTAACATCTTAGGTTTTTATTGAAAGATAACGTGGTTATATACAGCAGCTGGTTTAAATTTGCTTTTATCAATAAAGTGAAAGAAAAGCAACCACACGCGGATATATCAAGGCAACTGAGATTCTATCATCCCACGATGTAAATACCATAATTCCAGTTCTGTTTTTCCACAAGATGTTTTATTTGTTTTCTTGAGAGCAAAATTGAAGAACTGCTGGCACACGAGCGACCATGTTTTGCAATCTCTCATGGATTCGTGCAATCTGGTGGCTCGTGTGTCAGCAATCTCTACAAAGCAAGTTTAGTAGACCACTAACCAGCTTGTTAGGCCACTAACCAGCAGGACCCCCTAGAAACAAGACAGAAGCCCGTTTTTCCTATACTCATGCAAATCTTCTTGTTTGACAGATAATAAGGGGCAGTCTTCGATCGTGTTTACTAGAATTTGGACACCCTCTTTACTCCGAAGATTGCACCAAGCGATGCCGTCATCGGTGGTACAAGCTTCGACATTGGGAAATTAAATGTTTTGTTAATAAAGCATCATTTTCTTTCTAGACAGTGCGTTCAACAACAAAACGCCTGCATGCCGCTTAAATCTCGCGGCATTCCTCGGGCCTACTAGGCTGCTGTTGTCACGTCATTTACGGCGTAATAAAAGGCTGCGCTCTGTCGCACATAGGCCAACGACAGTGCGAGCCCTGAGGCTGCGAACGTATACGCTCTTTTCCTGTTTTCGTTTCAGGAGATGCACTTACACAGGCACACGGCGATCAAAGGACCATCATTGAGAGCGTACCGCCACCACTACTGAAACCCAATACCGCCATTCCTATCCCCTTGTCTCGGTTTCGCAACTGTTTTTGACCGCGTGTCTCTCGGGGCGTAGTCCTAATTAAGTGGAAAGGTTTCGATTATCCGAGCCCCGTAATTGAGTGCCGAATTTTGTACGCTCCTGTTTACAAGCGTTCCTTTCACAGCGGGGAACCCTCGTCGCTCGCATCTGCAGCCGACTTATGGGAAACCCCCCGGAACCTAAAGCGGTGGTCGTTAAGTTTGCCGATGCTTAGAGCAAATTGATGTAAGCGCTTGCCAAGAAAACTTGGACAGCGTGGCTAAGAAACCCTTGTGCTGAGTCGCCCTAAGAAATGACTTTGGATGAATGAGGAAAGAAAGACTATCGGGAATGCAGCAGTCAAATGCACGCGACATTTATATGAAAGGAGAAATGGTGAAGGTGAAGGAAAATGGCGGGAAGAAGGTATGAAAGCGACATTGTGCAGAAACGTGGAAAGATATACGCGTGCCGAGGCAAATGACGTGTGTGGAGTTGCTGGCCTCGAGAGACGGTCTCGTGGTCACTTTCCTGCCGATAATTTTCCAGAAAGGTGGCGCGCACTCCAGCACGAAACTTTGCGCTCATCGATCAGCCCTTTCTCACGCCTGATGCTGGTGCGGGATTGAATCATTTCAAAACTAAGGCTATAAACAATAGCGCGCAAGATTGCAGGTGGAATAGCTGGCAGAGCTCGCTTATTCGACTATAATTATTTAGCGGAAATGCGCTAGAAAGCACAAGTTGTACTACAAGTGATATTTGAGAACACTAAATGAGTTCTCTAGACTATAGGAAACTAGTAAAATTAAAGTTGTAATTTGAACACTCCATATGCTGGCGCAGCCTCATGAACTGATGTCACAGTTGGGATAAAAGTTCTTTTTGTTATTAATGTTGCTATGGCAATCAATCTAATACAATATGAACATAACTAAGAACATTAAGGACATTCAGGAGCAGTTGCACACTACTAATATTACTAAACTGTGCTGCTTTAGGGCTGTAGAAAACTGTCGGTAGCAATTTACCCCTGAAGTGGCGTTGCAGTAGGGCCTTATTTACGCTTATTTGGGCATGCAAATGAGAAAGGGTGTAAATAGTTTTAATATGCAGGTGACCGAATAATGAGAGAACTTTTTAATGAAAAGCAGAGAATTTAGCCGGCGTTTAGGATTCGCTGGCATGCTAATGTACGTAGGAAAAAGAAATGGGGGTTCTGGAAAGGCGGAATCAGAGAGGCGTTGAAAATTAAAGAAATAAAAGTAGGGGGAGATAGAATGCGACCATAAAATGCTTACTGATAAGGTTCATCGCCGCGTAGTGTTAAACAATTAAGTGATGAGATGCATAGTCCTACAAATGCGCTTATAAAATTCACAAATTGAAAAACGCGTGGCAGTGACCAGCAAGCGCACAAAGTTCATAGCGTGAAAACGCGTGAAGCTAGAGCTTATCAAGGAGTCCAATGTGTTTTAAATATTCAAAGAGAAAGCTCTTTGCTTGTTTCTTTCCTTGTTGCTTTGCCTTGTTGCTTGCCTTAGCTTGCCTAGGGCAAGCTAAGGGGCCTAAAATACTGTCCAGTGTTAGAGGCACTGGGGAGAGCTTCTCCATGCTATGTTCATAGTAAGCACGATCACCAGTATACGCAGGGCACTCGAGTAAGATATGTTGTACAGGTTTGATCGCGCCGCAGTTGTCACAATGCGGGCTTCTCGTCGCACCAAAACGGTATCGGAAATCATTTGTAAATGCACAGTTCAAGCGAAGTCGGTTGTGCAGTCTCTCCAGATAGCGAGGAAGTCTGAGAGGGACCTTGATCTTAGATGTAGGTATATGTTCACAATCTTCAGAGTCGATATTTTTCTTCAAAAGGAAACCATTTAGCCAGTTGCGATGCATCTAATTTCGTAAAAAAAAATGTCCTAATATATCTCTGATGTTGGGGACCGTTACGAGCCGCTTCATCTGCTTTTTCATTGGCTAGAATGCCATGGTGGGCTGGTATCTATTAAAATGTTATTCGGTGGCCTGAGGTAATGGCCACACGTTGTAGATATTCGATGTGAAGGGAAACGGGATATTAGTTTTCTTGAGCAGGCTGGACAGGATTCCTAAAGGTGCATTATAGTCGGTAATGATAACCCACCGGCGAGGGTTTCGGCGCAGAATATAGCAAACAGCTTTTTTAATATCTTAACGTTCGGCTGTTGTAGATGATGTCTTCCGCTGCAAACGGTAAGAAATGACATGACTTGTTGAGGGCTCATAAAGGCCGCTGGAAGAAGTTTCTTGAGTTGTTGAACCACCGGTGAATATGTGAATGTGCTGAATATATTCCTCGGCTAAGTGAGCGAGAGCAGCTTGCAGCAGCGCTGCCTGTGACATGCTGCTCTTTGTAATTACATCATTAATAAACGCCCTCACGTTTAGAGGCTAAAGTGCCGAGGGGGGAAATGCCAGAGGCATTAGTTGTTGTTTTTTGTTGATTAGTAGCAGGCAGGGGCAGGAGCTGCACAGCTTTTCCAAATCCAGAGTTACGATGAGTTCTGTTGACACGGTATAAGTGCTTCTCTTGGAGGACATGTCGGAGATGGGAACGCGTAGTTTCCTGTGCTCAGCAATCACACCCAGAGGGAGATATCCTGCTTCAGCTAGCGTGCCTAACGCAGAGAAACCCTTTGGGTCTCCAAGGCATATTCGCAAGCATTTATTTTTTTCGCGAGGCCTCAAGAATCTTCTTGCTTGTTATAGGTAAGTTTTCAAGCACCGCTAGGTAATAACACAATGAACATTCAACATATGCTTTTTCAAGCCGAACCATTGATCGGCATTGACTTCCCCACCGTGTTCCCGCCATGTATTTGAAAACTTGGGACATTGCTATGATCCCCTCACGGAGTTTTTAATCTGAGATGACCAAGAGAGATTACTGTCAGTCATAACACCCCGGAATCGCTGACATCGTACATACGGTAGTCTCGTCTCCCTAAGAAGAGCAGATATCGTGCCATTGTTTTTCTCGTGAAAGCCATGGCTACGCTCTCTCCTGGTGAAAGGGGAAGACCTCGCGAAGCCGGGTACATAGAGATGTGCACTAACGCTCTCTTAAGACTTCGGGCGCGAACATGATGCGCTCTAGATGCAAATATCATCTGCGTAAAGTTATGTTTGCAAGATGTTTTAATCGAGCGAAGCAAGATTTTGATGCAGAAATACTTTTGTAACATAATATGAAACAGCCCTGAGCAAAGGTTGAGGGGGTGCCTCAGTTCGCAAGCCGGACCAACGTTTTGACAAGGGGACTTTACTTTGTCTGGGCAAATCGTATTGTCAAAACGTTGGCTTGGCTTTCTAACTGACGCACCCTCTCAAACCCTTGTCAGTACTCTTTCATACTGTGTAGCCATCTCCTTTCTATCATTATACTCGGGATTTCCTGAGATTAAGTGAATATCCACTGGATCAGCCATTTCAGGCTGTTTCTAAATCAGTTGACTATGGAAAATTGCAGCGAACATCGAGAGAGGTTTATACTTTTTTGTTTTCTTCCCGTGTGCATCGATATGCTTGTGTAGTCGACACGCGTATAAAATCTTTACTGAAGGAGCAATGGTCAGTGCAGTTGAATACAACAAAGTAACAAGAGAGTACCGTACACCAACTAGCCCAGAAATATTTTTGTCAAGATCTATCCGCGGGTTGACAGGATGCGCAAAATTTGTCACGGCTACGGCACGCATGAAGCGCAGGTGTAGGATAGCACATATGCAGACATGGCCGAGTAGAGTACGTTTGAGGGCATTTTTGCTTTTTTGTCTTACTGGAAAAGCATACATTCGTCCTGCTGAGCCAAATCACTTAATGTTTTCAGTTCGAAGTTAGCACCTTTTGCTCGCCGTACGCAGAAAGGTGCCTTGCGTAAATTGTTTGAGCCCGGTTTATGGACGTTCCTGTCCACCATAACAAGTTAAGATAATGAATTGGTTAAGTTGGAAGATGCATAAAAGTGCGAACCTGAAATCGCGAGTAGTTGATGTGCATTGGAGTGAATGGTTGGTTGGTTGGTTTGTGGGGTTTAACGTTCCAAAGCAATTCAGGCTATGAGAAACGCCGTAGTGGAGGACTCCGGAAATTTCGACCACCTGGGGTTCTTTAACGTGCACTGACATCGCACAGCACACGGGCGCCTTACTTTTCGCCTTCATCGAAAAGCTGCAGCCGAGGCCGGGATTCGATCCCGCGTCCTTGGGAATAGCTTTTAACCCAATGGCTAAATTTCGTTTTGCGGTTGCGAACGCATTCCTCCCACTATGTAAATATTTTGCTTAGAATGGGGACAGACCCAGGTATCACGCCTTTTTTTTTGCTTCTTAACTTCCTCCTACTGATCCCTCTTGCGACGAAGGTTACCCTGGTGGTTTCAGCTAGGGTGGGTGCAATTAAAGCACACAGCAGTCGGGCCGAGGTGTAAAGATACCTTCTGCAGCCGTGTTACAGGCGCTTTCTACAGCAATCTCTCGTAGGATGCGCATAATTACAGCAGTGTTCCTCGAGATTTTTGCGTTTTTCTGAATGACCTGCATCGGCTTACCCCCATTTCGCAGGGAGCTGAACCGCGCTCGCAAAGAAGTCGCATCTCCGCATGTCATCGCCCTCATAACGCTATGAGGAACGTCGTAATCGCTTGTGGACCGGGGTCAATGCCGTATTTCCGAGTCCTCCAGTAACGATCACCCCGGTTATCTAAGCGAATGATTTAGTGTTCTTACTCAAGGAACCGCTGACCGTTTCCGGGAGACACAGCACAGCCGCGGCGGCATCATCATCATCTTCATCGGTCTGACCGCCAATTAAACGGCCCCCTTTTAACCCCTGCATCTCGTTCGCCTTTGCCACTCTGGTTCCTTAGGAAGCGGCTGCTTTAGCGAGTTCCCAATCTGTAATACAATTGTGCACGCTGCCTGCTCGCTGTAGGCCTTTCCCAGCGCGCGCGTGATTGAGGCCTGCCATCCCCGGAGGACGCCTTGACCCGGCGAATATGAGGAGGAAGAGAAGAGAGGAGGAAGCATACATCGTCTAACAAGTGGTCCGTGCTGCCTCGTTTACGTGCGCACGCGATCACTTTCCCCCCGCGTTGTTTTCCGCGCGTCCCAGGGCGATCGCGAGCTCTTCAGCGCTCGCTGCTCTGCACGTCAGCAGCTGAAGGTGAAGGCCACACATGCCGCAGCACGCTATGCCGGACCCGTGAACGAGAACCGGCTCGCAACGTGGAGTAATGAACGTGTAATTCGGGTTCGCTCTCAGCTTATAATGTATGCGCTTACAGCGCATCCCCCACAGTGCGGTGTGGATGGAGGAGGCCTAAGGGGGAGGCGGTAGGGGTGGTTTGACTATGTGCGTGTATGCTAACGCCGAGCATCCTTGAGGCGCTTCTCGTGAGTAAGAGCGGAGCGAATCTCTGCACGAGGGACACCATTACGCTCTGCCCCCTCGCTTTCCTCCGTGTTCTGCACTCTCACCTTGCGGACGATGCTTTGTGCGCGCTCGCCGCTGCTTCTTCACTGTGCAAGAGGCGTTTAGATCACACGTTGTAAAGAAAGAGAAAGGAGGGAGTTTGATTGTGTGTGAGGCAACGATGTCTTCGTGGTCGGAGATGGGGGTGGGGGAAAGCGGGGACAGTAAGGTAAGGCTACCGGGTGACCAGAAGGGGTCGCTCGAAGGGCAGGGGAGGGCACGGGGGGATGGTGGCTCTTCTGCGATGTCCGTATAAAGGCCGACCATCGTCTAGCGCACGGCGTCATTTTGTGCGAGCTCTGTGCGCAGATCAACGGTGCCGGAAAGCTCTTCTCCGTCTCTTCGCCGCACATATCGGTGTACTTCCCTCCTGGTTCAGCGCACTAGGTTCTTTCTTCGCCGTCCAAGAAGAATATGGTGAGCATACCAACTCTGTCAGCTGGGAGCAAAGGATGAGCGAGCGTCTCGCAGTCGCACTAGCAGTAATAGGGCGGTGAATTTCATTTTTAGCGCTGCTCGCTTACGCGCACGCTGTCACGTCATTCGCGCGCGCGCGATATATCATAATGGTCTTGCAAAGAGAAAAACAAGCTAATATGACATTTTTTCTCATAACCTTGAAATCATTTAACAGCCTAGAAAATTCTGCTTGGATAGTATGCACACATAGGTAATAAAGAAAAAAAAAAAGACGATTTCAGCTCTCTTCGAGGAAAACGAATGTGTAGCGACACATCTGCAACTGCGGTATAAAGTTGTATACTCTGGATGAGAATTATTTATTGTTCAGCCCGAAATCTGACGCATCTCAATGAGCCTTATAGGGAGCCGCACGTTCCAGTAGTCCGGAACTTTTCTACCAAGCTGGCCGTCATTATTAGGACAAACTTCGAGTTTTTTATTTATTTATACAAATAAATAAATAAAAACAGGTTCCAAACGTGGAACATTGTTTGAGGGGGAGGGGTTACAGTGTATCAAAAGAAACAATGGTACATAGTTTAAAATACAAAAGTTAACAGTAATACAGGACTGGAACTGCAAATAAGTATTAGAGCATGCATGGGAAGTGATAAACCGAGGATTATGACATTATGCAATAGTTAGCGGCATTGGACGAAATAAACCTGCACACAGTGAACGCAATATAAAAATGTTATTCTGACTTCAAAAAGGTACTTAATTTGTTTTTGAACTTTAGTGGGTCAGATATGTTAGCGATGCGTTCGGGAAGACGATTCCAACCCTTTATAGCCCGTGGCAAGGCAGAGAAGTGAAATGCATGTGTTCGGCCGAATAGACGTTGAAAACTTATATTATTATTCAGGCGGTGGGAGGTGCGAGTCGGTCTAGTAAGTGGCACTGTTGATGTATGGTGACTGTAGATTAGTTTATGTAGCAAGCAGATAAGCGCGATATCCCGACGTGATTGTAAACTTGTGAATGATAAGGACAACTTGATGTTAGTCACGCTGGTATGGCGGCTGTAATCATGGGAAATAAAACGTGCTACACGGTTTTGAATAGCTTCTAGGGATTTGATTAGATACTCTTGATGTGGTGACCAGATGGCTGATGCATATTCTAGTTGAGGACGGCACACCTCTGGACACACCAAACTTTTTTAGGATTACCTTGATAGCTTTAGTGGGATTACCTGGCACACAATGCAGTATCCGATCCACAGAGCACGCGCATTCACGTTCTGGCGCAATATCGAGTAAATTGTGCCATTTGGGACAACATTACAGCTTCGCTTACTACTCAACCTTAGCACGAATTAGCATCACCGCGTAGTTAATCTAGTCGAGTTCAGCTATCATGCAGTAATCGCTCTATATAACGCAGCCATATAGTAACCGCCTTGCTTTACACCCTCGTCTGAATGCCTCATCTCCTTCTCCAATATTGAAGCCTGCATCAACGTTCTGAGAGTAAACGATTCGCAAAAACGATGGGTTGCTTATATCCGCGTTTACGCAGCACAACGTATTGCAAAGTGAAGCTGGGCAATAAGGATTTCGGTTCAGTTGCAGTGCTGCAGCACTATTTCACCCTCGAATAACTTTCTGCAGCCAGCAGCAGGTAGTCGAGGCATAACCGAGACAACCACGCCTCAAACGGCTGTGTTTCTCTTTTTCGGCGTCTTCCGCTATTTTGTTATACACTGTTATTGAAGCTATACTGAAAGTAAGGCGTTTTGAGAAACAGGGCAAATGGCCAGAATTTTGTTGCGGTATTATTAAATCTTCAAGAATCAACTTTAAACTGCTATTACATTGGACCTTGGTTAATTTGATCGAAAGTATAGTTAAAGGTCACAGTTTTTTAACCTCGTTGTGTGTAGACCGCCTGGTAAGATTTGGCAACACTCTCGCTTGATGACAACGAATTCCATTGCGTTTCGTCAGTTTTTGTGCCAGTAATACGATGTTGATGAAATCAAGTCGTGGTTACTTCGGCGTTTGTCGAGACTTACACCTTATATTACTGTGGGCCTGAAAATGTTCCCACAATTTCACTTTCTTATTCATACGATATTTAATTTCATCTACTCCCCTTCCTTAAAATGAGCTACTTCGGCGCATCTGAAGGACAAAAGACGACAGAACTCCCATAAAATATCTCCGTTTTAAGAAAAGTAGATCGGCGAAACTCCGTACAGCTGCTCGGCATCAGTATCTGCCTCTGCTTGCAAGGATATACCACGTACTGAACCGCACTGACTACAACCAAAAAGCAAGCGTTTGTACGGCACAATATGACTTAATGCTGTTCAGTAAATATTACGCTTAAGCTTTGGCAGAAGAGTGGATGCAATAGAGGCTTTAACATCACCGTATCATTCCGCCAATGCATTTCTATTTTTTTGTTTACGTCGGGTTGGAGAAAATGAAGCCGCAGTATTACTTACAGTGCGTTTTTCACAGCTACACGTAGGTGAGGTACATGTGCCGTCGGTTCTAATTGCTATCGCAAACGAGCCTCCAAACTGACTAGCAGATACTAAATTGGAAGTAAAATATGAGACCACATTGAACGCTGTGCAAAGGCTTGGGTCCCAACATTCATACGAAATCGCCGGTGTATTTAATAATAATAATAATAATAATAATAATAATAATAATAATAATAATAATAATAATAATAATAATAATAATAATAATAATAATAATAATAATAATAATAATAATAATAATAATAATAATATCCCCGCCGGGGTGGTGCAGTGGTTACGGCGCTCGACTACTATGCCCAAGGACGCGGGATCGAATCCCGGCCTCGGCGGCCGCTTTTCGATATGGCGGCAAAAAGCAAGGTGCCCGTGTGCTGTGCGATGTCAGTGTACGTTAAGGAACCCCAGGTGGTCGAAATTTCCGGAGTCCTCCACTACGCCGTCTCTCATAGCCTGAGTTATCCTGAGTCGCTTTGGGACGCTAAATCCCACAAACCAAACCAATAATAATAATAATAATAATAATAATAATAATAATAATAATAATAATAATAATAATAATAATAATAATAATAATAATAATAATAATAATAATAATAATAATAATAATAATAATAATTGGTTCACAGGAAAGGAAAGGCGCAGTATCTGCCACACTTGTTCTGTGGACACCTGACCCGTCGAAAGGTAAAAAAAAGTTCAGGTGCCATCAGAAACAAGTGTGACAGATACAGCGCCTTTCCCGTCCGGATAACTAATTATTAAGGCTGGATTTCGCAGTTCTCCACTGCAGATTCTGCAGTGCTCTCGGAAGTTTAACATGAATATTGAGACCCGCCGGGGTGGTGCAGTGGTAAGACGCCGGACTACTGTGCCGGAGTACCCGGGTTCTAATCCGACCTTGGCGGCTGCGCTTCGATGGAGGCGAAACGAAGAGTCGTCCGTGTGCTGTGCGATGTCAGCGCATGTTAAAGATACTGAGGTGGTTGAAATGACTCCGTAGCCCTCCACTACGGCTCTTCTTTCTCTCTTTCCACTTTCACTCCCACCTTCCTCCCTTCCCTTACGGCGCGGTTGAGGTGTCCACAGAAAACAAGTTAGGCAGTTACGGTTCCTTTTCCTTCCTATAAATCAATCCGCCGTAAGGGAAGGGAGGAAGGTGGGAGCGAAAGCGGGAAGAGAAAAAGAGGTGTCGTAGTGGAGGGCTCCGAAGTAATTTCGACCACTTGGGATCTTTAACGTGCACTGACATCGCATAACACACGGACTCCACTTCATTTCGCCTCCATCGAAACGCAGCCGGCGGCGGTCGGGTTCGAACTTTGTGTTTTCTCGGACAGAGAGAGAGAGAAAACCTTGATTCCTCGTAGGAGTTTAGAGCGCGCAGGCCCCTGGGTTCCCGCACGACCTCAAGTGTTTATGTCCCTCAGGATTATAACACTGGCAGCCTGGCCGGTGACAATGGTCTGCACGGCCGGGTCCTCCGAACGCAGCAGGGTCTCCCAGTCTCCCAGGTCTTCAGTTGCTCTAGGCCTCGCGGGGGAGGGTCCGCCGGGCAGAGGGAGAGGATACGGAAGAGGCAAAGGGTTCTGGGCGAAGGGTACACGCAGAGTGTGGAAGGAGGGAAGGTAGTGGGAAAGGGTAAAGGGTGAAGGAAGAGTGTGTTTGCAGTCTGAGCTAAGTGTTGCGTGTTTATTGTCTAGGGAGGGGTACACTGTTTTTCTCAATTTTGAGGTTACGACTACGGTGACGCCGTTTCGCCCGAACAAAGTAAGCTTCGCGTAAAATCCACACTGCTAATTCCAGATCACATGGTCTCACTTTGGAGGTGGTGTACAAAAATGTTATTTTGGCGGGCTTATTTTTCCGGAAGAATCTATACAAAGTTATTTTTATCCTGAAACTTCGGGAATAAGTCCACGGAAAGGCGCCAAATACTTGATTTAGTAATATGCCCTTTAAACATCTGCATGCTGACTAGGAGGGCTAAATACGGCTTCAGTGACACAGTTGACAATGAAGGCATTTAGCAACAAACTCAGTATCTAGTATTGCTGTTCATATGGGCATTTTAAGCGCGAATTCTCTGCATTCGAGAAGAAGCGTTCATGTGTAAGCATGGTGGGAAAATGACAATACTGAAGTGTGACAATGTTTCAATATGCCCTAATTCCTAGTAATCACAATGCTGCAAATTTGGCTAGGAGGAAACTTTAGCATGTGCAGATCATTGTGTCATGAATAACCTCAAGTTCACTTGTGCATTTTGCATGCGCATTTTTTAGTCAAGCGATCGCTCGTTATTTACTATGCATTATAGTTCTCGTTGTCCTCATGGATGGCATAGTTCCTGTCTAACAGCTGTGCAAATCATGCTTTAATAAAAAAATTTGCGCGTACAAGTGGTAATATTTTTAACAGATTGTTTTTTTTTTTCAGAAACTTTTCAGCTTAACAATCTGATGCATTCTTCGCGTTAGCATACATCGTCGCAATTATTTCGCCTAAGCATAGTGAGTGTTACAACAACCCTAACTACAGGGCCAGTTGATTGCTTTAACATCCAGAAGGGACAAATGTAGACATAAAAGTGATTTTCATATTAATCACGAAATGCTTCCTTGTGGAAAAAGCATTTTTATGTGTTGGGTTTGCCCCGCCGGGGTGGTGCAGTGGTAAGATGCCCGACTACTATGTCGGAGTTCCGGGGTCCGAACCCGACCACGGCGGCTGCGTTTCGATGCGACTCCGCTTTCTTTCTTTCTTTCTTTCTTTCTTTCTTTCTTTCTTTCTTTCTTTCTTTCTTTCTTTCTTTCTTTCTTTCTTTCTTTCTTTCTTTCTTTCTTTCTTTCTTTCTTTCTTTACGGCGTGGTTCAGGTATCCACAGAGCAAGTGTGACATATACAGTGCCTTTCCCTTCCTGTGAACCAATTAATATTATTATTGTTATGTGTTGGATTTCTGGGACACCTTGTGGAATAGAAAATAAAGTGTATATAGTCCTCGGAATCGATCGAGAAGGCTTTTAGTTTCGACATCTGCATTAAGCAAGCAACAGCTATGTGATTAATTTATTTAGTATGCTAGCTAACAGTCTAGAATTTGGATATTACTATTTCCCGCCACCTTGCACAGGTTGCATTGAAAGAGCTATGTACTGGCTGCGCGAATTGTTTTATCTTTACCGTTTCTTAACACTCTCAGCAGTAGTCTTAGAATATTTGACCGCACCAAGTGAAAGCTGTGGGGCTGCATTGTCGACGTAACTGATGCATTCATCACAGCGCTGTATATACAAGCGCAGTGACACGGTCGGCTTCACAGCAGAACAGTGTGTTGAGAAATACCTTAAAGTTTTTGGGCAAATATTTAGCGGAATCCCCCAAGGTGGAGTAGATTTGTAATAAGGGAGTAATTACTCATTGCATCCACCCGAGCGCAGCCATACGGCTACAAAGGAAAGCTATACAGCTTTCTCAGAAACTTCGTAGTTAAAGAAAAATTCGTCCTGATCCGGGAATCGAACCCGGCACCACCGCCTTTCCGGGGTAGTCGCTCTACCGACTGAGCTAACCAGGACGGTCAGCAGGTCAGATGGTAGGGCGAGAGCGAATTGATCTATAACTCGAAGTGGGAAAGGTGTTGGTCAAATATTTAGGGGAATCCCCCAAGGTGGAGTAGATTTGTAATAAGGGAGTAAAGGCGGTGGTGCCGGGTTCGATTCCCGGATCAGGACGAATTTTTCTTTATCTACGAAGTTTCTGAGAAAGCTGTATAGCTTTCCTTTGTAGCCGTATGGCTGCGCTCGGGTGGATGCAATGAGTAATTACTCCCTTATTACAAATCTACTCCACCTTGGGGGATTCCCCTAAATATTTGACCAACACCTTTCCCACTTCGAGTTATAGATCAATTCGCTCTCGCCCTACCATCTGACCTGCTGACCGTCCTGGTTAGCTCAGTCGGTAGAGCGACTGCCCCGGAAAGGCGGTGGTGCCGGGTTCGATTCCCGGATCAGGACGAATTTTTCTTTAACTACGAAGTTTCTGAGAAAGCTGTATAGCTTTCCTTCGTAGCCGTATGGCTGCGCTCGGGTGGATGCAATGAGTAATTACTCCCTTATTACAAATCTACTCCACCTTGGGGGATTCCCCTAAATATTTGACCAACACCTTTCCCACTTCGAGTTATAGATCAATTCGCTCTCGCCCTACCATCTGACCTGCTGACCGTCCTGGTTAGCTCAGTCGGTAGAGCGACTGCCCCGGAAAGGCGGTGGTGCCGGGTTCGATTCCCGGATCAGGACGAATTTTTCTTTAACTACGAAGTTTCTGAGAAAGCTGTATAGCTTTCCTTTGTAGCCGTATGGCTGCGCTCGGGTGGATGCAATGAGTAATTACTCCCTTATTACCTTAAAGTTTTTGTTGCGTGAGAACGTTTGGCGAAACTTACGCAAAGCCTGCAATGAAGAAAGGTGCTTCTACTCTGTTCAGCGAGAGGCGAATACCAAAGGGAGACCTAAACTTAAGAATTTTTTGGGTCTTTTTATTTTTATATTTCAAGGGGCAATCGCAGGGGTTTTAAAGCTGTACTGACCCCACGCATACGCCTCATGCGAAAACGTCGGCACAAGCGACATACACTAAAAGCAAGGAAGGCTGGCGTACTAATGTCGTTGCATGCAGCTGCTTTGATTTAGTCTTCTTTAGCCTCCAATCAAACTATTCGTGCACGTTGTTCAATGATCTTTCTGGTTCAGTTCACGATGAACGCATGCATATGTTCTTTAGAATTACAGTAAGAATAGTAGCCAGAGATGAAGTGCTTGAAATCCAGGAGGAGTTTTCCAAGTCCAAGAGCTGTGCGACTCGTTTGAGCTCCGCAGGAAAGGGGGGCATATAAACTACTGTGATTCGGGCTCTTAAGGCTACTTTGGGAATGATGTGTTACTGACATCGGTGACGACACAAAAAGCAGCAAAATTTGTTTACTTTCGCGCGTGATCTTTACTAGCTTTTTAATGGTGTGTATTTTTTTCAGGGGCCAGTCGTCAAGCTGTTTCTTCTAGCTGTTCTGGCGGTGGCATACGCCCAGCAGGTAAGAAAAATCACGAAACATAAAAATACACAAAAATCACTTAGTGCGTAAAGAGAAAAAGGAAAATGAAAGGTTCAATTACTGAGCATCACCAACAAAACATATTTCTACCGTCATTTGGGCGTACGTTCGGCAATTATTAAAGAACTGGATGGCTGATTGAGAAAGGATAATGACTTAAATGACTTTTTAGGCGCGTGCAGGACTAATATTGTGGTGGAGAAATATTTTTCAATATCTGAAACGGCAAAAAATACCGGTGCTTCTTCGGATTTGGAAGGGTTACGACACTTAAGGATTTTCAACTCACTCTTCAGTTTCACGTTAACTCAAGTGATAGACAGCTATCCTGAACACTTTGACGTAAGCTTTGCCGGCCACTACACGCGTCCGCTTCGGCCTAGTTTAGTGGTTGCGAGACCTGTTGCAAGATATGACGGGGATTATACCAACAACAGAAGCCTCAGACACAGCATAAAACATTTTTTATTACTCGACTGTTTACGCCGGTTGAAATTTGGTATGCTGCGTGTTTCAGTTGCCTTGACGGGATTCAGAAAATAAAATAACGATGATGACATTCTAGACAGATACATCTTTGGCGCGCACACTATAGCGTGTTATTACCGATATTACAGAGGAGCACTGAACAAGAGTAGATTAGGGGAAGCTTGAGTTCGCAGGTCGAGCCAACGTTTCGATAAGTGGACTTGTCTTCGTCTGGGCACTTGTCGAAACGTTGGCTCAACCTTTCTGCAAACGGAAGCTCCCCCCCCCCCCCCCCCCCCCTCCTCTACCCTTGTTCAGTGCTCTTTCTTACCGTGCTGCCATCTTCTTCCTCTGGTTCTACTTGATATTACGGACGTTATTCAAGGTAAAATACGAGCACGGCATTTCTCTGCGTGCAGCCTTTCAATGTTACTATTTTTTTCACAGGAGCGCAGTTCCCTTTTCCTTGTCATACCGGATGCTTCCCGTACAGTAGATGTCTTGATTTTGGTTTATTGCTACACAGTATAGCAGAAGACAGCTTCGGCTGGAGTCGCATTAGCTTCTCACGCAATGCATCGAGAAAGTTAACGCGGTCTTGAATCTGGCACTGTAAAAGCGAATAAAGAAGGACGTGCAACGAAGCAAATAAATTTCTTTTTGCTCAGAAAGCGTGGAAAGGACCCCCAGTACTATACTGCAAGTCGGCAGATGGTTATCGCGCGCAGAAACCTAGAATGCGCAAAACGGTAAAGCTGTATTTGGTTTACATGCCCTTTCACTTTGCCTGCAATGAGAGAAAGTACAGAAAATCACACTTAGGCCTCTCGTGCAAGGTGAGCGTCATGTAGGTACGCAGTACGAAACTTGCCTCATACTTTTCAGCAGGACGACGGACCGCCAGAGCCGTACGAGTTCAAGTACAACGTACAGGACGAGGAAGGAAACACGCAAATGCACGAGCAGTCCAGCGACGGCAAAACAGTACGGGGTACATATGGTTACACGGACAAGGACGGCCTCTTCCGCATCGTGGAGTACGTCGCCGATGAGAATGGGTACCGCGCCATGATCAGGACCAATGAACCAGGAACCAAGACTGGAGGCTCTGCCGATGCACCGGTAGAGTCTTCCGCTCCTGACCAATAGGCACACCGACTTGCGTGAAATAACGATCAGCGGTTGTTAAGCCTGTTTCGTCTTGCCATTCGCGAAGCTCTTCTCCGGGCTTGAGGGCTTTGATATGTGGCAATAAGATTCATTTGAGAATTCATTAGGATTAACTTGTATGGAAGTAAATGTGCTTCAATGCTTACTGCATGCACACTTGGACCTATTAAAAATATCGCGCATGGAGCTTCGCGATTGGAGGGATTTGGAGGCGGCGTATACGTGTTCAGGCCTCTTCTGGCTCAGATGTGCCTAGTGTGTTTCGCGTTGTACGAAGATCTTCTGAGACTGACGTAGTGACTGCTGCTCATTTCGTGTTGAATTGTCCTCTCAGTTTGCTGCGTGGACGTTTAGACTACCTGGTCAACGCTACTAGACTGAACGCGCAGGACATCTGCCTTATACAGAGTACAAAGCAGCCTAAGTAAGCACGCGAGAGGTCGTTGCAGCATTTTACTGCAGGAAATCAGCGGTTGGGCTCTTAATTATTACTTGCATAATCAATAGAGCTTGTTTCATTGGGGTATATAACCTTCAAAAAATTGAGTACCTTTTTATGAACAGTATAAATGTCCCTCACGTTGACAACTCCTGTTCGATAGCATGAACAGCAGATACGAATGCTTAAGCAGCTGCACTGATAAAGTTCAAGACATCAAGAATTTAACAGACATTTCGACGGGCCTCTCATACGAAATGTACATTATTAACAAGAGAGAACGCATGTGATATATGAAGGCGTGTCGTTAATTTCGATGGCAATGGCTATGTTCGTTTTCCTTATTGTTCATTGTACGCTTCGAAGCGTGCCTTTTACTGCCGAAAGCAACTAACTGGGACAATGTGCAAGCTTTGTAGCTTTTCGTGTGCCTGGTACGTGTGCCTCCGTCGCCTATGTGGTCATGTGCAAGAGAGGTTTATTTATTTATTAGCGCTTCTGTGATGTCAATGTGTCGCTTACGCACTTGCGATGTGCATGCAATAAGGGGCACTTGTTTCCATACGGGTTTTTCTCTTCTGTGTTCGTGCGCTGATTCTTGCAGTTGTTTGTGTGGCAAAGGGGGTTTTGTGGGCACTCACTCCGTCTCACTGTGGAGCCATGAGTTAAACGTATACCTAGCGCATGGTGCTTATGGTTTCATGAAGAATATGGCCGCTGTAGGTCGACTGTAGCGCCTCAGATAGGTGCACCCTGTTTAACCGTAGGTTCCCTTGTTGTGTCTCTGCGCTGCTGTTGCGGATGATGGTGTGTAATACGCAAATGCGCTTTTGGTCTGTTTACTCCGCACTTTGTTTCTTGAAGCGTCCAATAAACAGTTCTAGTAGGGCCGTGCTTTCTTCCTTCTGTGTAGACCAATGCTTACTCTACAGATGTTACTTCTCGTACAGGAATCATTTCATTGAATTCAAATTGAAAGATAAATTAGCACCATATAAAGTGGCTGCCAGGCACAAATAACATTATATGTTGCAATGGTAGAGGTCAGTTGAATAATGAAGGTAGCACCAACTTAGCCATTGAGTCAGTTTCTTGTAGCATTTGACAGAAAGCTCTTGTCAATCCATTATTTTCTCAATGCGCGTCTATGCGTTCTACGGCTGCCTGCTTTTTAAGCGGTTTGACAACTACAAAGAAAAATCAAAATATCGTAATGTTGGCGACGAATTTGTGAAATATAAGAGAAATGGTGGGGAACATTGGTCAAATAGAATGCATTACAGACAATGCCATAAAAGCGTCAGCTGACGCAAAACTGCGAACAACCCATTATGGTAAAAACGCACTCGAGAAGCTTTGCACAATGTGACAAATCTAGCGTTACTTACCTGCACACTCCAGCAGCTAGGTTGAATGGCTTTGAGTAGACTGCACGTTAGACCTCTTTGTACGAGCAAACCTTCACACGAAGAATAAAAATGTGCGGGATGTGCATGTTCCTATACAAGCACAGTCCAACGTTAAGCATCTGAACTTGGTCTGCAGCAAAGATGCCACACAAAAACTCAGAAGCGCTTTGATGACTGGCATAAAGCACAACCGTATAAACCCTGCTGTCCTTGACCACACTTCTGGGTCCACTATCAAAGAGCACACTAAACTTGAAATTTATGTTAGTACAGCAAGAAACTTTATGCAACCCTGCGCATGCAAATATTTTGGCAGTCATGCGTGGCTGCAGTCACACGTGCAAGTGCCACATGACCTTGTTTTGATACCTGCAGTATTCGTGAAACGTTTCTAGACCGAAGTGCTTTACTTGCGGTCTGAGTAGATGGGCTATTACAGCGTTCGTAAAGGACATAATTCATGTAGTCTGAGGACAACAGTTGCGGTCGCCCTCAAGACATTTTTCATGCTCGATGTGCACAACTACCAGCCCACTATGACCCCAAATTAAATCCTTTGTACTTTAAGAATTTGTCAACAGCCATACACCCGTTCATTTTTTTAGCACCAGCAAACGACTGTACACAGGAAAGCATTACCACCATTTACCGTGAAGCGTGCAAAGTTTCTCCTGAGTGTCTTCTTCTAGCGTCGTCGCAAGACCGAAGTTAGTTTCATGCCAGGGATAATTTTGGGCTCAGCACTTTGATTGGACAGAGCTAGCAGTGCGACTGGTTTAGGGCGTAAATAGTAAAAGTGCCATTCTTTCAAGACTTTGTGCTTTATGGTCTGAATCTGAAGTCGAGGCCTGATTCTTTTCAATAATAAATATCCGGTGATTTCATCTCGCTTAAATAGAAAAATTTAGTTTTCGATTCATAGCGGAAGCCGGGTGAATTAAAGCAAAAGCAGATACTTACATTACTTTTAAAAAGCATCTCAATTATACTGGAAAGTATAGTTACTATATATTTGTAGGTCTAATAAGAAAATATTTTGAAGAACACAAAAATGAAAAATAAAACACGGTTGACCACCGTCGTTTTGGTGGCGCAATGGATTAACACCGCCCATCTCTGCACTGTTGCTACTTAAACATCTGTTAGACTCCTGTTTTTTTATTTTTTTTAATTGCCTTTGCGTTCATAGACACCATTAAGTAACAATCGGTATGACAACAGTTACACTAATCAATTACCTTCCCCATAATCATTTACTGTCTCAGCGAGTGTATATTACCTTTAGGTCGCATTCAGAGAGATCTTTAAGCAACAATCGCCGATTGCAGTGAGTGTATGTTACCTTTAGGTTGCGTTCAGAGAGACCTTTCATCAACAATCGCCGTCTAACTCGCTAAGAAGTGTACTCCCCTGATGGGGCTGGGACAGGTAGGTCACTGCCGCTTGCGGCGGGGGCTAGCCTGCCACATCATTTTTATCTGTTGTAGGCCGTCATTGCACCCGCCACCGTTTCGGTGGTGGACGATGGCTGTCGTTGCGGCGCGCCTCTTTCCCTCCCGCTTCATTTTCTTTCTTCTCTATTTTCTCTTCTGTCTGCACGAGGCAGCGGAGATGGGCCCATCGGGATGGTGCAGCGGTAAGACGCCCGACTACTGTGCTGGAGTACCCGGGTTCGAACCCGACCTCTGCGGCTGCGTTTCGATGGAGGCGAAACGAAGAGGCGTCCGTGTGCTGTACGATGTCAGCGCACGTTAAAGCGGTCGAAATTACTCCGTGGCCCTCCACTACGGCTCCTCTTTTTCTTTCTACTTTGACTCCCACCTTCCTCCCTTCCCTTACGGCGCGGTTGAGGTGTCCACAGAAAACAAATGAGACAGTTACCACGCCTTTCCCTTCCTATAAATCAATGAATCAGGCAGCGGAGATGGCTCAGCTACAGAGCCAGTAGCAGGCCCGTGCATTTTCTTTTCCTTCCTCCTACAGCCACAACTCGCTGAAAGCGTCGTCTGCTTGAGTGCGCCTACGGGACTTGGTTTGGCAATACGCCGCCCGGGCAGCGGCCGACGCCACTGGAGTCAACGTTACTACGTTGACTGGAGTCCCGTACTAAGGACCCCAACTAGTGCCTGTGAGGACTGGCCTGTTAAGGGTTGGTCAAATCATACCTCCTTGTGAATGCTCTTTTGAGCCAATAATATGCCTTTCACCTCCACTACTCCACTACGGCGTCTTTCATAGCATAGGTCGTTTTGGGACAAACCCCACAAATCAAACCAAACTAAATAGGTTTGGTTTGGTTTGTGGGGTTTATCGTCCCAAAGTGACTCAGATCAATTAAGAAGAAATTAGGGTGCTCGTTATAATACATGAAGGAATGAAGCCGACAGTCGGCGAGGCCAAGGAAAGCGTTTGTGATGGTACTTTGTTTTTTTTACTGGATAATCACAGAAATTAGTAATGTAAGCTGTTTAGGGGAAAGATAATTAAAGACAAAGTAGAAGAAAAAAAACCAACGTGGCGATGGTGGGAACCGAACCCACGACCTCCGGATAGCGCGTCCGGTGCTCTTCCAACTGAGCTACATCGGCCGCTGTCCCCCCCTGCTACTTGCTTGGGTATTTATGTTGTCTGTATACGAACCTTGAGAGTGTTCACCAGCGCCACCCTCAACCACAGCGGCGGACGTGGAATGTCCTTTGTTACCGCCAGCGTCACGTAGAACGTGATCAAGAGCGAGGGCGAAAGCTGTGCTAGAACCCTCTTACGCTACCTATGGCTTCAAGACTGCCAGAACCGAGACCCCCGTAAGCTACAAGCAGATCAATTGAGGGGAAATGAGCGTGCTCGTTATAATACATGAAGGAAAGAAACCAACAGTCGGCGAGGCCAAGGAAAGCGTTTGTGATGGTACTTTGTTTTTTTTTACTGGATAATCACAGAAATTAGTAATGTAATCTGTTTAGAGGAAAGATAATTAAAGACAAAGTAGAAAAACAACGTGCCGATGGTGGGAACCGAACCCACGACCTCCGAATATCGCGTCCGGTGCTCTTCCAACTGAGCTACATCGGCCGCTGTCCCCCCTGCTACTTGCTTGCTTGGGTATGCAAGTAGCATACCCAAGCATGCTATGCGTGACGTCGTAGTGGAGGACTCCGGAAATTTCGACCACATGGAAATAGTGTTATCGCTTAAATGATTGATAGCAAATGGGCTAGATGCCTTACGTATGGCATTCATTCAAGGAATTTATTACGCTGATCAAAAACTCTTTCTAAATGTTGTCAACTCTTGCCTTCTCACTAAATTTTGTCCCAGAGTTAGATGTCAAAAGCTATGTTAATCCCAAAAGCTAAAGAAAAAAACTCAAGCGAATAATTCTAGGCCCATAGCGATAGATTCTAGCCTTGATAAGATCGCAATTAGGAACAGCGCAAGTTACACACGGACAAAAAGGGGAGGACGAGACACACACAGCGCTGTGCTTGTCGCGTCCTCCCCTTTTTGTCCGTGTGTAACTTGCGCTGTTCCTCCTTGCGATGAACCAACTAGCCCGCAACGTTTTGTTCTTGGTAAGATATTTAGAGCCTACTGAACGGAAGGATATATATATATATTGCCGCGAAACCTTCAAAACAGTATTTGTTGTTTTTTTTTAACAGCTGCCGGCATACAGGCTTATCACTCTGATTCTGGACCGCCTATCAGTTCCGTAATCTTTGTTTGTTAATGCTCGATGTCGGGAGTCACACCTTTATCAGTTTTGTTGTAGCGCAAGATGCACCGAGATCTGTCTCGAAGGTTCCGGCCATTTGGGTGTCTTTCCACAATGTTCCAGCCCGTGCTGGTAGTTGTTTGCGACGTTTAGATTGTTCTGTGCAGCCTTTAAATTGAGCGTTGCCGAGTGTGACGGGCGTTCTTTGTTCGACGATCGACGAGCACGTTTGTTTCTATCGCCGCTGCCGAGTTGCTTAGTTCTTTTGCGGGCGCAAGTCAGCCCAAATAAACAGTTTCTTTAGTGCAATCATCGACCCTTCATTTGTGTCGTCGACCTCGTCACCACTACGTGACATCTGGTGGAAGTGCTGCCTTTGTACCTTCAAGCGAAGACCCAAGCCGTGTTCCTGTCGCCCTGGAAGACCAGGCTACAGGTCACCGAGCCAGCCGCCGACTTCAAGGCCTACAACCCGAACACGGTCTGCTGCCTGACCCCACTCGGTCTCGGAAGGCATCGCCGCTGACAATGGCCCAGCCTACAGCACCGGTTGTTTTTGTCCAACCCCGTGAGCCCCCTTGCTTCCATGGACTACCGGATGAAGATGCGGGAGATTGGATGGACCTTTTCGACCGTGTGGCAGATTTCAACGGCTGGAATGACGCCGCGAAACTTAGGCAAGTCTACTTTGTTCTTCAAGGACATGCCCGAGTTTGGTTCGAAAATCATGAGGCAACTATGAAGGATTGGGAGACTTTCAAGGAAGCGTTTCTGACTGCCTTTTCAAGCATCGTCCGAAAGGAGATAGCCCAGGCCCTTCTTCAGTCAAGACTGCAACTTCCTAACGAGTCTGTCCTGGCGTACGTTGAGGAGATGAAGCGCCTGTTTCGCCGCGCCGACCCTAACATGACTGAAGGTGAGAGAGTCAAACTTTTAATGCGAGGCGTCAAAGAATCGCTTTTTGGAAATCTTGTCCGAAATCCGCCAAAAAAGTGGCGGAATTTGAAACGGAAGCGTCTGCCATCGAGAAGACGTTGTACACCCGGATGCGCCACTACGAGCGGCCACTTCAGCCAGACTACTCAAGCCACTACCCCAGCGCATCTGCAGTGGAGAGAACCTTCGTGACCTCATCCGGGAGATCGTGCGAGAGGAGCTCCGCCGAATGCAGCCATCATCGCAACAACCCCAGGTGGCGACGCTCGCGGACGTCGTCCGTGAAGAAGTCCAGCAGGCGCTGGGCGTTCCTGAAGCGACGGCTGCGACTGTTCCAGCACAAGAGGCAACAGCGACGAACTACGCTGGTGCATTACGTCGCCCTCCGCCCCGACGTGATGACTTTCCGAGCCCTCGCCGCTACCGGCCTGTTCCTGAAAACCGCCCCTTGGCTCCCGCCCGCCAAGCCTACCAACGACCAACAAGCCCCAGGAAGTGCGACGCATGGAGGACAGCGAACAACCGCCCATTATGCTTCCACTGCGGTGAGGCCGGCCACATCCTGCGGCACTGTCCGTACCGGCCAATCGGTCTCCGCGGATTTGCAGTCGACGCTCCACGACCACGCGAACGACTGCAAGAAATCGACAACTATCTGCGTAGAGGTGCGATTGCGCCACCAAGCCGTCGATTCAGGTCTCCATCGCCGTACAGGGCCCGCTTCGCGTCGCCAGGACGTAACTATGATGATAGTGTGCGCGGAAGGTCCCCAAGCCCCCGTAGGGGAAACTAAAGGCAGCAACCTTTGGAGGTAAGGTTGCTCAACGGCGAAAAGAAGAAGATCCTCCGCCGCCGACGACCACTAACGACGACGCAACCATTTCATCGCCGCTCCACACGACGACATCGACGACAACACGACCAGAGTGCAAGCAGACACCGCCGCCCAGCGAAGTAACAACGGTATGCCCCGGCCATGACCTGAAGAAACGACGGAGCTGAGATCGGACACTAAGGCCCACGTGCAATGCGAGGACGCGAACAAGTGACCTCGAAGTTGATGTCGACGGTCGCAGAGTCACTGCCCTAGTAGACACCGGAGCTGACTATTCAGTCATTAGTGGACCGTTAGCCTCTCAGCTAAGAAAAGTTACCACCGCTTGGGATGGCCCGCTGATTCGCACAGCAGGTGGCAACCTGATTACTCCATCGGGACGATGCACTGCAAGAATAACCATAAATGGACGTACTTACCCCACCAGCTTTGTGGTCTTGCAGCAGTGCTCCCGCGACGTGATTTTAGGCATGGACTTCCTAAATGAACATAGGGCTATCACCGACCTGCGATCCAAGCTCATCAAGCTCTCTGCAGACAAAGCCATTTCTGCTACGACGACGTCGATGCAACACATACCTCTAAACGTCCTCGACGAAGAATTGAACGTCCCGCCCCGATCAAGTATCGCAGTCTGCGTAGGTAGCGCCAACATCGAAACCGCTGAAGGCATCGTCGAAGGAAATATCCAATTGCTCTTAGAACGAGGTGTCGGCATCGCAAGAGGCATCACGAAATTCCGGAGAGGTCAAGCTCAGGTTCTGGTAACAAACTTCACCGAACAATACCGGCATCTCAACAAGGGCACGACGATCGCCTTTCTCGACGAATTAGCGGACCTCAAAGATGTATTCACCCTCCACGACCAAACGCTGGAAGACGCACCGGACCTATTCCGTCAGCCCACATTTGACATCAACCCGGCATTGACCCACAACAGGAAAGACCAGATGCTCAGTCTGCTTCGAAGCTACGGGGAGTGCTTCTCATCGTCATCGAAGGTACGACAAACACCACTGGCCAAGCATCGCATAATAACGGACGAACACGCCCGACCTCTGCGCCAGAGCCCTTATCGTGTATCGCCGCGAGAACGCCAGGCCATTCGCGATCAAGTTGAGGAAATGCTGCGTGATGACGTAATCCAGCCATCGAACAGCCCCTGGGCGGCACCAGTCGTTTTGGTCAAGAAGAAAGACAGCACACTTCGCTTCTGCGTTGATTACCGCCGCTTGAATAGCATAACGAAGAAGGATGTCTACCCGCTTCCCCGCATCGACGACACTCTCGACCGGCTCTGCAATGCAAGGTACTTCTCGTCGATGGACCTGAAGAGCGGATATTGGCAAATTGAGGTCGTCGAAAGAGATCGCGAGAAGACCACATTCATCACACCTTACGGCCTTTATGAATTTAAGGTGATGCCATTTGGCCTCTGCTCCGCACCAACCACGTTTCAACGAGTAATGGACACAGTCCTGGCAGGCTGGAAGTGGCAAATTTGTTTGGTATATTTGGACGACGTTGTTGTCTTCTCGTCAAACTTTGAAGACCACCTAAAACGACTACAGACAGTGCTGGAAGCCATCAAGTCATCGGGGCTAACGCTAAAAGCAGAGAAGTGTCACTTCGCCTACGAAGAACTCCGATTCCTAGGTCACATCGTTAGCAAGGACGGTATTCGCCCAGACCCGGAGAAAACAGCTGCAATCGCACAATTCCCACCGCCTGCCGACAAGAAAGCTGTGCGCCGATTCCTTGGGCTCTGCGCTTATTATCGACGATTTGTCAGAAACTTTTCGCGGATCGCCACCCGTTGACGCAGCTTACAAAGGCTGACGTACCTTTTAAATGGGAAGCGCCGCAAGGAGAAGCCTTCGACGAACCTAAGCGCCGCCTGCAATGCCCTCGTGTACTTGGCCACTTTGATGAAAACGCCGAGACCGAAATTCACACCGACGCGAGCAGTGTAGGCCTAGGAGCCATTCTCGTCCAGAAGACTGCCGGGCAGGAAAAAGTAATCGCCTACGCTAGCAGGTCTCTCACAAAAGCCGAAGTCAATTACTCGACGACCGAGAAGGAGTGCCTTGCGATCATCTGGGCTACTTCTAAGTTTCGTCCATACCTATACGGCCGACCATTCAAGGTGGTAACCGACCATCACGCGCTCTGCTGGCTGGCTAATTTGAAAGATCCTTCCGGCCGCCTTGCCAGATGGAGCCTACGACTTCAAGAATTTGACATGACTGTAGTCTATAAGTCGGGCAGGAAGCATTCCGACGCAGAATGCTTATCCCGCGCTCCCGTCGATTCTCCCCCGAAGGACGATGACGACGACGCCTTTTTGGGACCGGTAAGCGCCTGCAGTTTCGCAGAACAACAGCGATCAGACCCTGAGCTGAAAGCGATAGCCGATTACTTGGAAGGAAAGACCGCTTCCCCTCCTGGTGTGTTCAGGCGACATTTATCATCCTTCACGTTAAGGAATGGCCTCCTCGTGAAGAACTTTGCACCCAACAAGACCGCGCAGCTTCTCGTAGTGCCTAAAACCCTTCGGCAAGAAATTCTGCAGGCATTGCACGATGAGCCCACAGCAGGCCACCTCGGATTTGCGCGCACGTTGCGTCGAATCCAGGAGAAGTATTACTGGCCGCGACTGCCTGCCGAAGTTTCCCACTACGTGAAGACGTGTCGTGAGTGCCAACGACGCAAGACGCCGCCGATCAGACCAGCGGGGCTACTAAACCCGATTCCGCCCCCAATCCTGCACTTTCAACAAATTGGGATGGATCTCCTCGGCCCCTTTCCATCTTCGTCTATGGGTAACAAGTGGATCATCGTGGCCACTGACTACCTTACCCGTTACGCCGAAGCAAGAGCACTACCAAACGGTACCGCGGCAGAAGTCGCCAAATTTTTTGTCGAACAAATTCTCTTGCGACACGGCGCCCCAGAAGTGCTCATCACGGACAGGGGAACGGCGTTTACGGCAGAGTTGACGCAAGCCATCCTGGAATACAGTCACACAAGCCATCGACGAACAACTGCGTACCATCCCCAGACCAATGGCCTTATGGAGCGCCTGAACAAAACGATCGCGGACATGGTCGCTATGTACGTCGACGCTGAACACAAGACCTGGGACGCCATCTTGCCGTACGTTATCTTCGCGTATAACACGGCAGTCCAGGAGACGACCAGAGCGACCCCGTTTAAGCTTGTGTACGGCAGGGAGCCCACGACGACGCTCGACGCAATGCTGCCGCACGTAACCAGCGAAGACAACCTTGACGTCGCCGCCTACCTGCAGCGTGCAGAGGAAGCCCGAAGACTCGCACGGCTGCGTATTAAAGACCAACAGCGCACCGACAGCCGACGATACAATTTACGACGACGCCACGCAGAGTACAATCCAGGAGACCAAGTGTGGGTTTGGACACCAATTCACCGTCGCGGATTAAGTGAAAAGTTGTTGCGTCGATACTTTGGGCCATACAAAATCCTTCGCCGCGTCGGACCACTGGCCTATGAAGTCATTCCCGACGGAACGTCAGCATCACAACGGCGACGCGCACGCCCAGAAATTGTACATGTTGTACGACTGAAGCCATATTACGCGCGTTAAATAATCTGTGGTGTTTAAACTTTGCAGTGTTTATGTTTGTTTCTTTGTTTTGGAACATCGAGGCGATGTTTTTTTAAGGGGGAAGTAATGCCGCGAAACCTTCAAAACAGTATTTGTTGTTTTTTTAACAGCCGCCGGCATACAGGCTTATCACTCTGATTCTGGACCGCGTATCAGTTCCGTAATCTTTGTTAATGCTCGATGTCGCTGTCACACCTTTAACAGTTTTGTTGTAGCGCAAGATGCACCGAGATCTGTCTCGAAGGTTCCCGCCACTTGGGTGTCTTTCCACAATGTTCTAGCCCGTGCTGGTAGCTGTTTGCGACGTCATCTAGATTGTCCTGTGCAGCCTTTAAATTGAGCGTTGCCGAGTGTGACGGGCGCTCTTTGTTCGACGATCGACGAGCACGTTTGTTTCTATCTCCGCTGCCGAGTTGCTTAGTTCTTTTGCGGGCGCAAGTCAGCCCAAATAAACAGTTTCTTTAGTGCAATCATCGACCCTTCATTTGTGTCGTCGACCTCGTCACCACTACGTGACAATATATATATATATATATATATATATATATATATATATATATATATATATATATATATATATATATATATATATATATATATATATATATATTGTAGGGGTGTGTTTATTCGGTGAACCTAGATGATTCCAGCCGCTCAGGGGAGACTCGCAGCGAAGCGTCAGGCGTGGCGAAAGAGCAAGGCAGCGAACAACTTCTTCGTCCTTGAGAGCGGCAGCACGCGACGCATGTCAGTGGTTATATCGATGAAGATTACCACACTACAGTTTCCCCCCGGGCAGAGAAGGAGCCATCCTGGCGACTCATGGTGCCGAAAGGACAGACGGATCGTAGTAGGGCTTGATTCGGTCCACATGAACTATTTCGCGTCCACGGCGACGCAAGTCCGCAGATGGCGTAACGGGCTCAACTACGTAGTTCACAGGAGATGTTTTTTGAAGGACTCGGTATGGACCGTGATACCGAGCAAGAAGCTTTTTTGACAGGCCGGCGGTTGTGGCAGGAACCCAGAGCCACACCAGGGAGTTGGGCGCATATGAAGGCGCCTCACCAGTGTCACGATGGTGTTTTTGTTGCCACTGATTTTCCTTTGTGAGCGAACGAGCGAGCTGACGGCATTCTTCTGCATACTGGGCGGCGTCCGAGAGTGGCGTCGATTCAGAAACATCAGGGCGGTAGGGAAAAAGCGCGTCCATTGTGCAGGTTGGCTCGCGCCCGTAAAGAAGAAAAAAGGGAGGGAATCCAGTGGTGGTCTGTATCGCAGTGTTGTACGCGTAGGTTACGAAGGGAAGAACGTGGTCCCAGTTGGAATGAGCGTCGTTGACGTACATGGCCAGCATGTCACTCAGAGTACGGTTGAAGCGTTCTGTCAGGCCATTCGTCTGAGGGTGGTAAGAAGTAGCGGTGCGATGAATGATGCGACATTCTTTCAGTAGGGCCTCGAGAGCGTCGCACAAGAAAACACGTCCGCGGTCACTGAGCAGTTCCTTCGGAGTCCCGTGGCGAAGAATCAAGTTGTTGAGAATGAACAAAGCAACGTCTCTTGCAGAGGCAGAGGGTAACGGTGATGTTTCAGTGTAGCGAGTCAGATGGTCTACTGCCACAATAATCCACCGGTTTCCAGCAGGAGTAGTCGGAAGAGGGCCATAGAGATCTATGCCAACGCGGTCAAACGGACGAGCAGGGCAGGGTAACGGCTGCAACGAAACAGAGGACTTCTGAGGAGTTTTTCGGCGTTGACAAGATTCGCAAGCGCGCACGAAATGTCTTACGAAGCGGTACATTCCACGCCAGTAAAATCGCAGACGTAGGCGCGTGTAGGTTTTCAATACGCCACCGTGAGCACATTGTGGGTCACCATGGTACGCAGCACAAATGTCGGCGCGGAGATGACGCGGGATGACTAGAAGCCACTTCCGTCCATCAAGCAAATAATTGCGGCGATAGAGAAGACCGTCACGAATGGAGAAGTGATGGGCTTGGCGGACGAGCGCTTTGGATGAATGACCGGGAGTAGGACTTGAGAGAAAATTCAAAAGTGCATTGATCCAGGGGTCATTCCGCTGCTCGGTAGCCATGTCGATAGTTGTAAGAGTCGACAAATCGTAGGCACAGACGTGGTCAGACGAATTATCTCTAGGCAATGGCGAGCGGGAAAGAGCATCCGCGTCCGTATGCTTCAGGCCTGATCGATAAATGACATGAATGTCAAACTCCTGGAGACGAAGAGCCCAGCGAGCAAGGCGACCGGATGGGTCTTTCAGAGAGGCAAGCCAGCACAAAGCGTGGTGATCGGTCACAACGTAAAACGGTCGACCATACACATAAGGACGAAATTTTCCGATAGCCCAAATAATGGCCAAACATTCCCTTTCTGTGACTGAATAATTAGATTCTGCCTTTGTCAATGTTCGGCTGGCGTATGCCACAACATACTCGCTGTAACCAGGCTTACGTTGGGTAAGGACGGCACCAAGCCCAATACCGCTGGCATCAGTGTGGATCTCCGTAGGCGCAGCCGGATCAAAGTGGCGTAGAATGGGCGGCGAAACCAAAAGGCGGCGTAAAGTGTCGAAGGCTTTATCGCAGGCTGGAGTCCAGGCGGAAAGGTCGGAGCTGCCGGCAAGGAGCTGGGTCAGAGGAGCGATGATAGAGGCGAAGTTCAAGATGAAACGTCGAAAGTAGGAGCAGAGGCCGATAAAGCTCCGAAGCTGCTTCAGGGAGGTTGGCTTCGGGAACTCTGCAACTGCGCGAAGTTTGGTGGGGTCGGGAAGAATGCCGTCCTTAGAAACTACGTGGCCTAAAATTGTGAGTTTTCGAGCGGCAAAGTGGCACTTCTTCAAATTCAACTGAAGCCCAGCGCCGGCGAGACACGTGAGGACATCCTTTAGGCGGAGAAGGTGAGAAGAAAAGTCGGCAGAAAAAACTACGATGTCGTCCAGATAACAAAGACAGGTCTGCCACTTGAGTCCACGAAGAACAGTGTCCATCAGGCGCTCGAAAGTAGCCGGGGCATTGCAGAGGCCAAAGGGCATAACGTTGAACTCGTATAATCCATCCGGTGTTATAAAGGCAGTTTTCGAGCGGTCATTATCAGCCATCGGTACCTGCCAGTAGCCGGAGCGCAAATCCAAAGAGGAGAAATACTCGGCTCCCTGTAAACAGTCCAAGGCGTCGTCGATTCGCGGCAAAGGATAGACATCTTTGCGCGTGATTTTGTTAAGCCTACGGTAATCGACGCAAAACCGGATGGAACCATCTTTCTTGGTGACCAAAACAACCGGAGAAGCCCATGGACTGTTAGATGGCTGTATGACGCCCCGGCGAAGCATGTCGTCCACGTTGTCAGCAATGACTTGGCGCTCAGAGGCCGACACGCGATAAGGACGCTGTCGTAAAGGTGCGTTTGTACCAGTGTCGATTGCGTGCGTAACGACAGACGTGCGACCCAGAGCAGTGTGAGGAAGGTCGAAGGCAGAAGTGAAGTTCTGTAGAAGAGCAGCGAGTTGATCGCGTTGTGCGGGTGGGAGATCTGCGTCAATAGCTTGTTGAAGAACATCGGGTGGTGTCGAAGCGGTCGCTGTATCGCAAGAGCTGAGCACATTAACGTCTAATGAAGTAGGCGTTGCAGGAAGAGTATTTACAAGCGCGGGATCAAGTTCTTCAATACGACCGAGACACTCGCCGCGTAGCAGGACGGACGGGCACGAAAATGGATTTGAGACGTACATTGCACTAAGGCCATCTTCGAACTTGAGGACCGCAAATGGAAGCAGGAGGCAGGGATGGCGTGAAGCGGCGTCGGAAGGTGTGAAGAAGACAGTAGAACTAATAACGCTTTCACAGGAGAGTGGAACGAGGGCAGCAGAAAATGGAGGAATGTCTGTGTCACTGGCGACGAGGAGTTTTGCAGGCCGGGTAGGGACGTCACACAAGACGGTATCACAAAGAGGTAAAAAGGAAACTTCCGCGCGGGCGCAGTCAATAACGGCATGATGAGTGGAAAGGAAATCGTAGCCCAGGATGATGTCGTGTGAGCAGCGAGACAGTACAATAAACTCGATGGTGTATAAGACGTCTTCGATGAGAACACGGGCCGTGCACGCCGCTGAGGGATGAATGCGCTGTGATGAGGCGGTGCGAAGCGAAAAGTCGGAAAGTGCGGTGGTCACCTTACGAAGACGACGGCAAAGAGCTTCACTGATGACTGATACGGCAGCGCCCGTGTCGACTAGAGCGAGTACTGCGACGCCGTCGACAAACACTTGAATTACGTTAGTGGGAGAACACCGAGGACTTGAAGAGTTCGAACCAAGCGCAGTTCTTGCCCCGGGAACTGCGACTGTTAGTTTCCCTCAACGGTGCCGGTAGAACGTCGGAGTGGGGACGGGGAACGGCGACGAGGGGAAGGTGATCGGCGAGTTGTGTACGTTTGATTGTCACGAGATACAAATTCGGAACTGGGCGGATTTCTCGGCGAGGGCTGGTCTGTATTGTAGGAGTAGTTCCATAGTTCAGGTCGAGAAGGTGGAAGGCGTTGGCGGCAAAGGCGTGCGACATGGCCCGGCAGCCCGCAAGAGTAGCAGATTGGTCGGTTGTCCGCGGTACGCCAAGGGTTCGTAGGGCGTTGGCGTACCCTTGGAATAGGGACATGAAATGCAGACCCAGGCAAAGGCGAAGGAAGGTTGGAAGGAGCGGCCTGGTAGGAAAGAGATGCTGATGGCATGAGCGGCCTGGCCGCAACTTGGGCGTAAGTCAGTGGTGCCGTTACTTGCGCTGGCACGGGGCTGGGCGGCAGCACAGGGCTGGGCGGGAGCATGGAGCTGGGAGGAAGGACGTCAGCGATGTGATCTTGAACGGCACGCCGTATGGTAGGGGCCAAAGACGGAGCCATGTCAGGAACAAGGCGGCCACTATCCTGTAACTGAGGGACCAGCGATAGCTGGCGGGCGACCTCTTCTCGAACGAAGGCTTTGATTTGCTGAAGTAAAGGGCTGTCCTCTGATGGGGTAGAACCGCCCAGCGCAAGTGTAGAGATGGCGTCGTCTCTAACACCGGACCGCCGGGTAGAAGCGCGCTTCTTACGAAGCACGTCGTAGCTCTGGCAAAGCTTGATCACGTCACTCACCGTGGCAGGATTTTTTACCCAGAGCATTTGGCACGCGTCGTCAGAGATGCCTTTCATGATGTTCTCGATCTTATCCGCTTCAGTCATTAGCGGATCGACACGCTTGCATAGGTCCACGATGTCCTCTATATAACTAGTGAACGACTCATCGACTTGCTGAGTGCGCTCACGCAAGCGTTGTTCTGCCCGGAGCTTGCGAACTGCAGGGCGGCCGAACACTTCTGCAAAATTCTTTTTAAATGCAGACCAAGATGGCAGGTCTGCCTCATGGTTGCGAAACCAGAGGTTCGCCACGTCAGTCAGATAAAAGATTACATTGCTTAGCTTGATAGCGTCGTCCCATCTGTTGTAGCTACTGACGCGCTCATATGCCGCCAACCAATCGTCGACGTCCTGGTCGGCTGTGCCACTGAAGAAGCACGGATCACGCTGCCGTAGAGCTCCAGAACACAGCACGGTGGTTGGGAGGGGCGACGATGTCGTGGCAGTGTCGTCCGGCATGCTGGAAGCAGAAGGTAACGTGCGGCTTCTTAGTTCCAGGGTGGACGGGAACGTACCCAGCAGCACCTGCACCAATTGTAGGGGTGTGTTTATTCGGTGAACCTAGATGATTCCAGCCGCTCAGGGGAGACTCGCAGCGAAGCGTCAGGCGTGGCGAAAGAGCAAGGCAGCGAACAACTTCTTCGTCCTTGAGAGCGGCAGCACGCGACGCATGTCAGTGGTTATATCGATGAAGATTACCACACTACAATATATATATTAGGATTTAACGCGAAACCTAGGCTTTTATAGCATTATATTTCTTTAAAATGTACAATGCGAAAACGACAGGAAAATGTTACTAATATCATCGAAGGTAAAATCCATTGAACTATTTAAACAGACAAACTACGCTAGCCTACTTGAATAGTAAAAATTCTCTGTAGAATATATAGGATGACATAGGGAACCTTATACAATGTAGTTATTAAATAAGCTAAGTTAAGCATCTGCATTGAATATAAATTCAAGAAAGGATCACCACCATAGTCTCTCCGGAGCCCGCTGCTCTAGAATCCAATGATTGCAGAAGTATTAAACCTACAGACGCCCCAACACAATTCGGGATTCAAGCCTTAGCGGACAATATCACCATATTAGCCAATGGTGTCTAGAAGAGAGAAAAACGAGGGTCTCCTAGTCCTAGATGTCTCTTAAGAGGAGAATGCCGAAATCCTACCCTTCATTTGCTATCATTTGCCACTCATCGTTTGCGTCTTATTGGCGTTCGTTGCAATGCTACTTATAACTGGTTTACAGGAAAGGAACGGGCAGTAATTGCCGCACTTTCTCCGACAAGTGTGAGTTTGGGTCGGTACACCATCGCTCTTGTCCACCATCGCCCTTCAAGTGTGGGATTTAAGATGGTAGGGACGCTGAACAAGAATACATCTCGCGGAATATGACAGATCTCGTGCACTATCCTCGGGCTTGGTATTTCGTTCTATGAGCCTAGAAAGGCTTTCGCCATAAAAATAGCTACCATTACATCTGCGGCATAATTCGCTCACCTGGGGATCTTTGACACGTACTGACATAGTGCAGAACATGGACGCTTCTTCGCTTCACCTTCACTGAAACGCAGTCGCCGGTGGTCGCATTCGTACCTGGGTTCTCAACCCACCGCCGGCGGCTGCGTTTCGTTGAAGGCGAAGTGGAGAGACGTCCGTGTGCTGCGCTATGGCGGTGCTTGTTAACGATCCTCAGTTGGTCGGAATTACTCCGTAGCCTTCCCAAGTACACCATTTTCTCTCTTTCCGCTTTTACTTTCACCTTGCTCCATTCCCTAACGGTGCGGTTCAGGTGTCCACAGAAAGAAGTGTGTCACTGCGCCTTTCTGTTTTTGTGAACCAGTTATTTAATCCTTTCTCAGAGTGGGCCGACGAATATAAATTAGTTTTTAATTCTAACAAATGTTAAGTGTTACTTCTCGGAAAAGCATACTAGAGAAGGCTTCCCAACTTAAGCTTAAAAAAAACAAGCCGAGGTAAGGAAGTCAAAAGAAAATAGGCGTTTTTCATGAGGCATCTTTCATTTCTAACTTCAAATATCTTCAAGATATCAGTGTAGAGTTAACAGAATGCACTGGTGACATTTGCGGGGCGACAGCTAAATTTTACAGCCTCAGAAATAGTACTTATATATAGTTCCTGCAATGGCATTCATCACATTTTCATACACTAAGGAACGCAGCAGCTATTCTACGCATTTCCCTTTTGAAAATATGTAAGGAACAGCATCTAAGTCCCCTCCCTCTTCTAAGCACTGCAAATGAAGTCATTCTAGGTTTCGCATAACAGCAATATATTCCAATAAAATTGTGAAAAAAAAAAGAGACAGAGTAAACGAAATATTACTAACGTGGTAACATAACCGTGACTCCGTGTGCCACAGAGTTGCCACGTAACGTTTCGGTATCCGCGGTTGGATAAAAGTCAGTGCTGCGTTCGGCGTTGAGCACATATTGTTCGTTATTTCCTGCCTGCGTTGTTCTTGTTCTCCAGCGTGAAAGCTGCGGTCGACCTGGTAGTTTTCGAGATTATATTGCCGGAACCTGAGCACAAAGCAACTGTTACTGCGGCCGGCACACAGCTGCAGTTCCGGTGACAGGTATTCTTGAATCGTGCGCAGAAAATCAGTGGCCAAACTCGCACCCGGGAAGCAGCGTTCTCAGGCCCAGTCTTACAAGTACGAGCAGCGATTCCCGCGGCTGCCGGGCGAAGTTTACCAGGAGCCTTCCCAGACGCCATCTTCCGTCGCATCGAAGAGCGGCTACGAGTTGTAGGGAAGCCATAGTCCGCGAAGTTGGCTCTTCGTCGGGGAGCGCTCGACCAGTCATGACGGGAGTTCTTCTCGGTAGCGCTTCCATTTCGCACGACATCGAACTCTCAAGGTGGTATCTGGTGCCGGCTGCGTTGCTGAGGCCATGGTTTTTGCATACCCGGGGTACAGAGTGGATATCTTCGTTGTACCCAGGAGGCTTGAAGTCGATTAAATATGTCAGCGATTCAGGTGCACTGGCCCGCAGCCATGTGAAGACCCTGGTGAGCGCGCAGACACGAAGCATGAGAGAGCAGCCGTGATCCCGAAGCGCCTTGCCGCACGCCGCATCACGTCAGAGGCACCTTGCAGGAGCCCCGACACGAACTGGAAGCCGTTGACCAAGCGAGTACTACACGCGTCAGGGCTACCATTACATGTGCTGTCGCCATGTGCTCGCATTCTGATGCACGCCCGAAAAGAGGTGAACGCCATCTCAGGATGCGTGCCTACCTTCTGAGTAAATTCTTGCGAATGGCTTTCGTCAGCCAGCGTAGGTCGCAGCAGAACGAGACACAATGCTGTCCGGAGACAAGGTGGTCGTTTTGAGGTCTTTGAACCGGAGCACACGACACTTCGCCGACGTCTGTTTTTTGCAGCGAGGGCTACACTACGTTAGTCATCAACGCATTTCGCCGTGTGTGAGACAGGGCACTTGTGCGGAGAGGAGCAACAGGTGGGCTGCGCATGACATCAAAGCTCGCGGCCGCGTGCCTGCTCCACTGCCGACGCAACAGAGACGCCCGAACAAAGAGACGAACGCCTTGCCAAGCGAAGACGCCATGATGCAGATCATAATCAATCAATCAATCAATCAATCAATCAATCAATCAATCAATCAATCAATCAATCAATCAATCAATCAATCAATCAATCAATCAATCAATCAATCAATCAATCAATCAATCAATCAATTAATAAGTCATTGTTTATTTAGTGTGCGCAGGAACAACCTTGCGGTATTCGTGCTGCAGCACAAAAAAAAATTCACACAAAAGTTTTACACACACACAACACATGAAATGAAACAGACGAAAAGAGTCACGGAAAAAATAAAATCAATGAGTAGCATGTACACACGGTGAGCACATCACGAAAAAACACCGCGATAGATAAAGAGAGAAAAAAACAACAAATAACTGTCATTGACTGTCATAAAATAAACATAAATTATACACATAAAATGTTATACATAAAACAAACAACCACTTGAGGCGCAACAGGTGTGTGATATCTAAAACACAGACTAGAAATACAGGAAAATACCATAAAGAAATAGTGATGAACGCGGGATAATAAGATTCGTATATAGAGTTTAAAGTTAAAATATAAATTATAAACGGATAAAAAGCAGTTCAGCATACAAATAGCGTTGAACAGGAGAAAAAGCAAAAAGTGAAGTAAATGCAATATTTAGGCTAGAAAGTGGAAGTTATATGTGATAAAGTACGGTTTACAATACAACGCTGCGAACATCCATTACGAATGAAGAGAGCGAATTTTGAAAGATGTCAAGGTGAAGACAAAAAGAGTTAGGCAACCTCTGCATTCTGTCTTAGGCAACCTCTGCATTCTGTCCCAGAGGGGATTAATAATAATAATAATAATGTACTGTAATAGCACTTCAGCCATCGACATGCACCTGTGCGTTGTGCGACGAAGGCAAAGAAGAAGTACGCTGGGCTCGCCGTTGCAAGGTCCTGTCCTCACAGCTCTCCATCTGAGCGTCAATAAACGCCCTATTACAATTGGCGGAGGTGCCGGAAACGATCCCACCCAAACTGGAACTGCGAAGCCGTACACTACCCTCTACGACCGCCATGCAAGACACTTCGACGCTGCCGGCCGTTCCACCCACGATCATGTGTGCTGGCGTCGTGCGCCAGCGTGACCCTTGCCTGTTCAGCGGCACGGCCGATCAAGATGTCGACGACTGGCTGTCATTCTATGAAAGAGTAAGCAGCTACAACAAGTGGGATGACTCATACAAGCTCAGTAACGTCATATTCTATCTGACGGACGTGGCGAACCTCTGGTTTCGCAACCATGAGGCTGACCTGTCATCTTGGTCGACATTTAAAAAGAATTTCGCGGAAGTGTTCGGCCGCCCGGCAGTGCGTAAGCTTCGTGCCGAACAACGTTTACACAATCGTGTTCAGCGCGCTGATGAGACCTTTACCAGCTACATAGAAGACGTCGTTGATCTCTGCAAACGAGTCGACCCGGCCATGCCGGAAGCAAACAAAATCCGCTACATCCTCGAGGGCATTTCTGAGGACGCCTTCCAGATGCTGGTAGCGAAAGATCCCACCAGCGTTAGTGAACTCGTGAAGCTTTGCCAGAGCTACGACGAGCTCCGCAAGCGGCGCGCTTCTAGGCGCCGCTCCAGTGTGTGCGACGAAGGCGTATCCGCATTAGCCCTGGGTGGTTCGCCAACTTCTGAAGGGAGCCCGCTGAATCAAAAGATCAAAGATTTTATTCGTGAAGAGGTCGCACGTCAAATCTCACTCCTTCCCCATGTTCAAGACTCGGGCCGCCTCGTTCTTGAACTGGCTCCATCTTTGGCCCCTGCTATACGCCGTGTCGTGCAAGAACACGTCGCTGATGCCTTGCCGTCCAACCCCGTGGTGCCGCCTGTGACGGCACCTCTCACGTATGCCCAAGTAACGGCTAGGCCACCACCTTCGCCCACGTCTGGCTCCTATGTGCAGGTCCCTGCCTACCGTTCACCGCCGCATGCTGAGCCTTCGTTTCAAGCCCCACCCTCAAGGTTCCGCCCACATCCTATGAAACCTTGGCGTACTACGGACAACCTTCCGATTTGCTATGCCTGCGGTCGGCCGGGCCATGTTGCGCGCCTTTGTCGCCAGCGCCTCCAACCTTCACAGCCTGACATTCGATGTTACCCGTACGATACCGACTCACGCTCGCAAATGATTCCGCCCGGTTCTCAATTTGTCCCACAAGATCGCCAAACCTACACCACTCGTCGATCACATTCTCCTCGGCGCCGATCGCTTTCTCCAATGCTGCGACGTTCTACCAGCACCGTTGAGGGAAACTAACAGTCGCAGTTCCGGGGGCAAGAACTGCGCTTGTTTCGAATTCCTCAAGTCCTCCATGTCGTCCCGCTAATGTTATCAAAGTTTCTGTAGAAGGCGCCACAGTTCTCGCTCTCGTCGATACCGGTGCAGCCGTCTCCGTCATCAGTGAAGCGCTATGCCGTCGAATTCGCAAAGTGACCACTCCGATTTCCGACTTTTCGCTCCGCACCGCCTCATCACAGCACATTCACCCCTCCGCATCTTGCACAGCCCGTGTGCTCATTCAAGACGTCTTGTACCCCATCGAGTTTATTGTTCTGCCGAACTGCTCGCATGATATCATCCTCGGATACGATTTTCTATCGACTCATCAAGCCGTTATTGACTGTGCTCGTGCACAAATTGCCTTCGCCCCCCTCTGTGATGCCCCCTTCTGTGATACCCCTCCCCGCACTGCAAAACTTCTCGTCGCCCATGAAACCGACATTCCTCCGTTCTCTGCTGCCCTCGTACCACTGTCTTGTGAGTGGGTAACTCCTTTGACTGCAATTTTTACACCTTCCGAAGCCACCTCCCGTCATCCCTGCCTCCTTTTTCCGTTCGCAGTTCTCGAAATTCAAGACGGCAAGAGTGCACTTTACGCCTCGAACCCATTTTCTTGCCCAGCAGTCCTGCTCCGTGGCGAATGCATTGGACGTCTTGAAGAGCTTGATCCCAGTCATATCACCACTCTTGCTGACTCAACCCCCTCCTTCGACGTTAGTCTGTGCTATTGCGATGTTGCGACCGCTTCGACGCCCTCCGACGTTTTCCAACATGCTATTGATGCTGATCTTCCACTTGCGCAACGTGATCAACTTGTCGCCCTCTTGCAGAACTTCGCTTCTTCATTCGACTTTCCTCAAACTGACTTGGGCCGCACGTCTGTCGTAGAGCACACCATCGACACCGGTAAAACTGCACCTTTGCGCCAGCGCCCCTATCGCGTGTCGGCTTCGGAGCGCCAAGTAATTGCTGATCATGTGGACGACATGCTCCGTCGGGGTGTCATTCGGCCATCCCACAGTCCCTGGGCGTCTCCAGTTGTGTTGGTACCTAAGAAAGATGGCTCCTTCCGGTTTTGTGTCGACTACCGCCGGCTCAACAAGATCACGCGCAAGGACGTCTATCCTCTGCCACGCATCGATGACGCACTAGACTGCTTGCAGGGCGCCGAGTTTTTCTCCTCGTTGGATTTACGATCTGGCTACTGGCAGGTGCCAATGGCTGACGCTGACCGCTCTAAAACTGCCTTCATCACACCAGATGGATTATATGAATTCAACGTCATGCCCTTTGGGCTTTGCAACGCCCCGGCCACATTTGAACGCCTCATGGACACTGTGCTTCGTGGATTCAAGTGGCGAACCTGTCTTTGCTATCTCGATGATATCGTAGTCTTTTCTACCGATTTTCAATCCCACCTGCTCCGACTGAAGGACGTTCTCACTTGTCTCGCTACCGCCGGCCTCCAACTGAATCTGAAGAAGTGCCGCTTTGCTGCTCGCCGACTAACAATTCTAGGTCATGTCGTTTCTAAGGATGGCATTCTTCCCGATCCCACCAAACTTCGTGCAGTTGCCGAATTCCCACGCCCAAAATCACTGAAGCAGCTACGAAGTTTCATTGGCCTATGCTCCTACTTTCGCCGCTTCATCTTAAATTTCGCCTCTATTATTGCTCCTCTCATCCAGCTCCTCTCCGGCAGCTCCGACCTCTGCGCATGGACACCTGCTTGTGATGACGCCTTCAACACTTTACGCCGTCTTTTAGTTTCGCCTCCCATCCTCCGCCACTTCGAACCGAATGCGCCAACTGAGATTCACACTGACGCTAGCGGTATTGGGACAGGCGCCGTTCTCACCCAACGCAAACCTGGTATCCGAGACTATGTGGTGGCGTACGCAAGCCGCACCTTGACCAAGGCAGAGTCCAATTATTCTGTTACGGAAAGAGAATGCTTGGCCATTATTTGGGCCATCGGCAAATTCCGTCCGTATGTCTATGGCCGACCATTTTATGTGGTCACTGATCATCACGCTCTGTGCTGGCTGGCGTCCCTCAAGGACCCGTCCGGCCGCCTTGCTCGCTGGGCTCTTCGCCTCCAAGAGTATGACATTCGTGTCATATATCGCTCAGGCCTCAAGCATACTGACGCGGACGCTCTTTCGCGCTCACCGCTACCTCCCTCTTCGTTGCCTGATGAGATCTGCGCCTACGATTTGTCTTCGCTTGCCACTATTGACATGGCCACGGAACAGCGGCGCGACCCGTGGATATCTACACTTCTGGACTTTCTTTCAAGTCACTCTCCAGGTCGTCTGTCTCGGGCGCTTGCCCGCCAAGCTCACCATTTTTCAATTCGTGACGGGCTGCTCTATCGCCGCAATTATCTTCACGACGGAAGGAAGTGGCTTTTTGTCATCCCCCGTCATCTCCGCGCCGAAATTTGTGCTGCTTTCCATACTGATCCCCAGTGCGCCCACGGCGGAGTGTTGAAAACCTACACGCGCTTGCGTCTACGCTTCTTCTGGCGTGGAATGTACCGCTTTGTCCGCCATTTTGTCCGCTCCTGCCAGTCTTGCCAACGCCGAAAAACTCCTCTCAAGTCCTCTGCTTCGTTGCAGCCGTTGCCCTGTCCTGCCCGTCCGTTTGATCGTGTCGGCATAGATCTATACGGTCCCCTTCCTACAACTTCAGCTGGCAACCGCTGGATTATCGTGGCAGTGGATCATCTAACCCGCTACACTGAGACATCATCATTGCCCTCTGCTTCGGCACGCGACGTGGCTGCCTTTATTCTGAAAAACCTGGTTCTTCGCCATGGTGCCCCTCGCGAACTGCTCAGTGACCGCGGACGCGTTTTCTTATCAGACGCTCTTGAGGCTCTCCTGAAAGAATGCCGCATCATACACCGCACCGCTACCTCGTACCACCCTCAGACGAATGGACTGACAGAACGTTTTAACCGCACTCTCGGTGACATGCTGGCTATGTACGTGAACACCGACCATTCCAATTGGGACCAAGTTCTACCGTTTGTTACTTACGCATATAACACCGCGACACAGGCCACTACTGGATTCTCTCCATTCTTTCTCCTTTACGGGCGCGAGCCACCCTGTACTATGGACACACTTTTTCCCTACCGCCCTGACGTTTCCGAATCTTCCCCGCTATCCGATGCCGTCACGTACGCAGAAGAATGCCGTCAGCTCGCCCGCTCTCTCACAACAGAAAATCAGTGGCAACAAAAATACCTCCGTGATACCGGCGAAGCTTCGTCATATCTCCCGGACACACTGGTGTGGCTCTGGGTGCCCTCCACAACCCCTGGCCTTTCAAAGAAGTGTCTTGCTCGCTACCACGGGCCATATAGGGTCCTCCAGCAAACATCTGCAGTCAACTACGTAGTTGAGCCCGTCACGCCCTCTGCGGACTTGCGTCGCCGTGGTCGTGAAACAGTTCACGTGAACCGATTGAAGCCATTCTATGACCCCGCTGTGCTTTCCGCGCCATAAGTCGCCAGGATGGCTCCTTTTTTTACCCGGGGGGAAAATGCACTGTGATAGCACTTCAGCCATCGACATGCACCTGTGCGTTGTGCGACGAAGACAAAGAAGTACGCTGGGCTCGCCGTTGCAAGGTCCTGTCCTCACAGCTCTCCATCTGAGCGTCAATAAACGCCCTATTACAATAATAATAATAATAATAATAATAATAATAATAATAATAATAATAATAATAATAATAATAATAATAATAATAATAATAATAATAATAATAATAATAATAATAATAATAATAATAAATTGTCCCCCAGGACAGGAAAGGGGCAGTATATGTGCCTAGTGTAGAAGAGGAGGAGTGGTGAAGAGGAAGTGTTTTCAAATTCCTGTTACAGTTGGTAGTGTGCGCGTGTGTTGTATATCTTCTCTTGTGTTTGTGTTTGTTGCGCCACATATCCGAATACGATGCAGCACCAACTAGCCCCTCAAGCCGTTATTTTCAGTATATACCACACTTGCTCTGTAGACATCTGGCCCGCGCGGTAACGGAAGGGAGGAAGGTGGGAGAGAAAGTTGAAAGAGAGAAAGAGGAGCCTTAGTAGGGGGCTGCGAAGTAATTTCGACCACCTGGGAATCTTTAACGTGCACTAGCATCGCACAGCACACGCACGATTCTCCGTTTCGCCTCCATGGAAACACAGCCGCCTGCAGAGTGTAAATAAAAAATTTGGAGGATGCTTAAGCTTCACCTTTAAGAAATTAATGGAACGCGATAGCGTTATCGCGCCCCGTTCGCACCGTCTATTCACTTGCTTGTCGCGCTTTTCAGTGACACAAAGACGTAGTTCACATGATACAACACTCGTTAACTTGTCCAAAGCGTGACTGTTTGGTAATTACTTGTTCTGAAACGTGATTCTGACATTACACAATTTTGTATTGTGTTGTTCGTACTGCAGATTTTCTTGCTCCCCTGTTGCAGTAGTAGTTCGTCGGCAACATCGTTGCCAATTCGAGCCGGCGCGATGAGATCTCAGAGGCTATGCCCTGTCTGTCTTATTCCCTGCGCCACACGCATGATGGCGCTACGTGCACGCCAAGCGAAGAGGAAGTACAGCTGAAAAGTAATTTGTCACTCGCTTAACTGCGTGTTCAGTAATTCTGTAATTTACATGCCCATAATTACTGTTATACGCCGCAATACACTTCTTTAAGGGACATTTCTGAGACAACACCGCAATCAATAGACGCGTCTTTGTCCATTTCAAACCATCCAGCTGGCGTGGCGTGTGCCAATTAAGGCTCGGAAATGCACTGCCAGACTTTGTTGTCTCGACCGAAAGTGTATCGGGACGCATTTTTGGTTATTTTAGAGAAGTTGTCGCGAGTGTGCGATTCCTGTCTGTTCGATTTTCTTATGAATATTTATCTTGTGTTAGCAGGAAGAAGGTGTACAAGGATTTGTGTGACGTAGCTCTTCCCGTACCAATGTACAGGGCCTTATACAGTGGAGGACCAGGACGCGACGTACTTAAGCGGGTGAAGGGGATGCAGGTGCCGTCAAATGCAAAAACGTTTTTCTTTAGGTTACACACGGAAACACTGCCAGTAAAGAAGTTCTTGGAAGGGAAGAAGTTATTATTATCTTGGGGTTCGCACTGCTTAATTTGACCACGTTTTTTTACATTGTTGGGAAGGGGTATACTTTTAGATATTTTACAAAGGACTTTAAAAAAGGAATTTTCATTAGACTCGCATGGTATTAGGTACTTGCCAGTAGAGAACGAGGATGGGGTGCCATTTGACATCATTATGCTTATGGCCTTCCACTGTATTTGGCGCTCGAGAAAGGCAGGATACCATTGCGATCCTGAAGCACGGCCAGCACGGATCTATTTTCTGGAAGGCATGAATAGATATATTGGAATTCAGAAACTTGCTCCTGAAGCTCCCGAGTGACTCGGCAGATTGGAGCCATTATTGACACTAAGTGAATTTTTAGCATGACGACGCCACAACCCACCTGGCTGATTGTCGTATTAATGATGGCTCATTGTGCCCTGTAAGTGGTTTTGTGTATTGTGGTTCCTGCCGAAGTCAGGCAATAAAGAAAAAAAAACAATCTGGCGTGGCAGAGTGGTTAGCGTTCTCGTCTCGCACCCTGGAGGCCCGCGCTCGATTCCTCGGGTCGGCGATTTTTGCTACTCGTTTTTATTTATTAATGCTTATGGGATATTTCGCTCACGGACGACGCGGGACGGCGGCCGCCGCCTACGACACCGACTCTTTCTGTGACACGCGGCTCTTAACGCTGTGGCGTTAAAAAAAGATCTGGTCGATATATAGGAAGGGAAAAACGCGGTAACTGTCTCACTTGTTTTCTGTGGACACCTGAACCGCGCCGTAAGGGAAGGGAGGAAGGTAGGGGTGAAAATAGAAAGAGAGAAAGAGGAGCCGTAGTGGAGGGCTACGGAGGAATTTCGAATACCTGGGGAGAAACGTGCGCTGACGTCGCACAGCACACGGATGCCTCTTCGTTCCGCCTCCGTCGAAACGCCTTCCGCGTGCTGTGCGATGTCAGCGGTCAAAGATTCCCAGCTGGTCGAAATTACTTCGTAGTCCTCCACGGTTCCTCTTTCCCCTTCCCTTACGGCGAGGTTGAGGTGTCCACCGAAAACAATAGACAGGCCGTCATTGCACCCGTCACTGCTTCGGTGGTGAACGAAGGTTGTAGTTGCGGAACGCGTCTTTCTCTCCCTCTTCTTTTTCTTTCTTCTCTATTTTCTTTTCTGTACTGCCCCGCCGGGGTGGTGCAGTGGTAAGACGCTCGACTACTGTGCCGGAGTACCCGGGCTCGAACCCGACCTCGATGTCAGCGCACGCTATAGATCCCCAGGTGGTCGAAATTACTCCGTACCCTCCACTACGGCTCCTCTTTCTCTCTTTCCGCCTTCCCTCCAACCTTCCTCCCTTCCCTTAAGGTGTGGTTGAGGTGTCCACAGAAAACAAGACAGTTACCGCGTCTTTCTCTCCCTATAAATCAATCAATCGAACCCGACTTCGGCGGCTACGTTTCGATGGAGGCGAAACGAAGAGGCGTCCGTGTGCTGTGCGATGTCAGCGTTGCTGTTGTGGCTGTAGGAAGAAGGAAAAGAAAATGCACGGGCCTGTTACTGGCTCTGTAGCTGGGCCACCTTCACTGCCTCGTGCGGACAGAAGAGAAAAATAAACAAGAAAAAGGAGAGACAGACGCGCGCCGCAACTACAGCCGTCGTACACCACCGAAACGGGGGTTGGGGATAGGTAGGTAACCGCGCCTTGCGGCGGGGGCTAGCCTGCTACCGAATGTTTATCTGTTGTAGGCCGTCATTGCACCCGCCACCACTTCGGTGGTGGTGGCTGACGACGGCTGTTGTTGCGGCGCGTCTTCATCTCAATCTTCTTTTTTCTTGTCTTTTTTAATTTATTGGAAGGGAAGGGCGCGGTAGCTGTCTCACTTTTTTTCTGTGGACGCCACAACCGCACCGTGAGGGAAGGAAGGAAGGTGGAAGTGAAAGTGGAAAGAAAGTGGAGCCGTAGTGTAGGGCTACGGAATAATTTCGACCACCTGGGGAAATTAACGTGCGCTGACATCTTTTCTATTTTATCTTCTGTCCGCACGAGTCAGCGAAGGTGGCTCAGCTACGCACCGTCGGAAAAAACTACACAAATGTTTCTCATGTTACGACATCATTTCTGTGCGGTTTTTAACGGGAAACCTGTTGTGAGACAGAACATTCTGTAGTAACATCAAAAATATCTGTTGTTACAACGGAAAAGTGCTACAGAACTACAGACAACAGAAATATACTACAAAGTACAGAACTACAGAAAACTTATGGTTACGACAGAACTATAGGATATTTTGTCATGTTTTTTAAACAGTTCTGTAGCTTTTTTCGACTGGGCAGAGCCAGTAGTAGGCCCATACATTTTCTTTTCTTTCTTCCAACAGCCACAACAACAACAAAACGGTGGCGGGTGCAATGACGGCCTACAACAGATAAAAATTCTGTGGCAGGCTATCAGGGGAGAGCACATTAAAGATCCCCAGGTGGTCGAAATTACTTCGTAGTCCTCTACTACGGCTCCTCCTTCTCTCTTTCCACTTTCACTCCCACTAAGCTTCCTCCCTTCCCTGACGGCGTGGTTGAGGTTTCCACAGAAAATAAGTGAGACAGTTACCGCGCTTTTCCCTTCCTTTAAATAAATCAGTAAATCTCTTCTGTCCGTTGTTGTTGTTGTGGCTGTAGGAAGAAGGAAAAGAAAATGTACGGGCCTGTAGCTAAGCCACCCCCGCTGCCTCATGCAGACAGAAGAGAAAATAGGGGAGAAAGAAAAGGAAGAGGGAAAGAAAGACGCGCGCCGCAACAACAGCCGTCGTCCACCACCGAAGAGGTGGCGGGTGCACCGACGGCCTACAACAGATAAAAATTCGGTGGCAGGCTAGCACCCGCCACAAGCGGTGGTGACCTATCTGCCCCAGCCCAATCAGGGGACCCTCTCTTCTTTCCGCACTAGGCAGTGGAGGTGGCTGAGGTACTGAGCCAGTAGCAGGCCGTGCATTTTTTTTTACCTTCTTCCTACAGCCACAACAACAACAACCAGACTGCCGAGCGTAATGGATGGTGCATAGCCGCTGAGATGGGGCCTATGGAAGAATTCATTCAACGGGAACCAACAGAAGAGGATCTGAATCCACGTTGTGTTTACTGATCACTCCGTTCGAGCTTTCGAAAGTGCATCTGCAACCCAGTAATTTGAAGGAGACTTTGTGGAGAATCTGTTTGTACACATGTGTAGTGTGTGCGAAAGACTGTGGCACCAAATGGACTTAAACCGGTGAGTAACCCAATGTATGATACTTTGAATTCGGAGACTGCCAAATCAAAAAATCTGTATAGACAAAATTGAGACCGCTGCATGCTATAATTCACAGATCATCGGGCAGTCTTCGCCTCTGTCAAGCAAATTGAATTGAAGATGTGCGTACCTAATCTTTCATTGCTAAACATACATGACAAAACAAGTTAAGCCAGGGAAAAATGGCTGAGCTGAGCCACTGTCATTTTATTCTTGAGAAGCGGCACTATACGCCACCTAGCGGCCCTTTCTAAGTTCGTTTAGGAGTCTTGTTGACGAGGTTTAGCCATATAAGTTTGAGGATGGGCAGAAGTTCCAGAATGGTATTTTTTTGGCTTGAGCCGATTCCTTAAACAGCGATATTCAGCAGTAATAGTGGCCCGTTATGTAGAAGTGAGTGCCTTGACGATGCTGCAGCTATCTGGTGGAAAGTATGCAGATACGAATTTTGTGCGGGAGATATGAAAACGAGCGCTAACTAGCGAGTACAATGAGATGTAACTGGTTTCCCTTGAGTGACTGATTAATTACATTACCAAATTAAATGGCCACTTTTCGGTGTATGGACGCGAAAAGCAAGGCGCCCGTGTGCTGCGCGGTGTGAACGTACGATAAAGAATCCCAGATAGTCGAAATTTGCAGAGCACTCCACTACGGCATCTCTCAACCTGCGTCGCTACAAAACAGATCAAATTAATTGTATGTTTTCTCATCTTCTTCTTTTGCTCAATTCATACATTCCCTTTCATTTACACCAACTATCATGTGTGCAATTCGTGGCGCCTTGACGTGATATAACCATCTGCGTAACCCTGCTGAAAATATTTTAATCCGCCTTTTAACGACGAGTGCCCCTAGGAAGGTGCGCGCTCTCGGACTTGTACCACATGGTGTGAGTACGTCCCTCCACCTCCGCTTATTCCTCTTATCCGTCATCTACTAATAGAGCTGGGAGGCTGCCCTGCTCAGCTGCTCTGACCTACAGGCCCAAAAAGGCCTTGGTTGTGCGCGCCCGGGAAGCAGCCAACGTCACTGCGGTCCCGTATACAAGGGACCCGAGGAGGAGGAGGAGGACAAAACATTTATTTTTGCAAGGGCATTCGAGGCTCCCTGCGCCCCTGGCCCCCTGGCCTCCTGGGTCCTCGCACGACCCCACTGCACTCAAACGTTCGTGTTGTTGTTGAAAACCTTTATTTCTACCGAGAAGAAGCTCCGTTTCGGACTCCCCGGCACGCAGGCCTGATGGAGCCTTACTCAGGAGCCTCGCGAACTAAGGTCTGGTGAATATACATTGTTGCTTCACGGCCTCAGCCGCCAGGCGGATGGCTTGCTGCTGCTGAGCGGGGTCCTCGCTTCGGAGCAGGGTCTCCCAGGCGTCTCTATATATATTTTCTTTAGCTCCTGGGCTGTTGTTACATTCCCAAATAATATGATCTAGAGTGCCCCATCTCCCACATGTTATGCACTGTAGATCCTTTTCATCTTTTGAAATTGTTGCATATACCCAAAAGGGACTAATATGATTGCCCCCTTGTAGTCTCCTCCATGCAATTGCCTCCCCGTTTCCGAGGGAACGGTCTGGCGGCGGATAGACCCCTCTGCTTAGTTTATAGTGCTCTGTAACCTCTTTATACGAGATTAGGCTATCTTTTATATCCATGCAAGAGGGCTGCTCGGCAACCGCCCGGTGATAGAGAGCTCGGGCAAACTCGTGAGCAGCCTCATTCTCTGCGATGGATTCATGTGCTGGTATCCATATAATTTGCACGTTGCGCTCAAGCGGCCTCGATTCGAGGACTCGTTTAGCTTCTTCTGATATTCTTCCCTTTCCAAAATTTCTGACCGCATTTTTGCTATCGCATAGTAAGAATTTAGCCTTGGTACCGACACAAGCGAGCGCTACTGCCAATTCCTCTGCCGCGTTGGCGTCTCTCGTGCTGCTTGAAGCCGATACTACAGGTGCTCCTGTTCCGTCGACTACTGCGGATACGGCTGCTCCTTGCCGTCCACATGCAGCATCTACGTAGGCCACTTGTTCTGCTGGTTGTTCTCCTATTCTTTTCTCGTAGGCTCTGGCTCTATGCCCGCGCCTCTCTTTGTTACATTCGGGATGCATATTTTTTGGCATAGGCGGGACGCGTATCCTGGCTCTTATATCTTCCGGGATATCCACTGTCTTATGTGCAGTGTATCCCGGTTTGATGTCTATCCATTCTAGTATTTTTCTTCCTGTTTCAGATTGGCTAAGTCGCTCCAGCAGAGCTATTCTAACTCCCTCAGCTAGCTCGGCCCATCTGTTGTTCGTACCCATTTTCTCAAGACGTTCCGTTGATGTGGATATGGGAAGTGCCAGAGCCCTCTTGGCACATTTCCTCAGTATCCTGTCTAGTTTATCTATGTTCTCTTTGTTCATATTTAAGTACGGCGTCGCATAGCAGATTCTGCTTGTTATGTACGCCTGTGATATTCTTAGGAGGCTTCTCTCTTTTAGGCCTCTCCCTTTTACTGTTATCCTTCTGAATATGCCTTGCACTTGATCCGCATATGTTGCTAATTTCTTTATGGTATTGGTATTGTTGTCTTTATGATTGATAACCATACCCAGGACCCTCATCTCCTCGACCTGCGGCACATCTAGGCCCTCTACTACCACTTTGATGTTTATTGGCTTTTTGTCTCTGCTGTTGGTGTTGTACCTAAAGAGCTCCGACTTCTGCGGTGAGCATGCTAGTCCTCTGTCGGCTGCATACTTCACCACGGCGTCTGCAGCTCTCTGCAGGCTCCACTGAATTTCTGCATCACTTCCATTGTTCATCCAGATGTTAGTATCGTCAGCATACATGCTGAACTTTATTCCAGAGATCTCATTCAGCTTAGCTGGGAGGCCTCTCATTGCTATGTTGAATAGAAATGGAGATAACACGGCACCTTGAGGGGTTCCTTTGCTTCCTAGCCTTATGCTGGGAGACTCTGCGTCCTGAAATTTAATCACCGCCCTTCTGCCCTGAAGGAAGTTCTTAATGTAATTGTATGTTCTTTTGCCTACGTTTACTTCCTCAAGACCTTTTAGTACCGCGTCATGTCTGATATTATCGAAGGCCTTCGTGAGGTCTAGGCATAGGATCACCTTAGTGTCTAGCCCTTTCTTGTCTATGATATCATGTCTTAGTCTGAGCATTATGTCCTGCGTGCTGAGCTTAGGTCTGAAGCCTACCATGTCATGCGGCCATAGGTTTTCGTCCTCCATGTATTTTGTTAATCTCGCTTGCACTACGTGTTCCATGAGCTTCCCCACACACGATGTCAGAGAGATTGGTCTTAGGTTTTCTAACTTTGGTTCTTTCCCCGGCTTAGGAATGAGAATCACTTCTGCCTTTTTCCATTCGTCCGGTAATTTACTTTCTTTCCATACTTTGTTTATGTATCGTGTGATTGCTTCCACCGAGCCTTCATCTAGATTTCTAAGCATGACATTTGATATCTTATCTCGTCCAGAGTCCGAGCGAGTTCTTAACCCCGCAATAGCTGCTCTGACTTCTGCTGCCGTGATATCTGCATCTAGTTTGCCATTCTCTGGACCCCCATATTCCGCTTGTTTAATTTCTGTTGTTTCTCCTATGTATATTTCGTTGAGTCTCTCCATTAGTTGCTTATCCGTCCCATGGAAAGCGTGTCTCGCCTTCACTTGGTTGACGCTAGCTGTCTGTTTTGATTTGTTCGGGTCTAGGAGGTGCCTCAGTAGGTTCCACGTTTTGGCTAAGCTCATATTCCTATCCATTTCATCACACGTGCTGCACCAATTTTGGTCGTTAAGTTTTATCGCGTAGGTTTCCATGTCTTTCATATGCCTGGCTAGCGTTCTTCTTAGGTTTCTGTTCCATTTTTGGGATTTCAGTTTTTTTCCAAGTTTCTCCTTCTCCTTCCACATACTCATTAGTTTGCTGTCCATTATTTCCTGCGTGTCTTCCCCTTCGGCAGCCATTTTCGCGCTCTTAGCATCCTCTCTAAGCTGTTTAGCCCAGGTATTTATATCCTCAATTTCTTCAATTCCGTGGTCTCCCCGAATTGCTCGGAATTTATCCCACTCCGTTATTTTGGTCTTTTTGATCTTCCTCAGTTTCACCCCTTCTCCCACTTTGGTGGCTATTACGTAGTGATCACTGCCCAGGTTCTCCGTGGTGTTGCTCCATTCGACTTTGCTAGCATTTTTACTGAAAGTGAGGTCTGGCGCCGTGTCTCTGGTTACACTGCCGCCGACTCTAGTGGGCGCACACGGGTCTGTGTGTAAGGTTAAGCCAAGAGTTTGGGACTCTTCTAGGATAAGTCTACCTTTTAGGTCCTGCCTTACATACCCCCACTCCTGATGCGCCGCATTAAAGTCTCCCACTATCACCAGCGGGTTCAACCCGGCCAATTTGATGGCTTTCTTGAATATCGTTCCGAATCTGGTTTTCTTTTGTCTTGGGCTGCTATAAATGTTTTCTTTCTTCCGCCCTGTTATCATTTCTACCAAGACTGCTTCTATGCTTCCAGTGCTAACATCGTGCTCTAAGGTTGCTCTGTTTCTCCTGACCAGCGTGGCCACCCTGCATTTTTCTCCCAGATTGCTGCAAAAACTTTGGTATCCGGTCAATTTGACTTGATAACCTCCAGTTTCCTGCAGTGCTATAGCAATCGGTTTGTCGTCTAGATTTTCTAGGTGCTGCTGCAGTAGTGCCCTTTTGCGCCGGTACCCCCGGCAATTCCATTGCCATATGGTAGCGCTCTCTTTCTTATTTTGGTTCTTGTCCATTGTTGGAGTATAGTATTTGTTCTAGTTTCGTCATCCTATCAGGGATGCCGCATAGCGCCACAAGGATTTGGTCTATCGACCCCTTTATGTCGCCCAAGGCGTTAAACCTGTTATTAATTTTTTGCATTTGTGCATCTATTCGTCCCTGTAGCTGTGTAAACCGCGTGCTTAGTTCTTCTACTCGCGTTTCTAGCTTTTCAATTTTGCTGCCGAATCTGCTTGTTAGTTCCCTTTCGAGTACCAAGAGAGGGTTTGACTCGCCCGCCTTCCGTTTTACTGGTGAGGGTTTAGTTACCTCCGCGTCCATTTTTTCTTCCCCATTTTCTGTTACCTGTTTCGCCTCTGCTGATTTTTGTATTACCGCAACGTGAACAGGAGGCGTTTCCGGTCTAGATCTGTTATTGGTAAGTTCTGCCATCATTTTTCTTAGCTCTGCAATTTCTGATCCTTGCCTTTTTATATCGGCTTCCTGTTTTCCTATTTTTTGTTTTTAGCTCTGCGTTTTCTTTTTTTAGCGCTATAGTTTCTGGGCTAGCCTGGGAGGCCTTGCTCGCGTAGCTTACCGCTGCCGTTTGGTGCCCCGTCTTGGGTAGTCGCAAGTCCTCCCTGGAGGGTAGGCACGGGAACTCCTTGTCGTCCGCAAGTACCACACTCGGCCGGGGGTTGGGTTTCCCGGAGTTGGGTCTTCTTCCAGATGCAGGCCCTCCTTTGGGCCCACTCTTGGGTAGCGTAGCCTCGCCTTTTTCATCTTCCAGTCTGTTCGTCGGCACGAATGGCTTCCTGTATATTTTTCTGCACTTGCTGTCGCCCAGCATGTGGTCTCCCCCGCATAGTTGACATACGGGGGTACACGTGTGTCCTTGCTCCGGGTCTTCTTTCCCGCAGCCACGACACTTTATTTTCGTCGGGTCCGGGCATACGTCGGCTCGGTGTCCGAGTCGGCCACATGTCACACACACCTCCAGCTTCTTCTTGTATCTCCAGCATCTTTTAAATGATCCCAAGCACTTTACCATGTCAGGCACCTCGTTCCCCTCGAATAGAATCAGCAGCGAGCCGGAGTCCCCGAGTCTCCGTGCGCCTAATATTGGTGGGTTAGAGTCGCAATTCAGCGTCTCTCTGATCAGTTCCATGCTCATGGTCATGGGAATTCCGTGGATGACTCCTTTTCCGGCGTCTTCCGGCATCGGTGCATGGTTGTTCACCTCCACGGTCTTCCCTCTGATCACCAGTTTCTTGGCTCCTTGGTACTTCACTGCCCTTTCCTCGTTAGCTGACGCTACGAGGATGGTTTGTTGTGTCATATTAACTGAGACCACGTCCTATCTCATGAGTACCTTAAGGTCGACTCCAGCTTCTTGCGCTAGCGCGCCAGCAACTTCTGCTTCTTCTATGTTTCCCCAATTCGCCGTAATGCCGCCCCTCGGTCTGAGGAGCAGCTTTATAGCGCCGCTTGGTAGATTAATCCTTTTCCTCTCCACCGCTCCCTTCGCCAGCTTTTTCCCAGTTTGGGCTTGAACTTGCCTTGACTGGTTAGCCCTTGCGTTCCATCTTCCTCCGACACGTATCTTTTGCCTTCACGCCGAAACCAGCCGGTTTGAAAGGCCGGCTTATCAGCCTCATCTTCTGGCGCCGTCATATAGACGCACTCCAGTTCTTGTTCCTTTTCTTCTGTGACTATCTTGGGCGGTCTCGGCGTCTAACGCGCGTCGGGTAGCCCCTACCACGTTGCGACGTTAGGCCTAGAGCAAGGCTTAGCGCTCGGCTCCCACGAGGCGACTCAAGGGTGGCGATAAAATCCAAAAATTGGGCCTACCGTTGAACCGGTATTCCACAGAAGCTCCGTAGCCCAGGCAATCGCCTTGCAAAGTCTGAGCGCCGCACGGCAGCTGCGTCCCTGTCCATGACTTCGGCAGCTCGGCGAACTGCGATCATTTGCTTCGCCGGGTCCTTGGAGCGTAGTGTGGTCTCCCAGTCTTCCCATGTCCGGAGTGGCACCGATCCGCCGGGGGGAGGTGATGCCAGGCAGGTTAGTAGGATATGGGTCAGTGTCGCTTTAGGGGCTTGGCAGAGGGGGCAGGCTGGCGGGATTGATCGATAGTGAGATAATAGGGAGGGAGTAGGGAGGGTCCTTGTTTGCAGTCGTCGCCAGAAATGCTGTTCCCTGGTGGTAAGGGAGGATTGTGGTGGCGGGTATTGTTGCCGTTCGACGCGGAAGTGTGCGGTGAGCTCAGCGAAGGTATGCATGCGCTCCTTCAAGAAATCCTCCCCGAGTTCCGCCTTTGCCCACTTTCTGACCCTCGGGCTAAGGAGTCGGCGGCCTCGTTGGCGGGGTTTCCCGAGTGCTTGTGAGGAACAGCCCCTTAAGGGTCGGGCTGATCATCCCTCCATATTTTCACGTGGTGGTGACAAGGCCACAAGGAGCAAAAGAGAAGACAGGCGTAGTCGCACTGAAGTTGAGTTGAGTTGAGTTGTATGCTACAGGTGGGATTAGCCATACTTATTCTGCCGGCAATTGCTCCATCGTAGCGACATATAAAAGAAAAAGTCCTAATACCAGTAAAATCTGCCCCACTACGCGCACAGTCACTTACAACAGTATATATTCCACTCCAGCAGTCACCATCTATCCACACATTCACTCACAGTAAAACATAGTCCACTTCAGAAGTCACCATCTATGCACACATTCATTTACAGTAATACACAGTACTATCCAGTTGTTAAATCTTTAGCACCACTCTTCTTTCCGTGCCAACGAGGAGGAAGAATATACCGAGTCAGGGGAAGGAAGAATACGAAAAGGAAGCGTGAGTTCGTGAGCGAGGACTTGGTTGAGTCGCCATCTTAAGCGAACGCAATAAATGAAGTATTTCTAGACATCGTCCCAAACCTCACACTTTGGGTGCGTGCTCGTGGCCCATTTTTAAACACCCGTTGCCACCATCTATACACGCATTCAATCACAGTATAACATAGTCCACTCCAGAAGTCACCATCTATGCACACATTAGCTCACAGTCAAACTTAGTTCATTCTAGCTGTCACCACCTACAGTCAAGATCAGTGTCCTGCAGAAATTGTATTTCGACTCGGGTAGACAATGTCATGAAATGCACTATGAAGGGCTCCTGTCCCTATTAAGGAAGCGAGCATCGCACACCTTTCCGCGTTGTACTCTGGACAGGACATTATATTGTCACGTAGCCGTTTAGGCCCGTAACTAGAAGGTTGGTTTTATTGGGGGTTGGTCCAACAGGCACAGGATAGCAGGTCCAGAGTACCGAGAGACGGTCAGCGCCAGACTTCAGTCTCTTCGCAGTGAACTTCACGGGGCCACTTCTTCTTCAAGTCAGCGCACGAGACTCACGATGAGCAGCCGCAGCTGCTGTTGCACACGCTACATTACCCCCCCCCCTCTTTAAAAAAAAGGCCATCCTGATGCATAGGAAAGCTGAAAAAAGAAAGTAAGCAAGAAACATGCGGTAAGGCGGTGTGCTAATCTTCTAGGGCGGTTGTCGCGAAAAGTATGGCTTCATGCGCACGACGTGAACCACTTCGGGTTTCTGCTGGTTACGAGTAGCACAAAAGTCGTCCGGACGTAGTTGGTACGTGAGGTCACTCAGCTGACGGAACACTTTGTATGGGCCAAAGTACTATTTCTGAAGTTTCTCGGACAGTACACGACGTCGGATTGGAGTCCAGAGCCACACACTGTCGCCCGGTTCGAAAGTCACTACACGGTGGCGGTGATTGTAACGATGGGCGTCTCGGCCTTGCTGGTTTCAGATGCGTGCCCTCACCAGCTGCCGCGCTTATTCTGCGCGTTGATTAAACTCTTCGGCGCCAACTTCGAGGTCACGGCCGTCATGGGGTAACATGGCTTCCAGCATTGTCGAAACTTTGCGGCCATACAATAGCAAGAACGCATCATTTATGTAGTTTCCTGCTGCGCCTAGTTGTACGCAAATGTGACGTACGGCAGGACGTCATCCCAAGACCGATGTTCAACATCCACGTACATGGACATCATGTCGGAGAGTTTTGTTCAGAGGTTCTGTCAAGCCATTAGTCTGTGGATGGTAAGCAGTTGACCTGGGATGGGTAGAGCCGCCCGGCAGCATGACAGATTCCAGTAGCTTGGCAGTGAAATTAATGCTTTGGTTCATTATTATAACGCCTAAGGACGATGCGTTCGATGAAAAAAATTCGCTGCCTCGATTGCCGTGCTGCGGTGGAGGGCCTTTGTTTCAGCGTAACGTGTGAGATAATCTATAGCGACAGTTATCCACCTGTTGACCGGATCAAAATTTGGAAATGGACCCCATAGATCCATACCAACTTGTTCAAATGGGTATCTTTGCACTTGAACAGGGTGCAGTAAACCGGCCGGTTTCACAGGTGGTGTTTTCCGTAGCTGGCAATCATGGCAAGTTCGCACGTAATGTCATTCTGTGGCCGCAAGGTTTGGCCAGTAATAACGTTTCTTAATTGGGCCAGAGTTCAAACATACCTCAGGTGACACGCGGTGGGCTCGTCATGACAGGCCTGCAAGATTTCTTCGCGCAGAGGTTCTGGTACGACGAGGAGGTGATCTCTTCCCGTCGGAGCGAAGTTGATCTTGTATAACACATTGTTTCGCATGCAAAATTATGACTGCGCTCTGGCGAAGAGACGGGGCATTTCTGTAGTACGCGCTTTCAGAAAATTGATGAGTGGTGCGAAAGCCGGGTCGTCACGTTGCTGCTGCGAAACAGTGAGCGCGTCGACTTCTGCGATAAAGGGGAAGTATGGTTCTTCGTCTTCAAGCGCAGCCTCGACAGATGAACGGGAAAAACAGTCCGCGTCTTTGTGCTGACGTCCAGACTTATACATAATGGTCATGTCGAACTCCTGTAGCCGTGAAACTTCATCGTGCAAGGCGTCCGGAGGGATCTCGCAAGTTCGTTAACCAGCACAAAGAGTGGTGGTCGCTCACGACTCGAAATAGCCGGCCATAAAGATAGGGTCGAAATTTCATCACCGCCTATACAACAGCCAGACATTCTTTTTCGGTGGTGGAATAGTTCTTTCGGCACGGGACAAAGTCCAGCTGGCGTATGGGATAACTCGCTCGGCACCGTCTTGCGACTGAACGAGTACAGCACCGAGACCCATGTTGCTGGAATCCATGGATCAGAGTATCGGGACGCGCATCGAAATGGGCAAACACAGGTGTTGCTGCAAGCGATGCCATAACTCGTTGAATGCCTTTTGTTGTTCGTCTGTCAAGGTGAAGGTGACATCATCTTCGATGAGACGTGTCGACGGAGCAGCAATGCGCGAAAAGTTTTCAGTAAACTTGGGGTAATAGGCGCAGAGGTCCAAGAAGCGGCGAACTGTCTTCTTGTCGGACGGAGTAGGGAATTCGGTGACGGCTGCAGTTTTAGCGGGATCGGGCCGAACACCTCGATGACTGGAGCTCTTCGTAACCAAAGTGACACTTTTGGGGTTTTATGTGAGGCCTGCATATATGATAGCCCGTAGCACAGCGTAGAGACGTTGGGGGGGTTCCTAGAACGTTGGCGAAAACAGAACAACGTCGTCCAGGTAGACTAGACACATCTGCCATTTAAGACCAGGTAAAACTGCGTCTATCATTCGCTGAAGTGTCCCTCGAGCGGAGCACAATCCGAAAGGTAGGACTTTGAATTCATAAAGTGCATTGGGCGTGACCAACGCTGTCTTCTCGCGATCACGCTCATCGACTTCAATCTGCCAGTAACCGCTGTTAAGATCAAGTGATGGAAGTAGGGCGAGTGGTCCAGCCGGTCTAATGAGTCATCAATGCGTGGCAGCGAGTACGTTTTTTTTTGTGACCTGATTGAGCTTACGGTAGTCCACACAGAACCTTACCATCTGTCTTCTTAACGAGAACAACAGGTGTGGCCCAGGGACTCATCGATTTCTATATGACACTGTCATTTAACATCTCGTCTATCTGTTGAGCAATGACTTCGCATTCCTGCGGTGACACCCGGTAGGAATTCTGTCGGACTGTTCGGGTACAGTCGTCGATTATTATGCAGTGCTTGGGCAGGGATGTCTGCTTAACCGCGGAGGCGGACGAGAAGCAATCTTGAAACTGAGATAGTAGCCCGACGAGTCTGTCCTTCCCTGCCGGCGATAGAGCGGGATTCACATCAAGGTCGAAGTTGGGCGTTTACTCGCAGATGTGTTGGTCTCAAGGACAAAGCAGTCGTGAGCTATTTCTGCGGCGCCTATAAAGTAGGCTACCGTGGTGCCTTTAACGATGCGTTGACGTCCGCTCCCGAAGTTTGTAATTAGTACACGCGCTAGATCGTTAGTCAGATGAACTATACCACGTGCGACAAAGACGTCATGATGTAACAGAAGCTCTGTGCTCTGTTCGGCAACGTCGGCGGCACAGTACTGGTCGTCGCACCTGACTGTGACAAGGACAGAGGAGCGTGGCGGCATAAACACATACACGTCGACGATGCATAAAGGTGCGCGGCGTCGCTCGGAGTCTGCGGTCGTCGTTGCAGGCGCCGAAAATGTGACAGTGCGGCGAAGAACATTAATAACGGCACCATCTTCGCGTAGAAAGTCCATACCGAGTACACAACTCTTCTGAAGCAGCCAATGATGTTGGCTTGCTTTGGCCTTTTCAAAAATCTCGAGTTGTTGGTCGGATGGTGCTCGTTTAGGTAGAGGAGCAAATTACGGGGCTAGACATGGGAGGCGGCGGCTGCAGCGATGGACAGGTGCAGACACGAGCGAAAGCCGGTCGGGACTCGATGAGCGGCTGCAAGAGGCCTGAGACATTGAGTTCAAGGCTACACCTCCACCAGTGTCACGTAGCCGTTTAAGCCCGTGACCAGAGTTTTTTTTTTTAATGTGGGTTGATCCAAAAGGCACAGGATAACACGTCCAGAGCACTGAGAGACCGTCAGCACGAGACTTCAGCCTCTTCGCATCGAACGTCGCAGGGCCACTTCAAGTCAGCGCACGAGACTCGCGATGAGCAGCCGCCCAGCGGCTGCTGCTGCACACGCTAATGTTCTATATTCCCGTATACACCACATATAGAACATAGCGGAGACGATGCCATGCCAGTCTTATGTATCCAGGCAGGAGTACAAGCAGAGCCCGTGCGAATTCGATGTAGTAGAGTGGCATGATGTCTTCTCAGGCCCATGGTCACACATGACTTGTGGGGCGCATTCAGCAGGGTACTAAAATGGTTGAGTACCGTTTCTCGAAGAGTCTGAGCTATCGAAGTTGGCGAGCGTTAGTGGTACGACGACACGCACCAGCTCCAGCATTGCTGTTATGAAAAAAGAAATCAATTCAAGCTGCCACACAACCAGTCAGACGTAAGCGGTCACTGAACAGGTAATAGGATTTTTCTGCATGAGAAGAGTACTATCAGGAAGGAGCCTGACAGATGCTGAGCGCCTTCGCATAGCGCCGGCAGAAGCGGCACGTACCGCTCGCCTGCTCGCTTCTGTAGAGCATGCAAGTTTGACTGGGGGAATGACGTTGATTAATTTTTATAGGAAGTGTGAAGACGTGCGTTCCATACAGCAAATTCTTGCTCAGAGTCTACCTTCATTGGCACTCTGTAGAGCGGATATTTGTTTTTCCCGCGCACAGTAGTTCTTTTTACGAATACCTCGTTCACTACACCACAACATGCATGCAATGCATTATTTTTCATTTATTCACTTATTCACAAAATGTCATTTCTCACAATGAATGCAGCTGTCTGAGGTGGCAGATTCTTCTAGTTCACTTGAGTGGAATTTCCTTGTCAACGAGTTCATTTATTATAATTAATTTGAGATCCTGGCTTTCGCATGATATTTCCTTTCTTTGGGAGTGTACTGTCCCATGAAGAAGCCATGATCTTTTTCGCCCTTCCTGTAAAAGTGTCGTTAGCTTCACAAGTGATAAGCGCAAATTAAAACGCGCGCGCCATTTCTGCTCCCTCTCACCAAACTGTTTATCGCCAACTCCATGTACGAAATCTTGGTCGCAGAAATGTCTGCTGCGCACATCATGAGAATGATCACCCTTCTTTGCCCACTCAAATCTTGATGAAGGAAGATTCTGTGAGCCCATATGTTTCTGGCAGCAATGGGAGCTGCTCTTGGTTCGCTCGCTTACGTCCGTGTACAGAGCAGTAACAGACCGTAGCGACAACCTAAATAAACTTCAGCAGCCTCAGTAACGATGCAAGATCAAATGGCGCAAGGCTGGAAATCCTTATCAACGAAAACAATAGCAATAAACGCGACTACTAGCTTTTAAAACGCCCAATTTTAATCGAGCGTCTGCATCAGCAGCAGTAAAAGGAGTCAAGTGATCCCACTTGCTTCCCTAGGTCGACACTAGCGCCGTTCGCTCCAGTGGTGACGCTCGCTCCCGTCTTCAGGCCAAAAGGTGTGCTTGACCTCCGCACCAGCCAGTACTAACGGCAAGGCCTTGCTGACGGCGCGTTGCTCCATACTCTCTGCACTCATGTAGCAACGCTCCTTAATACTGGCGGAAGCCAAGCCCACCTCCTGGCCTGGGCGCGAGCACCACCACTGGAACGAACGGCGCTTGTGTCGACCTAGGGGAGCAAGTGGGATCACGTGACTCCTTTTACTGCTGCTGAAGTAGATGCTCGATTGAAACTGGGCGTTTTAAAAGCTGATTGTCGCGTTTACTTTTATAGTTTTTGTTGATAAAGATTTCCAGCCTTGCACTTTTTGATGTTGCATCGTTACTGAGGCTACTGAAATATTCTCTGCACCCATGTAGGGGAGAGGGAGGTGGGGAAGGGTGGCTGTTCCTGGCCCAACGGGGCTGGGATGATAGGTCAACGCCGCTTGCGGCGGGGGCTAGCTAGCCACTGATTTTTATTTTTTATCTTTTGTAGGCCGTCGCTACACCCGCCATCACTTAGGTGGTGGACGGCGTGCGTCTCTCTCTTCTTTTACGATCTTCTCTACTTTCTCTTTTCTGTCTGCATGAGGCAGCAGAGGTGGCTCAGCTACAGAGCCAGTAGCAGGCCCGTGCATTTTCTTTTCCTTCTTACTACAGCCACAACAACAACAACAGGACTGGACAGGGGGACCAGAGGAGACCTAGGTTAAGACTGCCGCCACTCCCAAAAACTACATCAAGGTAGTTTTTCGGCCCAAGAGAGGACTCATAGTGAAATCACTCTCCACACACCAAGTAGCGCGCGCCGTCGTCATGGCGTGCGGCCAACAATGCAAGAACGATGCCATACTTGTTAGGCTTCGTACAAGATCTAACATCAGTATTGTTAGCACCCCACATGAAGAAATGGCTCGCCTGGTGCGGCGCATTACCTGCCTTAATTTTGCCGGAAAGGCGTACGAGGTAAAAGCTTATGTGGCAGCTACGGAGGACTTCCTTCGCGGCGTAATACACGGTGCTGACCCAGGTACGTCTCCTGAAGAGCTCAAATCACACCTACGAGTCAGAACTCAAGGAGGCAAGGATGCTTGTAAAATTCAAGACCGCGGTGATCACGTTCGACAGCCCGATCTTGCCGAAATTCGTAATATACTACGGAGGTGAACTACCATGCTACCAGTACCGCCTATGCTACCAGTACCACCCTTAGAGGCAAGTGTGCTACATCTGTTTCCAGCAAGGACGCCGCTCCGACGTGGGCCCCACACCGGACATTATTGTGTGCGGACTGTGCGGAGATCAAAATCCGACCAAGGACCATGTGTGCGAGCTCAGGTGCCTAATATGCGGTGAGGCACATCGCACCGGATCCAAAGAGTGCCCGGACCGACTGAGAAAAGCAAGACCAAAGCCAAGCGGAGACAGAAGGCGCAGTGACCAACGCGGGTGACAACGCAAGCGATGGTTCAGCTAAGAGGGAGAGACCTCGAGGAGCCGGTCAAGCTCCAATACCTTCCCACCTCTGTCGCCGACCGGTTCACAGGAGGGGAACACACAAAAAAAATGTCAAGGGTTCAATGCTGCTGAATTGAATATTGAGCGAAAGTATTAGCTGCGGGTGACCGAACATTCTTCTCTTTTTATTCTTCTTCAGCCCACATATAAAGCCCCACTTTAACGAAACCATATGAACGTGCCTTAGTGGCCTATAGAGGTAACGTGAATGCCAAGGTCCTAGCAGGCTGATTCTGGCATAACCGTCCCATGTGAAACGAGAGACCCAAGTTGGCAGCTCCTGCCAGCCCGTTTGGCACGTGGGGTGAGACGTCACAGAGTCACGTGGGTAAGACGTACGTAACTGCGGCCGGATCCCGCGAATGCTTTGAAGTGCGAGTAGTATTGCTTCCGCAATGAACGAAAAAAAAATAGCTTCCCAGAAAGGCGGCAACAAGGTAAGCTGGGCATCTACCATTGATCCGCACTCGGTAGCCTCGACGGCCGCTTTTCGATGGAGGCGAAAAGCAAGACGCCCGTATGCTGTGCGATGTCAGTGCACGTTAAAGAACCCCCGGCGGACGAAATTATCCGGAGCCCTTCACTCTTTCGTCTCTCGCAGCCTGCGTCGCATTAGCACCCTAAGCCTTATAACACTAACCTAAGCATATTCAAGCCATTACGAATATTATTTAGTCATTTGTCAAAGCACGCTGTGTCGCTTTCCAAACACGAAAATAGAGCGAAATTAACAGCAAGTCGTCATGAAACATTTAAAAAGGAATAGAATTGTATTTTTTCTGCTTCTCTTCAAAAGACAGAATAAGAAAATAAAACAAAAATTCTCAAAATTTTCCAAATTTTTTTTCTCGGGTCTTTAGAGCTCTAAAATAAAAACTAGCAGCTCCAGTAATAAATTTCAAGAATTCAGTTCCCTCACAGCGTTCGTGGCTGCAGCATTTTACAGATTCCAGCATTTTGCTAATTCAATAAGTACTAAAATCTAGACGGCTTCGACATAAACGCTGAAAGTACTAACTTCTTTCGGTGAAAACCGAATTTCCCAAAATTGTTCGGGTGCGTTTTCATTGTTTTTTTTTTCGCTTGAAAATCAAAGTGTAATTTCTACCTGCACGGTAGTCATATTGATTACCGTGCAAGTAGGAACCAGCAGAAACTGGATACCAGCACACAGGAGTATACAATTTGGCCTAACGCAAGAGAAAAAGTTTGGCCACATGCACACAAAAAAGTGACATCAAGAAGCATATTGATGAAAGAATGCAGGTTTTTTCACACCTTAAAGTCGAAGTTGTTTACGAGCAAGAAAAGCTCACTTGAAGACAAGGTCACAAAGATTCAAGCTCCTCCACTTTGCGTTAAATCTATATTTATATCGCGTAGAGCCGGTTTAAAGTGCGTGTCGTGGGAGTCGTCGTCACACTTTGGCTCGCTCTCTGGAAAACTTCAACATGCATTGGAGCGTGGTGCCGCAGAATATTAGCCTCAATAAAACACGGATAACCAATATTAACCAAAAGCTATGTACTCTATCACACTCATGTTGCGTTCAGGTTAGCCATTCATATCGTGAGCCACCGATTTGTGCGCTACCGAACTCATCTGTCTGAATTACAAGCAGGAGCACAAAATTTAAATGTCTTAGCACCATTCAACGTTCTTAATGTCGTGCGACAGCCGGTGCACAAGGAACGCTAAATAAGATTTCGCAATGCTCTTTCAGAGGACATGCAAGTTCATTCCTCAAAATAATAAGGCAAGTAGTCGTGTCGCACACGTATGAGCGTGATCGGAAAATCGGTTTCACGTGCCAGAGGGGAAACCTTGAACTTCCCAACGCGCAAATTCAGTTCGTTTCGAAACGGGGTAAGCGGGTCAAGTGAGAGATGTGCCCGATGTGTACCGATGTGGAAAAAAAGCCGTGAAGCAAAGGTTGGAACGGTGCTACTCGTTAAAGATAGGCGTTTAACCGAGGAAGTCCCTTACCGAGGCGTTTTGAAGTAATCAAGACAACATGCAGCAACGATGCAATGTGTAAGTCGCGAGTGTTCAAGTGGTACAAAGCATTTGTAGACATCTTTGGAAACGTGCACGACGAGCAAATGTATGGTCGCATTCTTGAGGACGGTTACGAACTCCGATGTTGACTACGTACGTGCTAAAGTGAACACTATTAGGGGCTGAAGATTTCGCTCATATGTAAAATTTACACTTCTGATTATTCTGCAATCATACGGACACCTAAACGCCGATCGGTATTTAAGAAAATAGGCACAGAACTAGCATTAACGTCCGTAGGCGTCGTCGACGAGTGCCTTGAACGTTGCTGGGCACCACGCCTTCACAGGCACCTGTAAATACTCTTTTCCATTTGAACGCTCGCCGTCAGCATATTGCTACACTTCTGTGTGCAGTATGGATCATGTCGAACGTCTAGTCTGGCGACTTTCCCAGTTGAAACTTCACACCGAATCACTGTTCGATCCATTGCTTTCTCGACGCAGATACAACACATGTACACTCTCAAGCACGTCCACTCGCTTCGCTTGATCATAGCCAAATGAACCCGTTGCACTGCAAATCTGAAGGTTCCTCCATCGTGCCTTGAAACTAGTCTTCTGAACCATGCATACACTTGCAACGTCACGACTTGTCGCATTAATTTCAGGACAGGCCCTATACTCTCCCTCTTCAGCAAGAAACAAGGAACCTGAATACTCTGCCGTTGCAAGCACATTATCACAACTGCATTGGAGGCGCACACCAAAACAATTTTCGAACGACCTATTTATGTGCACATAAGCAATCTAAATGAATTCCTTTATATGGATTTAATATTATCAAATGCAAGCAAGGAAGGGCAGTTTGGCTGTTCGAAAGCTTCGAATATCAATCAAAAGGACAGCCTAAATAGGCATTAACAACCAAAGCTTGTAACGCCAATACCTGTGTACCGCCTAACATCGCAGTCAGATCAAACAGAAGTATCTGTAGTTCTTTGTTATTCGTCTGCTATCGTGCGAAGAAAAGTACTTGAAGGAAGCACCTGGTAACATTAATAACGTCTGTAATCACCTGCTGTTTTCGTTGTTCTCCACAAATTTTACTCATGCAGTAACGAACGGGAACCAAGCCACCCCGAACTTTTTGAACACGACTGTTCATTTTATCCAGAAAAATAAAGCCAGGTTTCAGGGCAACTTTTGATCACCCATGCAACGGCGATTTCTGTGAACGAAAATATGTTCATGTCACGCGGCAAAGCTAGATTCCAAATCACATACAAAACTTCTAAACCCTTTTAATAATTTTATATGCGTTCGCAGGTGATATTAGAAGGAAGCAGATTGCCTGAACATGCAGAGCAATGTTTTGAAGACGGAAGTGAAGTGAGAAAACGTTGGCAAGAACACCTATCAGATGACTTTCTGTCTCATTTTTCTTACTCCCAGTTTTTTCCAGCCTTCTGTTTGTTTTGGCGTGGGCGAGTTAATGCTCCTGTTTATAGAAGGTAGTTACAGCGCGCCCGTAAGGATAATGAAAATCAACAACACAAGGAACGGACGCAAAGATGTAGCAAATCAAAATATCGCGTTAGAAAAAAATCATAGCCTAAAGGTGAAATGTTAGCACACTCCTCAGCTTAAGGGATTTTCTTACCTTGCACAAGAAACCTTCCATGCTTCCTCAACTTACGAAAGAGTTGAAAAGAGCCATCTAATGTTTGAATAACCATCCTGAACTGATTATCGGGCGAAGAGGCACTCAGAGCGACGAGGAGCCGCTTATATTCCTGTGATGTAGAGGATATGCCACTAATGGTAGAAAAATGTAGGTTCAAATTAAAGAAAAACAGCAAGTACACGTCAATAACTTTGTATTTCCTTCGAGGTACTCTGCTAATTGGACTCGTTTGGCGTCTTGTACGTATTGTTTCAATGCTGTATGTGGCTTGATCGCAGGTCTCGTTGGGCTTAGTTAAAATGTTACTATTTCACATTGCACATCTACCTTTTTGTCTACTTGACAGGGGCACTTAAATTCATGGGACAGTCTTAACATTTCGCATGCGTGAGCGATAGCCACGGCTGTACAGAATGTGTATAAGAATGAATTCTTCCACAATAAAAGCTGTTGTACGTTCAGCGCCCGTCCTTGTCGTCTCGTCTTTCTCCGCGTCTTTTTTGCGCAGCGTTTTTTGAAAAATATATACCAACACTCCCAACTCGCCGCATTAACGGGCATTGTCCTGCGGCAGCTTTGAAAATATACCTCTTCCAAGTAAGCATGAATTTTTCAACCGCAAAAGTGCGCGTCGTGTTCGTTAGCTATTTTCTAGAATACAACGTAACGAGCTGTAATCACTGTAAGTGGCACTGGGCTCTTTTTATGTCGTAGTCTGTTCACGTTCTAGTCTCAAATGCCTCCCTACTGAAAACTACTACACTGGTAACTGCAATTGTCGCACTTGGCCACGGCAGTAAAATTACTGAGAGCTAACTGAAGGAAAAACGAAGACCACAAACGAAGGCTCTATATCTAGTGGACGTTGTCCGAGCAAGGGAAAAAACCTTTCGTTTATGAGCAATAATACATATTCAAGGTCAAGACACAAGGAAAATTACTGCATGTGCAATATATTGCCATCAACTACTCTTACTTTGAAGGCCAGCAGCTATTCGGGCCGAGAGCGCACGCGCGCGTCACCAGAGTCGAAGGAGTTGCCGGAGAAAGTGTGCCATACTCAATTAGGCTTCGACCCTCTAAGGCCAACCTTAGCCTTAAGCCGACCTTAGCCTGACGGCGTATGGTTAAGTTTGGATGAGGTCGATCAATGATCTTGACATCGCAATGATCTTGATATCGCGAATAAGGCTGACCACTTTCGATCCCAACCAGGAGGCATTGAAGCTCGGCGACGTGCTTCAACGTGAAAGGCAAAAATATCGGTGTATTTTTTTCCTGTTACGAGCCTGCGCATATTAGATTGCCAGCGTTTTTCTAACAATAATGTGCAGAAAGCGACAAGTAATGGAGGCTATTATAATATTCTTTTTTTTTTTTTTTGATCACAGAAAAGGGTAATTGAGTTCGAGCTGCAAAACACGTGATTTTTCTGTTCCTACACACGGGGGAGGAAGAATAAATATGCCTTGCAGCCGGTTGTTTCATGTTCGCAGTATTTGGTAAATAAAATAAAGCAAGGAGGCGTACCATGGTAAAACGTGTCAATCAGAACGAATCACCCGATTTGAAGAACATGTACGGGGTTATATATATTAACTTAAATACATATTGAGGAAAAGTTGTATTATTCTCGACAAGTTGTCAAAGCAGCCATTAATCTTGAACATGAGAGAAAATGTGTAGTGCTATTACGCTCAAGATACAGTGGGTGCTTTGTCACGAAACAGTACGAGTCGAAAGGGCTAAAAATATATGCACTAAGCAGACAATTAAAAAACAGAGTTCCCTCATTCGTTTTTCACATTTCATGCTGTGTATGATGTCGCAGAGATTGTTTATGCAACGGAAAACAATTGTTTCAGGTATACAGAAGCTGAAAGTACCGCCTGAAGAAAGCTATAGTGCTTTCAATAATAAGGCAGAATCTTATGTACTGCATTATGCGTGTGACACTTTAGCGGCTTGTCGTGCTCTCTAATTACACACAAACGCATTAACGTGCAGTCCTAAGACATCACCCTGTTTCAATGGCCACACGATTTAGATATAAACCACCGCTTGTTTCCAAGCTGCACAAGCGGACCTTGCTTGAACTAGTCGGCAACGCGTCTGGCACGCAACTATAGAGCCGTGAGATCGAATCTTTTTCCTGATATTATTGTTGTTCTTAACATATTTCTCTACAAGGCTAACATATTTTAAATAAGGGGACCTTTAATTCGCACTGCATGCGAAGTTTCAATGCCTTCCGCTTTACGCGTGACATTAGGCTTACGTCAACGTCGTAAGGTGCCTTAAATTCTTGGGCAAAGCTGTGACATCCCTACGCCCCTTCCTACAAAACGTTACGCATCATGACAGCGGACCCCGACCGCATTAAGACCGGTTGTTCACTGAAAGGAGAACAGAAACCTGTCGATTGAATTGTTCTGCAGCAATATGCTACAAAAAAAACAAAAAAAAAAACATAATGCTGGAGGCATTCAAGAATGCAACCACTGAAGCAAAGCGTTTCCCTCATACGTCTTCACTGTTTTCATGAAATGAGTGCAGTTGCGAACCTGTGTTCTGAGTTAGAAGATGCCCCCCCCCCCCCCAAAACGCAAAAAAAGAAGAAAAAAGAAAAGAAACCATTACGAGACACTTTGGCGATTACAATGGTGAAAGGCGGAAGCCCAAGTGCTATGTTCTGCTACGCATTTGTTACGAATGTGGCGGTGAATGATGCTTCGAGTAAAGAGGGTGACCACGGTTTCACATTCCTCCCTTCCTTTATGGCGTGGCACATGTGTGCGCGGAGAATTCTGACAGATACTGCTCCATTTCTATCTTACCCCGTCGGGGTGGCGAAGTGGTTACGGCTCTCGACTACTGTTCCCAAGGACGCGGGATCGAATCCCGGCCTCGGCGGCAGCTTTTCGGTGGAGGCGGAAAGCAAGGCGTCCGTGTGCTGTGCGATGTCAGTGCACGTTAAAGAACCCCAGGTGGTCGAAATTTCTGGAGTCCTCCACTACGGCGTCTCTCATAGCCTGAGCTGCTTTGGGACGTTAAACCCCACAAACCAAACCAAACCATTTCTAACTGGTAAACCAATTTCAAACGCCGCTGATGCCTAGACAACTGGTTATGCTTCTGTTTACTCGTGGTGCGGCGTTCGAGGAAGCGGCAAATGAAAGAGCGCACGGCCGCCTGGATCGGGCGCCCGGTGGGGTCAGCTTCGTGTAGACCAACACCGATCTGTGACGTAAGCACGATGCGGTGGCGCTTCTATCGCCAGCGTGGTCCGACTGGAGGTGAAAAATAGGCTTAGTTCCCCTAGGAATACATGGAAGCGAAACATTCCAAAGCAGTTTTATAATTTCACGGGTCATCTGTGATGTCGTTATTCGGTACAGAGCAACCATAAACGCCCTGGAATAGACCGTGTAAGTGTGAAATCTCATTACCGAGGCAAATTATTTTTAAAACACCGCGAAACGTATCGGGATGCGAGTGAGAGGGCGACCCATAGAAATACATGTAAACACAACTTACCGCAACATTTTGCTCGGTTCATTAGCGTTGAGAGAGAGAGAAAACTTTATTTCAAAAAAAAAGGGGTGGGGGGCAGTGAGTGGAGTCTTCATTTCAAGACCCCAGTGGCCTGGGCTGCCGCTCTTGCCTGAGTTACCAGCCTACGCTGGGTCTCTAGGTCAGAGCATTGCAGAGTGGCCTCCCACTGCGCCCCCGAATGGTGCATGTTATGTGTGGAGGTTTGGGGCCTGTGCACCCCCATGTGACATGGTAGGCGGTGGGCTGGTCATTGCACCAAGGGCATATGTCTGTGTAGTGTTCTGGGAACATTATGTTGTATTGATGTAAGTTGGGGTAAGTGTTGGTTTGAAGCTGTCTCCATTCCAGCATTTCTTGTGCATTTAGACCCTTGTGTGGAGGGGGATAAATCCTACGTTGTTCCCCTAGGTACTTAAGTCGCGCGCCGTGAGTCGCTGGGACAAGAATGCTGGTTGTGAGATCGGGATTAGTGGCCGCTCGGTTTGTGTTACCTCGAGCTAGCCTATCTGCGACCTCATTACCTTCCAACCCAGAGTGCCCCGGAACCCATGTGATCTGATGTTTGAGCTGTGAGGTTGTAGCCAACGGGTTAGTTGTGAAGCGAGATAATTTTTTAGGTATTCTGCCTGCAAGGAGGAGCCGACACGCCGCTTGTGAGTCGGTGATTACATGCAGCTCTCGATTGGTCGCGTCTCCGTAGGTAATGAATGGCCAGTACGATCGCCGCCACTTCCGCTTCTGTGATAGTAGAGTGCTGGATGGACATGCTGGAGACTTCTGTGTATGAAGAGCCCACCACCACGGCTGCTGCTGCGTTCGGTGTATGCTCGTATAGAGCGGCATCCACATAGACAGTTTTCGGACTGCGTTCCACTGCACGTTTAAGATAATTCACTCGGGCGTATCTTCTGCCTTCGTTGTGGACTGGATACATGTTCTTTGGGAGTGGGGACACATATACTCTTGCCCGGTACGGAACAGGAATGTTAGTCGTTGACTGTATAGCTTGTACGTCCGAAGGATAGCCAACGCGCTCGAGAATGAGCCGGCCAGTCTCAGTTGACAGAAGGCGTTCCCTTTGGGACAGGAGGACAGCCTCTTGAATTTATTCAAATGTGTTGTGCAGTCCAAGAGCTTCCAATTTGACGTTGGAGGTGTATGGTGGGAGGCCTAACGCGTTCCTGTAAGCTGCACGTATCATTGCGTTTACTTGGTTGAGATCTCTTCGGAGCAGGGTGAGGTAAGGTAGTCCATAGGAGAGGCGACTGATGACCAGCGCCTGCACCAGACGGATCGTGTCTTCTTCCCGCATGCCTTTTCTGTTTCTTGCCACCCGGCGGATCATTTTAGAGATCTGCTGTGTTATGTTCTTGAGGAGGTGGAGCACGTGGTCTACTTTTCTAGCACGTGGTCTACTTTTCTATCGCTTTGGAGCCAGAGACCCAGGATTCATGTGAGTGGCACTTCCCGGATTGGGACTCCATGCAGGAGGATGCTAAGATTGCCTGGTGATGTATAGTGGTACCCACGTATACGGATGACTTCAGATTTATCTGGGGAGCATTGGAGCCCGCATCGAAAGGCCTCTGTTTCCACGCAGGTTGCGGCTGCTTGAAGTGTTTCTTCTTTCTGGCCTAGAGAGCCGGTGGTTGTCCAGATCGTAATGTCATCAGCATACAGGGTGTATCCAATGTTCGGAACTTGTTGCAGAGCCCTTGCGATTCTAATTATGGCGATGTTGAAGAGGAGCGGGGAGATGACCGATCCCTGTGGCGTGCCCTTGTTTGGCATGTCGTGAAGATCCGATCTCATGTCACCCATTCCTATCGTTGCCGTTCGGTTGGACAAAAAATTCTTGACGTATCGGAAGGTGCGTTCTCCGCAGTTTAGGTTATTGAGCTCGGATAGGATTGCTTCGTGAGACACGTTATCAAACGCGCCTTTTAGATCTAGCGCCATAATGAGGTGCTCGCCTCCTCTCGGAATGTTAGAACGTACCTCCTCCTTGAGGAGATGAAAAGCGTCTTGAGTGGACAGGCCCGATCTGAAGCCGATCATGGAGGGATGGAAGAGGCCGTTATCTTTTATGTAGTGTTGAAGTCGCGTCTGGATGACTCGCTCGTAGAGCTTGCCCAGGCACGAGGTGAGTGATATGGGTCGTAGCGTTTCGACCGCCGGCTTCTTGCCCGGTTTTGGAATTACGATTATCTCCAAGCGCTTCCACTCAGAGGGAATTTCATTCTTCTCCCACAGCGAGTCGTTCAAATACTTGGTGAGGTCGCTGATTTGTGCCCTGCTGAAGTTGCGGATCATGGCGTTGCTGATATTGTCCGTTCCCGCCGCCGTGTTGCGGGTGCATTTTCGAACTACAGCATACACCTCAGCTTCAGAAATGGGAGCATCGAGTGCCAGATTTTCCTCGCCCTGGTAGGTCAAAGAGCAAGGAGGAGCTGGGCTGGTGCCGATATATTTGTCTTTAAGAGCTTGAAGCAGCGTGGCGTCGTCCCCTGGAAAAAGGTGAGCAATACGCTTCAGGGTCCGTATAGATGCGGATTTTGATTTAGAGGGGTCAATCAGGTTCCGCAGGATTGTCCAAGTACGGGACGCTCCCAGCGTTCCTCTCAATGACTCGCAAAATTGTTGCCAATTTTGTTGTGCTAGGTTGGGGGCGTATGTCTGGGCTTCATCCGTGAGCTGCGCAATCCGCAGACGGAGAAGTCTATTTAGGAGTTGTCTTTTCCATCGCCTCACAAGGCGGCTGCGCTTCTGCCATAGCTTGAGAAGATGGCGGTCTACCTCTGGGGCTTCCAGTGTGCATTGTATTATTTCTGTGGCTTGCTTGTGTGCTTGTCTGATGTCTTCGCTCCAGTCCTGTATGGACTGAATTGGACCTGATGGGACGTATGCGTTGCGGAATTTGGGCCAATCGGTGATGTGGGCAGCGCCCAGATCCCTCCGGATTTTGGTAGATGATATGAATAAGCTTAGTATGCAGTGGTCACTTCCCAGGGTTTCTTCTAGGTTCGTCCATGTAGCCTCAGCAACGCTCTTGATCAGGGTGAGGTCCGGGCAGGAGTCACGGGAGACGCTGTTGCCTTCCCTTGTCGGATATAGAGGGTCGGTGAGGAGTTCCAAGCCGAGGGCTTCTGTTGCTCGCGCAACTGTCACTCCTCTGGCTGAGTTTGACTGGTACCCTCAGTCCCGGTGAGGCGCGTTGAAGTCCCCGACCACGACAAGCTGATTTGCTTGCGCCAGGTGGGTGGCTTCGGAAAGGAGGTTGGTGAAGTCGGCCTTTGCGGGTCGTGGCGGCTTGTACATGTTGATGACTGATGACGAATGTACTCTTTCGGCCTCGTTTGTTAGGCACTATTTCTATCGCTAAGTGCTCAACTTCCGGTTCGGATAAGGAGTGCTCGATTACAGTAATGGCGTTTGCGACGAGGATTGCAACCGACGGCATGTGGGGTTGGCGGACCGTGTAGTAGCCGTCTAGCGTCGGTGACCTGTCGGCTCCTACCTCTTGCAAACAGATAGTGTCAGGTCTGATGAGGGTGGTGCAGAGATATTGTTTCAGCAAACCCTGTTTTCGTCTGAAGCCCCTACAGTTCCACTGCCAGATTTCTATGTGTTCGATGTTCGTGCTACGGTGTGGGGTGCCAACGGACAAGGGACGCGAGGCCACCTGACTGCTAGGGCCCTTACTGAGTTCGTGAGCGGATTTTGTCCGAACGTTCGTGCAAAATAGAGCACGACTCATGTCCTGCATGATGATTCGACGGGCGACCAGCGGCAGCACAGGGGGCACACTTAATGTTAGGGTCCCGGACGGAGCGAGGGCAAGCCGCCAAAGCATGTGACCCCGCACAACGGGTACAACACGCCTTCGAAGGGTCATTCTTGAGCTTGCACTTCTTCAAAGCGTGGCCATACTGCGCACAAAAAGTGCACAGGGGAACGTGCAGGTCCTCACGGACCTCGACGGAAGTCCAACCGATGGTTACACGACGCGCCGCACAGAGGCGGGCAAAAGCAGGTGGGTCAGTTTCAATAACATGAACAAACTGTCCAGAGCGCTGTGCAAAAGAGAGCCTGACCTTACAAGAAGAAGGGTCCAGATGAAGAGCGTGGTTCCGATGATTGAGTGCCGCGATGAGCTCCTCTGGCCTTATATCGTGGTCAACCCCAGTCAGTCGTACGTGCGGGTTCCGCTGCTTGGGAATTCGGACGTTCACGGAGTTCCGCGTTGCCTCGATCAGTGAGATTGCGGACTTCAGACGGTCGAGGTCCTCAGGGTTCCTGGAGGTAACCGTCAGGGCGCGATGTGAGGCCCTGAGAGTAACAGCTCCGATTCCCTCGGCTTCTGGATCGATGTTCGCCTTGAGTAGAGCAGCCACCTCGCTGCCAACGTTGTCCAAGGGTGCAACAGAAGTTAGGAAGATCTGGTGCAGCTGAGGATCCGGGCAGGAGTCTCCAGGCTGAGGAGGCCTGTACGGATGAGAGGTCGCAGCAGGAGCTGCAATGGCAGCGCATCCCCGTTGATGAGATTCTGAAACGCCGCTCAATGTGGCAGCATACGTCCGAGGGACCTGGGGTTGCCGCCTCACGTCGAAGAGGTCCGCCGCAGTAGTGGTGTCCTGGGTAGTCCCGCAAGCAAGCCGCATTCGGAGGACACCCAACTCATGCTCTCGCGCCGCCAAAGAGGTCCGGAGCGTTTCTGAATGGTTCAACGCAGCGACCGCACACGCAAAGAAGTGCGCAGTGTGTCGGTACAGGGCACAGACCAGAGGCAAAATGACTGCCCTGGTTCCGGGACCAATCTTGTTATCTTTATCCAGAATTGCCGCAACAATCTGCTCATGGACCCTCATGGCGCCCGCGTCTGTGCCAAGCTCCAAGCGGTTAGATAGCGGCGACTCCGAGTCCGCAGTTGTCCGCGGCGGAAGGCCCAGGAGCCCCGAAAGCTCAGAGATGTCGGGTTCTAAATGCAGACTGGCGGAGGTGGAGGCAGGGTGGGACTCACGAAGCGTACCAGGAGTTGCAAGGTCGTCGGGGTGGTACGGAGTCTGGTCCGCGGCGGTGTTATGAGCCGCCCGACATGAGGACACGTTGCACAGAGACGATGGGCTGCCTGGAGCAGCCTCGTCGGCTATGGCCAAACAGGCAGCCGGTAGGCTTAACCAGCCAGCAGCCAGAGACCAGAACGGGGCAAAAAGCGATCCGAGGGCACGGCCCGCCAGGAAGGAGGCCACTCGGAGATTCTCCCAGGTCTTACCGGGCTCCTCCGAGTAACATGGGTACCTAAGACACCCGGAAATTAATATAAAAGCGAAGTAGCAAGAGCAGCGAACAGAACCGCCTGTCAGCCAGCCATCTTCGTCTTTCTCACTTGGGGGGGGGGGGGGGGGACGTCTTGTACGACGCCCCGACTTCATGTTGCATGACACACTACATTCTCTTGCAAGTAATGCAAGTCTGACGACTTGGGGGACCGCTCACAGCACGATAAACTGACCGCGCACAGTTGCAGACGACCATGCACCACCCGTTGTCGCTAGCAGACGCTCCGGAGCTGTCTGCTGCAATGCGCGAATCTCGTTCGGTTCATATTGTCGTATCGGGTTCGAGAACTGATTTTTAAATGTAATTCTGTCCAGGACGTATAACTGGAGCGAAAGTATTATTCAGCTTATTTACCCTATGCGGCAGCATATCAGTCTGTAAGCGAAACTGCGCGATTCGCTACAACCAGCTTGCCTTTTGGCGATGTCTGGATTCATAACGTAGGTTATTCGTGGAGTTTTAAGAGTAGACTGCCTCCGTAATGATGCACCATACTTTATCACACACTTCTTCAAAGCGCTGGTCAACGTTTAACGACCGGCCACCACTTCTGATGCTCTGCGAAATGAGAAAAAATGTTCCGGTAAGTTTTGTTTACATGTATTTCTACGGGTCGCCGTCCCAATCCGCACCCCAAATTGTTTCGCGGTGTTTTAAAAATACTTCGCCTCGGTAATGAGATTTCATGTTTCGACGATATGTTCTAGGATGTTCATAGTTGCTTTGTATCCAATAATGACATCACAGGTGCTCCGTGAAATGAGAAAACTGCTTAGAAATATTTCGGTTCCATGTATTCCTATGAACGCTAACCCTATTTTTCACCCCCAGTCGACTGCGACGCCTCGAGCGCCCCCTTTGTTTGTAGACACGGTGTTGGTCTATATGCATTATTCGCCTTGTGACGTCATGACTTGTCGTGTCGATACATCTTGCGCCCCTTGAACACAACCAGCATTTCACTGAACGCATGAAAGTTCACCGGCGTTCTATAATTCGTCTACAGGAAAGGAAAGGCGCAGTATCTGTCACTCGCGGAATCTCGCTATCATTCTCACTGTGAGCAAGGGTAATTATGAAGAGCGTTTCACGATCCAGGGCGTGGAGCAGTGGAAAAGCACTGGGCTGGGGACCCAAGGGATGGAGGTTCGACTGCCCGGTGGAAGACAAGGCTTATTAATTTGCAGTAGGAAAAGTAAGCTCAAGTAAAATTTGAATATAAGAAAACACAAAAACAGGAGTTCGATAGTAAAAGTTTTCACGGGTTGGAATTTCATTCTATTCATTTCAATCTTCAAATCAGCTCTCACAGGGAAGAAATCATTTTCCTCCAAAGCATTACAACTCGAAAAGATTTAATACCCGAATGTGTAAAACATCCTTTTGATCCCGCTTCCTTTTGCGGAGGACCGAAACATTTCGCTACTACCCAAGACAAGACAGTGGTCTACGTTTCGGGAGTCGTACATCTCCGATCTAGACTTAAAAAAATGAGCATAATGCTTGAATATGTACAGAGCACAGGTAGGATGATCCGATGAGGCAGATATAAATGCAAATGTATGTACACGTTAGGTACAGATCTGCGTAAATATTCTGTATAAATGCCTTCTTTTACGCCAGTTGTGCGCCTTGCATATAAAAAGAAAAACTGCGCGCTCTCTCGATAATGGATGACTTACTGTGGAAATTTGAATAAGAGGATGTTTCAACGAGGACATGTATTCCTTGATCAGTTTTTTTCTGAACACAGTAGCTCTTTTCGAAACTTGCAGTCCTTAGCTCTAAACAAAGGCATGTTCCACATCGAGTAACGCGACACAATGAAACGTTCTGGACGTGTTCGTGAATGGCGGGGCTACGGTGGCTATTATGAACAATTAAAAGCTTTTAGCCTGCTTCCCGAAGGGGAGCTCCTGCTTATTTCTATTCCTGTTAGGTATTTTGTGCATAGCACTTCTGTTCACTGTGCTTATGGCGTCTGGCATAATTTTAAGACTCCGACGACCTCCGGCGCTGCATGGTTATACACAAAAACAATACACACAAGGAGCCATCATCTGTCTTAACGTCTTGGCTTAATTCTCTTGTGCGTGTATTGTTTGTGTGTATAACCATGCAGCGCCGGATGTCGTCGGAGTCGTATAGCCAACTAGCCCGCTCGCAACTACTACTGAGATAATTTTAAGTCCGGGTTATCAGTCACTGTTACTTCACACACCATTTAGGTCTTACTATTTCTATGCTTGTGAACAAAGTGCGACTCTGCAATATTATGATAGACTAAGAACTCTTCATAAATTTTGCTGAATGTATAGGTCCTTTGTTCAACAAACCTCCCTCGAATCTGTCAGCGCTCCCTTATTTCACATCATGCTTTATATGCATGCGCGGATAGCCTGCCACCTGGAATTTGTGCCATGGTTCTTCCTCCCCCCATCACACGCCATGTTGTCCAAGTGCCATCTCATACATCCGGTGACTCTCACCTGCCAAGAAACACGTGCCATCTGACCCACTGCTTGATCCGTTGAGACACGCGGGGCCCCGAAGCCCACCCCGCGGTGTTAAAAGGTCTCTCCGTCTCCTATGCAAATACCACCAGCACGGTTTTCGATATCTATCGCCCTCTCTACCGCAATCACCAAGCGAGAATTTACGGCCAATCCATCTGGTGGCGGCAAAGTGGCTAACGCCAGGATAGTTCCTCCTTGACCCCGACGGGTCGTAGCTAATGTTCGTACACGCAACCCTTGGCCGGAAAGGGCGATCATGGCCGGTCACGCGCAATTTCGCCCAGCTCTCCCTCTCTCTAATGTTTGAACGTCTTGGGCCTTCTCTGCGTCCTGGCTGAAGGTGAAGGACGATCGGCAGGGGTGCTACCTGAGGTATATGCAAACTTAAAGGCTGAAATGATATGCTGATATATCTCTTGTTCTCGATGCTGTTTGAAGAGCAAAGTGAAAAAACGCCCTTCGTATTACTTTTTCGTGCCGCTGGAAGAGAGGTTACCGCCAAGTGCGGGCGGGTGTGGAGGGGCGTTTTCGCGGCGAGTGTGTCGTAATTGCGCGCGCTGTGTTTGTCCGCTGCCATCATCCGGCTTTGTAGACTGAGCTTGCCAACAAAGCCGGGACGAGAGGTTCTCGCAGCCGTTGGAGAAGGGGGCAGAAATGTCAGGATGACGCATGTCCGCGAAAGAAAACACGCTGGGCAAGAGAAAACGAAGAGTGGGCTTTAGACGGACGGGAGCTGCGTATAAAAGGCGGGACAGGCGCGTCTGCCTCTTCGCCAGTTGACGGAACCTCTCGCGAACTCACTTCTCCGTGCTAACACAGCGTCCGCCTACCCCGGGATTCGACATGGTGAGGATAACTACACGTCGCTGCTGCCTTCTTGCATACCTGCGCTCCGAAGCGGGTCCGCCAGCTCACGTGAGGCGTACACTTTATTGCGGCTGCCGTACGATCAACGCTGATTCCAGGAGGTCAGGGTTCACGTTTAGAGATAAGAGGCAAGATTGAGACTGCTGTTCAGGGACACCTTTGTTCTGTTCTTTTTTTTTTTTGAGAATGTTTGCATCGCTTCTATTTTTGTAAGGGCTAGAGCGATTCCTGCGCATCCTCGGACTAGCCTTTTATGCGACCATTAGACACGGTTTCCATGCGTTGTTGGCTAGTTTCTGTATCAAATTAAAGGAGTGTTCGAGGTCCAGACGAGAGCATAAGGTGCATACTTCTTCGAAGTGAAATGACAATAGTGCAGTGTTATGACAGGGGACAGTCGGTTCTCCATGTTGGTTTTCAGCGGGCTAGGACAGACTAACAGTTGAAAAACGTGAAAACAGGCAGGCCCTTCGTGTCTGTTTTCACGTTTTTCAACTGTTGGTATGTCCTAGCGCGTTGAGTACCGCCAATATTGTACTAAGTCCCGTTTAAAAGTTAATTGCTGCAGAAATAGCTTAATCCAGCACGAACGAAGTGTGAAATTACAGTTGCTTACTTTTGAAGCTTGTTTAGAGCCGGACGATAGAAAGCAACCATTCTATAAGAAGCACCCTTCTCTACTCCAACGAGCACACCTATGGAAGCAGGACTCTTTCAGCTACTTGGGCCTATTATCAGAAGCATTTGTGCCATAAAAGGTGTAAGTTAAAGGGGAGGTATTTGGTAGTCAGGTTATGTGTAACTATCAAAGTGCCATCGCAGAATAATAATTGAAGTCAAACATACCGGCTTTGCGATAAGAAACATTAGTGCTCAGGCACTCACCAGTGCAGTGCTTTAATTGCACTGGTAACAGACGGCGAGCATAATTGTAAGGCCACATTCAGGAAGCACTTCACAACATGAAAAATCTGGTACTACAAGGGCTATCACAACGGGCAGTTCATGAAAAGTAGCATCTTGGTTTCATCGGAGGGGTATTCATTTAGCCTGAGTTGGTTAAATAAACATAGCATGAACTGTGGTGTGAGAAGAAAAACTGGATTCTGATTATAAATTATGTTTAAAAATGGGAACTTCCAATTTACACATTAGGTTCACAAACGGTAAGCAGAGTTGCGAACAACTTATAAAAAATTGCCGTGGCGAATGTAAAGGATATATCCAAAGGCAGCAGCTTTGTTTGAAATGACACTTTTTGGGGAATTAAATTGAGCAAGTGAAACGTTGAAGGCTCTTAATATCTCGTACAGTGGCAGCAACTGCCATGAGCCAGCGTGGAAGTGCCATTAAGCGGCCCATACGCCAGTGCCAGTAGAAAATCCTGTCACAAGCTGAGCGATTTGCTAGTAATGAATGGACCTTAGTTACCCATTATACTACAAGTCTTTGCGAAATAGAATTGCTTAGGAAATGTTAGACCTAGGTGATTAAGCTAAAAATGAATAACGGCTCTGGAATCTAGTACGCTATACCCTTGAACACATTCAGAAAGGGTGCATATAAACTCACTGAGCACGAGGGGGACACTGTTGTAGGAATTCGCATGTAAAGAAGTTTGACATGATGAAAGATTGTGCATTTTAACCGGTACAACTTGGGGCCGCACCTTCGCTGTACAGTTTTGCTTCGCCCACTGGCAGTGGTAATTTTCTTCGTAATGAAGTTGTATCCGAAAAATAATTCTTACACACTTGCCTTAAACACGATGATTTATTTTTTCTTGCTGTCATTATCATGACTAAGACTGAAGTGACAGTGAACATAACATAAGAACGGAATTGCTTCACTTAACGGGATTATTATTGTTATACCTTGTAAAATCGCTGCGGAATATAGTTAAGAACGCTGCAAAGTCAATTTATTAGCGTTAATGTAACAGCGCGCCGGCCATACCCTATATGTCATTATTAGTGGTGCTGAAATTTGAGGTTTCCTGCTTATTTAGTGTTCACTCAATGTTGTTGGAAAGTTATTTCATCGGCGTCAGTTGCATGTTTGCGTTGTGTTCTTGGTGTTAAATACACCTGTAAAACGGTTCTATTTGTGCTTGCATCGATTTGTCAACGACAGGAGATTTTTGCAAGTGTAAATCGCTTTTACGAATAAAATCGCTGCCAAGGTCATATAATAGCAATCTTGTGAAGCGCTGCGTAATGCAAGTGCGCCTGTCAGATGAGCCTCGCTAGAGTTGCAGGTAATTCCTGCAATCGCATCTTGCAGTTCGAGCCTTTGGACATGCGCCGGACGGCCTCAACTGAGACTGATTTACTGCTTGCACTCGCTAAGCATGTCAGGCTTGTCAGTCCGTTTGAATGATTATGTTCTCTCTCTCTTGAAGGGAAAGATGGCGATGCTCCTTCTTTTGGTGGTTGCGGCTGTGACAGTGGTACGCACCCAGCAGGTAAGCATTACCTCTCGCTAATAAATGATGTAGGACCCCAACGGTTACTCACCTCCTAGTCGAACTATGGCAATTATAAAGTGATGCCAGTTTCGATGCAAAATGAAAGAATGCTGAAACCAAGGAGATAATTATTTGATAGTATGTGATCAACATTGATAAAGAACTTGAAAGTCTCTCGAGTGCTTACTGTCAGCAAACTTGGCATCACTCATTGGGTATGCGCAGTGAAGGTTCAGGCGTCCGAAAAAAACGTTCAGATGAGAAAAAATATAACAAAGTTCATGAAAATAAACTGTTAACGCTTCGGCATGCGCCGTTAATGCTTCAGCATGCCTAAACCAGTGTTGCGTTACTCTTGGTGAACTCATGAATAAATACCAGGGCACGGAAGCACAATTTGCCCAGAGAGCATTGCGCGAATCTCTGGACAGTCCGGAAACGTTCTTTCTTAAACAAACAAACAAACAAACAAACAAACAAACAAACAAACAAACAAACAAACAAACAAACAAACAAACAAACAAACAAACAAACAAACAAACAAACAAACAAACAAACAAACAAACAAACAAACAAACAAACAAAATCTAGTGAGTGTCTCGGTATATTTCTTTTCTGCAATTAGGGCACCGTTCTCCCTTCAACAAACCAAACCAGTGAATGTTTCGGCCATTTTCATTGCTGAAGTTAGGGCACTAACGGCTAGTATTAACATTTGGACTTTTGCTTTGTACAGTTTGCGCCTGAACTTGAATTAAGAGTTAGGAAAGTGAAGGCCAGAATGGAGTTTTTTACTATGCTCTATTTTACTCTTCCAGAACGTTTTGATCTTAAATAAGTTTTTTTTTTGTTTTTTCAAGGAGAGCTCTGGGGCGTCTTCTCTATTTTGAGTTTAAATCTCTTGCCCGTGACGCCAGATTCAAAGGGAAATCATACAGTGAGAGCAGCACTAGGTGTGCATTGCTTGAAGTTTGGAGAGAGGCCTGTGCCAGTAGGCGACACGTTGTTAACAACAAAGGGATCTCGCTATCGCTAAACTCGCTGGTATTTCTCCCCATTAAACTGGTTGAACGACTGACGTCCAAGTGAAACGTTCAGTGGGCTAGTTGCAGCGATAGCTGTTGTGGGATCCTGATGTGAAAAAACAAAAAAAAAACGCTACGTTCCACGGCAAGCATTAGCTGAAAACAGTATGGCCCCGTTTCAGCGGAGAATGCAGAGAACCTGCACCCGTGCTTTCATTTTGGTATTTTAGAGTCGTTTAAGGAATGACGGTACTGTCATGGGAATGAAAACACTCCTAGCTATAAAGATTTGTGCTTCGAACTTGTGGAATTAGTCAGTGTTCTGCACGGAATTCTATGCTTGCTGTGAGTATTAGTATGGGCAGCGCATGAATGTCACTACAGGACGATACGACAAAATAATGAGCTGATCATACATTCATTCTCTTTCTCTGTGAATTTATTGGTTGTATTTTTTTTAATGTGGTCGCTGCATATTTCATTCATTATTTTTTTGAACAGTGAGATTGGCATTTTTTCCCTCGTCGCTTCGACCTTGCCCTCGCCTAAACGAAATTACGACAACTGCTGCCGCAAATTTTGCGAGAATCCCTGTACTGTAAAAGCGCTGTTTTAAAATTCCTTGGGCTGCCAGGTATTCTGTTTTCATCCTGATCATTAGAGGCTCAGTCTCGAAAAGCCAAGTTATTAGACACCACAGTCCCTTCATTGCAGCAAATGTTTTTTGCTACGTTCAAACGTAGGCAGGTAGCACTAATGTTTGGCTACCTACGTGTCCAGAAAGGAAACAAGGAACATTATAACCCAATTAAAGCCTATAAAATGAAGGTAACAGGCAGTTCTACTCACGTTTAGCATTAAATAAGAAAACTTCAAGCTGATGAGGAGCGCTTGTTCAAGTGATTGAGAACGCTAAGCGTGGTGAGCAGCGCAAAAAATAGGGACAGAGAGAGCCCACATCACGGGCTTGTCATGTCAGAGCTTCAAGCGATGCGGCGTAATGGCACGAAGCATAGGCGAGAGAAGGGGACAAACACAGCGCCTCAACAGAAGCTATGTCTGACCAACTAGCCCACCAGTTCATGTTCTAAAGTCAGAATCGAGTCAGCACTTGTGTGTTGCAGACCGTACGCTGAAAGTACGGTCTGCGCTTTTTTGTGAACAGTTCAGAGTTTAGCATAGTGGACTGCCACCGATACCGGAATTTCGGTCAACAGAGCCTTTAACTCTACTGCATTAAGTAGTACGTTGTTACCCGCCATGTGACGCTCCTACGACTATATTTATATTCTGATTAATTATGCTGTTAGCTCAGATTACTTATGAAAAGTTTTATGATTTATTTCAGAGCATGCGCTATTCATGCGCTAGTACAGGAGGTTTACAAACCACCGATTCTATATTTTACCAATGTATCTTGAGGATGCGAGTGTGATCCTGACCTCGGTGTTTTGTTTTAGATGGTGGGAACTCAAGGCGCACCTGTAGGGCACGTATCGGTTTAGGTTAAAGAGTACTAGTTCGCAGAAATTTTACCCCACTACTGCGTTCCTCATAGCCGACTTGACAGATTAAATGCCATGAATGAATTTGAGACGCCCATATTACATGGTCATTTTTTGGGGCATGTCCATCCAGAAAGCCAGCAAATGATAGGAAAGAAAGGTTATCTCATTACGCTCTTGCGCTAACACATTGTAGCGTTGCCAAACACGTTCTGAATGAACCAAGTCTCCGCGCTGGCCATCTCGAAGAGAACTGAGCATAGCCTTGAATGTGTGCCAGCACGAAGTGCAACTGCATGGGAACAGTTTGCAGCGGTAATTGATCGCCAGGCCACCGATAGCTATTTCAGGCGGAGTTTTTATTCAGCTATTGCAGAGACAGTTTATAAACGGAAGGGAAAGCAGCGAAATCGGGGTCGCTCTAATATGCTCTTTTTGGGAGTGGGTGTGCAAAAGAAAGAAAAAGAAAAAAGGAAAAACCGGATGAGTGTTTACTTAACCTCAGCTGATATTTATTAATACACAACTAAGGCTTAAAAGAGCACTGAACAAGCCTCTCCGCCTTATTCCTTGTTTGCTTGTTGTCACTTGTCTTCGCCTGGGCAAAGACAACTCCACTTGCCGAAACGTTGGCTCGAATTGCAAGCTGAGGCTTTCCGTCAATTCTTAATCAGTGCTCTTTCATAATGCGTAGCCATCTTATTTCTCTCGTCTACAATGAAGATTTAATAAAACAATAAAGATGTTGCTTATTTCATCTTATTTGTTTATCCGATTGAGAAAAAAAAATACGTAAGAATACTATGAGTACAGCAGGACGGGAAAAAAATATTTCATTGGTTTCCTGCAGCTGCGGATTCCAGTCTTTTTTTTTAAATGTCGGCGGCAAGTTCCGTTATTGCAATGTTGTTGCGACTAATAGCAGCAGTCCTATGCGGCCTTATCGATATGCATGTAATGTGCAGAATGGGCAAGACCATGACAGAAAGGTTTCGTTCCTTTTGTTTCTGTATGCTCAAAGCAGCCGCTAAGGGCTTTATCATTTTGCCCGTGGCGCAAGATGGCCTGAAATGTGTCTGGAATAACTGTAGCCATTCGCGTCTGTTTTCGAATTGTTCGAGGTTTTTCTAGTTACTTCGTGCGGCTGTATATAGGTGTTCCTTCGCCGACTTTAAATTCAGGGCTGACGAGCCGACATTCATAGTTCGACGATGACCGGCGAGCACTTTGATGTTTTCGCCATCACCAAGTTGCTTAGTTATTTGTGGGCATATATATCAGGAGATTAAAGTGCTCAATTTAGTGCTACGCCACTTCCTCTGTTGGTTGCCGACAGCATCGCAGCTACCACATGCCAGTTTATTTAAATGCGTTAATGAACGAGCGTAGGTGTTTGTGCTTAGATCGAGGGCAGCGATCAGAAATTTAAACCTAAAGAGTCACGCGTAGAGACAAAGCACACGTGTGTGGGTGTGCGTACGAGCTACCATTACCAGCCCTTTCACCGGGCGTCTCGTCTTTCCAACTCTACAACTTCCATACTCGAGGCCCCTCTATGTCCAGTCAATGAGCGGCTGATGAATGCTGACTGGGGTAGCTGAAGAAAAAAAAAGTTTTAGTTATTGGAATAAAGTAAAAAAACTATTAAATAAAAAATGAAGGTAAATAAATATATGAATAAGATAATAAAAAACAACAAAAGTTCCTTCCGTGCTTGTTATGACTGCGGAGGCCGAAAAAACATCTATAGCAGTCTACCCTAAGTAATTTTCATCGTCCGACTGCTCCTTTTATACCCAGCCCCAGGGCGAAGCGTACCAGTTCCGGTATGAAGTGAAAGACCCGGACGGCAGCAGCCACTTCCACGAGGAGTCTAGCGACGCGTCGGGTGCTCGACGCGGCTCGTACGGTGTGGTGAGCAAGGACGGCCCCTTCGTCCAGATTGAGTACACGGCCGATGAGGGTGGCTACAAGCCGGTCATCAACAGCAACGTGCCCGGAGTGTCGCGCGGGGGTCGATGAGTCTCCAGAAAGCCGCGGTGACAACGCATAGGGATGGCAGTGGCGACGGCGGCGGTTGGGGATGTATGCTTTTTTTCCCGTTCGGTTTGGACTGTAAAGCTGTCTCTGGCCGGTGCAGGACGGCAGTGAGAGGAGTGCTTTTCTGGTGCATAAAGGGAATCTCCCAAGAATTTGTGTGTATGTGTGTGCACTTTGTTTCTGAAATTCATGACCTACACTCACAACTGGAGGCTAGGTGGCACAGATGGGATTACACTGTTTTCTTGCCAAATATTTTTGAAGTAGGGTGCGAAATGAATTCAATGTGATAATTTTTTGGCCAAGCTTGTCGAATGAAGTGCTTCATAGTCACAAATTTTTACAAGAATATATGAAGAATATTAGGAGATATCGTGCTCGTTAAACGTTCTATCTTCTATCGCCACCGTTGTTTTCATTTCTGAGGAATGAAGGATTGTTATCCTGGCGAAACCGGATTGGTTTTGACCAGCTTTGGCGAGAGCGACAACGTTCACCTTCACATTCGCTGTACCTGCTGATAAATATCAGCTGGCCATTTTCTACAGAGCGAAGTAATTGAATTGGTGAGTAAAAAAGACTTCTGTCGGTTTTGGAACCAGGTTCACTAAGTTTTCCTGATTGTTGCATCAGAAATGTTTTGAGAGATGTAGGAATACTAAAGAAAGTATACGAGAATAATGACGTCGTGGTATATCTCAACATCATCTGTTGAAAAAAAGATCACAAATTGCAATTGCACGCCACGTGGCGGCATTTATCGGAGCAATTGACAGATACAGCGTGAAATAGTGCACCCATAAAGGGCGAGGATACATCAGCTGTGGTAATGTTTTGCGTAGTAATGGTCAGACGGTGGGGATGCATCGGTTGCTGTGTGAAATTTGGTTTGTGTTCTGGTGATACTAATGTTAAGCAGAAAAGGGGTCCATTGTATTTCATCGTCTGCTGGCAAAATGCATGGCAACTAAAACATTATTGATTTAATATAGCGGGCATTACGGTGGCCACAATGGTCAGCGTCTTTATTTGGCTAAGCCTAGGACATTAAGGAATAAGAATTGAGGGAATCGTGACCACATTTTTTCTCACTGAATTTAAACCTAGTGCTAGTGGAAATAACCTGAGCGCCGAATGATATAACAATTGAGGGAATCGTGACTACAATTTTTCTCACTGAATTTAAACCTAGTGCTAGTGGAAATAACCTGAGCGCCGAATGATATCATCTGCGCGCCGTGTAATTTAATTCGAGTGCCAAGCATTTAATCAAAGAGCCAGCGTATATAATCAAAGCGGCTATTCGAATAATGCCAGCGCCAACTAATTTAGTCCGAGTGCTAACGAAATTAATGCAAGCGCCATCGGCTTTAATTCGAGTGCCAACCAAGTTATTACATATGTTCGAAAAAGAACTCAGTAGAGGGCTCCAAAGCACGGAACATGAATTCAAGGAATAAAGCGAAATTGAGATCATTTTTCAGACCATGTGACGATTAGGCGAAGCGTAAACTTACAGGATAGCTTTCTTTAATATTATGACAAACGCTGATTTGATGCAAGTGTTTCAAAAGCCGTCTGAAACACTCAATCTGGCCACTAAAATACTGTACAGGGTCCCAGAGCTATGGCGTACTGGATTTATATTCCAAGAGAATAAATTAACCCACAAATGTGCGCACTGTGGGTTTCAGAATATATATAGTATAATTGAAATGTCTTCGATGAAAGACACAATATATTATCACAAAATTAAAAAAATGGTTTAGTAAACCGTATATAATTTAGATATATACAATTTCGGCAGCAAAAAATTGCATAGCCAATACCAAAAAAGCTCCAAAGCAGACGGCAAGTTTTGCGCCATCGTTTTTTCTCGCTGCCGGATTGTCGTCTGCTTTTGCGCAAGGTCAGGAGAATGGCGGAAAGCGCAGGTACGTGTATTCACTATTAGGAATAGGTATATTTTATTCTGCAATTAGTTGAAATGTTTTCTCAAGAACAAACAAAAAAAAAAACATTGCTGAGAAGACAGAAGACGAGAATTCGAAAGCATGCGGCAATCTTGGCGCAATTGTGTGTGCCGCATTGTCGTCTGCGTTTTCACGGCGGAGTAGAGCCAGACGGGGGTGGTGCGTATTCGTATACTATAAGCAGGTGGTAGTTTCAGCGTTTCTATTCATTTCGCATGAACTTTCACGCGCAGTATTTTCTTCCACGGAAGCCGATGAGCAGTGCTCTGACATCCTAATCGAACACCGAAAACGGGGCCCGCCGTTCAAGCCTCCAGGTGCACCAAGAAGAAAGAACAGCAAAGTCTCCGAGCATGTCAGGGCCAGAATTCTCGAACTGTCAAGGCATGGAGATGTGAAAAAAAATGGCAGACACGCTGGGCATTAATTAAAGACGGCGGAATCCACTGCAGCGCCATATAGTGAAGCGTTGAAGAAAGGCGGAACATCGAAGAAATTCTAAAATGAGGTTGAAACGGTCCTACGAAATACTGTGGATAGGAACCCTGCTTTCACGCTAAAGCAAATAAAGCAAGCGATGGAAGAAGGATTGCCTGGAATCGCGATCATCGCAAGTGGGATTGATCGTCTACTGTATTCGCACGGACACGCCATGAAGTTGGTGGCTCAGGGGCCGATTGATGGCGACAGAGACGAACAGAGACGACGTGAAACGCAGCCGCAAAGGATACGCGTAATGGCTGCAGCGTGAAGGAGCTTGCTTGTGCAGGTTTTAAGTCGATGAGACTAACTATAACATACGGTGTTCAATGAGCTCCCGCTGTCCAGTTCTGGGACAACCTGCGGTACAGACGACGACTGGTACCAAATGAGCAAACCTTAACATTGTCGCCTTTGTGGCAGCAAATTGTGTCATACATTGGATTGCCGTCGACAAGGTTCACTGAGTCATGTTAAATTAATTTTTGAGCGACTATCAGCCCATGTCGAAAGCGAAGAACGTGTTTATGAAGCGGTTTTTATTTTTAACAACGCTCCTGCTCACAGCCATGCGAAGCAGGCAAGCTTGGCTAATCAGATGCTCTCGATCAAGCGGCTGCCTCCTTACAGCCCGTTTTTAACCTTATAGAGGAAGTGTTTTCGAAGTTGAAGTCGCAATTGAAAGTTTTCCTCAACGAGTGGAGGGACCTGGTGGTCATCATTCCGCTCCGAATGATTAAAAAGGAGCATCGGCGCAGTTGGTTGATCGACGCTGTCCGACACTCTACGCAGCAAATACAAAGGGTAGAGTTAGCTGCTCTCCATCGCCATAACTTTTCTTTTATACGGGCAGCTTTTCATGATGAGGATATGTAAAAAGTGCCAAATTACACTTAGACCTACCTAATGTGTCCCAGAAAATAAAACTGCATTTCAAACATGGCCGCGTCTCTGCTGGTACAAGCCTATAGTTCGTTATTGCAGCCTACGCCGCTAGGATTGCCGCCCAGGCAAATTAAGCACTGCTGCCGAGGTGACCAAAGTGAAAGGCTAGTAGCTATATTTGGGCCGAGTTGTAAGGTATACGCTGTACGTTGTTTCACTCAGTTTGCCGTGTCACAGACAGACTGAATGCAGCGGCACGCGCTCTCTCTTTCCGCGGTAGGGACCGTGTAAAGTTTAAAAAATGGTAAACGAGGTAATGTTTCTCTGACTCTAAGTCTTCTCGCCTGGGCCAACTCTGCTTTACACTAACCCTTCTTTTCTGCTAGTCGTGTTGAATCATGATTGGAAACACAAATATATTTCTGCACCGGTTGCAATTTCACAAAAAGATCCGGCTGTGTGAAAGCAGCACTTATCACCAGCATGCAGATTCAGTGCATATGACAACCCATAATAAGCAGTGCTTAACCAGCCAATCACAAGATCACAGTGATATGTATTCCCTTGTCATGCGCATAAGCTAAAAGCGGCAAGAGGCGTGTAAAAATGTGCAGTTTTTCAGCTGCGCATGGTTCTTGGTTGTTGCAAGATGTAAGAATAGCGCGAAATAGTGCCTGCCATCGTCTGCAAACTGATCTCAATTCCGATTTATTTCTTTAATTGATGTTTCGTCCTTTGAAGCCCTCTGCTCTATTCATTTTCCTCACATGGATTAAATTGGTTGGCGCCAGGACTCAATCCACTGGCGCTTGTAATAATTGTGTTGACACTTGGATGAAATTGGTTAGCGCTGGCATTATCGAGTTGACCTTTAAATTAACTACGCTGGCGCTTTGTTTAAATGCTTGACACTCGAATTAAATTACAGGGCACGCAGATTATATCAGTCGCCGCTGAGAATATTTTCGCAGGCACAAGGATTAAGTTCAGGGGGAAAGCCTGTAGTTGAACAGAGAACGTCGGGGTGGTATTTGGCGATATCGCAAGCACCTCCAGTTATTATATAGCGCGAGCTCTTTGGTGTGGCACACTTATTTTCAGGCAGAGCAGAATCATCTCTGAATGCCCCGATGTACATGCGCCCAGCAGAAGAAAAAAAATCAATCATCATCAGCAACGCCTTATCCCGGTTTGGGGTCGGCGGCCTTGATTAGCTTCTTCCATCCTGGACGGTTCTGATAATCAGCGTGGTGGCCGCTAGTCCGATGGCGGCCTGGACGCGTTTCAGAGCATCCAGCCAGTGCATCTTCGGGCGGCCAATTGGGCGTTTGCCGTCTACCCTAAAGTTGAAGGCAGTAGCTACCACGGTTCCATAGCTCACGCGGCGGACGTGTCTGTTCCAGCGCAGGCGAATTTCCTGAATTTTATCAACGATCAGCGCAACGTCCCATCGACGTCGAATGCCCTCGTTGTGTTGTCGATCCATCAGGGTGGAGCCATCCATCCAGCAGAGCATTTTCATCTCCGCAGTCTGCAGCTTGGTCTCGACGCCCAAGGTGGGTGGGTGCATATATAACGCTACTGGACGTACAACTGTTTTGCAAATCTTCGATCGTAGTAGTCGAGGAAGGCTACGATCGCAAAGCACTCCCGACATTTCACGCCATTCCAACCACGCTCCTCTGATACGCATTCTGGCATCGCAGTACGCGGATCTATCGGCATGCAGGTGGGATCCGAGGCATCGGAAGCAGGCAGTCTTTGGCAGTGGGCAGCTGTTGACATAGATGGTGCCTGGCTTCGGACTCGTTTTCAGGAACCCAGTCTTCTTGATATTTAATCTCAGCCCATATGGGGCAAGTCGACCACACCAAGAAAAAGAAAGATAAAGGAAAAATTAATAAGACACACTAATTGAAAGCTGAATAAAAAAAGTGGCTTGGCCCTCTGTGGTGGCCTTTCCTTATTGCTTTGCTTCAACTCGCGAGCGGAATAATTAGAATCATTGTTACAGGCTGCATATATAGGCTCCAGACTTGTCTAGTGTATATATGGAGCATAAATAATTAGCAGGTTTATTGACCTGGTATTCAAGGAAGTATAATTTGCATTTTGTTAATTAAAACTGCATCTTGCCCAGGAGCACTGCTTTGTGGTCCCGTGGGCTACGCGTGAGGCTTACGGCGCGGGGCTTATACTTCTTGATCCATCATTGAACGCACAAGTCAAATGAACTGTTTACCAGGTATTTTTTTTAAGGATTTGACATGCTATAGAGACTTTGCACAAGAATGTATTATCCTCCAAGGTTGGAGGGATCATCAATATATGTTCTGTATGAGCTCCGGAAATGCACATTGCGTGTGTACGATTTGATGGCAACGGCTCCTCGCGTTCTTGAATTGTTCATCGTGCAATGTGCAGCCAGGTCAGGCGAGCTACCGAGGTCAAAAAGCGTGAGAAAGAACGACTCGGTCTGCTGCCTCTTCGAACGCACGAGCTTCAACACTTCTGCAACTACAAGCGCGTCTCTGCGCGAAAACGCGATCTAATTGCACAGTAGCTGGCATAATTCTGGAGAACACCTCAGAAAATAGTAAAAGTTAATCGCCGCAGTAACTGTTGCGGCACCGCTTTTTAAACATTCCAAGTCACCCAGTTGCGGAAGAGGAATGGCCTCTGCGGAGAAATTTACCGTGCTGCGTGAATAAAAAAGAATGAGGGAAGAAGGGGGTGAATGTTTGCAATGCCTGGAAGCGAAAGTGCAGTATCAGCATCTCGACCACTTGCAGCGGATTTTGCTCCGTTCGCGTAATTGTCCACGCATGAGATGAGCCAGTGCACGCCTCAAACTGCCGCCTGTGGAAGCTGGTATCATCGGCAGCCGTGCGTGAATTTCTACGGGCCTAGGCTGAATTTTTGTTTCCTTTTTTTTTCGTTCTTGCCTCGTGTTGCGGTGCTGTGTCCGAAGGCGGGTGTCTTTATAAGGGCAAGCGGCCACGCTGGGACCGTAGTCGTGGGTGCGTGGCTTTCGCTCGTGTGCAGACGTGCTCGTTTGTGTTGCTGCGTGCTGGACAGTGACGCTTGCTAGGATTTACCTACGGAAAAAGGCAAGACTGTGGCAGTTTGCGTAGTAGACAAAATGGGAATTGGCAGCTACCTCATCGGGCTGGTAGGTACAAATATGAATCTTCGAGAAGGGGATCAATCTGGTCGCAAGTGTGCTAATATCGCCAGGGACATTTATAAAACAAGCGTAATCACTCCCTTATTATAAATCTAATCCACGTTCGAGCATTCCCCTAAATTTGCGATCAACACCGCTGATGAATTTTCTCTCGCCTTAGCATATGATCTGCTGACCGTCTCGATTAGCTCAGTTGGTGGGGCCACTGCCCCGGAAAGGCGGTGGTCCGGGGTTCGATCCTCGGACCAGCGCGAATTTTTCTTCAACTACGAAGTTTCTGAGAAGTTTCTCAGTAGTTTCTGTATAATTTTCCGCTGTAGCCGTATGGCTGCGCTTTGGTGGATGTCAAAGAGTAATTACTGCCTTGTACAAGCCAGACGAGAAAATGATAACTGCACTCCTAGCCGACAAAGGCAACACGTGATGTACGTATATGCTGAGCTGATAAGCTAAAAAACTAAAATTGACTGCAAAGTTTTCCTTGAGATTTTTTTACCATTAAGTGGACAAATGCTGCATCCACTGGTGTTCTCCTAAAAAGGCCCCTTATCGACACCATAAGTTTTATAATTAAATCATAAATGTAATTTAATTCATGATGTTGGGTATTGATAAGGTGGTCGTAATTACGTCAAGCGCTAAATGTCCCCAGGCCTCTAAAATTATTATTCAATAAGATTTGAATATACTTTTTGGCTTCTTATGCGCATTAAGATTCAATATTTTCCTATTATATATTTTTAGCATACACGAGCAAGGTTCTCATTAGAGATGTTTGCAAGATAGACGCGGGGCGTCTTCACAGTTTGTATTTTTCCTCTCTGCCTAGGCGGTGTATCGTTCTTCAGTTCTCATTATCTTATCCACTTTTATGAGAATGTTTTAGATAAGCGTGTTCCTGTTTTGCTGTAAGTGTTCGATTGTGCAAGCACGTTCTTGACGACAAAATTGTGCGTATTCTGCTGCCTCACTCAAGAAGAACCTAACATATGTTGCGGGCGCATATAAACCATGTTCACCAATATGTTTTGTAAAATATGCTCCATTTTGAAACATTTAACGGCTCATAGCTTGCGCCCATGCAATGCATGGTACGACAGACCGAAGGAATTTAAATATTAATTTTTCTTGTTACAAACACGAGGACATGTTCAGGTAGGAATCAGTGTAAGTGAGCCATCAGTGGAGACTCGTTCTCAAGCCCTTGAGCCTGAATAGCGTGTTTGCTTTGTATTGTTCATGGGCCACGAAAGGTACCGGGGCCCGTTTCCTTTCCCGTTCTATTTTAGCGGAATTACTATCAAAACGGGCTTCCCGTTTTGATAGTAATTCCGCTAAAATAGTTTAAGGCGCCTAGTTTAAGAAACGGTAATATACGCATTTGACGGAAATGCGGAAATAAGATATTTTTAATTTTTTTTTCTCACAATGATGCGTCAGAGCTGTACTGCGTCTATTCCGGATGTGTATGCACTGACCAGGTAGCGAGTGCTGGTTTCATGCCAATTTAGAGGGCATTATAGCAGTCCTGAATCACTGAATCAGTGTAAGCAAAAAAGAAAATCTCTTGTTCTCTCTTTTCCAGACTTTCTTTTGATGTGTCTTCAAGAGCGCCAATAATGCTGAGAAACAAAACCACTCGACTGGTAGTTTTCCAAAGACGGTGTGGGCTCCCGTGCATGTGGGCGTGAGACTGCAAATAATCGAAACTTTATTATTGATCGAGATTAACGCAAGGAACCAAGCACAAATAATACAAAATCAGAACTTGTGTATTAGTAGACAATAGCTTTTCCGGCCTGCAACCATTTGAAATCTTGGAATTCTTGTAAATTCCGCCATTCGCTGTCGGGAATAGATTCAGAGGCATATTAGAAGAGGCGCTCCTGAAACGTTATCAGCGGCAACTTCCTGAAAATATTTTTCGAAAAAAACAACAACAACAGAAGATAACTTAAATTCGGGATTTATTTTTCATTGCAAAGTAGTGCGTAGGGGCAGCAAGAGGTACCATACGCCGTTGTTAAAGGTGTACAGACACAGGGTCTTATTCGTCCATACTGTAAGTGCAATGCTATTTATACCGCTACATCTGCCGTTTTTTTTTTTTTTTTACTGGAAGAGGTGGTGTTTATATAACTGAAAAGGAATGTTTCAATATAAACTTTAAACCTCTTAAATTAAAGAAAAGTTAGAAACAGTTTACTAGTAGTTGTAGTTCCAAGTTATTTGCATGTAGTCTTGGTAGTGTGACCCAATTCACGGTTACATCAGTTTTTAAGGGACAGTTGAGATGACACTAAAATACATATATTTCTGCGCTTGCAGTGTGCCCTGGTAACGATAGCGCAGCTGTGGCCTGCCAGTGCGGGCTACCTGGGCGGCGGTGGAGGAGGCATCGGCATCGGAGGTGGAGGCTATGGAGGCGGAGGCTACGGCGGCGGGATTGGCTACGGAAAGGTAATCATAGCGCTTTTCAACATACTATTGAAGATCGTCAACTAGTGATGGGTCTCTACTAGTGATACTGAGACACCAGCGAGAACTAAAGGTCGACATTGACTTGGGCTCCGTGTTTGTGGCCTTGTAGCGCAGTTCGGTTATGGATGAAATTGTAGGCAAAATAGTGCTTTGTGATATTTTGAGTTTATAGTGAAGTACGTGCGGAAGGTTTAATGATTTTGACTGGTTAACGAATCATCTAATGACAATCTACGTGAGAAGGAGATGGAGAGGCTGGTGTTAATTGAGAGGGTGGGTAGGGGGGATAGATTGGCTGTCCTGCACTGGGGGAAAGGATGAGAGGATATAAAAGTGGAAGAGCGAAAAGACATGCTGCGGGAGGACAGTTATTACGGCACTCAACTCCCGAACCAGTAGTCGTGGGTTCGATCCCGCGTACAGAGCCCGCGTTTCGATGGAGGCGCAAAGCAATGCGCCGGGATGCTGTGCGATTCCGTTTCCGTTAAAGAAGGTCAGGTGATCGAAATTTCTGGAACTCTTTTCTTGTAGTGACCTGAGTCGCTTTCAAAGATTAAATCTCCAGAACTGAAACGACTAAAATAAAACAAAAACCAGCAAATAACGTTATATTTTCTATCGAAAACAGCACTTTAGTTAAATCAATAATTAAAACCCTATGGCCAAACTATGTCAAGCCCCCCCCCCCCCCCCCCCCCAAAAAAAAAAAAAAAAAAAGAAGCAGCTAAGTAGAAAATAGAGGCATCGTGCGAGAACCGACACGAACATCTGAACCTCTGTAAGGGGTATTGTTGTATGCAGTATCTTGGTTGTGTAGAGAATGGGTGAGAAGCAGTACATACGTACAGAGGAAGTGAATAGGTGGCCCGGAAGACAGTGTTGTATTTAACGCATGTTTTGCAAGCATTTGACGCGTCTTTCTCAGTAACGCATTATATCTAAGCTATTCGTATTTCTAGATGTGCACGAGCGCCATCGGACAGCAACGTCACCAGGTTTTTCATGACATTTAGTGTAAATATATTAAAAAAGTACCGCCATTTCTAAAGCCAGCATGACATAATTATATATTTACTGTTTATTCAAAAGAAACAGAAGGTAGCCCTGATTAAATATTTTATTTTTTTTTCAATTACGTAGCGACGATCAGGTTCATTACAATACTTAGTAGTAGATCCTTCTAGTTTACAAAACTCGATAACTTGTAGCAGAGTTTTGACATCCATTTCAAATACCAGCTTTAATGCATGCATTTTCCGGCGCTGACTATTAATGAAAGGAAGAAAACAAATGTTCCTAAAAAACGTGAGCGAAACTGACCCTCACACATCGCGCGTCGCTGTTCGGCTCTGGCGCAGCTTTGGCAGCCCTACAAGTTCGGCTACCAGGTGCTAGACGGCCAAAGCAGTCAGCACCGCGAAGAGAAGAGCAACGGCCTGGGCCATGTGCAGGGTAGCTACGGCTACACGGACGCATGGGGTCACTTCCGGCAGGTGCACTACGTGGCCGACAAGTACGGCTTCCGGGCCAAGGTGCTCACCAACGAACCAGGCACTGCCAACCAGCAACCGGCCGCCGTGAAAATGCTTTCTAGCGGAGGTGGAGGCCACGGCCGCTAGCGAGCCTTCACTGTGCCTCGTGTCGCGTGGAGCATCGGTATTGGAAGCGCTTTCTCTGCACACAAACGAAATCTTGCATCACATGGTGGCTTGAGGTGTGGGATAAGCGGAATTCGGGTAAACATAAAGGCTAGTTACGGTTAAATGAGGTGAATCAGCACCGTTTGGCTTGTTGGCCTTGTCCTACTAGTTCAAAGTCCAGTCGGCTTAATTATAAGCTGTTAAACAGTTCACACGGTCAAAGAGAAAAGAAATGTGCATGGGGTTTACCTGTAGGTAGTGCGTGCCAGAACAAGTACGTGTTAAAGAGTGAAAGAGAGAAAGTGGATATAAGCTTTACTGCCCGTTGCACACAAACAGGATAAAAAAAAAGGCAATCTCTTAAGAGATACAAGCACTCAGAGAACTAAATGCGCTAAAGGTAGCATTAAGTGCACGGTGTATGCCTGCAGGAAAACGTATTACGAGAAAAACGGGCGAAATGAATAATCCCAAATTTGCACATGAGACCCGGGACATCATTTAAACTATAAATCGTAGGCACTGAAAAATAACCTAATTAGTGCCCTACTTGACATTACCTTGTCTGGCCGAGCTTTTCTTCTCAACAGAGTCAATAAGATCCAGAATATTTTTTAATAGAAACTACAGTAAGATATATATCGAAAGTATCCCGCGTGAATGCAAGATACATAAGCGTGCCTTCATGAACGCGCAGAAGCAAGGTGCAGAGCACGGAGCTTACTCAAGAGGTATTAACCGATGTAAGCGGAGCGTAACTGTAGTAGTGGGTACGGAGGCGGGAAATAAACTCGCAGGGAAAGCACCAGGCTAAGACTGAGTGCTGGTCGTAAGCACTGTATGATGTACTGTTGAAAAACGACGAAGTAATATGTTACCTCCATTCTGTGTTTTCGGGCCTCGGAGCTGTTCTCCTCAGCTCGCGACACGCGCTACTGACGTGCATTGATTGCTATTACTTGCTGATCATCGCGTCAGTGCCCATGCTGTTGAAAAACTGGAGACCTGACTAGCAAAGCCTAACGGCCACAGGTCGATGGTCTTGTCGTAGTGGCAAATATGTCTCAAACGAAAATACCAGAATGAGCAAGGTGTAGAACTGTTTTGCCGTTTAATTGCTGTTTATGTAAATACAGGCAGTTACAGATTTATCATTTGAACCCATTTTTGTAGACATTGCTGTGAGGGCTAGAATCGCCTGATGATGGGCAAAATGCAATGTTCTCAGAGAACGAATTTTCAGGACAAAACACAATTGAGCGGATGAGTACAAACAGACGCATTTTTTCAAGTACATCTGTCCAACCATGACGTCTGTCGTTGAGTAAGTATCGAAGTAGATCTAGTCTCTTCAAAACGTAGCGCAGATATAGACACTGACGACACAGACGATATAGGTTCAATTGCTACCAACTGGCCTAAACCAAACCTCTTTCAGGCCTAGAAACTGCAAAATAGAAAAAGAAAACTAAATAGTTCTACCGCTGCAAAAGAAAGAAAAAGGCATGCGTTTAAAGCCTTTAAATTCATTTGACCAAGTTTATCCGACTGGTTCTCGGAACGGATGCGAAGAGACGTAGAAAGCAAACGATTGACTATCATTCATACACTAACCTTGGTTCTAAGGTTGCCATTGCGAAACATTCATCTATATATGATGAATTAAGTGTACTTCTTCAGTGCAAGTGTTTCCTTTGGAAATATGACGTTTAAGCAAACTCAAATTTCGCGAAAATAGTTCATGCCGTTGCGAAGATCAATATTGAAAAACAAAACTCAATTGCAATTTTGTCTGTAATTATCTGGTGAAGGCAGCTAGCGTTGACAGCAGGAGTGCAAAAGTAGGCTTGCGAGGTCCAGTTTTGAAAATCCACTCCCCTTGACAACAGCATTCCTGAAAGTCAACTTGCGTGAAGGCCAGGTACCAAGGAGCTTATGTAAAACTACTCAGCACTTAACGAACACACGTGTGGCCTTGCACACTGCTTGTGGGAGTACTGAGTTTTTTTTCTGGACTGTCAGAATTTTTTCACGAGCTTGAAAACGAAAGTACTGGCACTGTAAACCCCAACATAATATTGGTGGCGTAATCATAGGAATTGGTTGCATTCACTTAAAGAAAGCTCATAAAAAGGTTCAGATCATGATTTTCGGCTGAAAAGCATGTCATTTTTTGTTGCGGCATGCATCAAACATGAATGTAGGAAAATGTTTGGTTGAAATTATGAAATAAGGGCAAACGCGATGGCTACCTTCCTTTAAAAGCGCAGCACAGACTTTTAGCGATGCGTAACACACAGAAAACGTTAGTGGAGCAGTGCTCTCCACTGACGTCAAGAGGTGATAGAATGCCCCACCATGCATATGTTTTTGAGTAAGTACTTTATATTCTTGCACTTTGTGAATGCGTATTGTAGTCTCGCGTTTTGTTACAGCACATTGTTCTTTACTCGATGCTCGTTCGCGCAAATTATTCCCTTGATATTTTCCCTTCGCCAGCAGCTACTACACAAATCAGAGTCTGCTCTGCAAGCACATTTCTCTTACTCTCCTGATATTCTATATATAACTGTGCAAACAATTATGCATGTAGGTTAAAGTGGTAATCAAAGACCGAACTTTTGAGCAATTAACCTGGGCATAAGCATGCAAGCCTCAGTTTTCCCATCTGAAAAGGATACACAAGCGTGTCTTGTTTATTGTGCCCTCATTTCGCATTGTTAAATTCCTTCGCAAATGCCCCTGTTTTCGCACAGCAACAGCACACTTGGCAGCAGGCAACTAACATTTCTGAGTGTTTTCTTTGCTTCGTTTTATTGACTTTCCTTACGCCTCTTCGCATCTACTGGCAATCGGCCTATTTGTTGAGTGTAGCAAAAACCAAAACTGTTTTACCTTGGACGCCTTGTAGGGGAGAAACCGTATCACTGCCTGGTACGAGTTTGCTTAGAAGCCTATATGATATCGTAATGGATAGGAATGCCAGAAGTCGTCGAAAGCCTGCAACCAAGCCTCTCCACAAATGCCTACACGTTTTCGATGAAGAATGATCATAAGGCAAGTCACGAAAGGATGAGGTCAGAACACGTCTTTGTAATAAGCGGTGCAATGGCTAAAACTGGTTGCTTGCTGGCTCCTTTAGGGAGGCGATGCCGTCTATCCGGGAGAAGAAGGGGCGCCAAAGAAGTGCGGGTCGATCGGATGTTGCAGACAGAGGTTATCGAGAGAATCGCTGGCGGAGTGCGCAGAGATCGAATGCCATTTACACGCCAATTTTCTAACCCTTCACTGCAACTCTCGACTGAAAAAAATGTTGCAGAGAATTTTTAATGAACCTTCTATAATTAACCTTACAGAAGCAGGCTCGCTCGGCTAATTTCCGCGCTATATAAGGGGAACAGGGATCGCTTCCTCGAGTCTATTCATTGTCACCCTCTAGATGGCGCGTCCTTGCTTGGCGTATCGCGTCTCACGTTCATCTGACGTGTCCCTGGCCCCAGGGTCATGACTAACACAATAGGGTCGTTAAGTATTGTTTTCGCTGTGAACAGGGCCTTTGTCCAAGCATCCCTGCGTGTAGCCTTTCTTATTTGCGAAATGAGGGGCACGAGGCTTATTCTGCGGTCGTTAACGGCTTTCTAAACAACGGCTTTATGACTGCTTTGCTTTGCTGCTTTTCTATGCACAAGAAAAGAGACTAAGCTCCCTGTAAACCACGGGCTACTTTAACGAAGAAAGCCTATAGAAATGTAAATAGATAGAGGTTATGACTTACACGCCGCATTTCCTAAACCATATCAAACGAGGCAGCAGTATATTCGCCGGGACTTGAAAGGTGCTTTGGGATTGTGTTAATCATTGTCACAGACGGGCACTGCATATTGCTTGTTGTGGTAAGCATTCATTGTTATTTGGCAGCTGGCCTTTACTTTTGTATATGTGTTGTCTTTGGTGCCTTATTTTATGCATTGCCTCTGCTGCCACTGTTAGCCTAAAGCATTCATTTGCGCGAATTTGTTTGGAGGGAAACGTTACATTTAGATGCCCTCATTGTGGCCCTGTTCCCAGCGTACGCTGGCTTGTATTTAGTAGCTTTCCGCTGTGGAAAATGTAGCATTGGTTTTCACGGGTACATTGTGTACTGTAACACGCCGCTTATTGCTTATTGCGTACACAAATTTTCTGCTGGTGAATGGTTTGCACTTAATTTCTGTGGTGCGCATTTAAGCTCTTTGTGAAGGAAGGGTGGCGCGAGTTCAAGCTCGCAAGTGTTGTAGTTAAACAGATTGCCGAATATTCTTTGCTGTGTACAAAGCTCGCAAAACGCATCGTGAGGTCTTTGTTTGCCCATTTTCAGTAATTGCTAACACTGAAAAGGATGAACCGGCAACAGTAACGCATTGAACGCATCTGTTTTGTTGTGTGTCATATTCTGTAACACTAGATTTGAATCAAGTCTAAGTAAACACTGTGATGCTTGCTTTCACCGATGCTTTCATTTTGGTAGAAAAATATCAGGAATGCACTGCCTTTGCTTCAGCAATTTTGCAACCATGACGTATTATATGAAATAAATGTAGGGATACTGTGTTATGCTTTTTTTTGTCTCTTGATTGCTTTTTGGGCCAACCTCATCTGCGCACAGATTAAAAAACAAAACTTATGTTGCTATTATCTTGTGTTAAGTGTAACATGCACGGATTCGAAGCGCTCCATGCAGCTCCAAAAGAAAAAAAAAAGGTTCAATCAATAAAAGACGCAGACTAGGTACTCGCATTCGTAATCAAAGGACGCTTGTAGTAATGTTTTTAAAAAAGCCGAAAAGGCGAATGAAGAATTCGAGAGGCGTCAACATTTTGCAGTTAAAGAGCGGGGGGTTGGGCTCGAAGCTTGAGTGTTCACTCATGGTTGCGCTGAAGCTCAGAGAGAAACGTATTCGTGTAAGACATATGGTTCAGTTATTCGCGGGCGTAGCGATTTGCCTGAATGGTATGCTATTGGGTAAGTCCTACCGACACAGCCCTGCATAAAAATGAGCACGTAGAAAGTAACCTTACACTTTCTTACCATGCCCATCACTTTGCCTGCGTTTCACAATTCTGGCACAACTCCTCTAGACTTTCCTCATACTCTGTCGACGCCGGAACATATTGCATAAAAAACAATCAACCGGCCATTTAGGCTCCGACGGTCGTCGGCTCAACCACGCAAATACGTTCACTGCTCGGTGCCTCAAGCAGAGTCTTGCTGCCTGCATTTTGCAGAGTGTGTAAAGTACATACTGGCGTGTAATTAGCTGCAGCAGTTTCCCGTGAATAGCCGAAAGTGAGCGTGCCCGCGAGTTCCGAGTTGCGTAACGGCGATGCGCGGCGCAGGAAGGGGGCGAGCACGATTCAAAACGCGTGACGAGGAAATGGTCTCCCACGTGTACGAGGCTGGATATTATTCCCGCTCGAGCGCCGACACATGCCGCTACCATGCAAGCAGAAAGGCTGTGCCGTCGCGTGCATGCTCTACAAAGCACGACTCGTGATTGAGCCCTAAGATACGCGGATAGGCGCCCCACGGGAAAACGTGAGAATGCTCGAGTGATTTTTGTGTTTATTGGCTTTCAAATTTGAGGAATTCAGGGTGCCTATTAAATACAAGCAACGGCTTCCCTTTGTTGCTGGAGGTGTACATTTGGCGCGATAACTGGGAGATTGGACGTTAAAACATGGGACAGTAAAATGTACGCAATTCCTTAGGTGCAGCGCACTGTCAGTAGCCCTGAATTTTAGAGTAACTTCAAGGAATAAACGAATTACTGAACTCTGCTGCCAAAAATAATAATGACGGAAATAAGCTGAAGCTCGGCGATAATGATTGTACTAAAGGGTACCAGTACATAGACATCGAGAGGAGCACTGCGAAAAGAAGAAGCATAGCATTACTAGAAATGTTGCTTAAATCGAGAAATGTTGCTGATGCAATTACACTTTATGAATGAAATTTAATAAAGCAAATGCTTTCAGGGAGACTGGTTGGTTAGAACTCGTGTAATGCAGGAACGCATTGGCTCACACGCGCACGCACACGCACGCACTCACACATCAACACACGCACGCATGCATACAGGCGCGAAAGCATGCCCCGTCCTTGCTCCACACACTCACATAGACCTCACCAGAACTGGTTAGTTCTTGAAACGCACAATACCGCAAGGTATCGCCTAAAATACATTTTTTTGTTTTTTTTTTTTTGGAATCAGAATCTTCAGCACTGCACTTATTGATAAGTTTCCATCAGATTCACCTCCGCCAATTTCGTTTACTAGTAGCTTCACTTTTCTTGGTGTTTGTGATTCGCATTGCTTGACTTATGTTTCAACACTTCACTTCAGGCTGCTTTTAGCGCCCGCTACCAAACGAGGCAGCCATTTGTTTTCCACACTGATGGTTAATGAATGAACTTTAAACACAATTAGTTGTATTTTGCGCTTGCATTTCAGAACCTGCATTAGTCCTTCCGTGAAGACTGTACCATGGAACGCATGCTTACCGATGGTGCGCCGTGGCGCAGTACGATGGTTCCAAGAAAACGCTTTGCCACTTACGGTAAAGTGGCTGTGTCTCGGCATAACGCGTTAAGTTCATCATCGCCACTAAGACGCGTCTGTTCCCTGACACTGATGTTTCAAAAGGGGCCAGGAGGTTCATACCCACTTGCTGGAAAGGGGCTGTCGGCGGAGGTATCGGCTGAAGAAGCTCTGTTGGTTTCAGCGAAGGCGTCTTTCGGAAATCTCGGCTTGTTCTCCCGTAGTGATGAACTAAGGCAGCAGCTGAAATCAAGAGCATTTTTTCTGAATGCGTGCTAATGTTCTAGTGAATCCTAAATGACCAGCCGAAGAATCATTGTGGCCAGAGTGCAAAATTCCCGGTGGGAGGCCAGATATGGCACTAGAAGAAAGGTTTTCTTGTTGGGCTGAAAGTTTCCCTTCATATTGCGAAAAAACGCAAAAGAGACAAAGGACCGAGAAAGAAGGGGACGACGCGGGCGCTGTTTAAAACAACTGAAGATTTATTACAAAACACAGGAAATATATACGGTGAAAAGCGCGAAATCAAAAAACAAAACATCAAGGATTGCGCTCTAATGAAACGCACATGCGTTTCCGCAATATGAACTTCCAACTCGCTAATAACAGCCTGATGTTAAATTTTCCTTGTAGAGGACGTAATTGCACATGCTATATGAGCATAACCCCGGGTGAAGCCACGTGAAACAGCAACATCAATACCTTCTCGATGCTCAATAAGCGGGCGTAATTCGGACTCAGCCAGTTGATACTGGGTCATGTCTGTAGTCGTGGCTACAGAAAGAAACAGGAAGTCGTCTTCGATCTGAGGCGTGGCGGGGTAGCATAAACAGGTTCACGCGGCTAGCAATAGGCGGCGTTTTGCTTATGGCTGCACTTGTACACAACAGTGATGACGTATTCTTGGAGCATGAGACTTCGCCTCGCAAGCCGCCCGGAGGGGGTATTTGAGGTTGACTAGCCAGCGTAACGAATGGTGGTTGCACGAGCTCTAAAAGGGAGGCCCTAGAATAGGGTCGGTGCTTGCTTATGACCATAATTACCGCGAGGTATTCCTTATGTGTGGTTGCCCCGCCTGGGTGGTGCAGTGGCAAGACGCCCGACTTTGGTGCCGGAGTACCCGGGTTCGAACCCGATCTCGGCCGTTGCGTTTCGATTGAGGCGAAACGAAGAGGATTGATTGATTGATTTATAGGAAGGGAAATGCGCGGTAGCTCTCACTTGTTTTCTGTGGGCACCTCAACCGCGCCGTAAGGGAAGGGGGTAGGTGGGAGTGGTAGTGGAAAGAAAGAAAGAGGAGCCGTAGTGTAGGGCTACGGAGTAGTTTCGACCACTTGGGGATCTTTAACGTGCGCTGACACCGCACTGCACACGGACGCCTCTTTATTTCGCGAAACGAAGCGCCGAAGCGGCATTCGTGTGCTGTGCAATGTAGAGCACGTTAAAGATCCCCAGGTGGTCGAATTACTCCCCAGTCCTCCACTACGACTTCTGTTTCTCTCTCTCCATTTTCATTCCCACCTTCCTCCCTTTCCTTACGGCGTGCCCCGCCGGGGTGGTACAGTGGTAAGACGCACGACTACTGTGCCGGAGTACACGGGTTCGAACCCGACCTCGGCGGCTGCGTTTCGATAGAGGCGAAACGAAGAGGCGTCGTGTGCTGTGCGATGTCAGCGCACGTGAAAGTTCCCCATGTGGTCAAAATTACTCCGTAGCCCTTCATTACGGCCCCTCTTTCCACTTTCACTTCCATCTTCCTCGCTTCCTTTAGGCGCAGTTGAAGTGTCCACAGAAAACAAGTGAGACTTACCTCGCCTTTCCCTTCCTAAAATCAACGTTTTCCCTTACGGCGTGGTTGATGTGTCCATAGAACAAGTGTGACAGATACTGCGCTTTTCCCTTCCTGTGAACCAATTATTATTATTATTGTTATTGGGACGGCCTGTAGCCGTCTGCGTAGCTCGAAGAAGGCGTGTAAGAGGCTCAGCAATCATTCAAAAAGTCTCGACAAAACACCTGTAATAGGCACAGAGCCCAAAATACCTCCTAACGAACATTTTGTCGATTGAGCGCGGGAACGTGTCTACAATAGCAGTCTTCTCGGGGCCTACTTTCATTCTCTCATCACTAATCACACGGCCAAGAAAGCTGAGCTCCTGGAATCTGAAATTGCATTTTTGTGGTTGTATCGTCAGTTTGGCTAAGCACAGCGCTTGTAGCACACTTCGCAGCCTGTCGAGGTGTTCCTCGAAACTAGTCGCGAAACCGACGACATGGTCGAGGTACACTATGCAGACATGCCATTTCAGTCCAGAAAGAATGATGTCCATGATTCGTTGGAAGGTTGCTGGGCAGAACAGAGCCCGAAGGGAAGCACTTTAAATTCATAAGGGCCGTCGGTGGTGACGAAAGCTGTTTTCTCTCTGTTCCTTCTGTTTACTTGTATCTGCCAGTAGCCATTCTTGAGGTCAATTGACGAGAAATATTTGGTACTGAGTAACCGGTCTAATGCCGCATCGATGCCTGCGTGCAGGTACGTCGCATTTTGTCTTATGATTTACCTGTCGATAATCGATGCAGAAATTCAAGTTTTGCCTTTTTTTTTATTTGCCAACACCACAGGCGAAGCTCAGGGACTGGTAGACTGCTGCGCCGTGTCGTCGTTAAGAATTTATTGCACCTGGCTTCGAATAGCCTCTCTTTCTATTGAAGACACACGGTAAGGGTGCAGAGATATAAGTTTGGTCTCTATATATACGTCGGCCATAATGCGGTGATCGGCTACTGTATGGCGCCCAACTTTCGAAGACATTGCAACACATTCAGAAAAATCGTGAAGGAGCTCTTGGAGTTGCCATCGTTCATTGCTATTGAATTTAACGTATACAGTAGATAAAATGTCGATTGCCTCGCATCCTGCTGTCGACGGCGGCACCACAGTACGGATGTTCGCTGGTTCAATAAAGTCACCAACATACGCAATAACCATCTTTTTCGCTATGGGTTGTTGAAATTCGGTCCCGAAAGACGTAATAAAAAGGGTCGCACAACCGTCCCCCGATCGGACAAGTTCTCTTGCAGCGCAGATTCCTTTCTCAAGAAGCAGATGTCCCACTCTGCCATTAGGTCGCGGTCGCATGGTGAGTCGCTTTCTACCAAGACCACGACGCTACCCCGTGGCGGAACCGTCACATCGGGAGCCGTAATACGCAAGGACGCTATTGATGAGCCGCCTGCATCAGATCTCACAGTGCTTGGCTCGGCAAAAGCGTCAAGCGTGATTCTTGCACATTAATCGTCGCACTTTCAGCTTGTAAGAAGTCCAAGCCGAATATGACATCTCGGAATAGTGGGGAAGAACAACAAAGTCACCAAAGTAAACAAATCTTCCACTTACAACCCTCACAGTGCATTTGCTAGCAGGGATAATGAGGTGTCCCCCAGCCGTGCGAATCTGAGGCCCAGACTAAGTTTAAACTTTCTTGACTTTCTTGGCTAGGCCACTGCTCACTTCTGAATAGACAGCTCCTGTATGTGTGCGACCGGTATGTCTGAAGCTGAGCATTCATGTTCATCGTTACGTGGTCATGTCTGATAGGCGTCATCTGGAAGGAAGCATGATGGAGGATGTTCTGCAGTTTGCTCGACAGTAGCCTCACCTCCGCAGGTCGCTGATCCTAGTTTTCCTGGTGGTCCTGGGAGCAGGGCAGCGGTGAACGTCTATGGCGGATTGTAAATGGACGAGGTCTCGGGCAACAATAACCTAATCAGGCGGGACTCGCAGTGCGCGGCTCCACGAGGAGGACGGGGTGGGCTTGGAGGAAACGTAGGAGCATTCAATCTGGCTTTGAGAGAGTATGCTGTGTGTTTGGAGGAAACACAGTGGTGTACACTGTTGGAGAATAGTACCCGTTATGCTGCTGAAGCACAACCGCATACGTCGCCGGACTTGGTGGCGGTGGCCGCAAACAGGCGCAGGCGGTTCAGGGATGACTTGCCTAACTTCCTTACGAACAACTCCCGCGAGCGATGAAATCTCCGACGGCAATGACATACCCTGTAGCTGAATTTGCCTCAGCTCTTCTCTGACTACACATAGAACACGCCCCCTTAAGATGTTGCAGCATTTGTCATATCGTGGTGGCCTCTAGTAAAAAAAATTGATATGGTGGTTGGTAGATTGCACACAACTCCAGCGAATAGTTCCTCTTTGACCCCATATATTGGGTGGCGCACTTTTTTCTCATTGGCCATGTTGAATACGAACTCCTAAAAAGAAAGACTGACGATATTTTCGTAATACATTGCAACACTCTCGTCCGGGGCTTGACAGCGAGATTGCAGAGCCGGCTCCACACGCTCCATTCGGTCGCTGGTAGCGTAGGCCGCCAACAGCTGACGACCCTTTTTCCGTTTCCTTTTCGCTTTCTTTTCCTGCCACTACGTCTTTTTTTTTCTTACAACCGTGCTTGGTTTGCGCATTCGTTGATTTTAGTTATGTTCCCGGATATGTTTATGAAAATTTCTTTACGTGTTGGCGGTTTCAAAAATGACGCCTATTTTGTTCTCACACTTTGTCCGGTGTTGTTACTTCTGGTAATATCATTGTACTTTATTTTTAATTTTTTTCATGTTACTTATTTATGACACTAGTGTCAAAAATCGCCACTAGTCGGTGATTTTGTGGGTATATTAGCAAAGTATCGGTGATTCCACAATAACGTTGAGGGTTCAGCGCCTGTGTCATCGTTCTTTATGTGTTCTTTTCTTTGTCCGTGTGGCTAAGCGCTGTCAATCATGGGCCTTTGAAAGGCGGGGCTCAGCCAATGGGGATTAGTAGCGGGCACCTCCATAAGGAAAATGTAGCCCTTAAAAGGAGGCGAAAATCAGCACTCACCAATAAATCCGGCAGAAGACACTGCCAAGGTCAGTATGGCACCACACTACACTATAATTCAACCTTTTCCTCGGTCGCAGAAAGGCACCTGGCAGTATTCTCATTTCAGTTAAACCTATACTGTATAAACGAGTTGCCTTCCATGAATAGGGGCACCACGGGGGTGACGCTTTAAAAGCCCCAATGATTTTTGTACCTAAATGACGTTGAATAAAATTATGGCGTGCCCAGTAGATTCGAGGCGGAGAAAAACAAAAGTTCGGCCATACTCACTTATTGACATATCCATCAGCACATGTAGCACCGATCATTACAAAAATGTTAGAGAAGGTTCATGGAAAAGAATGCCTGTATATTGTCTAATGTCAATATGATATAAAAACATTACCAGAGCGTTCAAAATAAACACAATGCTAATGTTAACTTTCATGTATTGGTATATTGGTATTTATTGTTGCATACTGTATTATAAATAAACTTTATAGCTGTGCTACAAAGAAGCAATCAATATAGCCTTCCACACGTTAAAATGAGTTTTGAGTCACAGCCGTAAAGCAACATCGCATGTATATACTTCAAGCACTCTGTCCCGGTACTTCATCCTTTTTTCTTGCGCTGAACACGTTTTTGAATAACACTTTTTTCAGTTAACGTTTCAGGATTATGACGGTCATATAATACATGCACGACCGCATTATTTATTTATTTATTAGTACCTCAAAGGCCCACGAGAGGCATTACAAGAGTGGTGGGGCAATAGCAAGTTATTATATTTTCAAATATGATTTTAAGCGCGCGTTGTCGGGATGTGTCACAGATTCAGCAGGCAAACAGTTCCAATCTTTTGCTGTTAGAACAAAAAATGACTTCAGATGAGATGACGTAGATGACGAGACACGAGGGGGTTGGACGGCTTGTTGATTATTAATCCGGGCCTAGTGGCGATGCACAGGGGTGATAACGGCATTGCGCAGGGGTGAGTGATAGAATTTGTAAAAAGCAGAGGCTGGTGGTTTTAGGACGGATTCTAGGCTTTAAAGGTTAGCTTTAACTTCTAATACTGAAACACTTGTGTGATATGAACAGTCTGAAAAGGCAAATCTTACCGTTCTGGTTTGGACGGTTTCGAGTGCTTTTGTAGGGTTTAATTTGGTGTGGGTCCCAGATCGAGCAAGCATATTCTAGCTAGCATATTTTGTTATAGCGATTAGGTTACTAACTATTCGCCACTAACATTTATGTGACACCCCTCAGTGATGGATATAAATGCTTAGGTAACTCTATGCTATTTGCTAGAGATGAGTGCAGGAATAGAGCTGTGTTGCGAAGCTCAAGTGCCCATGTTATTTTTCATCATGAGTCGTACGTAGGCTAGCATGCTCCGGTAGATTTCTTGATCATGTAAGGAATGCTAGAGTTATGTTGTTTAAATGGTTATTGAAAAAAAAAATGTTTTAACAGTTTCTTGTAACTCTGGTAAAACGTTAGGAAAAAGGACATCGAGAACATTGAAATAATGTTTGACTGAAACATAAAGTAAAGTTACTGTAATGTTTCAGTGCTATCTGAGAAGGTGGGAACAGGTACCGCTGTAACTATAGATAAATAAATTGGCTGTGCAGCGCAAAACCGTATTCCCTGATAGACGAAGAGCCTATTTTGTTTGAAACGAAGCCCAAGCTCTCCCGTATGTACTTTACTTTATTTCCATCGAAACTAATGTGGCACAGGCATCCTGGAAAGCCAAAATCAACCCCTCCCATTTTCACCGACCTCTCATTGCTACTCCATTATTAATGTCCTTGCTCTGTCCTTAATTTCCTTAATAGCGTAAATCGCCGTTTTCTCCCCAGGTTGAGCACACCTAGCATCGCTGTCACTAGAACGGGCTGAAAGTAAAAGCGACTGCGGCTGGAAAGTATTGTTACGCCAGCTCACTTTCACACATTCTCTCGCTTTCGCTTCGTAGTTAGTAAACTTATCGTTATCTGTCATGTTAGCCTGCTCTCATTTTAGGTAAATTATCGCTGGCATTGGCTCTGTCTACGAACCTGCAGCGCCGTTTGAAGCATACGCTTACATCCCGCATGACGATCGAGCACCTCCTATCTAGAGATGCAGAACAAGCAATCAGTAAGAAACGTTATCCTAGCTCTTTTTCTACCTCCAAGCAGAGCGAGCAGGATGTCCACCATTAAACCTTCTATATTCTACCTGGCAGTCATGGTCAAAGGCGGGTTGATTAAAAGTTGGTCAGTGCTTTTGATTGGGCAGGCGAGACTTCTGAGACGAAATTGTTGCACTGCAATGCACAAAAGCGATACTGAATAGATGGAAGCGTGGGCGCTCGCTTCCTGATAAATTTCGACGTTGTGTAGGTGGTTAGGCAGAGACTATGACTCGCGGAAGCTAGCGTACATATATGAAGTTCACGTAACCAGATAGATCTTAGTTTGGGCTTTTAAAAAGTCCCCTCTCAGCTCTCGTCATAGACGAGAGCAGAGGTGTGGTGGTGCCCTTCGGAACACGGGAGAGAACTAAGTTGCCCAGCCTTGTATTCTTATGCATTCACTTGTTTTCGTGCGCGAATTCGGTTTTCTGGCAACACTGTCCCCGTCAAAGCGCGCGATTGACGACTGCAAAACTCGGCCATAACGGTACCCACCTCCGGCGAAGTGGCTGACAAAGGCCTAAGAACGCGTTCTGCGACAGCTTCAGACCAACACTTTCTGGTGTCCGGCCCAGGCTGCTCGCTACTATCCAAATGTGAGACCGGAAGATCCGCACTGTAAACCGAGTCGTTGCTTTTTATCCCACATGGTGTGAGTATGTCAAACTAGCCCCTACGCTCTCACCATACCACCCCACTGAAAAGGCTTGGGAGGCCTTCCTCTTCAGGTGCTCGTCGGTCGGTGCCCAAACGGCCCTAGCTCGCCGTTCTCGCGAGGTGGCTGACAGTTGAGGCGGCCCGGAATGAGGCTTCTGACCAATTGAGGCCGGCGTTAATAATCTTCGCCGGCTCGCGTGTCTCTTTTAGTGCAGAAAATAAAACGTTTCGAAATCAAGCAAGCCACAGATTTCTCAGTTATTCTAAATTCTTCAGTGCATTCCAGAGGCTAGCATATTGGGGCTTTAGTCTTATTGGGGAGGGACCACCTGGAGGTGACTCCAGGCGCGATATTTTATGACTTCTTACCTGCTTTCAAAATTCTACCCCGGCGATTACCACCCAAAATGTGGTGAAATAGCCACTTATGATCGCACATCGTGGAATTGTAAATAGGAGCCGCCGCTGGAATCTCTAATACAAGTGCCTACTCTTGAACAATGGGAGGCCGTATTGTAAATAGGAGCCGCCGCTGGAATCTCTGATACAAGTGCCTACTCTCGAACAATGGGAGGCCGTGTTGGTCAGCTCAGACCTGTCAGTTCCAACTCGGGTCATTTAATGGGCTACTCAGGTCTCTGTCAGCCGTGAAATGATAGCCAACTACTACGGATCATCCGCGTTCTGCATGTTCTGAAGAAATAAATGTTGCACAATCAATTAGCCTTACTACAGTACAAAGCTCTATGAGGCTTCTAGTGAAGCCGTTTGTGGCGACATATACGACATTCATTTGAAAATAGCCTTTTCACGTTGTTTGATTGCTGAAACGTATGTATTTACAAATGACTTGTGTCGTACGTGTCTGTGCAGCCCGCAGAATAAACAATGTTTGCATTCGGTACAATATATTAGCGTGAAAAAATATTGTGCGTGCTCATTGCATATGCTGTTGTTGGTCTTTTGACAAAATGGCACGTATCCAACGTGGGGGATTAGCCACGTGGTGGTGTCGTCCATAAACTCAATTAAAAGCACAAGCTAGTCGCAAAGCGAGATTGTAATAATAACTATGGTTCACAGGAAGTGAAAGGCGCAGTATCTGTCACACTTGCTCTGTGGACACCTGAACCGCGCCGTAAGGGAAGGGAGGAAGGTGGGAGTGAAGGTGGAAAGAGAGAAAGGGGAGCCGTATTGGAGGGCTACGGAATAATTTCGGCCACCTGGGGATCTAAAGTGCGCTGAAATCGCACAGCACACGGACGCCACTTCGTTTCGCCTCCATCGAAACGCAGCCGCCGTGGTCGGGTTCGAACCCGAGAACTCCGGCACATTAGTCGGGCGTCTTACCACTGCACCACCCCGGCGGGGAAAAGCGAGATTGTAAATAATTATAACAATGCAGCTATTAGAATTGTGAACATAAAAAACAACTATCATATAATTTTGAATAATAAAAATCCTAAGAGAGTTTCAAAAAGGGTTAATAGGTTAACCTATCAGTTGCTATAGTATAGTCGTGTAGGATTCCACAAAATGTGTCCAACGCAACTCCATTGGCACTCGCACCGAAAGACAGTAAAAGGGGTACGGACATGGGGAGTCCTAACATATAGAGGGGTATCTCCAGAAATGTCCTTCTCTGAAGTGTGAACCGCCAGCGCGACAGGAAGGTTAAAAAAAAGACTAGTTTTCTATTTTAGCACGCAAGGGCACGCCAGCAAGTTTTAAATTGGTTAATATCAAGGGTGCGCAAAAAACTACAAATTTCTATTCCGAATCATTATGTGTTATTAGATTCGAATTCGTATTCGAATAATTATCAGTCAGAATTTTTCGAATATTGTAAAATTACCGAATAGACAAAAATTTCGAAATCATCGAGATGTTATCGCACTGCCTGATTCACCGTAATGCTTGACCGCGTGGGCTATGTAGTGAACATCCCTCAAATCTCGAAGGGGGGACAGAGCAAGGAACTGTCAAAGCAAAGATGACAGCGTTCGGGTTTGAACTGCATTTTTATTGTGCTGCTGCGCTGAGGCGACTAGTGCCAACCTCTTCTTTGTCCAGCGTCGTGCCGTGGCTTGCGAAAAGCGGCGCGAGGGGCGCTACAGGGCTCCCCCCCCCCCCCCCCCCTCTCGTAGAGCGAAGGCCACGAGATTTGCGCATGCAGCGCATGAGTTTGGTTTCAGAGTCGGCAGAGTCGAAGTCAGAGTCAGTGGAGGGGTCACGTTTGGAGGAGTGGTAATATATGCAAGTTTCAGCCTGTCAGCATACACAAAATCTTCACGACCGTTGGAGTCTTCGTAGTACTCTGGAGCACGGGGAACGGTCCGTCGTTGGCCAGTGTGAGAGGAGGACGGACGTGGTCAGGGCGAAAGAAAACATGGCTGTATAACTCCAGATGCTGACTCTCAAACATGGATTCAGGGTGACGATTAGCAGGAATGATCGGATTGATGTGTCGAAATGTGCTCCAGAGGTCCAGGAGGTAGAGTGAAGCATCCTGAATGAGCGAAGGGGATGAAGATATCAGTGGGCTGCACGGGGATTTGATGCCGACAATGCCGACTCGGCATACAATGGCGAGCGACAGCGAGGCGTTCTCCAGACTGGCGGCGATGGCGAGCAACACAGGTGGTCCAGAGGTCATGATGCGGTGGGTGATCGAGTGTTTTATCGGTGATTCTGGTGTGCGACTTCGTGATGTTGGGAAAATCGGCAAGCATTTTCCCTTACGGCGAAGCAGGGACGATAGCTCTGAGAACTGTCGCTGAAAAGGTGGAGAGTACGCCATTGATGGAGAGTTTCGCGCTGAGATCGATAAGGCGATGGGCCTGTATATCGACAGCGAGGTTAAAGAATCTGAGGAAATCAGCGCCGAGAACAGACATCGGCGATGATGAAAATCTGGCGGAACGTCCGGTGCAATCAGAGGTTGAGTGCAAGAAACCGTTGGCCGTACGTGCGGGGGGGGGGGGGGGGGGGTTGTCGATTGTAGCGGGGAGGGCGCTTCGTTGTAGTGGCTATCTGCTTAAGCTGCTTGTATTACATCGGCTTGTGCTCCCGTGTCAGCGAGGAAGCGAGCGCCAGTGATCTTGTCCGAAACACAAAATAGGCGGCATGTGCGTCCACCAGTAACACTTGCCGCCGTCAGTGGCCGGTCGCAGCGTTTCCCGACCAGGAGCACGGGTGGGTGCACCTGCGGGCAGAGCTTCCGAAAATACAGTGGTAGCAGCACACAGTCGAGGAGGAGGAGTCTTGCCACATTTCAGATGGTTGGAGTTCTGGCGACGGCGACGGTGCCTGGGAGTGGCGGCGGGAGTGGAACCTAGGCTGATAAAGGCGTTGCAGGGACGCGAGGTCATCAAGCCACCTGGCTAAAGCATCCTGTCGCTCTTCTAGGCTCACAATTTGGGAGGCTGTCATAGTAGTGGAATGCGGAGCGGTCACGACGCTGACGCTGACGTGCCTTGAGTAATCCGCAACACGGTCCGCGGGTTCGGCGCGCTTGTCCTCAGTGACATCACCCTTAGCCGCGAGGACGAGGACCATGTTCTGGGGAAGTCTCTGGAGAAACAACTCACGCAGTAAACTGCCCGACCCCGAGGGGGAATCTCCAAGCAGCTGTCGCATGCGACGGAGGAGCAGCGAAGGACGGATATCACCGAGTTCTGTAGCGGTGAGGGGCCGCTGAAATCAGCTGCGCTCGGATACTGATTTGCGGTCTCCGAGAGCCGCCTTCAATGTGTCAAGAAGTCGGGCCGCGTCCGGCGAGGCGATAATGTCCGCTTATTCCTCGGCGACGTCAGGAGGCAGGGAGGACACGAGATCGAGCAACATCGTCTCCTGGCTGGTGATATGTTGCAAGTGGAAATGCGCCTCAACTTGTACTAGCCAGGCACGAGGGCTGTTGGTCCGAAATTTCGGCAGGTTGACTGGTTGAAACGCGGCCAACGAAGCGCTGTTATGCCGAGCGTCCTGGGGCGGGTCGCCGGCCCTAGGAGGGGTGGAAGAGGCAGCGGAATCCATGTAGGAGGGCGGGGTTACGTGGTCGAAACATATTACGAAATATTTCGGAGCTAAGATGAGGAATAACCAGCTCTGATAGCGTTCGGGTTCGAACTATTTTTTTATTGCGCTGCTCGCGCTAAGGCGCCTAGTACCAACCTATTTTCTTGTCGAGCGCCGTGGCTTGCGATAAGCGGCCCGAGGGGCTCTACAGGACCTTCGCCACAGAGCGCGCAAAGCGAAGCACATGGCGAAACTGGGAAAAACATCATTCTCACTTCAATTTCATCTCTAATGGAGACAACTATCGTGCAAGGTGTACATCAGATACCATTACTAAGATGTAAACGGTCTTGCCAGTTTTTAAGGTCAAAGCCTTTCTAGCCTCATGAAAGAAAATAACGTGCGCGAGATTTGTGCGCGAGATCTATCATATTCCTCGAGATTGCACGACATTAGTTCTTGTCTAGCGTCCCTGCCACCTGCACTACTGCACTTGAATGCGCTCCAAGAAACGCCAAGTGACAGTAGCGATTGTGTGCCGTCCAAACTCACTTGCCGTTGAATGTGCGACAGATACAGCACCTTTCATTTCCTGTAAAGTAGCTATAATTAAATTAACACTTCAAAGAACGCCAATAAGAAGCAAAATACAAAAGGCAAATGATCGGAGAGGGAGGTAGGATTTCGAAATTTTCTTCTTAAGAGACATCTAAGAGACCCTTTATTTTTTTTTCACACCCATTCTATATTTCGAGTTTTCACCTATTTGGAAATTTGTTCTCGTACACTTAAGGGCGAATAATGACACTTTGCTGTATTCAGGAGCGAAATCATAGTTTCAGGTAATTTCATGCAAGTCCTTTCTGTATGAAAAAAACAAAAACGGAATCTTGTCCCTCGAGACCAGCCGTGGTTGAATTCTAGTTACATTTTATTTGCAAATACTGCGTGAATTATAAAACAAGCCGCACAGCATTTGCCATTTTTCAACTTTCCATTGCTTTTTACCAACCTGATATTCAGTGTTCGGTTCAATATTGCTAGGTATTTTTTCTTACATTAGTATTCAAAAATTTAAATACTCGCGCTCCAGGCTAAAATTGTACTGCTTGCGCCACCTCTTTGGTTATTGTAGAAGGCTGAGGTGATTTTCAAGAAAGCCTGAGAGATGGCGCCACGCTGCAAGAAAAACAAAGTGCTTGAGACTCACATTGGCAGATATTTTGTTCAATTAAGAAGGGAAAAAGCGTTTACATTTTAATATGCGTACTTTCCCGGGTTGGATTGGTGGTTGGAATATAGCAGCATCCTATTGGCTGATAACGCTGTTATCAGCCAATCCTGGATGTTACAAATGGTTACCTGTTCCGTTATATCATTAACCAAAGTTTTATTTCTACACTTCTAACCTTATGTCCCCTTTCTGATTTTCAACCACCAATATTCCAATCTAATTTTGCTAACTGCCACCACAGATTCGCTCACCCGGCCTCCGGTATCACTAAACCCTTAAGCCTCAGAGAGGGTGAATTCGGGAGACCCTTCTGCACGTCTTGAGGATCACCTGAGCCCCATTGCCTATGTTGTATTTTTGTTTGGGTTTATTTGCCTCTGAGTGCACAGTATTATCTCACGGAATGGTATCGTATTATGATAAAAAATCTTGCTGCAAATTGTTTGTTTTTATTTTCTGAACTTAAGTCTTACTTTGAAAACCGTAAACAATACGTATCTTTGAATAACTGTTCTTCACTGACTAAACTAACATCATTTGGTGTCCCACAAGGAAGTATTTTAGGGCCTTTTTTCTTTAACACATTCATAAATGATATAATACAAATCGATCAGTCCGTAAAATACGTAATCTATGCTGATGATACCAGCTTGTTTATTGCAGATAGTGACACTGAAGCTCTTTTCCGCCGTGGGAATCAAGTTTTATCTAAGCTAACCGACTGGTCACTCAGTAATGGATTAACTATAAACACTAAGAAAACAAAAGCAGTAGTCTTTCGAACAAAAGGCAAGCATTTAGAACAAGGCCACACTCTCTTCCTGAACGGAGAACCATTAGATATTGTAAGTAGCATCAAAACATTAGGAATAAATTTTTCAGAACATATGATGGGGGATTTACAGTTTGACTCCGTTACAGCTAAGTTAGCTCGTACGACAGGTTTGCTTTATCGCCACCGTGAAGTACTTCCGTTTAATATAAGGCTTCTGCTTTATCATACAATATATCATACACTATCATACACTATATATATCATAGCATTCGGCGGTACAGTCATTCACACGAGACTTCGAGAGCTTTACGACTGCAAGCGCGTTGCTTTGTGCCGCTGCCGGATAGCACGTTGTCTGGTATCACGACGAGGAGCCACCGTCTTGCGGCACGCACATGCAGGTATCTCACACCTGATGCCGGCTGTATCTGATACCTGTTGTAGCCTACAATGCCTTACGCCTAATATTTGCTACATCTTTTCGCCCTGTTCCCCTAAAAGATTGTTCGTGCTTTTTCATGTATGTCACTACATGACATTTATGCATACTTCGGCATAACTCATTTCTGCTACTATGGGTATTTCATGGACTAAGCACATGGTCGGGTGAGCCATTTAAATGTATCAATCTCGACATAACTGCACTAAAACTGAAGCCTAAAGCGTCCCCTTCGTCTCCACAAGTATTACCTAAAGTAGCAAGTCTTCCTGGCTCTCTGCTATTAGTGCAATATTGTCCAAATACATTAAACCGGAGAACCGCTGCTTACACCCTTCGCGCCTAATCTATACGACAGATTGAATCACGTATTACTTTCTGGTAGGGTATACTGCTGAGCTAGTTGGTGGTGGTTGTCAAACATTATGGTTTCGCAGCGCTGGCAGACAAGGACAAAAGGACTAGGGACACACGCAACTGCGCTAGTCCTTTTGTCCATGTCTGCCAGCGCTGTGACACCATAATGTTTGACAACGTTCTGGTAACCTTCTTTCTATGTTTATCGCATGAAGGATGAACAATAGTGCTGATAGAGGGCAACCTTGTGTTAACCAATATCTTCATCGTTGAGTATTTTCTGCAAGAATTTGTACAGTTGATATTCAGCAAAGCTAAATTAAGAGTTTTGCTCTCCTTCCTAGCTATTTCGTTGGATTGAGTGAGCACGAATGGGCTATTATCTAAGCCGCGCTACTTCGAAACACATTCAGGAGTTCTCCGACTGTCCCATTATTTTCCACCAATAACTGCGTTTCTAATTTTTCCACTTGCATTGCCAGGATGTATATAAAACATGTTATTCTAATTGTTCTGTGCAGTTTTACGTGCACTCTATATCTCCTTTCCTTTATGAATGAAATTCATCTTGCTCTGCATGCAACTGCGCGGAATGTTTTTGCTTATTCATTATATCTTCCAGTATACCATTAACGACCTTTCCTTCCTCCTTGGCTCAGAATTAATAGTGAACATGATTAGAATTTTTTCTACTCCGGCGGATGTGCATTTAAGAAAATTCATTTTCGCCATTTTTCAGCTCAGATTGGTCAATTCGAAGCTGCTTTATATTCTGCTGTCCTGTGTTGCTCCTTGATTTGGGAAGATTATTCTACCCTCAATCCTAAATTACTCAGCTGTAACTGATGCAATATGATTCATGCCTTTGTCTCTCTCTCTAAGCACTTTCTTTTCATATATTTGATTCCTTCCTGCTTTTGACGTTTTTTACCTAGGCACCTGACATGGCTCAAATGGCCCACCTTAAGTTGCACTGTGAATTTGTCATCCAGCGATACATGAACTGCTTTATTAATTTTGAACGAATGTCTGTACCTTCAATTCATTTTGTCGGTAAGATTTCCATTTATGCATGTCTTCTCCTGAGATACGTGCGCCTTCTTTGGCTCTCTAGTTTCCTTATTCCACCAACTTCGGGGCTGCCTTCCATTCCAGCGGTTTAATTATTTAATTTTCGTACTCATGAACAGTTCGAGGTGACTATAATAGCAATTTCGCACGAGATGTTTATATACTGCTTCCTCAATGATGCTGCTATTACAGCTATTTTTTAGTCGTTTAATTTTGCGCCCCCTTTTTGCCCTTTCTGCATTTCTGTTTTTAGCAAGGCCCCCATCTGCAGAGTAAGATCATTTTCTAGACTGTACTCTTACTCTTCGACTATTTCCATTTTTGAGAGCTGGCTAAAATGTCTTGCAACATTAGGCAGTAGTAAAAGGTCTTCTACCTGTGCCGATGTTCGCAAGTTGTGGGAATTTATGTAGGGATTTATCCTCTGATTTAGTTCTCTTAATTACAATGTTTATAGGTTATGTCACTCACAGAAATCTAGCCTTAGCTTCCTGTTACAATCTGTGCATCCAAGATTCTCGACCTGGCCGTTCAATCTCGTAATACAACAATATCGGCATTGTCTCTCCAAAAGTCTATCTTCAATGAGACACTTAACGAGGTCCTTGTTGTCTTCCCCGCATTTGTCCCCTATCCCTTATAGTTTTGTTGCACCCTTCCCAGACGTACCTATCAAAAAATGGTGGATCTTCTAGATCTTTTAGATCTTCTCGCATGGAGCGCACACGCCTCTTTCATCGTCCCTTAACTGTCGTTCTTTTCTTGTCTATATCGCTCTATTTCTGCCTCCCTGCTTGTTTATGTAACTGCTCTTCGTGTTAAATTTCTTTCGTGTAGTCTTCTTAGCAGACGTGCTTTTGGCCATTTTGTTCGGTTCAGCCTCCAGCATTACGACGTCTTCCGCTTCGCTGCCAACTACTCCTGAGCATGGAGATTCCGCGGACCTCCTAAAAAATCCTTTTGCCGGGCCGCCATGCTTCATACTTCACCTACTTTGCATGCCGTCTAGTTGAAATCCTTTGCTAAAACCTGCTCCACGCACTTCAATGTTTATCTCTGCCAATTCAAAGCGTGCTAGTTAAAGATTGTCAACAAAGGCTAAAAGTCAATTCCACTACCACTATTGTCTTCTGAAGTCGTTATTTGTGTCGTTTTTTTTTTTTCTTTCCCTATTAGTTATCTCTACGGCTGTTACGTCTAATATTATTGGTGTTTTATCTCAACTGCTTTTATTTTCCAGGCATTGGGGATTTACCTGAAATCTGAAAGTTTGCACTCAGACAAATTTTACTGTAACTTCCACGGGTGCCATCACTATCAGTAAACAGACAAATATTCACGTGTCCTATGGGAAGTTTCGCAACTAGTATTATTAACGAGCTCTGCCATCTCTCAACGCCTTAGTCTAGGTCAATCCTTGGCTGCTGTCATGTGGCTGTACATCAGCGCATGACCGAGTGCGAGTTCTGTGGCAGTGGCTGCGGCAAGGATGACGGCGGCGATGGGGTACAGATGTTCTTTCCGCGACGCTCTGCAACGCATCGCGAGCCAGCGCTCAACTTCACGTCTTCGGTAACAATGACTGTAACTAACCTTCCTTTGTCGGGTGCTTCAAAGAGCGACTGTTCCAATCTCCATTGTTGTTTATTTTTTTTTTTTACGCTCGAGGCGGTGCAAGGACGTCTCGAGCAATTTGATATCACCGGTATAACCAGTACAACCAGAAAAACGCTCGCAAGTTGAACAAAATACTCTATGCAAACTGAGCAGCCTGAAAGTTGTGCCCTTGATCTTCCCTACGCAGCAAGGAAAATTGCAAACAACAGCAACTTCAATGGCATGGACTAGATTGTTGGCTGTGATAGCGCGGAGGCGTTGTCAAAGTTAATTCAAAACATGTTTATAAAGCGCGGAACCGTTGCACAGAGCACTGGAAAAAGAAAGATTGGGTGGGACATCCTCTGCCTACACCTACTGAACATTATATTGCGCCAGCGTATCGATTCTCTAGTCAAGGTGCAGGCAAGTCAAGAGATTAATCTCCAGGTCGCAGCAGCAAACCTCGCCACATAAGCGCGGGGGGGGGGGGGGGGGGGGGGGGGGGGAGGCACCTTTTCTCAACAGGACATCAATATCCAGAGGAACTGCCCTCTTGAATTGTCATAGAGGACAGTTCTTGGCCGAAGATGGTCGGCAAATGTTTGAAATGATCACTGAACCCCCCAGTTCCTGACGATTCCTTTGGATTCTGGACCTTACACACTTTCGGTGTGAGTGCCAATTCCGATTTTTTTTTCACGGACTTCGAAGGCGTCTTCTATTCAGTTCACCAAAAGGATTTTTTAGTTAATTTCTGTACCATTGAAGTAGAGCATGAAAACCGTGGGTACGTACAAAAACAGGGCGTTCCAATAGTGTGTGTGGCTGCGGTTTTGTGCCATATATTTGTATCTTGTTTTGACAGGCTGTTGCATGACAAGCTCACTGACGATCGGTATAGTAAAAGGTTTTAGGCAGTTGGGTGATTTCTTAATTTTCTTGAAACTAACTAACCGTGAAAGCGTCGAGTTTGCCACAGAGAACAGCTTGTCCTTCTTTACCGAAACTTGTCCAGATTTGAGGTTTTCACATGAGGTATACCGTTTGATAAATGAATTTTGTGTTTAGGTTTGGTTTTGTCCTTCACTGAGGAGATTCACGTTTGCTGCAGTTAATCTCCTAGGACTATAAAGCCTGCTGACCGACTGCTCTTCAGACGCTAAACTATGTGAAGCTTAGAGGCATCGCCAACTTTGTCTCGGTAATGCCCCGCGGGGATGCTATTTGCACGATATGCAGAAGAGTTTTTTAGTGCAGCTTGACCGCCTGCAGTGAGCGGGCTACCCTAAGAATATCCTGGTTGCTATTGCTGAGAATGTATCCAGCAAGAATAAGCAATGGTACATACTGAAAAAATGTGAAACGCCTTTTGAAGAAATTAGACCTGCTGTAATGCCGTACTTGCATGAAGCCTCGCATAACGCTAAAACATTATCCATCACATACGGTGTTAAGTTTCCCTTTCTGCGTCCACAAAGCTGTTTTAACTTTTTTTGTGCACCTTTAAAAATAATAGCCCGATAAAGGACTAACGTCAAGCACCCTGAACACGTTTACTACATGCACAGCCGATGTTGTATACTCTGTTCCACCGGCCGGTGGAAAGGCCTACATAGGTCATATTGACCAATTCATTACCAAGCGTATAAGACAGCACCGCACTTCGCTCCAGCCAGGAAACAGCGATTTTGGCAAAACATTGCAACCGCTGTACAGACTATTCCGTAATGCCAGAATCATAGGACGGGGGAAAACGCATATAGAAAGAGAAATCTTGGAAGCTTTTAAAATGAAGAAGGCCCTAAATGCGTCAGCGGTAGCTCTGTCAGGTTCACGGCGAAAATGTATGGGTTTTAAATGGGACATAGTTGGTCATATATGTTACCTTTTCCCACTTAGTAAATCATTTTGTTTCTTGCTGTTTTGGCAGCATTTGTGGTTGCTCTGGCGCATGTGTGCTCTGTTGTCTTGTTGGCAGTTGAAGTAAAAAAAAAACCAAAAAACTTTTAGTTCTTTTTCGAGCATTGCCCTGTGTACTTTTCATTATGAGCGCTTCTTTTCCGCAGTTGTTTTTCCCGTACCATGCACAAACTGGCCCAACAAGATACGCTTCTTCAATTCAGGAGGGATGTTTCTTGGAAGTTTATTTTGAGGTCAGAAGCTTCGGAATGCTCTCTAATAATGATTTGTTCTCTTAAGAATTTCTTAAAAGAGTTCATAGGAACCGTGACCAGTTATGGAAAAAGACGACATCTTGAATCATGGCATATACAGATAGCTCCAAACACTGTCAGCCGGACAAGATGCAACTTACATTCCTAGGGTATACCTACATGGTCTTCGCTCGTCACTGGTCAAATAGCAAAGAAAGAAAAGTGCCTGCGAGCACCGCTACACCTGCCGCCACGGTGACCCAACATGATTTAACTCCCTCACCCCCTCCCCTTCCGGCTCTTTTCCATTCTTTTCAACATGCACTCCACCTCCTGCATTCGTGCCATCCGCCTTTCCTCTCCATTACTTAAAGCTGCGTGCAAGCACAGTATCACGCGTGAAGAAATAAGGAGCCGAGCCTGCTCAGAAATGTCGGGTTTACATAAAATGAAAAAGTGATGAGTGGAGAAGTTTCAAGTTTCATTAAAACTGGCATCTACAGCGTGCCTCTGCTCCCGAAGCAAAAGAGTGAGCAGAACTCTAGAAAACGTTCCATGGCATAATCCTTCTAACAGCCGGAGCGGCCACAAAGAAGGCAAAGGAAAGCGAGACAGATGCTGTGCAAGCTCAGAGAAAAATGCTTTATTTTTTTTTTACGTTGTTTCAGACTTAAAGGCATCCTAAAAGACTAGCTAGCTCCCTAACAGCCTCTTGTTAATTTCCTTTACAGTTAATTGTTTTTTTCTTTCTTGCTTTGTTGCATGCCCTTTCAAGTTTGCGAAGACTGCCAGTAAAGAAACGAATTTTGACAGGTGGTCAAATATTTAGGGGAATCCCCATAAGTAGATTTGCAGAGTAGATTTGTAGAGTAGACTGCCCCGGAAAGGCTGTGATCCCGGGTTCGATCCGCGGACCAGGACGAATGACTACGAACCTTCCTAGAAAGCTGTTTAGCTTTCCTGTGTAGCCGTATGGCTGCTCTTGGTTGGATGTCAATGAGTAAGCCCACTCTTATTACCTTTGAATGAATTGAGGCCAAATTTCAGATCTGTTTTGCTGTCTTGTGTATGCTGCAGTATTATTTGCATTTTCCGAATGTATCCTTTTGCAAATAGGCTCCTCGAGTAGGTGTGCTTTAAGCTTGCGTACCCCACATACCCCACATACCTCCCAAATTAAAACAAATTAAATTGAATTTATAAAGAAAATCTTTAGCTCCTCTGAGTTCTTTTGTAGTGTCAAAATAAGAAATAAAGGCATTCTTCAGAACCTAAGGCGACATGCACAAAGCAATGCAATCTTGCCACATGAATGCGCCAGTCACATAATTCCTTTTGTATTTCGCGGGCTTTCTTCCGAGGTCTTAAAAGAAAATACACACGACGCTTTTCTTATTGAAAATAATGAAATAGGGTTCCTAAGCGCTGTTCACTTTGCGAATCCCATTTACCTTCTAACGTGAATATAAGTTAGAAAAACGGCATTAAGTAATAATTTATTGGAAAAAATATTGTCTGTGGTGCGAAGGTGACTGGAAGCTGCATGTAACTGGTGTCGCTAGCGTACCTCAAATATTTATATTTAGGTTTTCGCTAAATATTGCTGGCACATTAGGTAGTCATGTTTGGCGGCTGGTGGTTCGCAAGCCAATCAAATCACTTGAAAAAAATCTCCCAGAACTCTTGCTAAACCTTACTGCGAATGATGTAACGTTATTGGAAGTGTGGGAAGAAAGAGTATTTGTAATATTCTGTAATAATTTGTAATATGGAGAGATTCGGAAGGAACAATCAACGAGTGTGGAGAACTCCAGCTTGATACATGGGCGCTCTGTATTGTCCAGGCGCCTCGAGAACCATCGTTCTACCGCAGAAATCTAGCACTAGACATAAAGAACATGTCCCTAGGGGAATTCAGACTAACACGCGTGAGCTAATCACAAGATAAGTGGCGGTCAGGACTCCACACGCCGTAAACGACGTTCCGGTGATTTGCGAAATGAAATCCATATCTTATCACAACCTAGGCAGCAATGGTATCTCACTTTACAACGCTTCACAAAACTTTCAGGCAATATACCGGCCTGACTAGCTGCGCCGCTCCCGCCAATAGCGATTGTAGGACTGGGAGGCAGATGCGAGCAATAATTGTCCCATTAGGAGGCTAGGTACTTTACCAAAGGCTCCAATAAATTTCAGGATAAAAAGGACCCTTCATTACAGCACAGCTCATAGGCGCCTGTTCGAGGCTTGATCGGCGTCACAATCGGCTTAACCTATATGCAGGTATAGGTTGGCCCTCTGGACCACCCTATCGCAGATTGTACTGGCCAGCGGGGAGCGAAATATTATGCTCGGCATCCCGCGAAACCAGCAGTGGTCTTCCGCAACACAGGGGTCTTGGAGAGAGTGGGGTATGCGAGCCTTGGGGTCCTTAGTTAGTCTGGTGGTTTCAAACGCGCGTTCTGAAGCTTAATCACGAATAAATAAATCGCTCGCGGTGGTTTATAAATGATTTTAGCATGTACAGTAAACACCCCAACAAAGCATGAATTAAAAAATAAAATAACCTGTAATGAAAACGCGGATACTAAAGTTGCCAAATTTTGATTCAAAGAAAATGGTCAGTTACGTTACTCCAAGCAGTGTGACTATTTAGACGTTTCTACCAGGATGGTGCTTTTTTCCTCTAAGGCTCACGGTAATTCGTCGTCGCGTTGGGCATGCTTCACCTCCAATTGTCCCGGGCAGGGTGAGTGCGAAGTGCGTAAGAAATTTAAAAGCTTATAGCGCGAAATCAAGAATAGAACTGTAGTTTAATTTCATTTTTAAATATAGATATATCCTTTCAGCCATGAGATATATAGAGGTCTGCCCGACCATCTTTTTATTTCATTGCAAATAGTTTTGTTTGCGCTGTAGAAATCTGACTTTATTCCCTATACTGCTTGCATTGGGTAATTGCTTTATCTCGGGCAACTTTATTGTTGTATTCGCGACGGTTCGCTACAGTTATTATTTTCCCTCTTGAAAATAATTGATGCGGAAAGTTCACGGAGATTTATTGCTCAACATCCTTAAAATAAAGCCAGTTATGCGCAATCCACTGATAAACTTGAAGGCTCCCTCATTCATCCATCCTCTCCTCCCTCCCACTCCCCACCCTTCATTGCTACACTAATTCAACCGTTACAAAACTTACGTTGCAAAATCCTTAGTTGGCCGAAAAAACCAATAAAGTATTTGCTCTCGTCGAACACTAATCGGCTTTACTGGCGAAAAAGTCTCTCCGGCGTTAAATTGATGTCTGCTCTGTTCTCTGGTATATATTTCTTCTCTTTGTGTTAAAACTTACTTCAAGGTCAATCTATATAGGCATGGTGTTCGAAGGGGATTCCGTGGGAGGCAAGTAAATTGATTATCGCGAATGGCCTTAGACCTGCCGCCCTTTACCGCACACCATTTAGCCTGTAGTTGTCCTCATTTAGTCTGGCCTTCTATCCCTCTCTTGAACATCCCTGCCTGCTAATGCGAAGGGCATTCGCGCAGAACTACGCTCATTTAAGACGCTCCTGGATGGCAAGTTAAAGTGCTCTGCGCATTACAGCTAAGCTTTTCTCCCCGAGAGATGACCGCGCGCAAGTTTTATCCATGGTTCGCTGAGAATATGTCTTGGCCAAATTATTTTGCGGACAGAAATTGGCATGAATGGTAGATTACTGTGTTATTGAGGCTTACTGATTCAACAGTAAATGTCCGCTTGTGAAAGTTCGGTGAATGGGATCCCTCTGCCACGCATAAATGGGCAAAAAAGGAGAAACGTGTGCTCATAAGGCTTGCATTAACTGTGTTCTTCAAGTCGTGATGAATGAATTATTCATGAATGAACGAACTCTCGATAAAATACCAAACGAACAATGTGGGTTTGTTTTGTTGCGGACTCCGAATGTGCTGAATATTTTCAGGTGCGCTCAATCCATCCTTTCCACATAATTTATTTCATTATACGTATATGCCGCAGTTGTACGACTTTGGTTGCCTGAAACACGCAGTTCGCGGCCCTTGACGGACTATTCAGAATACCTACGAAACCAACAGCCACCGAAAGCAAGCAAAAACAAGAAAGGCAGAGCAGAATATTTATTTGTCCCTATGCTTTTCTTCATTTTACTCATTGTCGGCTTCCGTCACTTGACTGACTATTGAGAACTACTTATTAAAGAAACCAGCAGTCACCGAAAGCGAGCGAAAACAAGAAAGGCATAAAAGAGTTTATTTTCCATATGCTTTTCTTGATTCATCTGATTGTCGGCTTCCGTCACAGGCAATTATTAACGATACCCTAATTTTCCTTCATTTCGTTGCCTAATATCTCAAAGTAGGCCTCGGCTCTGGCTATATTGATGACATGAGTGGCGTCGGAGGGTTCTCGCCCAGCTCACACCCTCCTAACGCGACCACGTTGCATGCGACACACGCGATAATAAAAGACGCACCGTGTCCGCTGCCACGGACGAAGCTATCGCTGATGAACACTATCAAAATGAGGTTGCACTCAACCTAATTGCAAAAAAAAGTCGATGTCAAGACACTCCCGCTTCAGCTCAGTTGGTGGAGCATCGAAAGCGAATTTCAGAGGTTGTAGGTTCCGATTGCATCAAAAGCATGTTTCTTTATATGCTTCCCAACTAATTATATTTCAGCCATTAGATTGGCTAAAGTGCTAATTTCTTAACAGGAGCACAAAGTAAATACTTCCATTTCGCTTGCCCTAGTTTCACTTATTGTCGGCTTCTCTCTACGTGTGTTCTATATAGAGCCCGTCATTTCTTTCCGCTGGCCTGCCTAACGTGAGCTATTGCTTTTCGTTTAGGGACAAAAGAGGGTCATTTGCGGAAGAAAATGCGGGGCAAAAGGGGCCATTTCGGGCCCCATCAGTGTTTTATAAAGACAAGCTACGTTTTACTTGAACAGCCTAAAACTGGAATTATTTTTCTTTTCATTCGTATGGGACAAGCTGGACCATCATGGGGGATTTTGGTATTAGGCGCAGTAATTTCTGCTGCAGAACAAAAAGCTTTTGTAAATTTGTATTTCCCCGTACCAAATAGCAGTATCCTAAATATGTGAAAAAGAATGCATAGTAAAAGTCATGTTTTTGTTGGTGGAACATATTTACGAGATATTATTCTATGAATTTAGAAATCATATAGTGCCGGCCTTGTTTATGTGAGCATCCCATGACATTGTAGGCATACAATCCATGCGAACTGATGAGAATGACTGGACATATTCGACTCTTGTTGCACCAAAAACTACAAGCAGCGAAATCCTTACTAGTGCGCCATTAGCGGGAAATAATATTGCGTTTGAATTGCTTTTTATTGTCAAGGAATTGAAGAAGTTAAGGACGAACGGTATTTTTGAAAAGTCAGTACTCTGTTCGCCGAATTCATTAGTTAATTAATATCAGTGCAGGAGCAGAATAAGCTGGTGCCGTCAGCGTAAATAATTAAGTTTATCTCATTGTTCATATTAACGACATTAATATATACATATACATGAAGGAAAGAAGCCAACAGTCGGCGAGGCCAAGGAAAGCGTTGGGGATGGTACTTTATGTATTTTTTAATGTTTACTTAGATAATCACAGAAATAAGTAATGTAATCTGTTTAGGGGAAAGATAATTAAGCACAAAGTAGAAGAAAAAATAACGTGCCGATGGTGGGAACCGAACCCACGACCTCCGAATATCGCGTGGGTTCGGTTCCCACCATCGGCACGTTGTTTTTTCTTCTCACATCGTATATTTCTCAACTGCGTATATTTGTTGCGCAGAACTGTTACACTTATGTCTATGCTAAAGTCACCTTCTGTAAAAACTGAAAGAAATTATCTGACGAGAAATTCATTTCTTCTTCAAAAATTCGAAGGAACTCGTTCATGCTACCTTGTGGTGGGCGGTAAACTACAGTAAAGGATTGGCGGCTAGAATGAACCGTAGGCATATCAATATTGGGGTCGCTCAGACAGTGTTCTGATAAGCAGGGTGTGTTGCTGGGCTAGTTGATACTTGTTGAACATCATAGAATGGCATCGCTGGCAGACGAGGTCAAAGGGAGGATACGCACACACATCTGCGCTGAGCAGGAGCCTAACTTGAACGTAAAAGACAAAAATCAAGCAAATTGGCCATCCACTGTCATTACTGCTCACCCTTAAAGATCCGCTCTCCAAACTTTGTGAACGCCACAAACTTGGCAGTAAACATAACTTTATGACACGGCAAATAAATCAAGTTGTCATCGTTGATAACCTGAAAATAGACAGCGTCAGCGAGCCATCATTTGCCCTCCCAGAAAAATAGATCACTTTCTTGTCCGAGTCAGTATGGTTGCTCTGCATTCCAAGCCATAATAAAGGACCATTTTCTTACCCCTTTAGTTCTTTCTTTGCCTGTTAATTGCCGCTGTACTTATGTCATCCTTTTACCTAATTTTGCTACTCAATGAAGTTGTGGTTGCTAATCGTTGTCTCATTTATGAATATCTTTTACCGGCTTTTATCTAAAGCCTCGAGAATTTTTTGGCGTGTTGTTTGTTGGCCTATATTAGTTTTATGCGCCGTTATCTCTTCATGATTGTTGCCTTGTTAATTGTTTACACATGCTTTATATTTTTCAGTGGTTATCATACCATGCATTTTCACTTGCTTTTATGCCTCCTTTTTCGCCTCGTTATCTCTTTGCGCCGCGTTGGTATTGTGGGCCGGGCTTTTGCATTTCTTCCTGCTTTAGTTTTGTGCTAGTAGTCCAGTGGTTACTTTAATTTTCATATCTGTCTTGTAGGTGCGTTTGCGCGTTAATGCCCTTCTGCTGAATATAAAGCACTCATTAAAACATGTCCAAAATACAGTTGAGTGTGTGTATTCTTCCTTTGACCTCGTCTGTCAGCGCTGCAATTATATGATGTTCTGAACTGATTAGAAGGGCAACGCCCCCACCACGTTTCGAGATTTGGCTAAGATGGAATGTACAGTATCCCGAGGTTTCAATAACGTCACTGTCAAAGAGATGCCATGTTTTAGATGTGCATTAAAGGCTTTAAAAAAATGTTGGCAATTGCTCCGTTCTGTTTAAAGTGCGCTTCATGTTGAAGTGTAGCATATGCAAATATTTACCGCGTCCATTGTTTTTTAGAAGCGGCTGCATTATCATAGTCTAAAAAAGGCCGCCTTTTCCATGTTAGTCTACGAATCGGGAAAAGGTGTGCCTGTTGAGCATAAGTAGTTACTACGTCATTTTTGACAGATCACCTTAGAGATAAAGACGAATGACATTGGATTCATCAGTTTTGTGTGCGTAAATAGCACCATTTTCCGTCCACACGTACTTCCAATCAGGTTTCTTTTTCTTTGCTATTGCAGCTCCAAGAAGCTGTTTGTTTTCGGGCGTTAGGTGTCCACTGAATAAATTGAAGTTTTGCCATCCCGCCCAATATCCTCGGTAGACAGGCGCATCTGTTTTAACTTCTGCAGTATACCATTACTCTCGACTTTAGACTTGAATCTAACGACTATATTAAATTTGCCGGAGTTTCGAGTAGGAACGCGGTGGCAAGCCTCAACAACCAAATCTGTGCACGGCTCTTTGATTGCATCCCCAAGCTCTGACAGAATCACATTGACATTTCCATCCCCATATTATCGGAGATCTTGAATTTCGGTGTTTTGATTTAGGGAGTACTTTTCACATTAAACTATTCGCAACTCAAGGTCTCAAGACTTCTGTTCTAACGAAACTCTCCGGGACTTCATATCCTGACTTTCGATCGAATTTCGAGTTTTTTTTTCTATTTCTTGCTGTATATCTTTTTCTTACTCCTCAATGTCCTTCTGTGCACACCCAATGCTGTTAGTAAGTTACATCTGCTCCTGTTCCCCTCGAGTACTCCGTTCCACAGGCCGTGTACAGTAGATTAAACTAATGTTTTCACTACTTATTGAAATTCCTCCTTAAGCTTCACCAGCTCGTTACGGAATACTTTTAGGTTTGCAATATGTTTAGTCATTCTAGAAGGCACTAAAATACTCGTGCACTTGTACCTAGCAGCAGCGATCACGTAGAAAAGGTACAGAAAAAATTACGTCTACCAACACTAACTAGCCTGCAAAAGGAAGTAGATAAGTGTGTCTCAAAAGGCGTGTCTCACGAGCTATCGTCGCTGCTGCCAAGTGATCAGCCCGCGCAGAAAATGCTTCTGATATAGGAAACGGCGTTTCCGCAGGAACCAGGACTGAAAATCACGGGGCCCGATAACGAATTACGTCTCCTGGCGCCAGTTTTCGTTCTTCTGTCGATGATCGTGCTTGAATATAGTCAGCTGTTACGCCGGCGTATGTTGGGCAGCTCGTACAGCTTGGAAAAAGTGATCAGCAGAAAGAAGCAGGGAGCGGGTTAGGCTTGCTTCTCAAGCTGTCGTCATTGCTGATAAGTCAATACGCGAACAAAATAACAGCAAAAAGTAAAATAAAGATATTACAAGAATCTAAATAAACACCATCGATACAACTACCACAAGCAATTATTTGGCCCAGAACGGGCGGAGAAAGGGTTGCCAGACGAGCAGAATAAATAATTTTTTGATCCGTGCAAAGTTGGGCGAATAATTATAGCAATATGATCACTTGTAACAGGCTGTGCATGGCTTGAGATGTATTTTGGCAGCATTCTTTACATTTCTGGCGATTGTTGTCCCTTCTGACCACTTATCAGAATATGCACTTTAGCAACGGGGAGCGAAGGATTAAAAATGCTAGAGAGCACGCTGTTGTGCCGGTGGGGTTATCATACAGTATCCGCCGTCAGCAGGATTGTGCCAAGGAGTTGGTTGCGTAGCGCTCGTTACCTGTTATGAGAACGAGGGCTGTCAGCTCCCTGGACTGTAGCGATGAATCTGGTGAAATGAAGAAAAAGCTTTATACACTATTCACAAGAATTTACACAACGAGATCGGCTCTGGGGCCGAAAGCTAATATAGCCATACGCGACTGTTCTCGGGAGATTCCGCCGCGTCCGCTCTCTCAGGGGGCAAACTGCTCCCGATGGACTCTAGTGACAAACTCACACTCGGAGTCTCGAGCAGAAGCACTTGAGTCTCCGTAAACCGAGAAACCGTTGACGCTCAAATGGTCCAATTCGACGGCAGCACTTTCGCAGGGCCAATTGGTGGGCTTGCTGCGCTCTTGCTTCAAATATGCCGCGGGGCGAGAAGGGGTCCACCGCCAGGACCACGGCGCCGTGCTGTCTGTATGCTCAGCTCATGTTCAAACTCGTCGCTTCTCTCCCCTTGGCACGGCTCGCCTCCTGTGCACGGGTGCTTTGCACAGGAGTATCCGGATTTTGTGAAGGAGGCGTTCGCCGGAGAAGTTTGGCGTCCGGCTGAATTTCTGGGCGGCTTTGGCCGGGCAGGACAACGCCGGGAGATTTTTCGAAGTGGCGTAATGAAAGGACGAAAGTTATTTATTTTCCAGACAATTAAATCACCGCAGATTCTCAGTACGCGAAATAAAATGGAAGAACAGCCTAAGGCTCCTCGTCGGTTCCCGAACTATGCGTAAGTTGCATATTTTATAAAATGAAAAATGAAAAAAGTAATATGTGGAGTCTACCAATAACCAACAATTTGCAGACTTTCGAGGCCGAAATGATGCTAAACTAGCCCCAAATAGATCAGATCTAAAGATAGTGTTGGCGCCTTCGTGAGATGGAACACGGGGAATATGGGAGGAGCAAAATTTATCACTCGATAAAATAATTGATTGAACAAGAGGAAATGAACAATGGCTTCACCTAGAATAGGCAGGTCCGATTACGGGAGCTGGATTAGACCGGTGCGCCGAAGAATATCAAGTATCCTTTTAAAACACCAGGACATGTGTCTATCCCAGCTTTTCCGACCGATTAGACATGAAACCACAGCGTGGGTTAAAGAGAGATTTGAGTATACGACGGCACTCAATATCATTTGGCTTTGATAAAAGACAGCTGGCCTCTATTCCCAGTTTAATGATTAGCACAACATAAGCTGACTTAGTTAATTTATGTGATTACACAAGTGTGACTGGTATGCGGAAAAGACGGTATAACGGCCATAAATATTCTGCTTTCACGCCATAGCAGCACTTGGTATTAAACACAGTAGCTTCTGGGATAAACACCATCATTGCCGAGCGCCACCAATTTGCCGCACGATAAAAAAGAAGGCATGTGGTCTGAACTCTTTTTTCCCAGCTGCATTCGAATGAATAGCGGTAGAGACAAGGCTTTCTTCCTAAACAAGACCTGCCAATTATGGTTCGGGAATGACGGTGAGGTTATTATTTGCGAATTGCGGGCAATAAATAAGCGCAGTCTGGCTGGGCAGCGTCGGACTAAATAGCAGGGAAGGATGCTAATGTGACGTCTTAACGCAAGCAGTAAATAATTGCTCAGTGGCCGGGAAAGAGCCATATTAGTCCTTCCACATGCTTCCACGTTTGTCGTCTTGTGCGGCCTTGTGTGTATTGCAACGCCCTGTTGAATGTATATGGGATCAATGGAGTCTTGAGTGCTCAAGCAAACAGTGCATGCCTGCTAGTGTTTCCAGGTGCACAAGGTATTTCTTTTTTTTTATATTTTTTGCAAATGTTCTGAAGAAAAAGTAGTTCAGCACGTGCCCGGAATAAACACATGATTACACATCTTCGTCCCAGACAGAAACTCTAGCCAGTAAGATCCCTGGTCTTTTATTGCGAACACAAGTAAAATTCATGTAGCAAAGAGAAGCGGATGTCTTTGAATATTGTTTTGCCTTTAATACTGAGAAGGACGAGAAATCATTTTCAGACAGCGCGAAATATTAGACAAGAAAAAAAAACAAAGCAAAGCATGGGACAAATGCTTACCTTACCTATCTACGTGTCTGTTGGTTCGCGTCGTTCTGTAAAGAATAAAATTGCGGCACAGGACTCCATTGTAATTCTGTATTTGTTTGCACCGTTTAAATCTGCTGCTTTAGCTTGGTATTACGAGGCTGGAGGAGGGCAGTAAGCACATTTACGAGGCTGGAGGAGGGCAGTAAGCACATTTGCTAAAAATAAACTTATATTAAAATATTGGGAAACCAGAAAATTAAAATAACTCAAGAAATGAGATGCAAAGTGTACCTAGCTTACAAGAGAGAATTGTAGTATTCATCAAATAGAAGAACGGTGGCATCTATTCAACACTGCGGTCCCAAGATGGTTGCTTTATAAACGTCCCAAAGAAACTCTGGCTATGAGAGGCGCCCTAGTGAACGACGCCAGAAATTTGGACTATCCGTGGTTCTTTAACGTGCCCCGCCATCTCTCACCACATGGGCGCCAAGCTTTTTGCCTCCGGTGAAAAGCGGCCTCCTAGGCTAGGATCCGGTCCCGCATCCCTGGGCACGGTAGTCGAGTGCCCCAACCACTGCGCTATGTCGGCGGGGCACGATCACAAGAGTTGCACGCTTTACAGTGACTAATGATGTTTCCGGCGCTGTTCTGCGCTCGGAAGGTGCGGCGCTGCAGCACACGGTACGGCTTATCGGGGGGAACTACTGCGATGCTTAGGCCATCTGCTGCCTAAGGTCATACGCGCGGCACAACACCAAACCGTTCAAGCAGAGCTGTATGTAAACGGTCATATGTAAAGCGTGAATTCAGCCTAAAAATTGTGGTCCGTTTCGCTTTACACTAATGCGTAAGATTATGCGTTACAACGCGAACTGAAGCTTTATTTTTTTTGCGTTTCGATCACTAAACGTTCCCTTTGATTATTTTGACGTGTAGCTCGCAACTGGGCGCGTCCATAATTTAGAGAAAGACTTATAAACACGTATGTTCTGGAAGCGTGCCTACAAATGCATGCACAAATGACAGCAGCAGTGATATGCGCTGGTCCGGTCATGTGTGTACCTCTGATCTATTCGACCTTCTCGACGTAGTATCGTGTTATGACTCATGAACGAACAAGCCTAAACAAGGGTTCTTTGTGAGCACATTTTTCATGCGTTGACGCAGACTAGCTTCTAATCACGAGCACAGCTCACCAAGAGGTGGGCTCGCCGCCACAAAGTGCATTTAAGACGGTGAAGACTAAAAAGGCACGGCTAGTATTAATACATCAGTTCATCCGAATGGTGCACAAAAGCAGTGACACTGATGCATGCAAGAGGTTGTCATCAACGACGTTATTTGGCCGACGGAGAAATGAGCGCCCTCTGAGATCGAAGAATGACGAACTCCTTGCCATCGCCTTATACCCTGCGTAACAAATGTCGGAGCGATGATAGTGTGCAAAAGAAACTTGCTACGTTGTGTTAACAAGATGCTGAGAAATGCTTACTCGCAGATATACTGCTATGCTTCGACTTGTCCTGTATATGTAACTCTCTGTCATGGTGGCACATAAACATTTATAGACGGTATAAATTGTTGTGACAGACTTAACTGACATGATGATACATGATTTATAGTGTTTGGATTCCCAACGCACTCTGAAGGCTGTGAGAGAAGCTGTAGTGGACGCCCTGTAGATTTTGACCACCTGGTGTTCTTTAATGTGCAGTGACGTCGCTATAAGTACACGGGTGCCTTGCTTTTCGCCTCCATCGAAAAGCGGCTGTTGGGGCCGAGATGCGATCCCGCGTCCTCACGTTTAGCACTCGAGCGCCGTAAGCACTCAGCCATTGCTGATGGGCGCCCAACTGACTTGAGAGCATGTGTTTTATACTCGTGTAAGTGTAAACTGCAGAACATTCTACTAAGAGTGCAAGGAAAACAGCCAGGAACTCATAGCTAGGAACTGAGGAGAGACGCTCTGGATACAAAACAAACATCTGGAACGTAAACGTCTCAACTGCATCTTCAGACAGGATATGGCATGAAAGACCACACTGGCGCTGTCGTCTTCAATTCAGATACAACGTTCAATGCCCTATTTCACAAAGCGATTTGCTTATAGCTCCAGTTTTCTATTTTGAATTGTTTTAAAGCATAGCTAATCTCCTGTAGTGCCTTAGATAAGTGTCGTTATCATTGCGAACAAACATATCAATAACTGCAGCACAACAGTGTCAAGAACATCAACCAGAGCAGCAAGGGCACTTTCTCCCTCCTTGTATGATGTCGCTGTGCTGTCGTTTCTGTTATTTCAGAGGATTAGCATATCGCCTTCCGCGAACCGTCACTGTGACCCGCTACAGCGCGCTGCCTGTGCATACATGCTGACTGGTGGCGATGCGTAGGCCGGTGTGCCCGCTTCCAATATGTGGCGCCCTCTCGCGCCGTTAATGCGATCTGGGCATGCTCAGTGGAACCTGCGGTGGCGATCATGGTAACGGATTGTGGATCACCTTGTGCTAAATATCTCTAATATGAAGCAGTCAGATTCAACGATTACCTTCACACATACGTCGCATATAAATGTAAAATTTGTGTATCAGGAATTTACAGTGTAATACAACAAATGTTGCTTTTTAAGGGCACATAAAGTATTACTAGCGGAAACAGTATAATGCATGAAATCTATAGGTGATCTTTGTGAGTATTCGAGCCAAATTTGAAAATTGCGTTTGCCCGATAATTTGCAAATATTTTTCAAGAAGTGATCCTAGCTACCATGTGCGACCGATTGCGATAACATATTTCCGCGCGCGAAACTACGCACAGAGCCCCGCCGGGGCGGCGCAATGGTTAGGGCACTCGACTACAGCGCCCAAGGATGCGGGATCGAATCCCGGCCTCTGCGGGCACTTTTCGATGGAGGCGAAAAGCTATGCTCCCGTGTGCTCTTCAATGTCAGTGCACGTTAAGGAACCCCTGGCGGTCATAACTTCCGGAGCCCTCCGCTATATATGGTGGCTCTCTCAGCATGAGTCGCTTCGGGACGTTCAACCTCATAATCATAAGAAACCTCCAATAGCGTCTGTGCGGCTGGTGGGAGCGCTATTTGACGCTTTCAGCGGGACGAGGCGTGCTGGGCCCCCGCCGGGTTGGTGCAGCAGTTAAGGCGCTCGACTACTGTGCCCAAAGACGCGGGATCGAATCCCGGCTGCGTTTCGATGGAGGCGAAACGTAGTGGCGTCCGTGTGCTGTGCGATGCCAGTGCAGGTTAAAGAACCCCAGGTTACAGTGCCCTACCCAGGGTGGTCGAAATTTTCGGAGTCCTCCACTACGGCGTCTCTCATAGCCTGAGTCGCTTTGGGACGTTAAAACCCCACAAACCGAGGCGTGTTGGGGTGCCGCGTGACTTTTTTTTTTTTTTAACATTACTTCGCTATGTTCACAGATTTCTGTCCGCAGACCGCGTCAGCAAGATCGTGTCCGCAGCAGTTGTAATTGAGAAGCTTTAGATGTTAATGAGTGGTATCAATCGTTAGAGGGTGACGTAATGTGTCAAAAAATATTTATGCCGATAACGTAATTAGGTAATTATTCAGGGGCAAAAAATGTAAACGTAAATGCGAAATTCGTCTCATTAGCCATTGGCATGGCACCACATTTGAATGTATCAATTACTAAAATAGGAAAAAACCCAGTTAATTAAGGTGACGTCCGGGATATGACGTCACGCAACCTGAAGTCGAGCCAAAAAAGACCATAGAAAGGGGTTGGCACACAATTTGAGAGTACCAAAGACTAAAGTAGTTAATTGAGGCAGTCAATTATGGTGCCGTCAAGATGTGACGCTACGCAATCGGAAGTAGAGCCTAAAAGGGCATAGGAAGAGATTGGCGCGCAATTTAAAAATACAACGACAGAAATGGGTAAACAAGAACTGAAATAATGTGACGTAGAGGATGTGTCGTCACACAACTGGAAGTAAAGCCGAAAAAGGGTGTAGGAACAGATTTGCGCGCAATTTTAAAGTACCAAAGACTAAAATGGGTAAACAAGAAGTGAATTAAGCAACTAGAAGCAACCAACAGCCGCGTCCGTGCTTTCGCATTGCTCCAATGGAGACTCTGCAGTGCTCTAAGTTTTGTTCCAGGCCGGCGGGGGTTAAGTTGAGGGGGAGAAAAAGCACATCATTTTCGATCGTCTATAAGTTAGGTGCTAATAAAGCTAGCTGAAACATTTTTGCACTGCAGAGGGGATTGACGGGATACCTATTGCCCATGTGCATTTTATAATTTCAGTAATTAGATTTTTATTGGTCTTTTAACAACTTGCTTAAAAACGTCGAGATAGATATTTGAGGTTTTAATCATTTTCAGTCAACATAAATTACCCACAGCCGAGCTGCAGGTAATTTCACATGTATTGTCAGTGTGTAACCGTGTTAGAGCATGAATGAAGTGCTGAAAGTAATATGTACTTATTGTGACCACACTTTGAGGTAAATTTATTATGATGTTTGGAGGATCAGGTTGAAAATTTTGGTCCTAAGCCTCTTGTAGCTCTTTTAAATTGACATCGTAGTCATGATTATACATAAATTTTAAGAAGCGTGTTCTGATACTGCATTTCTGCAGCGTATTGTAGCAATATATCCTGATAAAGTAGTGGCCTTATTTCACATTCGTTGTTATGCTTCAAGCCCTCGTGTGGCATAACATGACGGTAGGGATTATTTGGAAATTCCAGTAAATCGTAATTTAGGCCTTCGTTGTACCCTTCTCAGCAGCAGGTTAGAACTCAAGTTGTTAAGCCCTAATATGTCCTTTAACTTTTCCCGCTCGTATTTTTTCCCCAAGCATAGTGACACAAGTACTCTTGTTTTAAATATAGTGGTCAACAACTATCGGGAATACAATGCAATCTAAACATGGGCTTTGTTTGTGCTTAAAGAAGTACTGTCTTTATGCAATTTTCGCACGAGAAAAAAAATGTTTAGCAGAGTGTGATAAATTGGTCGCGTTTTTCTACCAATGACCTCAAACGAATAACGCTATAGGCTGCTGGAAGGAGGGATTTGCTTTCCGTTTTACGATATGCACAAAGAATCTCTAAAAGCCGTATATCTGCGAAAGCCTATTAAATGTCTGACACACTCCCAGCACAACGAAATACTAGAATAGGGAATAAGGTGACGGTATTATTTGCTGATATGCCACAGTGCCTCACGTATGATACAAAACAAGCGTTGTGTGCCTCTAATGGTTTTCTTAAATTCTTTTATGTGTTCGCCATGACCTCCCGCGGTATCTTCTCGTCCTCTTTAACTCAAGGCACGTGTGTCAAGTGGACTTCGCGCAGCAAGCAGTGCTCCATACTCTTCGTCAGACCTTTCTTCCGTGACTCTGCGCAAACGCGCCGTCTCCCCGAATAGAACAGGTGCGTGAAAGCATATCTTCGTAGGGGGTGTATATCGACGTGACACGTGGCATAGGAGCTCTAGAAGTACTGGCAAACATGCCGAAATTTTGTATGCTTGAGTTCTGACATGCTGAGACGAACTGTTTTGCGTCCTCTTTGAGGTCGACCTCGTTTTTGTGGTAAAGAGGAAACGCATGGAGGCGCCTATACACGCGAAAAGGCTTTATGAAGCGTAGGTTGATCTGCCCAGACGAAAAGGTGAAACTAGGAGGAAAGTATTGACGGGGTGCAAGTCAAAAAAGCTAAAACATAGACTTAAAGATGGGAATAGGATATACGTACATAGTGACAAACAAGCAGATAGAATAACGCATTCCTTCGTGGGTATGCATCAACAATAGGGCACGTGGGAGCAAACAGAAATATATTGGACGAGACCGTCTGTCGATGTCAAGGCGCGGCTAAAAAGAAATACCTTCCATATTGAAGGGATCTTTTCAGGTCGATCGGGTGAACTAAACGGGCGGAGGCAGTATGGAAGAAGGGATTCCCTCGACCAAGTGCTAGTCTATTCTGCTAGCAAACCAACAGAGCACGTGTACACTACAAAGGTTACAGCATGTGCTCACCCCAGGCCAGAATATTGTTGCACGACAGTAACCACAAAAGTGCTTCACGGCGTGGCAACAGCCTGATACTATCGCAAAAAAAAAAGGCCAATGCTTGGGATATATATTGCTTCACAGTGAGGAGATGAGAAAGGTTGAAAAGTGGGAAAATTGTAGAAAAGACCACGGCGTTACACTGATATATATATTTAATTATTTTATCCTCAGGACCCGAGGCCATTGCAGAGGGGAATAGGATATATAAAAGCACAGAAAACAAAGCAATGACAGAAAAAAAATATACAAGTATATAAAAATATTCGAAATGTAGTGAAGATAAGTACAACATATTGTTAGAGAGTAAAATGCAAATATTCATATGGTTATAAGCATAACAGCATTCAAAGAGAAACGAAAGATTTGGAAAATGACCTATAGTCAGAGACACGAACAATATTGTGGAGAAGGTGATTCCAGCTGGCACAAATTCTGGGTATGAATGAATGAATCATAAAAACATTTTGTGTGACTAGATGGAACCCCAACTTTATGGCGGTGATCAATGCGTGTCGATGTGTGAGATGGTCTTGTTACTAATCTGTCGTTCACGTAGCTGTTGTGATATATTTTATTAAAAAGACATAATGACCCCACTGACCTACGTTGAGATAGAAGTGGAAGGGACAATCTTGATTTGATGGAAGGTACACCATTTGTTCTGCGAGGGTCAGAAAGTATAAGACGACAGGCGTGGTTCTGCACAGTCTCCAAATCGGAAACAAGTGATTCAATGTCGGGCCTCCAAACAGGTGGTGAATATCCTAATTTTGAGCTTACCAGTGTTTTATAAAGTAATAATTTTCCTGAACTGAATGAACGAGAGCAATTTCTCCTAAGATATCCAAGCATACGGTTGGCGCTATTTATGATGTAGTCAACGTGAGCTTTTCAGCACAGGTGTGAAGAAACGGAACACCAAGGTACTTATAATATTGCACAGTGTCAAGAGAAACATTGATAATGTGGTAGGTATTAGGCGGGTTTGAAGTGCAAGAAATGCGCATATATGCTTGCGCTTAGCATTATTTAGTTTCGTAGTTCATTTGTTACATCAATCGAGAACCTTGTTAATGTTAGACTGGAGGCAAATACATTATATTTTATCTAATTTTAGGGTAAATAACACAGTCACCAGCAAAAAGGTTAATTGAAGAAGGCGTGTTAGACAGTAAGTAATTTATATAGATGAGAAACAGGAGGAGCCCAAGAACGCACCCCTGAGGTACGCAAGAACGGACAGGAAAAGAGTGTGAATTAACATTAATTGCTGTTACATATTGTGAATGGTTGGAAAGAAAGCAGTGCAGCCCTGCAAGTACATTAGGGTCTATTTTGAGGTTACGTATTCTGAGGATCTGAGAAAACGAAACTCGTGAGAGACCTTGTCATACGCTTTACAGAAGTCAATGAATATGCAATCTGCTTGAGACCTACGATCAAGGATGCAATAAAGGTCTTGTGTGTAACGCATTAGCTGAGTTTCGCATGAAAATGACTTACGAAATCTGTGCTGGGCAATGTTGAAAAAAGAATTTGATTCTAAAAAGGAAATAAGATGCGAGTATATAACATGTTCCAAGATTCTACAAGGAATACTAGTAAGTGATATTGGATGAAAGCTTTCAGGACAATGTTTATTTCCAGAATTATGCAGGGGAATCACCTTCCCAACTTTCCAATCGTAGGAAATACAACCTGTCTCAAGAGATTGATCAAACAGTTTATTAAGGATTATGGAACAGATGGACTTTGTGTTAATCAAGAATTTAGAATTAATGTTGTCAATGGCGCCGGAGGAGGAAACTTTAGGAGTTTCTATAATGCTCAGAACGCCTTACGCCTCGAATAGAACAGGATTTTCTGGAACATCAAAAACAGGGCACACACCACTGTCAAGCGAAACATTGCCAGAAAAAGCCGCAGTAAGAACATTTAAACTATTGAACCACATTCGTGCGATGTAAACGCGATACCGTCAGAAGATATAAGTTGTATTGTAGAAGTGTCTTTCTTGTTAACAATGGTTCCAAAACTCTTTGTGGTTATTAATCAACATTGAAGGAAAAGTGTTGTTAAAGAATGCATACTTGGCGCTTTTACAAGTGTAGCTTTGTACGCAGCGGCAGCAAGAAAGTAGGATTCGCATCATTGCTTTGTATTCAACAACTTTGCAGAGCGAAACAACGATTCTTCTTATTGGAGAGACTTTTCGAAACATTATTAAACCAAGGTGATTCCCTGTTACAACGCGAGAACCTCAGTGGCACCCTTGAACACATTCCAGTTAGTGTGAACAGAACGTTGTGAAAACCCTGGTAAGCACTCGTTCAGAAGGAGAGTTAATTCGCGACTAATCGTGTCAAAGTGAGCCCGTTTATAATCTTTAATGCATTTAATATGATTGGCTTGTTTACAAGCAGGAATGTGTACAACGAAATGCAACAAGAAATGATCCCTGATGCCAGGGAGATGCAAGACTGAAGAAAAACTGTGTGGTACATTAGTTAGAACAAGATCTAACACGTTAGATGTGGATGCAGTAGTTCGAGTAGGTTTAGAGACAAGCTGTGATAGTTTGAAATTCAAACACGCCATAAAAAAAAACTGGTTACATTCAGTGGAGAAAGTTTGGTTTGGTTTGCAGGGTTTAAAGTCCCAAAGCGACTCAGGCTATGAGAGACGCCGTAGTAGAGGACTTCGGAAATTTCGACCACCTGGAGTTCTTTAACATGCACTGACATCGCACAGCACACGGGCGCCTTGCTTTTCGCCTCCATCGAAAAGCGGCCGCCGAGGTCGGGATTCGATCTCGTGTCCTTGGGAACAGTAGTCGAGCGCCGTAACCACTGCACCACCCCGGCGGGACGCAGTGGAGAAAGTGTTAAGATAAGGAAATATATTGGCCCAAACAATAGTGGGGTAATTGAAGTCGCCAGCTAAGATAAGAGCAATGCTCGGAAAACGTAAAGTATTTGTGTTAAGGGTGTCATGCAATTCATCAATGAAAGTATAGCTCGAAGGCGAGGGAGCGGTAACATATAACCAAAACGAATCTCTTGTAATGTACACAAAGCTCTACCCAAATAGATTCCAGGCTGCATGCAAAATTCACAGGCAATGCAACAAAATTATCTGCGACGGCTATGAAAACGCCTCCGCCATATTTTTGACCTGTATCAATCGAAACACGTTATAACGCTTTTTGCCGTCAAAAAGTTCCTTGTTAGTTATCATGGAAGAAAGCAAAGTTTCCGTTAGTAACACAACGTCAGCATCAAATGAATCAATGACAGAGTTAAGTTCATCGCGCTTGGGTAATAAGCTTCTAACGTTGGTAAAAAGAACAGAAATCGAGTTTACAGCAAAGGGCGCCGGCCCACTGCCCCTCGTGCATACCTACGACGCAGCACCTGCCAGGTCAGAGGTATCTTAGCTGAAGTGTTGATTGTGGTGTGGCGAAAACGTCCAGTGATCTGCATAATTAGCATGCGACGAGTCAGAGGTGACGTCATTAGATTGACTGCCATGAGTGGATGGAGGTCCTCCAAGATCACTTTCCATGAAAACGCAATCGCGAGCGGGCTATAGCTGTAACATGGACCGTTGTGTAACATGGGCCGTGTGTGTTCTCTTGCGCTAGCACGAATTCGTTCATCAACTACCCCATTTAAGAGCACTGACAGTTAATGTAGAACTTGTACCTAACCTCATGATACAAATTCGGACACTTAGCGAACTGCAGCACCTTTTTGCTGGCCTGGCGTGTTTGCAACCAATAATCTTCACTTACGGTGATACCTTTACCTTCAAGTTTAGCTGACTGTGAAAGAATATTTTGCTTGGTTTTAAAGGAACAGATTTTCACGATAACCGGGCGGCATTTTTGGGCTGAAAATGCGCCAATTTGGTGAGCACTTTTTGTTACGTTAGTTACATGAGCACGCAAGTCCGCAAGAGTGTTCGACAATCGTCCGGCGCCAAATAAAACGTGCGTGGATTGTTGATGATTATTAAACCGGATGCCATTGCGAATTGTAACAGTTCCCCGCTTCGTGTGTCAGACTGATTTTGCCAGCACACGACATGTTTTGCATTGAAGTCCCCTGAAACTACTACCTGGATTTCCTCCGTGTGTGTTAGTGCGTGCGTAATGTCGTGTAGTGTTGGTGACATCGGGATATGTGAGGGTGCTTAAGCCCTGACTGGTAAAAAAGATGCGGTCGTTGATTTACAAACTACTACTACTACTCTTGATGTTAGTAGTATTAGAAACATGTCATAAACGGCATGCGTCGCAATTATGGCACAGCCTGGCTAGGATGTCTGAGCAAAAACTATTCAATTTGAAGGAAGTCCTGTTATTTTATTTGCGTTTGTATAAGTATCTGATATAAATGCGAAATCATATTTGCCCTTATTAATATATTCTAGTAATACAGGGGTTGCATTCTCACAGTGATCTAAATTTGCCTGTATAAATAAAAAAGATGGGTTCTTTGTCATTTTCATTTTTATTGAAACTGAACACGCTTTTGATAATCTGTACAAATTCTGTATAAATGATGTGACCCCTTTTGTTCGAAAATTTTGAATGTTCCTCCAAAAAGGTACGGTAAAACCATATATGGTGGTAACATGAGAAATAAATGCAAGAGTAAAAAAATAAATAAATTGAAATAATAATACAAAAAAATTATAATAGACAAGAAGAAAAAGTTAATATTACCACTATATACTGTTCATGTAAGTTAGCATGGCAAGCAACTCTGGGGAAAAGCACCCGACACGGCTGCGGAAAGTCCCCAACAGGCTGTTTTAACTTCCTTGTAAATTGTTCTCTTAACGTCCCCGCCCCATGATGCAAAAATAACAGGTCGTCAGGTGTGACGCGCCTAAGCCTAATGATGGAACAATAATTGATATTGAAAAATCCCCCGCCTGTGCAACCATCCACAGCCGCGCCAAAGCCATCAGAACTATAACTATTAGTCGTCCATGATAACCGCGCAGTGCCGTCAGAATTCGTCATGCATTAAAAATTAAAAAAAAAAATGCACCGCAGTCTAAAATACCTACCGGGAAAAAAGATGAAAGCTGCCCCTCAAACGCAAATGTTTGTGCAATAAGAAAACAAAGATACGCATCCAGATACATTGGACACAAGATGATGCTGAGAACGCTGAGCAGAGAAACGTTGACCACCTCACACACGAAGTTCCAAACACTAATGCGCCCCCCACCAGGCTGCCTTTCGATGCCCGCTGCGCTATTCCCATCTTAGCATCCTCTTTAAGGAAAAGTACACGTGCCCTCAATTCCCCGTGTACATTCCCCCTCCCTCATAACTTAACGAGATTGGAGGAGGTTTCCCTGGAGCGGCCCTTACCCCGTCGGTAATATGCCGATGGGAATCTCAAGCAGACATCGGACCAACCACATGCCCGAAGTGTTCCACACCAGCTGCAGAAGTGGATGTTAGCCACATGCTATGGACTTGTGCAGGGACAAGGGCATCAAGGACACAGATTCTGCGCGAAGTGGGACTAACCACAACAAGGGAAGAGGACTTTTCTAAATGGCTCACCGACAAGGCTAATAGCGGGGGCCTGCTCCGGTTTCACACGGAAAACCACTTACATGAGTTTCTTAAATATGCCTTAGGGCAAGCTTGCGTAAAAAAAAAGTGACAGAAAGATCTTAAAAGCACCTAGTAGTAATGAAATACCGTAAACTGTCGAATTTTTTATCACAAGTATTGAAGAAATGTTGGAGAAAAGGAAAAAAGGAATAGTTATTTTAACATAGGCTAAGAAGTGAAAGAAGGAATTAAAAGATGGTTTGGTTTGGTTAGTGGGGTTTAACGTCCCAAAGGGACTCAGGCTATGAGAGACGCCGTAGTGAAGGACTCTAGAAATTTCCTGGGGTTCTTTAACGTGCACTGACATCGCGCAGCACACGGGCGTCTTGCTTTTCGCCTCCATCGAAAAGCGGCCGCCGAGGCCGCTTTAGCGAGTGCTCGCACGTTAGTGCAGAGCACCCACTGGTGAGAAAATGGAAAGAAAAAGATGCGGCTCCCTGACAGGGCCGATAACGGCTTTTTCAGAAATGATGTTTGTCTTCAATGTCTGTATCATCTGCTCTGGCGTCGCAGATTCTGGTGTCGTAGATGCTAAGAAGGCAACGTGATTTACTTGCCACTCTACCGATGGGTGCGTCTGCGGCTGCTGCTGTGTTGTTGCCTGGGCGTCGCTGGCGCCAGCGGGAACCTGCAAGATGTCTGCAAAGGTTGGTTGTGAAGTATGAACTGGCACAACCATGAGGCGAGCCTCCGCCGCTTCCACCCGAGCCCTGGCGTCGTCGGAGTCCCGCTTCTCAGCGTACCACATAGATCGCAGAATATCCGCGCGGCCTCGGGCATCAGAGGCCAGCGCCTGGGAGTGCGCGCAGCAGTCGAGGACTTTGACGAAGAGGTTCATGAGCAATATCCGGGCCTGAACGCCAATTTTGTGTTGAGGTGCATTCAGGTAGTTCACCAAGGTCTCGTGGTGTGCCGTGATCTGGGTGAATGGCAGCATCGCAGCGAAACCCAGGTTTAAGGTTTCTTTCCGGAGCGATCCCACCGCAGAGGATGTCTCGTGATCGGGCAGAGTCGGAGGCTCCGCGTTCGAGGCCCGAGCCTTGAGGCCATGGTCGCTCGCGGACGAAGACTCGCCCTGCAAATTGATCGCAACGTCACGGCTGGCAGTGCGTTGTGTCGCAGTTGGGCTGGACACAAAGGCCTCCTGTGGGACCTGTGCCAGTAGCGCGTCGCCAGCGTGCGAAAACGGAGACTGTGATGATGGTGATCGAGCCCCCGAAGGCTCCGCTGTCAGTCTCGTCCGGTGAGAATCGATGCGGCGTTGTCGCGCGAGAAGTCGGGCGAGCCCGCAGGAGGGGAGGTTATGCCCTTTATGCCCACGGCTGCGGGGGACCGCCTACCCGGCCCCCAGCGTGCCAGGGTGCGGCCGGAGCTAGTCCTCGCTAGGGTTCAGCGAGGCCCGCCAGATCCAAGTCCGATGCGGGATGTGGGCAAAACAATCGGGAGTGACCCGCTAAGATCACCTCCGAGAACCGGACGCACCCGTGGATTCGCAGGGGTAGAGCCCACCTGTTATAGTGCTGTTGGTATCGGAATCTGCCAGTAGCCCCTTTCAAGCCAAAAAAACCCCTATGATTCACAATAACCTCTCATATCAATCTCATATCATATCATACAAATATCATTCAACATATGAGAAATATATGAGATTTGTATGAGTTTAGCATGAGTTCAGTATGGGAAATTTGTATGTGGTTATTGTGACTCAAACGTTTTTTCGCTAGGGATATATATATATATATATATATATATATTTATACCCACTACCCCGCATCAGCGGTATTACTGGCGGGGGATGTACAACTTTGTCCGCCGATATATTCGCTCATGTACTGCTTGTCAGCAGCGGAAGTCGTCTCCCCGGCCCTCCGCCGGCCCATTACAGCCATTGCCTTGTCCAGCGCGACCCTTCGATCGTGTCGGCATCGACGTCTATGATCATGGAAGACAGTTGGGCTAGTTGGTGTGTATTCGTTAATGACTACGACATTGCAATTAGCGTGGAAAAACACAAAGTTGCAATGTCGCAGTCATTAACGACATTTATGGTCCCCTGCCATCTTCGACATGAGGCAACCGTTGGATAATAGTTGCCGTGGATCACTTCACTCGATACGCGGAGACTGCAGCTCTGCCTACGGCTAGTGCTCGTGACGTCGCCTCCTTCATCCTGCGTCACTTCGTTCTATGTCACGGGGCTCCTCGTGAACTTCTCAGTCACTGCGACCGCTTCTTGCTATCACAAGTGGTCCATGAGCTGTTGGAAGCTTGCAAAATAATACTTCCAACCACAACAGCTTATCATCCTCAAACCAGCAGCCTTACAGAAAGTTTTAACCCAACTCTTGGTGACATGCTCGCCATGTACGTTTCTTCTGACGCGCCTAATTCGGATCAGGTGCTTCCGTGCCTATAACACAGCATCTCAGGCAACGACTAGATTTTCCCCATTCGTTCTCCTATACGTTCGTGAGCCTTCCTATCTACTGGACACCATACTTCCTTACCACAACGATAATTCAGAGTACACTTCTATTTCTGCTGTTGCCCGTAATGCTGTGCAGTGCTGTCAGCTGGCTCGCTCATTCACGCCAGACATTCAAGATCTTCGCCGACATGAGAGCGATCACGGCAAGCCCATTCTGACTTTCCTACCAACACCCTCGTTTTGATCTGTGTTCCGGTTGATTCCATATTATCTGCAGTGTATAATGGCCCTTATGGTGTATTAGAGCGTACATCTCCAGTTAACTGCGTCTTGGAGCCGGCAACGCCTTCTTCGGACCACTGCCGCCGCGGGCGAAAAGTTGTTCATGTCAGTCGTCTTAAACCATACTACGACCCCCTTGTCGTTCCCTCGCCTTAAGTTGCCAGGGTGGCTCCCTCTTTCCGCCGCTTTGGCAATTGTAAGGAAGAAGATGATATAGCGCCCATGCAAACGACGATGAAGACTGCTGGGTTCCTGGCCGATGAGCTGGCGCGCGCACTCGAAGCTCGGAGTGTTTTGTTCGAATGTTCGAACGAGATTGTGCTTCACTCTACGATCGTCGTGTGTCACCGGTCGCTGTCTGCAGTCCTCCGAATAACCCCCAATGCACCCCTCTTCAATGTATATATATATGTATATATATGTATATATATATATATATATATATATATATATATATATATATATATATATATATATATATATATATATATATATATATATATATATATAGGGAGGGGGTTGAAGCTCAAATGGGTCCGGTAGGTCATAAACTTGTAGTAGGTGACACACGGTGAAAAAAACAACACTTTAATCCGACGTTTCGGCCGGGGTCCGGCCTTTGTCAAGGAATGTAGAAAGAAGCTGTCGGTTCCCATTTCTTATATACATGCACAATCGAAGAACACGTGACCAGCCACTGTCAACAAATAAACACCAAAATATCAAAAACAAGATTTCACACGCGTGATGTAATGGCGGTGCAAGGTATATAGACCGAATGACACGTGTTGCGCTTAGGTCATGCATCTTAATATGTTGCACAAAGAAAAGAAGATATATCACTAAAGAGATTGTTGTCACTATCAGGGCACAAAACAAAATATCGCGAGGTTATAATGGGTTGAGTACATGTCACATTTAATCCTGCAACATTCAGTAGGGGGAGGTGGGGGATTGATCAACTGAAATATCATTCTCATTGGTAGGCGACGGTAGCAGATAACAAACACGTCAGTAGAATTTAACAGTGAAATATAACTGTGATTTAGTGCGGTACACACACACACAAAAAGTAAACAGTCACTCATATCGCGGCATGGTGACAAAACTCGATTTTCTGCTCAATGCTATGGGGACAAAAAGAAGCAGTTAAAGTTAACTGTTCGTAACAGTGTTGATAACAAAATGAATCGTGGGCAAGGTTATTGGATAAGTTGTAATGATCAGTGCATGTTACGGCGGGAAGCAATATGATCGTGAGAAACTGGCAAACATAAAACGATCAGTGCAAGTAAAGCATGACATACTGTGAGGGGCTTTGGGCTGTGACCGTAAAATCGCAAGCGAAGAGGCAAACAGTGCAAAATGGAGCCAATGTCGATTAAACATAATGTCTTTTAAGAAGTTGCCAATGGTGCTAACCTTTAGTTAAAATGCTACGACGAGAGACAAGTTAGCTTGCCAATGTTTTCATTCAGACCACAAGAAACCGTGTTAAACTTACGTATTAAAAATGATTCGCGAACTTCGCGTTCATGGTGGGTTCTGAAACCTGATTCCAGTAAAGTTACTTGACGATGAACTTTTGCGGCATGCAGTCCAGAACAATCTAGGCGTGTGAAGATTCTATCTATTAGGACTCTGGGTTATATGCAAGGTGAGTGATGTTGCTTTCAGCCGCGAGAAAAGCATAAAAGCAATAAATGGAGATTCTAACTGCGCATTTTAGAGGGTTGGTTTACCGCTATGCGCACGCGTTTAAGCAAAAAGTACGATGAGCTTTTTCAATATGCAAATCAGAACAAGGTAGGGGTGTTAGAGTCTATTTAGAGTCTGCCAAAGTGACCGCAAGAAAGCGGATTAGACACGTGCAGCCATGGTCTCGACGATGCGGCAAGTTTAAAATAGGGAGTGAGAGAATCGGCATCACGCCCCACAGCACAGGGTGATATCTACATTTAGTCTGGAGGACAAGCGAGGCCGGTTGGCGCGTGTAGTTCGACAGGCAGTGTTCCTGGAACAGGAAGCAGGTGCCCGTTATAGATCAACCTAACAGATGCAATGTGGTTAGAAAGAGAGCTGTAAAACATTCAGAGTACCTCGTGAATACAAACCACGACCACCGCTTATCTGGTGCAGTCGCTTTTTTAAACTCAGCTAACCGTGAAGTCTAGCAGTTGGCTGCGTGGGACTGAACAGACGAGCAGCTCGGTGCGATAACGTTGTTATTCTAAAGTTAATAAGGCAAATTGTGGCAATATGGAATAATTTAATAATAAGAGAGTAATTGTTTTGTACCGCCTGCTAAAGCGCGACCAGTATTTCAAATTGTGGCCCTGAAGGAATTCTTTTTTAATTTGCGAAGCTCTAGTAGAGGTGTGTAGATTTTTTTTGTAGCTGTATGTTTGGGTACATGCGAATGCCTCATTGCTTCATTGTAACATGTTAAGCCCACTGTGGGCGATTTGAGTGAAAATTAAGTTAGCCTCATTCTCGCTTAGCCTAGCCAACTGCAAGCCTTCCTAACTTGCTAAGTTGCTAAGGGCAGTAATTACGATTTGTAGGCAGCGGAGATGTCAAGGAGCAATATGGCGAACGTAAATATGACCTCTGTGATCAGCCTGGTCGTAGCAAGAATGTATATGTTGAATAATGAAGATACAGGATTTTATTGAAGGTGAACATCCAGTTTGACCATAGCAATTCTTATTAACAGGTGTAAAACAAAGAAGCGATGAAAAACTAGAAGCCAGCAGCTTGTGCATGAAAACGACCGCCCATATCAAGACCACACATGATCATCCCTTGTATCCAGGATGTGTTTAAACATGCTAAAATCACCAGGGTTGAATCTTCAGGATGTTGCGGAAAAAAAAGAAAGAAAGAGCACGTCTCGAATGGAATGCAGCATTGTTGCATCTGAGCGAGGATACAAAAAATCATTACTTCGCACCAGAAACTAAGATGGTTCTTAAGGTAGCAGTTCGACGGTCGCCTTCTGGAATTTCGATTCAGAAGCTTACATTTCCCGACCATTTACGTGTGGCCATTGCTTCTATGGAATAAGAAACTTCTCTGCAGGTACGTTAGTGCGCAGGCACTCAATTTTCATTACATGCAGGTTGGTCATTCCCTTCTTTTGCCTAGCAAATGTTAGAAGTCAGATGATCCGTTTTTGGTTGTGCTTCCGTGCCCAGAAGCGCTGCTTGTACCTTTTTCTTCTTTACTGCTATTGCTTTGCGGTGATATGGAAGAAAATCCAGGGCCTGATAAAGCCATGGCGGAATTGCTTCAGATGGTCAAAGATACAAACGAACGTTGTATCCGGATTGAAGCTAACCAATCCAATATGTCACTGACAATAGCGGAACTTAAGGTTTCCCACGAGACAGTTTCTGCCGCTGTCACCGACATCAACGTGCGGTTGCAGATTGCAGAAAATAATATTGGCACTCTTCAGAATTTACAGCAAGAACTAGCTAACACACGCGAGTCGCTAAGTCACGTAGAACAAGAAGCAGCTGAGTTGCGTGACCGTCTTGACGAAGCCGAAGACAGGTCCCGAAGTGACAACCTGTTATTTTACGGTATATCGGACGCAGAAACTGAGAATTCTCGTCAGTCCGAAGAAAAAGTTATCGCTATGGCTTGTGACAAACTGGGCATTAGCTTAACGTCTGAAGACATAGTTCGTGCGCACAGAATAGGTAAATATGTACCGGGCAAAGATCGACCACTCATTGCCAAATTTTCCAGCTACAAGTCAAAAGAACTTCTTTTATCTAAGCGATCCGAACTGAAGGATAGTGGCACAAGCATGACCGAAGATTTTTCTGCATCAACTCGCTACGCTGGTAAAAAGTTGGTGGAATTCGGCCTTAGCTTAAACACAACCTTCAAACTGCGGTACAAAAGGCTGTATGCAAAAATTAAGTGCTACATGTTCAATGCTTCCGAGAATTCTGTTTACCAAACTTTCTTGCAACCCCCCACTGTCTCACCAAATGCCGGTGCTGCTTCCTCGAGGGCGACCAGATCAGGCCGCATCTACTCTTCCGCGAACTAGGAACACGCGAGGGGTGGCGGCATACCGTCAGAACTATCTGTTCTGTTCACCAACATTCGCAGTCTCGTTCCAAAAAGAGACAGTCTGAGCGCTTTAATCAATGACATAGATGCTGATGTAATCTTATTAACTGAAACTTGGTTATCTAATAAAATTGCAAACAGTGAACTTTTTCAGTGCCAGAAACAATTCAATGTGTATCGTTGTGACCGAAATGAGAGAATAGGTGGTGGTGTCCTCATTGCTGTGAATGATTGCATTGACTGTGCTCTTTTGAATATATCAACCAATTTAGAAATGGTGTGGTGCTGCTTAACCATTAGTTTTAGAAAGATCGTTTTTGGAATTTGTTACCGCCCGCCTGACTCAAACAGCTGTTTTTGCGAAGATCTTCATGACAGCTTAAACCAAGTACTGGTACGATACCCGGTACACCAGTTTTCCTTCTGGGCGATTTCAACTTCCCTTCAATTCAATGGACTCATTTTTGTCCGCTTGCAAAGCCGGCTTCCGCTGAAACTACTAGCTTTCTTAACACTTGCTTAGATTTAAATCTATCTCTACTGGTTCATCATCCTCCACGTGATCTTCTACCACATCTTCTTTACTTGATTTGATACTAACGACATCACCTGATATTACATCCCCAGTGATCCTCTTGCCCGGACTCAGTGATCATGACATGTTGCATTTATCTGTTTCCGTACCAGCCTCTAAAAGGAACAAGCGCCTGAAACTTATCAGAGATTATAATAGAGCTGACTTTGCCGCTATCAATGCCGATATTTCTTCTTTTCTCGACAGCATCTTATTAAATCCTAATGCATCAGTCCATGACCTATGGGCATCTTTTAAAAGTAAAGCGTTACACCTAATAAAAGCATACATTCCCCTAAGGAAAGTCTATCAATCATCTAACGCGCCATGGTACACAAGACACCTTAACCGTTTATCAAACACCAAAGGTAGGCGTTTCCGAGCAGCGAAAGAATCGCCGACTGCTGACAAATGGTCCGCTTACGCATTGCAGCAAAAGAATACACCAGAGCTTTGAAGGAAGCAAAATTTAATTTCTTTAACACCACCCTCCCATCGTTACTTAAAACAAACCCAAAGCGCTTTTGGAATGTCGTGAAAAGCCACGATAATCAAACTATAACCCTCACTAACGAATCAGGTGATGTAATACCAAGCAGTCATTGTGCTTCTGTACTTAACCTTGCTTTCACCCATTCATTTAGCTCCGCATCCTCTAGCAGCTTTCCTCCATTCAATTCCCTTAATTTATTTCCAATGGACCCGTTCATATTTGATTCATCTGGTATACACTCGATTATTAACAATCTAAAAAGATCTTCGTGCGGCATCGATGGCATTACGTCCAAATTCTTTCAGGGCACTGCAGAATATAGTTCCACTATCCCAAGCATAATTTTCACGAACTCCCTTAACAATAGCTCTTTACCGAAGTACTGGAAAACAGGCAAGGTGGTTCCTCTTCACAAGTCCGATGACAAACATAACCCCTCCAACTATAGACCTATTTCATTGACATCAGTTCCATGTAAAATCTTTGAACACGTCATTTTCTCACATCTCGCTAACGTCTTGGAATCAAATAATTTTTTTCATAGCAGTCAGCATGGGTTCCGAAAGTCCTTTTCTTGCGAAACTCAATTATTAACATCCTGCAATGATCTTAATACATTTCTGGACACTGGCTTTATTACCGACTGTATATTTCTGGATTTTTCTAAAGCATTTGACAGAATTAACCACCACCTACTCTTATTAAAACTCGGCAGACTAAACATTGATCCTTTGGTTTTAAACTGGATACGAGAGTTTCTTTCTAACCGCACGCAGTATGTTACAACTAATGACAGTGACTCTTCTGAGGTACCAGTCGGTTCAGGGGTACCTCAAGGATCAGTTTTAGCACCGTTGCTTTTCTTAATTTACATCAATGACCTTCCTAATCAAATCTCAAGTTCCATCTGTTTATTTGCTGACGATTGTGTCATATACCACAAGATCGAAAGCAGTAACGATACAATAACACTCCAGCATTATCTGAATAACATTGTAAACTGGTGCGCGGTCTGGCTATTGGAACTAAACACTTCAAAATGTAAAACAATGAGAATCTCTCGAAATCAGTCAACTTGCTCCACTTACGTACTTAATAATACTCCACTTCACCAGGTTAATTCATACAAATATCTTGGCGTGCATATTACTAACAATCTCACATGGAATCAACACATTTAATACATTACATCGAAAGCTAATCGCGTTCTTGGCTATCTCAAACGTAACTTTTCTCTGGCCCCAGCACCTCTAAAAAAACAACTCTACATCATAAATGTCAGGCCTATCCTCGAATATGCATGTTCAATATGAGACCCAGGATACGCCACTCTAATAAAAATCCTTGAAAGCGTACAAAATCGTTCTGTCCGTTTAATACTTAACAATTATAATCGTACTGCTAGCGTTACTGGTATGAAGATTGCGCTTAACCTTCCCCTTCTTTCTTCCTGTAGAAAACTATCACGTCTTTCCCTTTTTCACAAAATCTACTATCATAACCAGATACTTAAGTCACGTTTCATTACACCAGCGTCCTATATCTCCCCACGAGTGGATCATCGTTTCAAAGTTCATGTACCTTCGCAGCGCACAGTAACCTACTCATATCCATTCCTGTCAAGGACCTGTCACGACTGGAACCACCTGCCTGCGTCTTTAGTTGCTATCACCGACACCGATCATTTTCTCAAAGCACTAACAAATATTTCAGAAAGTGAGTTTATTCCTATATGAAAACTTTTTTTTTTGTTAGGTTTTGTTCCTTACTTCCTTTTCTTTCGCATACTGTAAGCTATCTGTTTTTGTTTGACTATTTTGTTCAGTTGCCATATTACTCATTTGTCTCTATTTTGCCGATGCAATTATGTTCTTCATCTTGTTTGTATTTCATTTATATAATAATGTGCAAAAGCTCCTTCCCTCTATAACGCTTCTTGTAAGCCCTGAGGGTACAAATAAATAAATAAATAAATAAATAAATAAATAAATAAATAAATAAATAAATAAATAAATAAATAAATAAATAAATAAATAAATAAATAAATAAATAAATAAATAAATAAATAAATAAATAAATGCCAAAGCATTGGGAATTCTGGACCTGGTTCCGTTATTACCTAGTTATGTGTGTCGCTGGTTTTCCAACATGCTCAAATTTATATATGCTTTACTTACTTCCATTACTGTAAATTTTATTATAATATTTGAGTTTTGCTGTTTACCATAATTGGTTTTCTTGGTGTTATATTCTTTTCTTTTCTGGCCTATTTTTGTGGGTTAAAGTAGCACCGACCTCTCAGTACACTGTAATGACCCAACTTCTGATGAGATTGACAGTATTATTGTTTTCGCACTATTCGTAGATCTTAAGAAGAAATTAGACGGTGCTCAGCTACAGAGCTGGTGTATGATACGCCCGTTGGACTATGTTAAAGACCTCCGGCCTACTCCACCGCGTTCGTCCCGCCACCATACCATTTTTGTGCACCCTGACCTGGCCACTTCGATCCATGTTTTGTGCGCCGTGATGCTGTCCGAGCTCCCCTAACACTAGCCTACGACGGACCTTTCCGAGTTCTCCACCACACCCCTAGCCTCCTACAGAACGGCCGGGCAGAAACCGTCAGCCTAGACCTCCTTAAGCCGACTTACACGGAGACCGCACTGGACAGTCTCGCATCGCCGCCTGACCTCCTTCTTCAGTGCCATCGCTGACCCCTCGTCCGTTTCGACTTCCATTCTAGGCGACCCTGTAGCGCTCTCTTGGCTGGGGTCGGGAACCCGGATATCGCACACCACTCGACGAAGAAAATAAAGACGGCGCCTGGTCATGGCTCGTGCAGCCTCTGCAGGCAGTCTTGTTCTGGTGCCAGTCAATAGCAGGCTTGGTCTCTCGCTCCTGAAGATTTAGGCCTCAATTATTGTCGATTACGTGTGGCATCATTGCTTCGAGCATCGTTTGTGGGCTCCCTGCCCTAAACAAGCTTGAATTGGGTCGCTCAGGTTTTCTCCTGGACGACCGTGTTATAGGCGAAGATCCCCTATGGTAGGATGGCGTCCCAAGTCTTGTGTTCGGCGTCGACTTACATTGCGGTCATGTCTGCGATCGTTTAGTTGAGACGCTTCGTAAGTCCGTTGTTCTGGGGATAGTAGGCAGTTGTCTTCCAGAGGCTCGTGGCTTCAGTGCAAGATAGCCTGCGCGAGCGCCGTCGTAAATGCAGTTCCTCAAGCCGTGATGAGACTTCAGGACCGCCGGGTCACAGGAGAATTCGCTCGACGAAAAACTTACCAACTTCTGCTTTTGGAGGGCTTTCGCTTCGGCGTAATGGGTCAAGTAATCGTTTGCCACGATGATCCATTTGTTTTTCGCAGATGAAGTTGGGAAGAGGTCGAGCAGGTCGGTCTCAATTTGTTGAAAAGACTTAACAAGGGGTGGTATTGGGTTCAGTCGGCTAGCTGGTCTCATTCGTCACTGACACTCACGGCACGTATTCAGATAATGAGCAACGTCGACACGTAGCCGCGGCCCGTAATATTTCAATTTTGTATCCAGTGCCCCGCTGTAGGCTCATAGTGCAGGGCCTGGAGAATCTCTTGTCTGAGGTTTTTGGGCACAACAATGAGCTGCGTGGTTCTGTTGGCTGCGAAGTGATTGTTTAAGAAGAATGACGATAACTGACGCATGAACACGGCACGTAGAGAAGCAATCTTTCTTTCAAGGTAATAAGTCTGGGCTTTCTACTTAGCGTCCGAGCGCTGCTGTCGGGCAAAACGGCTGGCGCTTACCGGCCCCAAGAAGGCGTCTTCGTCGTCTTTTTTCTGGGGTGTGTCAACAGGGGCTCGTGACAAGCAGTCTGCTTCGGAATGCTTGCGGCGAAACTTGTAGACGACTGTGATGTTCAAGTATTGAAGATGCAGGCTCCATCACGCAAGGTGGCAGGAGGGATCGTTTAAGTTGGCGAGCAAGCACTGAGCATGGTGGTTGTTCACAACTCTGAATGGTCGTCAGTATAAATGAGAGCGAAATTTAGATGTGGCGCAAATACTGGCAAGGCTTTCTTTCTTAGTCTTTGAATAGTTGGCTTCAGAGTTCGGTAGGGAGTGCATAACGTATGCGATAACGTTTTTGTTTCCACTAATTTTATCAACAAGAACGGCGCCATCTGCATCTGGTGGAGGTGAACCATTCAAACATGCATATTTGTTCTTGTTCGGCAGCCGCCGACATGCGGCCTCATCACTCTGATGCGAACATACGGAACATTTCTGTATTCTTTGATTGTTCATGTTCGTTGTCACAAGACGCGGCTTTATCATTTTCTTTGTTGCGAGATGTATCTCGAGATGTATCTCGAAAGATTCCAGCCGCGCACGTGTGCCTTTACAATTTTCCCGGGTATGCTAGTCACTGTTCACCGTTTTATCTAGATCTTTCTTCGACGCCTTTAAATTGAGCACCGACGAGTGAAACTACATTTCTTTGTTGAGGACCAGCGAACACGTTTGCTGCTATCGCCGCCGCCGAATCGCACAGAGTTCTTTTGCGACCGCAAGGCAGCCCAGTAAAGAGTCTCTGTAGTGCACTCCCAAGCTCCACATTTGTTCTCATAGGCCTTGTCCCCACCACGTTTAAAAATCAAAAATGTTAAAAATATTCAGAGGGCCAATGAGGTTCATAGCCATATTTATACTCGAGAAAGTACTACATTTGTTTAAGGGATCATGTTATCTAAAGATGGGAAATTTAATGATTCGCACAGATCTCAGTGGCTCCGTATAGTATAACGGCGCTCGACTGCTGTAGACAAGGACGTGATATCAAATACTGACTGCAGCGGCCGCTTTTTGATGGAGGCGAATAGCAAGGTTCCCAAAAACCTCAACTGGCCGACATTTCTAGAGCCCGTCCCTATGGAGTCCCTAGCTCGAGTTGGTTTCGGAAGCCAAATCTCTGCTAAGCCAAATGATTAATTCTTACTTCTGATATCGTACTGTAACAAAACCGTTTTCTTTTTTTTGTGATTTTGTTCCTATTGGATGTCTAGTAGCCATCGACGTCCTTCCACGTGGTGATTTCGAGTTCAATGGGACTTACCCTTGCGGCCAGAGAGCGGGCGCCAGTCTGCAAAAGGAAATAATATACGTCAATTTTCGAGGCTGTGCTTCATACCGACAGTGCAAGTGTCATAGTTCGATTTGCATCTCATCCTTTCGTATCAAATAAGGCGCTGGTCAAGTTGGCAGCTCCATCCAAGCCGAAAATACCATATCTGGCCTCGTGACATCAAACAACCGACCGACTAATCACACCTTCGGCAGCTTCCACGAGTAAAGACAAAATGTACGGCGGAGCCCCATTGCATCTCCTACCAGTGTCTGGCCATATGTCAACTATCAATTGGGACCTTCCAAAGGCATACCTTCAGTTTTGAAGGCTGTAGCGGTCTTTCAAATGGAGGGTCAGTGTTTGACATATGCCAATAACCACCTATCAGAGGCATTGTAGTAATGTTCAGAGACTGGGGAGCTTCAAACCGTTGACGCCTGTCCCAGTGGACAATTTCACGACATGGGGTTTTTAAAGATATCGCGCTGAAAGCCTGCCAGCATGTTCATAATTGCTGACGGTTGTGAGGCGTCTACGTTGTCGATGCCACAGATGGAGACTTTTTTGGAGTGGGAGTACTAATTACCGCTATCGGGCTAAAAGAACAAAAGCGATCAACGGGAATCACGCGATATTAATGCATTAATGTTTGCTTTAAAGAACACCAGTGTAACTAGCGCTAAGATAAGAAGACAATAGGCATCGGGTAATATTTTGTTTCTATTTCCCTCTCTGAAATTGCTTGAGAAAGGGAGAAATGAAACTCATAGAGTACGTGCTCCGTGGTGCTGGCAGCAAAGAGGAATAGTTTCGTTTCACATACTCGCCATTGGAAGAGCATACTCTGGAGTAAATCAGTGCTGTATTTGTTGCTTTCCATAGTACTTGGAACAAATATAAACTGCCTTTTTAGTTATTTTTATATCTCTGAATGTTTAAATACTTTGTATTGCCCCTCTTGCATGGGCCAAAATGTTGGCTGGCAGTATTTTAAAATAAATAAACAAATTATACGTTACGCGTTAGAATTTACTTATTTATAAATAAATAAAGTTATTTATCCCGCATCTTTCCCCAGACAGCAGAAGGTTTGAGAGCAAAGCATGAAAAACTCTTCCTCTTTTCATAAGCAAAACTGTGATCGCCAGATACAAGGTGGCCCCTTGGGCGGCGGTGAATTGGTTTTTGCAGGATCGTGCACAGTTGATATCCATCCTCAAAGAAGTTACCCCTAACGGGGTCCTAATTCCCTGTTCTAGTTTGCTCTCTTCATACGTACCAATACGCTGTTCTATATATTAAGCACGTGGCGATGAATGGGCATGCCCTTCCCCAGCTTTTGTAGATGAGGCCTTTGGCTGCAGCCTCTTTAGCCCTCTCCTTATACCAGCACTGTAGGTAATCACTCCACGTTCTCAACCTTTTCCTCACAAAATGTTTCATCCAAAGCCTTGTAGTTTTGATGAAGTGTTCAATCAGTTCGCATGCATTTTTTACCACAGTGAAAAGCGGCGGCTGCTCGCATTTCGTCAACTATTATCTCGTTTTGTAACCGGGAGCTAAGAAATGCCGTAGACGCGACTATTCGGCTTCGCCTCAGTTTTACAACGGCGCAAAGTAAGAAAGAACGGAAAAGCACCGCCAACACCGCAACGGAAAGCTGCAGGTGATTTGGCGGCACCCGGACGCGCAGGCAGTGTGGGAGCGCCGAGCCTACAGCCCAGGACTGCGGGACCACAGCATGCAGGCGCGACTTCATCGTCTCACCGCGCCCTATGGTAGTCACTCCTTAGTTTTTAGAGTATCGCGATTCTTTTCCCCGTGCCGCTGCGCCACCATTTAATCAGCATGGGTCCCGTAGTGCGCCGCGGCCAGCTTTCGCCATCAGGCTTCCAAGCAGTCACAGCGTGGACGCCTTTCACCGCAGCGCGTGTGCGGAGATTGCTGTATTTCGCGTTTGGGTTTTGTTAATCAGGTTTTTTCTTTCTTCTAACAGGTACTTAGCGGCAGAATGCCGGGCTGGAGCGCCTTCGGCTGCAGCAACCTGCATGAGTCCTGAAAGATTTTTAAGGCGAAAGGCTAGCCCTTTAGCGAAAATGTGTGCGCGTGATCTGTGCGTCACATCGGTGTGCTTATGTGTCGCTCGCAAATAGCGGACGTGTGAGGAGGGAGATTAAGTAGAGATGGGGAAGACGGCTCACTTTAGTGAGCGGGTCGGAGCGGCTCCTCTCACTAAAGTGAGCCGGCTCACTGGAACGGCTCACTTACATCTTAGAGGTGAGTGGGCCGTTATGGAGGTGCCGGGTATTAATATATATATATATATGTATATATATATATATATATATATATATATATATATATATATATATATATATATATATATATATATATATATATATATATATATATATATATATATATATATATATATATATATATAAATATATATATATATATATATATATATATATATATATATATATAATAGGAATAAAAAGTAAAATCACTTATGCTCTCACGTGACACAGCAAGCGGTGGCATTTAGCAGCTAGCTCGCATTTCCTCTTTCCTTTCTTTTTCACTGTGCTTCGGCACGCTGGCTTCTCGGCGTCTCGCCGTGTTCGCGCGCCGTCAGTAAGGAGGCATTGGATGGCAGAGCGGCAACTGTCGTGTTTCTGCCGGTGCGATGCACCTTTGTGTTTGGCACGAACAGCAGTTGTGCGACGAACGTGACGGGCATATGGTCATTATTTCCCTCTTTTTACCTCCCGCTGACTTTTTTCGCTTCTCTTCCGATCAGGTGTACAACAGTTGTAGTCAGTGCTCTCTAAGTCCCCTTCTATCTTCGTCCACGTCCTACGCGCTGTTTCATCAAAAGAGTAGATGTTTTTGTTGTTCTCCTCTACTTTGATGACACATACCCACACAGGGGGATCGAAAGAGTAAACTGCACGTTCAATTGTCTTTTGAGAAATGAACAACTTCGTCTTCAAATAGTGTTGTTGCACCTGTGAACAAAGCACGACCGATGAGTGTCGTGACACATCGTTCAAATACCAGCATGACAACGAATGGCGCGATTCTTTGCCAATTAGGAATTCTTTACTTTCTCCTTCAATGTCATCGGGTGTCGCACTATAATACGCATACAGAGCCAAAGGAATTGCCGCGGACCACTTTACACAGCGGACGAGTACGAGTACAGGTCCCCCCTCGTCGGCATGGAACGAAACGACAAAACTGCCAGACAAAAAAAAAAAAAGTGCGGGCGCTAGCAGCAGTGCGCCCGCGCTACCCGCGGGAAGATCAAAAGGCAAAGGGGTGGTTGTGACACTGACAAGGAAGGGCGGTATAGCTAATGTTTCGCTTTGCATTTTGAAAAAAATCTCACCCGGCTCCGTCAGACAAGGCTCAATAAATGAGAGCAAACCGGCTTTTCAAAAGAGCCGCCGTTTCAGCCATCTAGCAGATTTCCATCAATAGTACAAAAGCAAAAGAACCACCTCCCTCGCTCTCCAAAACAACAGGGCACTACGCTCAAAAGACAGCCGAGGGCGAGGACATTATTGCGAATCTTGCGAGAAAGGGCAGGAGGTCGCTTTGTCGCATCGCTAATACATGGCGCGGAAGTTTCACCCGCCTGTGACGGAAAGGTTCACTGAACCGAGAGAACCAGCAACCAGCTTTCCGAAAGATCCGACGGCTCCGTCCGCTCGGTAGCAAACCTTAGTTATACAACATCACGTGGCAATGTAGAAATAACGATAGCTTTCGAAAAGACCCGAGTGCCGAACAGTGGGAGAGCCGGCTCTCCAGCGGCGATCTGGATTGCCAACTAGGTCTGATCCAGCACGCCCAGCGAGCAGCGAAGCTCAGCGGAGCCCTGGAATAGGGGCACCGACCCTGTGAGAAGAAGGAAGATGGACCTCTTCTGCTACTAGGAGAAGACTTTCCCAGAGAAATTAACGTATATCCTATCCTATCCTATCCTATCCTATCCTATCCTATCCTATCCTATCCTATCCTATGCTATCCTATCCTATCCTATCCTATCCTATCCTATCCTATCCTATCCTATCCTATCCTATCCTATCCCATCCTATCCTATCCTATCCTATCCTATCCTATCCGTCCGCTCCGCGATGGCTGCGACCGCTTCGGGCGCTCCGGCTCCAGCCGCTCCGGATCCGAAGGCTCCAGCGTATCCGGCTCCGACTTTGCGGAGCCAAATGGCTCACCCGCTCTTTGAAAGGAGCGGCTTCGAAGATCCGGCTCATCCTGGAGCGATCCATCCCTAAGATTAAGAACGAAGACGATTGATGGTGATAGCAAACTATAAAATTTATAAATAGACATCGATATTGTGAGTGCTGTACGGCGCTTCATCTTTCACACCAGTGTACGTACTGCTTCATCTTCATCGTTCATTCTAGGAGTGACCCATCGTCATCGCTCAGTGGGATTCGCTTTGGTGTGCGACCCGGGTTTCAGGTCTTGACTCTCCAATAAACCCGGTGCACCAAGTCCGTCCTGTCACGTGGTGGAGGGGGGGGGGAGGGTTACTAGTGGTTACCGACCTTCCAGACACCGTCCCCCTTCGCCTTTTCGCCACTCAACCTCGCCACTATGCCAGGCTTCTCCGATGCCACCCCTTCCCTCCCCTCTTATCAGAAAACTAACAACTGCAGTTTTAGGAGGGAAAACTGCATTTTCGGACATCGAAACAGTCCTCCGGAACGTCCCTTCAATATGATTTTAGTTTGGTTTGAAGATTTACATGTTGAGGCTTTCATCGACACGGGCATCGCTGTTTCTGGGAAACACGCACACTTGTTTTCCCGCTTGCGCAAAGGGAAAACGCCTTACAATGGACGTGAGCTCTGTGAAGCTAATTGTGCTATAATTCGGCCTTCTGCTAAATGTACGGTGCGAGCTTTTGTTGATGGTCTCCGCCACCATGTACTATTTGTTGTGATATTACCTTGGGCTCACTCTAAAACTTTTGGCGGGTTTTTCTTTCTGCCGCATCAGCCAGCATTTCGTGTCGTGAGAGGGTCATCCATATGAAGAAGAACGATCCGTCTTCTGATCAGCCCGCGCCCCGACATCGCCTGCTTGCTGCTAGTGACTCAATTTTGCCTCCTGGATGCGAGAAACTTATCGCCCGCTTTTAACGACATTGATAAAAGAGATGTGCTCATCGCGCCTTCTGATTGTCTTCTTATCGCCATCTAACCCGTTAATCGCCTTACTATCAAGTATTGTTCGGTTTCAGCATGGCATAGTGCTTGTCGCTGCTTTGAACACTGCCCCTGAGCCTACAGTGCTGAGAAAAGGGACTTATTTTCTTGTGCCCCGGACATTAAGCCGGTGTCATCACCGCCCTTACCACCCCCTCTTCCTCACCAGCATCTTCTTCCGATGCCTCTTTGTCTGTTCTCTTCAGAACCATCAATCCAGACCTCCCTGCTTTTCACCGTCAAGCATTGCAGCAAAAATTACTTCGCAAACACCAAGCATCCTTTGACGCCGCTTCTGCGACCTTGCGCAGAACTTCTGTGGTACAGAACTGAATAATTACAACAGGCATTTCTATTGTACGCTGCCGCCCATACCGTGTTTCTTATCGGAACATAAAATCATCGAGGATAATGTGAATAATAGGCTCTGACGAGACATTATTCTGCAACAGTCAGCGAAGTTCATTCCCGGTCATCTTGGTAAAAAAAAAGGACGGGTCAGGGCATTGTTGTGTTCATTACCGTGCACTTAAAGTCAATTTAAAAGGTGGTTATCCCATGCCACCGATTGCCGACTTCATCGACGGGCGCTGAATATCTCTCCTCCTTGAATATGCGTTCCGGCTACTGGCAGATTCCGGTGCACGAAGCCGACAAAGAAAAAAACTGCATTCGCTACTCCCGACGGGCTTCACGAATTCAATGTCATGCATTTTGGCTTTTGCAATGCCCCCGCTAAGTGTAACCATATGATTGACACTGTTCTTCGAAGGCGTAAGTGGAAGGCCTGCTTGCTCTATCTGGGCGACATAGTTATCTTCTCTGACACTTTTTGTGACCATTTATGCCGCCTTGATCAAGTATTAACTTTCCTGGCATCAGCCGACCTCCAACTGAACACAAAAAATGAAATTTTGCAGACATAAATAAAGATGGCATTCATTCCGACTCTGACAAGCTTGCCGCAGTTTTGAACTTTGCGCGGTCTCAATGGACTACAGAATTTTTTACTGTCCTCGGCCTATACTCAAACTTTTGCTGTTTCATTCGCAATTTTGCTATCACTGCTGCATCCCTACGCCAGCTTCTTACCGTCCGCACTGCTTTCATTTGGTCCGAAGAATGCGAGGACCTTTTCCAAACACTCAAGGATGCTCTCACTTCAGACCCTGTCCTCCCTCACTTCGGTGACAATGCTGCTTCCCCTCTCCACACCGATGCCAGCGGCCTCGGTATCGGCGCCGTCCTCCTGCAGCGTGATAACGCTTGTCGGGAGAAAGTCATTGCGTTTGCCAGTCGCATTCTGACACCAGCAGAACGCAACTACACCGTTACTGAGCAGGAGTGCCTTGCCATCGTTTGTTTAGTTCAGAAATTCCGCCCCTACCTCTAAGGCCGCAATTTCACGGTCGTTACCGATCACCACGCTTTGTGCTGGCTATCTACCCTCAAACATTTGACTGCACGTCTGGGCCGTTGGATACTGCGTCTGCAGGAATACACCTTCGATGTCACTTACAAATCGCGTCGTAAACATCAAGATGTAGATGCTTTTTTCACTGCCCGCTCCAAAAATCCCTGGGTAGTGTTTCTTCGATACATCCTGCATGCTCCATTGATGCCCCATTGTCGTCAAGTGCTGTAGATATCGCCGGTGCACCTTATGCCCCTTCTCCAGATCGCAACGCCCTTGTTTCCTACCAGCGAGCAGATCCATACTGCATTCTCTAATCGACCATCTTATCGATGCTTCTCAGCCTCCTACCGCTAGGATGTACAGGCAACTTCAATAGTTCCGACTTGATAAGGGAGTACTCTTCCGTTACATATATTGCTCTGAAGGCACGCGTTGGGTTCCCGTGGTCCCGCGAGCGCTTCGCTCCCATATTTTGGCGGCCCTCCACGATGATGCTACAGCCGGTCCCTTAGGCGTTCGCAAAACTTATCACCGCGTCACCGCGTGAAAAGCCGTTTCTTCGGGTCTTGCCTTTCCTCAAGCATGGCAAAATCCGTCGCTTCTTGTCCGCCATGCAAGCGCCGCAAGCGGCAGACTTCATCTCCCGCTGGCCTATTACAGCCTCTACCTTGCCCTGCCAGTCCTTTCGCCATTGCCGGCATCGACTGATACGGGCCGCTTCCATTCTCCACACGAAGAAGTCACTGGAACGGCACCGCCGTCGACCATCTAACACGCTGAGACCGCTGCTCTGCCTATTTCCTCAGCGTCTGAGATAGCGACCTCCTTTTTGCCAGCCCTCGTGCTGCGCCATGAGGCCCCACAAAGTCCTTCTCAGTGATCCTGATTGGACGTTTCTGTCGGCGATTGCAGCTGACGGTCTTGAAGCCCCTACCGCACTTCACAACATGACCTCCAGCTATCACTCGCAAACCAATGGGTTTACTGAGCGATTCCACCGCACGCTTTCTCACATGCTGTCTATGTACGTCGACCAGGACCACTGAAATTGGGACGTAGTTCCCCCTTTTGTTACGTTCACCTACAACACGGCTCCACAGTGGATAACAGGTTACGCCCCATTTTTCCTCGTTTACGGCCGTTCTCCCGCTACACCTCTTGATGCCGCTTTCCTTTATACAGCTGCCAGCTTTTCATTGTCTCTTCCTGACCAGTTCATTTCCCGAGTGGCTAGATGTCGGCGACTTGCTCACCTCAACACTGAATACAATCAGGAAGACCGCAAGTGTGGCTACAATGCGATTCACCACCATGTTTCGTTCCATCCCGGCGACAAGGTGTTACTTTGGACACCATTACTCACTCCGGCCTGGCCTTTGTGACAAGTTCCAGCGCTGTTTCATCAGTCCGTTCGCAATTTTGAAATAAATCTCTTCTGTCAACTATCATGTCTCCCTGTTTGTCATCCTCCGGACAGCCGTTTCCGTGGAATTGAAATTGTACACGCTTCACGCGTGAATCATTTTATTGGAGCAATGCTGCGGACTGAATGCGGCCAAGCTGGCGGCTTCAACTACCGCGGGGGATATAGTGTGAGCGCTGTACAAGGACCGGGCGCCCGTTGTATGGCGCCACCGTCGCCGAATCGCTAACCATCGGAGTGCTGAGGCAGCCGTTTCCGTTCTGCGAAGCATATTTGAGCATGCCCCTCTCCGTCGTTTTGCGGTGTGGCTTTGTGAGCACTGAGCTGCTTTGAGTAATCGCAATGAGTATTCTTCGACCGGGAAACCTTGAAAAAGGAAAGGGGGCAGATCGTGCTTATGTTTTTTTTTTTAAATGCCGGGTGCATTGTATTTCTCTTGTATACTCGAAAATGACGCGCCCGAAATTTCACCATGCTATAGGAACGCCTTCGTTAGGTGCTTGTAAATACGACTTCAAAGAGCGGAATTGCACCTGCATTGCGCGTTCATCTTATATTTGCTCTAGTCGAAACCGGCCTGAAGATCAAATACCGCCGAGCCGTGTGGCCATGCCGCCGTAGTAGTGGTAGTTGTAATGGTCAGCGTTCATATGAAATGAAAAAGAAGCTACACCAGTCTTTTTTGGTAATAGCTAGGCTCGAACGATTCATAATAGAATAATAGCAGATGACATTCCAATTTCAACCTTGAAACGAGAGCTGGAAAAGGAGGACAATAAACAAGCAAGGCAAAGGTAGGATTCTGTTTATGGTTGGAAAAGCAAATGCACATACTTACAGGACTTCCTGCTCAATTACGTCGCAATAGCTCAGGCCTTGAGACTATCAATACAGGCCTTGAGACTATCAGACGTAATCATAATATAAGCCAAATGAGTAATACCACCTCAGAATCATTTATATATGTACGTCGGAGCTGCTACAAGTAATTGATTTAGAAAATATTACACTATAGATGCGTTTCTCTCGACATGCTGCGGAGGTTGCGAAAAAAAAAATTAAAGTTTCTGCTTTGAGCGGCCCTATTTTTTCGGACATCTGCTATGATAGAGAGATCTGAGCTTTTGCTTATTTAGGCGTTCTCTCAGCGCAGGAAGTTCAATGCGATTGACCGCAGCTGCCTTGAGCATTGAAGGCAATATACAAATACTGTCGAACTGTTAAATACAATCGACAGAAAAACACACAGTGTGACAGTGTGATGTGTTGTAAGATAAGCCACCGAAAACTAAGAGGGCGTTCTATTGTTAAAGGAATACCTCTGATGGCTCATTCGCTAAGGTGGTCTACCTTCTGAGCGTACCACGAACTTTCGGGGCCGATACCTGACCATGATACCTGATGAGTGTGGGATACGACAATGTAGGTATAGTTTTCTATTTGCGCCTAAAGGAATCCGGATAACTGAAAGCCATTCCTTTTACAACCTTGTCACTGCAGCTTGACGGAGTGCCGCTAAACATGTTTACAGCATTGGTCCTACAACCAATTTCTGAGAGGTAAAACGGTCTTGTCTTACTACGCCACAACCAGGAAATCTCGCGTTCAATAAAACGTCAATGTGAAACACTCTGTTTAGGTGGGCCAGGAAATGAGCGCTGCTGAGAACATACGTAAACCCGTGTCACGTGCAATGCGAATGCGAAATAGAAAAAAAATATTTGCTCCTCGTGAAGAAATATGTAAGGAAACTATTAACACTCCAAATGACAGTCTGTGTGCCTTTGAAATTAAAAAAAATAACAAATTGCTACGTTCATGCTCGTTTCGAAAAACAAAATTGTACTTTTTTCTTGTTCGGCTTTTATATGAAGCCGATAGCAGATTTTGTGACCATGCGGTTTTGAATGAGCTGTGAAATGAGGGATTTTAATAGGCGGACGAACATGCGACAAACAAATATTAACAAATTCGAAGAGTATCAACGCGGGGCTCTCAGCACATTTTCATTGGTTGACAAACGAAGAGAGGAAAAATGACAAGATCGTGGTTATAGGAATTGTTCATGTCTCCTATCTGCTCTCTCTGTTAAAAGAAGAAAGTAAATTATCTGTACCTATATGTCAGCGAAAGTAGCTGCACAAACATTGTCTATGCCAATCACTGATGACCGTAACGCAGCCGGAATGACGATGGTGGCTGCCTGTTCTTTTTCCGTGATGGGGTTTTCTTGTACAAAGCGGGGTAATGCTAGTGTTGTAACTTACGCTGTTGGGCTCCTTCGATTTACAATCGTCAATAAAGTGACTACAGATGAAGGAGTGCGGGTTCTGCTTCGAGACGTTTGTGCCGTCATTCCTGGGAACAGAAGGCACAAAAAATCCGCTTGCAACGGGAATTTAAAAATTCGGGATTTTACATGATCACACAGCAACCAAATACGCAGATTCGTGCCTCTGTCTTTCAAAGAACCATGCTTAGGTCACCCGCCACTCATGCTTGTGTGAAAACACGTAGAAATGAATCGACTTAAAAGCGTTCGACGAGTTTGCGTAGCTGCCAGTGCAGCCAACAACGCACCACGTTTCGTCAGCCTTGTTTGGCTAGACTTCTTTTCACCGGACATATTCACACAACAAGCCCAACTTCCTGCTCTCCTGAGGATATATTACGCACAACTTCATCCAAACCTTAGGATTTCCAATTTATACACAAATGAACGGCAAACAGCACCATACTCCATTGCGCTGGCAATGCGCCGACTGGGGCCGGCGCATGCCGGCAATTGAGCGATGCGCCGAAAGGCGGCACCACCTGTTCAGCAGTCCAGTCCCTCATTTTTAACACGGGTGCAAGTGCTGATTCTTCTGCATTGTTCTCTCTTGAAGAGACCCATCGTCATCGCTCAGTGTGAATCACTTCGGTGTGTGACCCGAGCTTCAGATCTCCAGTAAACCTGTTACACCAAACCCATCCTGCAATATAGTGAATGACTAAACCTAATGACTAATAATGGTGATTATTAATTTCTTGTAATGGCCATCATGTCAAATTACAACTTGTTTTCATCGCAACTGATTGGAAATGAGTAAAAATGCTTTGCGACAAGTAGTAATGACTACAATGGCAAGACATGACTAATCATGGCTGCTAACGACGACAAAATATCAATAGTCAAACAATGACTTGTAATGACCGCAACTGATTGGGAACGAGTAGAAATGATTATATATGAGTGGTAATGTCTACAATGAGTAGGTATAACGCATCATGACTACGAGACAACAAATATGCAAAATGAAGACTTGAAATATTCGAAAATAACTGGAAGTGAAAACGACTAGGCATGACTCATCATCAGTGCTAATGACTACTAAACGACCAATATGTAAAACGACTACTTGAAATTACAGCAACTGATTGGAAATGAGTAAAAATGCTTAGGTATAAGCGGCAATCACTACAATGACTAGCATAACTCATTATGACTACAAAAGGACCAATATGTCGAACGACGAGGTGGATGTCGCAACTGACTCGAAACGAGTAGAACTTAGCGATGAGAGATAAAATTCAACGACTAGGCATGACTCATTACGACTACGAAACGGCCAATACGCGAAACGACAACTTGAATGACCGCAACTGACCGGAAACGACTAACAGTGCTTAATGAAGAGTGGTAATGATTAATGATAATGATATTGATTGCATCAATAAAGATGTTTAACAAACAAGCACGAGTGAGCTTACGCCAAAGTGTGCGCGCGCATGTGCGACGACGTAAAGTTAGTTGGCATCCGCATCGCTATAGAGAAGCACTCAATGTGATCAATGACGGTGTTAATCGAGGAAGGCAAGAAAGTGCGAGTGATTAAAGTACCCCGAAAATCGCAACTGGTTAGCAAGGTGTCTGATTAATCAATTGAGGCAGGACTGTAATGATCCGCATGCAGCCGCCGCTCAGCCTTCCATACGAGCTTACCGTTCACAGTTTGAAAATTCCCATTGCTCTTCAAGGCCATGCACAGGCAAATACTCATGCTGCTTTTAAAATGTCTTCAGCGTTTGACTTGAACATAGTCGCGCCAAAGGCGCGTCTCGAGCAGTTGGAAGCTGCATGGCCGCTCTGGTCGTGGTTGCCAGCACGCGATGAGACCTCCGCGGAACTATGAAAATTATCGAGTGACTCTATCTTATGAAGCACACCGGCTCCTGAGCCCACTACCGATATTCTGGAGCACAGTAGTTATGGCGCTCGACTACTGTGCCTAGGGATGCGAAATCGAATCTCGGTTGAGGCAGCCGCTTTTCGCTTCGATGGAGGAGAAAAGCAAGGCCCCCGTGTGCTGTGCAATGGCAGTGCACGTTAGGAACCCCAGGTGTTTGAAATTTCTGGAGACCTCCACTACGGCGTCTTTTGTAGCCTGAGAAATTTCGGGACGTTAAACACCATAAACAAAACCAAACCAATGTTATGATAGTAACACGGTAAGCATAGCTGGTTGGTATGACATTATGTATGGTATGACAGGCAGGATTTTCAGTGCTAGGTTTTATATTTGAACATGCGCACCTGGTTGCAGCACTGTTCTGTGTATTTGTGTGCGTGAGCACTAGTCCAGTCTGCTTTCTTTTCCGCTGTGTTTCGCGCTGTTTCCGCCAAACTTTATTATGCCATGAGAGGTGCCCTCATCCTTTCAGTGTGCTCAGCGGGAGCTTCCTGAATTTTTTTTTTCATACGTACTGCGCATATCCAGGATGGCTGCGTAACGCACTAGCTATTCCTATAGATCAGGTGAACTTGATCAGGATGACATCTAGGCGTCTGCAGGTACTGAATGCGTTCTTTTGGTTTACCAGTATCTTGTTACTTTCTGCCAATATCTGAATTCTGACTTCAGTCGCCTGCGTGTCCAGGCTGTTAGAACCCAATTTACCCCAAAATGTTTACCAAACTTTTATGGTTCTATCATAGTTACCATTCCATATCAATTTTTGTGTTCTCGGTCCGTATCTGCTCAGAATTAGCTTGTGGGATGTTACTACTCACAGTGATTGTGCTGACAGTACTATCAGTGCACCTGCTGGACCCCTGTCGCCGCGTGACACAATCAAGGCAACCTGCGCATGTGTATTGGGAACATGGTAATCTGGTAAAGAGGTCAGAAGCATGGTACACTGCATGCTAAGGCTGTCGTATTGCAATCATGTGCTGAGATCGACATATGGGAATATTTCTAGGCAGCCTGAGATGGCGCATTGCGACTACTTTTATCTTTCTTCTTTTAGTTCATTGCATGCAGGTTGCAGTAGTGGGGAGACATACCTAAAATCGGCGTAGGCAGCAAGGTGTCCTTTTGGCATGCCTATAGCTTGCGACGTAGCTATGCTCTTTTAGGGCAGCTGCCATCGATATGGTCGATTACACAGGACTTTGCGCATCTCAGTACACAGATTTCAGTGGCCATAGCGAGACATTTTGCCGTCAAATGATGCCGAAGTAACAATTATGAGTCGGAATTATAATATCGAGCGCCGGGCCATTATGATAGCTAGCATACTCATGGCGTCGACAATGCTCAGTCATGAAGCGATTGTACTTAAAACAAGGCGTGTGAATTACTTTGAATATTAGGGGTTGTGCGGACGGAGACGCAGTGTCACTACTCGGAAAAAAGGAACGCCTGGATAGCTTTGTTTCTCGAGAAAACAGGCTGCACAGAAGTGCAAAGGAAGGGAAAATGTTTCAAACATGCTTAAGCATCTTCTGGCTAACAGTCTGCATGTAAACAGTACTTCTTCGCGTGCTGGTTATTTAATCACTTATAATCAGCCTTGCAAGACAGCTTATTCGTATCAATTTAACATTTATACGTTCTGAAAAAGGCTAAAGGAAGTCACAAATAAAAGGAATAGAATGAGACATGCTCTCGAGCGGTGAAAAAAAGGTATTTCACACACAGTATACATGTTATGTTATATGGTAAGGTAATGTATGATAGGCAAGGTGCAAAGTCTCAACGTGGCTATGAGCGGACGCAGTTATAGATGGCTCCGGATCACTTTAGACAAGCTGCGGTTAATGTGGATGCTTGGGCGAGCTGCTGTTCAATAGTTCTTGATACAGCGCTACGGACGCGGTCCAGAAGGGGACACAAAAAACATCACATAAATACAACCCGCATATATATGGCCGAGGGCCGCGGGGCATGCTTTGTACTCGAAGCCATACAATTAGTCCGAATACTGACATTGTGTCGAACGAAATCCTATGATTAGTGCAAAATGGTATCTTATTGCTGTAGAATGGGCTGTCGACAATTTTTCATTTTGATTGAGGCTACAGACGGAACGGACGAACACGTTGAATACGAGGCAGAACATCTATCTCAACATCGGGATGTGCTGGGTTGACTTCTGCTGCCTGTCGGGAATTCACAGCGCGGTGTTCTCAAATGGGCCCAGGTCGCTCCATTTCCGTTTTTTTTTTTGGCTTTTCACAGTGGTCAGTTTAGGAATTATAAGTTACGCCTGCCTCCATAAGAAGACACTTCGGAGAAGAAAGAGCTGCAGTGCCTCAAAAAGAATTTACACGTGTTATCCCGTGTTTCTTGAGCTTTTGATGTTTAATCATACAGACCTACGAAACGGTTTTTAATGAGTGCGATATTATAACCACACATCCTTAATTTTGGTGTTCGTAAAGGCGGAGAGACCAGACACGGCAGAAAACGAGGTCCACATATTTGTTTCGCATTACAAAAAAACAAAAATAGGTTGTGAAAACTACGAAAAAGCTCCGCCGTTTTCGTGAATAAATCCTCTAACTAGAATACAGAGACCATTAGTTTGCCATTGCAAGTTACATGAAGATGTTTTTTTTTTTTCAGTGGGTAACAAAAAAGATGTAAAAGCGAGAAAAACCTAGGGAAAAATACTCTACTGTCTTCTCGTTCTTCTGCATGTGAACATGATACTCATTTCGAAACCTTTGCATTCACTGTTTTTAAAAACGTTGGTTAGCCTTAAACAACAGCTGATCATCCTACGGATGTAGCTGAAGAACTGGTAGGGGCCGTCGAACTGGTTGGTGTGCTGCGTAGAGGGGTGTGTTATATTTTAATAATGAAGTTGATGCAGTGGTATACACATTTTGAGCGGTGGCAGTGAGTCTTGTTGATTCAAAAAAACACAAGAAATGCAAAAAATCGCTATTCACCATGTAAATCCTTCTCGACGAGCACCCAAACATTTGGTGTCAGTCTACTCTGCACCCGCGCAAAAGTAGGAAGTTTTGAGCCAGCATCGGGTGATTTTTGATCAATGCGAGAACATCGATCCGTCAACGCATGGCTACGCACGGTGCAGAGGCTGTGAATGTATTTTGAGATCCTGACGTACGAACCGTGCCTTTGCGACAACGGTGACGCGCCTTTTTAAGAGTGGGCAGCAGTGAACTCGTCAGGATCAAACTTCTACGACAAAGTTTGCTGAGGCGTGCAGACTGTAATGTCAGCCCTGACGCAAAGTCCGCTTACGACATGGAGGAGACGTTTTACATCGCAGTTCCATAGAAAGACAAAGTCTCTCAAGTGCCAAGAACTGTAATCGACCTCGGGCGAAAGATCTCTGGCTACAAATGTGATGCGTTGAAAAAGATTCCGTGAATCGAGATCGCTGATGCAACCGTCTATGTCTAACAAGCCCATGGTATTCTTTTCCCCACCAACTGCGGTCTCGTTGAGGCCTTCCTTCCTTCTCCTCTACTTGGCTGCCGAAGAGCCAAGGGTAGAGATGCAGTGCAGATCGTTCTCTTCCTTTATGTTTTGTCTTTAAGTTACACAGGGCCGTTGGAGTTGCCAAACTACGTGCCAAAAAGTAAAACGATTGAAGCTGGGACGAAAAGATACAACACTGAGGCACTCTTGGGCAGCTGCGAAGCACGACTAGGTTTGGCAAGGGGCACAGTGGCATTGTTCTCAAGTGCACTTGAAACCAAGCTCACTGCCGAAGAAATCCAGATGTCGCTCATGCGGGGAGAAAGGAAGAGTCCTTTGTCGTATTTTTGTTCGAGGCCAGCGCGTTTGAGGACCGAATAAGAGTAAGCTGAGCGCGCCGAGAACGCGCATTCGAACTGAATGGTCCCATATGTTAGGGCTGTTAATGTTTTTGTCTCTTTTTCTGCTGCTTCACCGCTCGCGGACATGGTAGTACCGCTGAAACTTATTTTAGAAATAGCAAAATATAAAAGAAAAACGTGGTCTTGTGGTGAGTATTTTAGGGGTGAATCGATTTCTACTCTGCAGTTGGGCATAGGCAAAGCAGTAGAATTGCAATCCTAACTTTAGTATTATGCAAATGGAAAGGAGTGTGGAGAGGAAAGAAATCGTACAGAAAAGACTAGTCGAATAAAATAGATTGGTGTAGGGTGGCAAAGAGAAAAACTATCATATCAAAGAACCCTTCCTTAGGGACAAATTTATAGTTGATGACGTTACGGAGGACGAATATGCTTGCTTACCAAACTGATGCGCTGCGGAGAAGCAGATTGCCAGAAACAAACGCTGAGTGACACTAGCATTTCTTTTGACGCAGCAGAAGTCTAAGGTGGCAGTGATTTGCATAAACTGTATCTTTATTCAAAAAGTTATTAGTAGATACTTCGTTGAAAATAGGCTCAGTGGTATTGTTATGCCATACCACATGTATGGCAATGGCGAGAAGAAGAATAAGACGGCTATTAAAAGATGCGGCGAAATGGTCCCGTTAATGTGGCATCGGATAGGGTTTAACGACAGAAAAATCGTCCTGATTGAAATCACAAATTCAAATTGATACAACGGCGGACAAAACTGGTGTAATCGGCCGCCATCGCACCAGCTGACTCAAAGGCTCACGAACACTAAAAAATATTATTAATAGAGTGTGGGCAGCGTGACTATCTAAAGTAACCAAAAATTTTTGTTAGGATGGCTGTGCTCCATTTGCAGACCAACCAGACGGGGTACTCCTAGGAATAAATATAGGCTTATTGCACCCCACTCATTGCAGAAAAGAGCATTGCGGCATGTTGCTGGCGTGACGTATTACCATCCATCTAAAGAGCTTTTTCGGAAGTATAATGTTCTATCCGTGTTTTCTTTCTTTGATTACAGGATAATAAAAGCCCGCAAATATGTATATAAATGGAGTGACAGTGCTATTATCGGTCTTGCTAAACTAAAAAGATGTCTTAGAGCGACAGAAGCGACATAAAAGAAAATATCTTGTTCCAATACCATGTACGCATTCATACACTAAGCTGCTATGCTAAAACTGTACACAAACTATTAAATAAATTACATGCTGTTGAGTTTGATCCAGTTAAGGAAAGTAATCAACAAATTAACCTTCTTTTTCATGAGCACCTGTCATAATTTAAATATTGTTTTAGGCTTTGCCACCTTGTATTCTTTCACGGGGAACGGTCCTTCAGAACGGTGAATGGGCGTTTCTACTTCTATTTTGTTGGCTTTGTGCTGTATTGAGACTCTCATTGTTATCAGTAAAAACGTTATGGTACATATTTTTAATGCATAGATATACGGTACAGGCCGAAGCAGCATATGCCTCTTTGCTGTTGTTTTGTCAATTATTGTAAGGGGGCCAGGGCTGTCAAGTTGTTTCCACAGTTTTTAGGCCTGGCTCCTCCTTTGCCGGAAGGAAAGACATAAAACCTGACTTGGCTTGGCCATGGATCTCCCGGTTTGCAGAATCTTGGACATAGTTTAAACAGGCATCATTTTCGCTTGCCTCGCAGTATAAGCCCTTCGGTCTGCATTAAATTCGTTTCCGGGTCCCATCTAGCACTTACAGCTTTACGTGCAGCCACTTAATGCAGTCGTTTAATACATCTGCTCACAAATGTTTGTGGGCTTGCACGGCTCCATGTTTAACCGATTCTGACAACTGCATCATCGTCAGATATGCAGAGTTATAATTCATCTTCACGTTTTCTCTTTTGACTCAATAACCAGCCGTGATAGTTCAGCGGCATGGGGAATTTCTTCTGTGAGGCTCGCTTACAATCTGCCTCAGTAAACGAACGCAGAAATATTTATAAGCAGTTCGAAACTGCCACTAGTTGCAAAACATTATCCGCCACATCAATGTGGAACTGGAAGAAACAAGGGGGAAAAGACGAGACTAAAATTTTACTGAGTGTAATTGGCAACTACATTATGGCCTTGCATGGCAGTTTTTCAGTATTGCTCGAAGAGAAAAGTGCATAACACCCGTATCTTGCAGGTACTCGCCTGTGGACAGAAACGCATAGGGTAACGAAAATAATTGAAACCTAAAATGAGGGCAGTGCAGATAGCTATGGAACGAAAAATTATAGGTATACGTTAATAAAAAACACGCGTCAAAGAATAACCTCAAGTCGCTAACATTCTAGTCGAAACCTGTTTTATGGCTTTCGCACAACAATCTCTGCAATGCCCCTTTCTTCTTTATTTGCGACAGAACGGATTTCGAGAGAACGCAGCGTAGCAAGAGGCTGATTGAATTTAGGTGGGTGAATGTAGTTATGAAGTTTAGCGGTAATGATGCGCGATGCAGCTCGCGCCGGAAGGTTTAACTGAAGAGATATGATATCTGCTATGCAATGAGTGAAGTCAGGCTAATGACAAATATGACGGACAGATTTAAAACTGGTGATGGATAATTGCATCCCAGTATAGGAGAGAAGCAGCCATTTGGATGGATGCCTTTGACCTAACTTTCTGCAAGAGAAAACGAATTGAATATTAAGATGAAAGCCCTTTACAGGTCATCAGTGGCGTCCACGAGATTCCGCAGGATTCCGCGGGGTATCAGTGGGGTTCTAGCATACAGTGATCGATAGTTATAGCCAGTGATAAATAATGATGTTTTGTGGAAACAGCGCGAAACACAGCGGACAAGAAAGATGAGAAGACGAGCGCTCGTCCTGTCTTCTTTCTTGTCCACTGTTTTTGCGCTGTTTCCACAAAGTGTCATACCAACTGGCTCGGCCTTCCACGATATTAAGTAATGATAGGGAGTGATGAAAAAGAGAGAGAAAGAGCCTCTCTTTCTTTCTATTCTCCTATCTCTGAAGAGGAAGAGGCCTTTTTCAGAGAGATAAATAGAGAGAGAGAGAGAGAGATACGGCTTCTCTATACGGAGAGAGAAATAAAGAGAGAAAGAGAGACTTCCCCACTTTCTATCTTTATGTTTTCCTATTTCCTTCTCCATTTCTTTCTTCCCCGCTTTCCTCTCTTCCCTCTTCCTCCTTGTTTCTTCTTTCTTCGAGTTTATCTTCACTCCTTCGTATTCCTTCTCCCTCTCTTTAGAAAGCGAGCAGAGAAAGAGAGAGAGATTCCTTCTCTTTAGAGAGAAAGAAATAAAGGGCGCCAGAGAGTCTGTTCTTCGCTAGAAAGAGAGAGAAAACCACAAAGAGGAAGACAGTCGCTAGAGAAACTGGGAGATGACTTTCACTCTAAAAGAGAAGGAACATTTCTTCTTCTCTTTCTGTGGAGGAATAAGGGGCCTTCCAAGGATCGCGGGAGGGAGGCCAAAATGATTTCACCGTGCTGCATGTAAGGTGGTATAAGTGGGCCCATGAAATTTTCATTATGTCCCTAGCCTCTATGTTTACTTAATTATGCCGTCAGCTAAATGTTCTTGCCTCTCGCTAAACTTGTGCCATCTAAAGCTCCAGTGAAAAAAAAAAATACAACACTGATACTTCTACTTTGTATTATAAAAATGAGGGAGGGCACTTAATACTACTTAGGTGCTCTAAGGCAGAAGCATGGTTGCATCATGTAAATACATCATGTAAATATACATTTCTTTTCGTTGTTGTATTTTATTTTATTTTTGTGTTTCACTACCCCTACCGCTGTGACTGATTGCTTCCCCCATTCCTTAGGTCTTCGTTATTGAGTTTGGACTAACGGGGCTTCTGTGGATATTCAGCCAGTCTCGGAAAACAAATGCCCTGGTTAGATTCAAATTTATTCAAATTTTTTTCATTTAAACTCACAGACACCGCTGATACCTAAATAATCAAGCGTGGTAAGGTACTACTTATGCTGAATAACCGCCAGGGTTTGTTGCCAATGAGCCATATAAGGAGTTCGTGGAAAAACGAAACCTTGGTTTGGGAGGCTGTGCTTAGGTGAGTGTGTTGGTCGCGATGAAGAATGTAGCGCTGCAGTGACACAGACATGAGAGCGAACAACAAGTGTAAATTTCTCCCCCAGAGAAAATTGAGAAATAAAATGCCAACAAATAAAAAACATGCTTCCTTGACATCGGATTAACGTTTGCCGAAGACCTTACATGCCAGTAATGTCGTCTATTCATCTGCGTGTTTTATCATGTCACAAATTGCCAAAGCTACACTCCTCGAAATTGAAAAAAAAAAACATTATGTCTTTTTTGGAATAACAGCGCGAAGGACGAGGACGAAAATAGAAGGACACAAACACAGCGCTTGTTAACGATTATGTCTTTGCTTCGAAATTTTTCACCTAATCGTACTAATCAGGCGAAACATTGTCACAATAGGCTTTAAGGAGGGCTAGAGAACTCATGCGGGCACGAAACAAACATCAGTTACCCACGATGAAATCAATCGGTTATAAAGCCGGCTACGATGAATATTTGGCATCGGTAGCCGGAAATACGCTCAGTGAAAAGAAGTCTCCACGTGAAAATGACGGGGAGGCGTACAAAAAAGGAGCAGTGTTTTTATATGCTCCAGAGGTACGGCATATTCTGAAAAACCAAAAGAGCGGCAAGCTGAAGTACAACTATTGCTCTCAGCACCTGATTAATTTGCTCAACAGTGTAAGATGACTATTATTTGCTGCTAAAAAAGGTAAACAAAAGAAGCACCGGAAGAAACGTGTGCAATGTGCTGGAGGCGTTGTTTATTCCCTCCCTATTACTAGCACACGTGTCCACTTAGTGCTTTCTTGTGAATTTGAAGGGCCGCATTTTTCATCACGTGTTTGTTAGCGCATCATGTTACAGAGTACACTCTGTTTTTCTGGTCGCTTTATAGCCATAACAACACTTTAATTTAGTTCGTAGTCATGGTAAACCAGAATGACAAAAAAAAAAAAAAAAAACTGGGCTTCGTCATTAACGCCTGTCTGGAGGAGGAGCTGGAGAAAACTTTATTCAGAAAACATTGGTGTGTTCCTTCTTCGTGAGACGACGCTTTTCCTCAAGCCACCCCAGGGATGGTCGTCGCTCGATGGCGCTGGACGACCTCCTTGACCAAGGCCATGATGGCGTGTTGCCGGCCTGGATCAGAGCTAAGCAATGCGGCCTCCCACTGTTGCGAATTGGTAATCTGCAGGTCTTCCGGCGGTTGCATGTTTTCACATTTGTTCTAGATCTGTTCTCTGATCTGTGACATCACCGCGCGTCTAATAATCAAATTTTCCACTCCGCCGCGGTTGCCGCGTTCAGCGCGTGGCAAACGTGCAGATAGAGGGATGTGTGGTCGCAACGAGACGGAGTAGCGGGTGGGAGGAGGACCGTTTAAAACGTTTTTGCCGGCACGAGCTTTTTTCTGCGTTCGGACTCGACGCCACGTGGCATTAATTGACGTAAAACTTAACAGTGCTCCCTGCCTTTGTTGGCTCTCTCTCTCTCCGATCGCCTGTACACTCGCGCACGTTAGAGCTCTCAAATAATTCCTATTCTGTCCTTTCACCCAGCAAAACCACCCTCTCCCCTTTTTGATCTTCTGGCAAAAGAAAGCTGCTATTATGCCGTGTCCGGTATTAAAACCGGTGAATGCACAGAAACAACGGTTGCGTTAACGCCATGCCCTTTCATAACCACAGAACATTTACAGCACATTATTCGTGAAATGAAACAGCCGCGAAGCTTGAAACGCTTTATCACTGTTCGGGATCTTAACGGCGGCTGTATAGCGCAGAGCGAAATGACACAGAGCTCGAACATGCGAGCTGGTTGGATGTGCACTGCGGCGAAAAACTAAAGGGAATATTATATAAACTTGAACAGTACACCACAACGTTCAGAGAATAAGCTCGCTTGTTTATTATGTTATGCTCGTTAGGCATGGCCTTTTCCAGTGATTACGAACTTGTTTTGATGCCTCTGACATTACTCTGGGTATGAGCTGCGAACAGAAGCAAATCTATGGGTGGCTTTATGAATCTTCGTTGCTGCTTTTGCTTGAAACACACGTTTGCAGTTCACAAGAGCAGGTAAAGCACGTGCGTTGTCGATTGCGTAGACGCCCGATTGTGGTCGGAATGGGAGAATTTCTCCACAGAGTAAAATCTTCCACTCAATTAGGGTTAATCACCGAACCCCAAGGTACAGTTTGCGTCCACCCCTCCCCCGTTTGTTTAACATCATACACGTCCCAACCAGCTGGCATAGTTAGCACGACACTACCCGCAAAATTACAAATATGACTTCGCAGGTAAAGGTCGATATTTTTATCTTAAAATTGCTTTATTCTTGTAATCTCCGAACACACTTCGGGGGCATTTACCCTGGTCAGTGTTCCAGAAACGGCCGGGTCTTGAACAAAAAAAATTGTCTTTGGCAATGTTTCACTGTGTATTATAACCCATGATTCAGCAGCGGCAGATAAAAGCTGATTGAGAATGGTACTTTAGTTCTCTGGCACTGAAAGTAGTAACTAAGTTTGCTTTGAAAGTGTCTATAATGCGGTAAAGTCGCACCTCTGCACACTGCACGATATCAGAGCGCGCAATCTCATAAACCAGATAGCGTGACTTCCACTTCAAGTGTCGCATTGCGTATTCGAAAAAAAAAAAAAATACTGACGATGAATTAGGTTTGAGTGGAGCAAATGCCATAAAGCTTTCAGTTAACTCGATAGTTCATTCCAACTCTGACTCTATCAATGCTGGGGCTGTTGTATTATAAATATATTGGTAATTTCTTTTTTTTTGTACACCTTTTTTGATCAATTTAAACTTATCAACTCTCCAGCTCACCCATGTGGCGGAGCAGCTTTTAAAGGTTTTTAGCGCCTGTTTCATGAGCATGGTTTTCACAAAGGATTTACTATCTGACTAGACCATTAGGTTTATTGAAGTTAGAACCCAAGTTTTCGTGGGATAGACACTTGTATTGGAAGTATGCTCCTACGTCCCAAAATGCACTCTTACCTCACGAATCTGCCTACTTGAAATCGTTAAAGCGCAGCATTGGGAATCTTTCCTTCACAAATTCTCCTGAAACAGCTGTCATGCACGAAAACGCTTTCGAGCAGGTGAACCGACTAAGAGCTTCTGGCTTTCCGCCCTCCCTGCTGGTAGCGGTTGGTGAAAGCTTGGCAAAAAAATTGAAGAAGGTGTCGGCCATAAGTCATGTGAAAACAAAGAATGTCGAGGTGATTCCTTTCCTTCTCAAAATTTCGTACCGGCTGAAAAGAGTGCTAAAAACGTGTGGAGTGAATATGGTGTTCTAAGCCTCCCACAAGCCCTCTGACCTCTTCGCCAGAATTTCTGATTGAGAAAACCCTCAAACCTGCAAAATCAAGCACCAAAAGAGATTCACGAAGTGTGCTGTCGGCTTGGCATACTCTACGCCCACGTCCAGTGGGAACGCTTACGTCGGGCAAACAGCTCAGCTAGCATGGCTGTCCATGAGGTACAGGAAGTAACCTCGCCTGTGTTTGTGTTTCCTCCGGTCTTGCATCTTTTCTCGCTGCTTTGGTTTCTAGTAGACATGAACCAAGTGGCCCAGTAATTCATTCTTCTGAACTTGGCTTCGTCTGGGCGACAAGTCCACTTTTCAAAACTCTGGCTCGCTTGCGAACTGAAACGCCCGTCCTCTACCCTTGTTCGGTGCACTTCGATATCATCAAGCCATCTTCATTCTTTCATTATACCTTGGATAATCAATAGTTTTCTATCATAAAAGTCAGAGAGTAATCTGGGAAAAAAGCTGGACGAACACAGCTTCACAACTCCCTACCTTCAACACACACACACACACACACACACACACACACACACACACACACACACACACACACACACACACACACACACACACACACACACACACACACACACACACACACACACACACACACACACACACACACACACACACACACACACACACACACACACACACACACACACACACACACACACACACACACACACACACACACACACACACACACACACACACACACACACACACACACACACACACGCACGCACACACACACACACACACACACACACACACACACACACACACACACACACACACACACACACACACACACACACACACACACACACACACACACACACACACACACACACACACACACACACACACACGCGCGCGCGCGCGCGCACACACGCACACACACACACACACACACACACACACACACACACACACACACACACACACACACACACACACACACACACACACACACACACACACACACACACACACACACACACACACACACACACACACACACACACACACACACACACACACGCACGCACGCACGCACGCACGCACGCACACGCACACGCACACACACGCGACAGCAGTGACAAAAATATATCAACTAACCGTGCATGCAGGCTATATAATTGCCCCGTCCATAACTCGAGTAAAGGATACTTCGTTGGAAAAAAAGTATTACAGTTCAAATATCATTCCTTATTTTCCGGCATGGATAACACAATGGCTTAAGGACACACCAAATGATTATAAGCAGAAAAAGTTGCCACGAACCCTTGCAATCTTTATTTGTTGCTGCTGCCATCAATTTGTGTGCACTGCATACAAAAAGTATGATTCTTCATTTACTTAAACTCAGTGTCGCCTAGATGTGGCTTCGTCGCGTAAAATGCGCAGAGATGTACCTCGAATCGTTCCAACCACCCATGTATTTCCACGATGTTCTATGTTGTGCCAGTAACCTTTTGCGTATTTAGCTAGATGTTTGTCTGCCGACTTTACGTCGAGCGCTGATGACATGCAGGGTCATTCGCACTTCGACGACCAGCGAGCACGTTCGCTTGCGTCACCGCTGCTAGGTTGCCTAATTCATGTGGGGTGAAAGTCCGCCTATAAAGAATTGATTTCAGTGTCACTACGCTTGTATATGCTATTGTGCTCACGGCATTGTCACCATCACCTGAGAATATTAAAGCACATTTAGTGATGCAGGCTGATGAAGAAAGAACGCAATGACCAATGTTCGTAATGTAGCAAAGAGGCTCTCGCTGTTATCCAGCGGGAAAGCGTCCCTACCGCCTATACCAGTTTAATAAAGGTGATGTCAGCCACCATGGGCGAATTAGAATACCTCGGTACGCTAAAGCGCGCAAAGACAAATGTTTTGATTTTGCAAAAATGCAGCACAAAACCGTTGTTTCACAATCACGAATGCCATAGTATTGAATATTCGTGCTTTATATTGGAATAAACGGGCCGAAAAGCACATAAGTTCTTTGGCCAAAATAAGACAGCGCCGTCTGCACTAATCATAAAAAATAGCACACCGTAGACACCACATTTATGTACATAGCCGACATGCTTTGCAAACAGAAACGTTGAGAGCATTGCAGACATCCGCATCAGAAAAATTCAAAAGCATGCATACGTCGGCTGATCTTCAGTAGCTCCTAGAGAACCTGCTTGAAAGTCCTGACCAGACATTAGTCACGGGCATGTCTTTGAGTGACTTAGACAATTCATGTACTCCATAGTTACGCACATTTTTACCTCCGTTATGACTGGCTCATGACAAGTGACTATGAATTGTGACTAAACTATGACTAGACATGACATTTCTATACCCCTTGTCATTGCATACACATTCATGACGACCAGTCTCATCTTAATGCGAGTCATAATACACGTTACATTTTTCTTCCACATTTTCCGGGCTCGTTCTCGCAAACCCAGCTAAGATTTTCATCTTAATAATCATATAAGTACTATAGCTGACACATTTTAGAAGGTTCTTATTGATATTTAGGAACACAGACAAGGTCCATCGGGTTTGTCAGCTTTTCGTTATCGTTACTAGGCTTTCCGCGGTTATTTTCGCGCCTCGCGAAATACGTTCATGTTCGCCAATTGCCTCTTCTTGGCATCACCTCTTCTTGGCATCAGTTTGTTACCCTAAGCGACCATCGGTTATCCTTTTTTTGCGGTGGGCGGATGAGATTAAGAAGTTCGCATGGGTCAAGTGGATGCAGCTAGTAAAAAACCGGGTTAATTTGAGGAATATTGCCCTGCAGTGGGTATTATCGCCCTGCAGTGGGTATTGTCAGGCTGCTGCTGCTACTGCTGATGATGATGGTGTAGGGAAGTGCGCAGCGTTATGGGCGAAAAAATATGATCATACCTCTGGTAAGGGGTACCTGGACAGTGATTGGTCGGTAGGTTGTGTGATGTCATGAGACCACGTGACATGACCTAGTGGACAGGAGCAGTCGATTCCAGCTTCTGTGGAGTGGGAATCGAACCCAATACTCTTTGGATCCCGAGTAAGACTATCATCGCTGAAAACAACTGGTGCACTCAACTTTATAGCAGCAGACTATGCCGAGCTACGATGGGCTTTGCTCTGCGTGCGTGCGTGGTTATGACTCAGTTGGAGAGGGTGCTCCTCGTGACTATGATCGCCGCCCTGAGATTAACTGAATACCCTTCATGAGCGAGGGTGCATCCTCGCACCAACCAAAACGTACCCTCAATTCTCAACTTTTTTTGGCGTTGAATGACGTTACGTTTACGTATACTATTGGTAGGAATTTTATACTCGCGCATTTTTGGAGCCATCCAGTCGTACTTATGTTTTATTTTTTAAGGGGCCTTCCAGAGGTGATCAAGTTTTGTCTTTGGAATGTGTTCGAGTGCTTCAGTTTTAGTACCGTCGAGAATCGCCGCTCCCCCCCCCCCCTTCCCCTAAAAATGTGGGTGGCCATGAGGACGGCACAGGAAGGGAGCAAACCAGTAGCTGTTCCCAAGGCACAGGCTTCACATACTCCTTATCACAAGTTTGCCCAGATACTTTGCCGCTGAATGCCACGAATATTACCTGTATGCTCTGGCGTAACAGCGCAATTTGGAATATAGAGCCGAAAGAGTATGTCTTCGTGCTTTATTACATCAACCACACAGATACAATAATAAAGGGTACCAACAAAATTGCATGGCATAGCCGGGATCAAAGAATATATATCAGCATACCTATAAAGCTGATTACGCGTATAAAATGAGTTCACGGATGAAAGGTCTGCAGGAAACGATGTAGTGTGACACCGACGGTTATGTCCTCGCTGCTCATGGTGCCCGGTATTCGCATGGTACAAGCCTAGTTTAATAAGCGCCGAGCACAAAGAAAGACGCAAACTGTGCCATAACGGTGGAAGATTTCGCGCTTACCGCACGTAGAACGAGAAAACGAGGAAAACTGGGAATCATCCTACCGAATAGCAACCACTGAAAGCAATTAGCGTGCGAGACGAAAACTGCCGCATTTTCACATAAGCAAGTTAACTTCGCATTATTCCCGGGTGCAACAGGGCATACGGCAAGATGGTTGCGATAAGAAACTGCTTCGTTGCCTGCTTCGTAAAACTGCTAGAATGGCTACAAAGCAATGCTGGCATGAAAACGCAGTCATCAAAAATAAGTGCAAGGAACAGGCTGCAATAAGGTTACAAATTTAGCATAACGCGTTTAGCGCGCAATTTCTGCTTACTCACAAAACGAGGCATTTCATATTTTGATCTAGCTTTTTTTGCAATACTGTCAAATTAGGCGTTAAAATAATTGAGGGTACTGCATGAAGTGTGCCTCGGTTGAGGAATGAGAAAGAAGTAGCAGTTGCTACTTCTGATGATCTTGAATCAAATGACACTTTGCCATGTCACTCAGGCGTGATATTGCCCCAAAACCTACAAAATTGTATTTGTTGCTTTTGGCAGCCGCCGGCATGCGGCCTTATCACTGTGATTCTGGATCGCGTATCAGTTCTGTATTCTTTGGTTGTTAGTGCTCGAGGTCGTAAGGAGCACCTTTATCAGTTTCGTTGTAGCGAAAGATGCGCCGAGATCTGTCTCGAAGGTTCCGAGCATTCGCTTTTATTTCTACAATATTTCATGTTGTGCTCGCAACAGCTTGCGACGTTCTCTATATTGTTCTGAGCAGCCTTTTTAAATTGAGCGTTGACGAGTGCGACGGGCATTTTTTGTTCGACGATCGACGAGCACGACTGTTGCTACCGCCGCCGCCAAGTTGCTTAGTTCTTTTGCCAGCGCAAGTCATCGTAATAAAGAGTTTCTTCAGTGCAATCACCGACTCTTCATTTGTGTCATTGACCTTGCCACCACTACGTGACATTATCAACACTTTTTAAGTCATTTTAAATAACCTGAAACGTTTTGTTAGGCGACCAGTGTGACGTCATCGCTTTTGGCAGCGCATCTTGAATTACATGATACTATTTTTTTCTTCTTGCTAGCTTGTGAGGGTGCATTTGTGGCAGTCTTAAAGTCTTCTTTATAAGCGCCAGAAGGTTCTCGCACAGCTTCCGCCATTACATGTTAGCAACGTTCCACGTGACACTCGCGGTAACATCGCATGTTCCACATCTAGCGCTATAAAAGAGGCTGGAGCTCATAACACTCACAAGGTTCGGTAACAGGCAACATAATTACCAAAACAAGTAGATAGTTGGGCAGCCGTCGATATAGCCGAGTTTGGATGCGATATTTGGAGGTCGCCGATTTGGTGCTCACCACTGGCACGCATTTTCTTCTGCTTTCTGTTTATGTTTCACCCTAAGCTGATTACAGTACTAATTTAGGTAATAAAACAGTAAGACTAAAATGAAAATCCTCTATGCTTCCCTTTGCGTCGCCGACTGCTGGCTTCTTTCCTTCGTGAATCACAATGAGCCCCTCACTTCCTCCTCAATTTTCTGCGTGATGCTAGAGAGGTTTAGTACTGCGTAGTGAGCGCTACGTACGCACAGCCCACGTACGTTGCGGAACGCTACGGCATGGTCTCGTACATGCCACAGAAAGACTTTTAGTAGGGCGGAAGCGCATACGTACGCAGGGGTCCGAAAGCTAACGCAGCAAGCGCAGTGGACTGTGTAATGCCATCTCGCAGCCCATCCAAAAACTGAATTTTCCAACGGCGGAGCTCCTGCTTCTTTGTTTTTCCGAGAGGCGAGAGATGGAACCCATGCTGCAAAGGTGCTGCTTTGGTTTGTCGTGGATGCAGAGGATGAGGATATAATAATACCTTTGACGGAATCGGGACACTACCCCTTTCAAACGTAGTAGAAAGCAAAAATTAACCATACAACCACGTGCAAAATTTAAATCCGAAGAAGCAGACCGTTTTTCCGAGAGAAACGATGTCATGTCAAAGCAGTTTTGTGACTTCACAGTGCGCCTATGATGTCATAATTCAGTGCAAAGCAACTGTGAACCTCGGAGAATACGCTGCGGAACTATACGAAGTCTCATTAGAGAGGCGGAGTATATTTAAAATGCCGCGAAACGTATGCCGTAGGGAGCATGGGAGCATGGGAAGTAGGGAGCATGGCCCATGGAAAAATATGCAAAGAAAACTTGCCAAAATAATTTCCTGCTTAGGCCAGCCCAAACGGTTAAAAGTTAGCGAATGCATTGAAGAAAAAATATGACAAAATATGCTACGGTGTTTTTGGAGCCAAACAATATTTAACGCGCCTCGATGAATCAGCGTTTTAAAGACCTACATACGCCTGAAATCTAGCTGTCTGCTCTTCTGAGAGCTTCAACGTTGCCTCTTAAATGCAGCCGCTCAAATGATACAAGCTTTTAAGCTGCAAGTAGTCATCAATCGGCACGAAAAACGAACCGTGCACAGCAGCAGACGACAAACAGTCCGTCTGCTTAAACGAATGTCGTTCGCAGTTGTCATCGTCGTCTGCGATCGAATAGAGCGTCGGCTACGCCGGCATCTGCTACCATGGATCGATCCCTTCTGACGTTTAAAAATGCTCTTTGGATGTAGTTTTGTCTGCGGGTTGCTTACTTTGAATTAATACACTTTGAAGGGCTAGTTCGTTCGTACTAATTGAACGAGTAAAACTGCGCGAAAAAGACGGGATGTAGCAAACACACAGGCACAAACAAGGCGCAGACTTCCAACTAGAGGCTGTATAAGCCAGCTGTTTCGTGAATAAAACTAGTTGGAAGTCTGCGCCTTGTTTGTGCCTGTGTGTTTGCTACATCCCGTCTTTTTCGCGCAGTTTTGCTCGTTCAATTACTTTGAATGATAGGTATATTAAGAAAATTTAGTACACACGGCAGCTGTATATGTGAAGCTTTCGCGATTGAGAGAAGCACCCAGCGCGTAGCGAGAGTGTATGCGGTATGTGTGGCTTCACAACACATATTTTAGCGATGTTTATAAATAGATTACCCGCAGAATAACTTAACATACTTTGTCACACATTTATTCAAAGCATTCGCCAACGTTTAATGATAAGCAGCCTTTATTGGTACTGTACTAAACGAGAACGATACTGCGGTAAGTTGTGTTCACATGTTTTCAAGGGCCTTACCAGCTCGTACCCATACAAGTCTCCCAGCGTTATACTTCGCCTTTGAAATCGCATTTCATATTTTCACAGTCTGTACTAGGATGTTTGTAGTTGCTCTATACAAAAAAAAATCATAGGTGCCCCCGTGAAGACATAAAAGAGCTTTGGAATCTTTCGCTTCTACATATTCTCATAGGTGGTAAGCCATTTCATCCCCAGTCTGCGGCGGGGTCACGAGCGCTCCATTTGTTTGTAAACACGGCGTCTGTCTATAGATGTAAAGCTCACGGGAAACTTGGTACTTACTGCTTTAGGTTTCAGCTATACTGGCGACGTAATACACCAGCTAGAAGTTGGAGCGTTCGCGCAGTGCATTCATAGAAAACAATTTGTGCGTTGCATAAGGCACAATTTGCAATACGCGCCCTCTACTGCAGAGCAACAAATGAATTAGAAGTTTTTACTTCTCGCGAAACGTCAAATCGTCTGCAATAAAAAGAAAAGAAACGAACGTGCTGCGTGTTTGCTGCTTATCATGCGCGGCTATATAGCCAAACGTGTCTGTCGAGCTTTCTCACAGCAGCACGCAGACGGTTTAGCGAACGCATGCAGAAGTAGGGAGTATGCAAGCAACGTATACGCTGTACGCAAGAATCGTGCTGCCTACGCAGGTCGCCTACGTACGCAAGGGTTCTGCGTATTCTTAGGTACGCAGTACTAAAACTGTCTACTGTTTTGTCACTAATGCTGGTGTGATGACATCACCTTTTGGAAGCCATCATAAATCGTGTGGCACTTTGTTATGTGACTCCAGTGCGTCTCCACCCCATCGCTTTTGCAAGCCGCCCTTTACAGCGGGAGCCTTCACTACTCCGTGGCTCCGGTGTGATGCCCATCACAATTTAGCACGTCATCGTAGATCATACCAATTTAATTTTGTGGAACTTCTTACAATGATTTACTAATGGCGTCACATGATTAGCATGACGTTGCGCATGACTCACGTGACATACATAAAGCGCTTCCTTTAACTTTGGGCCTCATGGCACATCATAATATCACGTGAGTAGTCTTAATTACATGACTTATTAAAACGTCATATGACTATTACGCTACTTGACAGCATTACAGTACTAACGAGGGTATACGATTGATGGGAGGACATACAGATTCGCACGAAGTTACGCTATGATTAACGGCTACCACTTACGGCGACATATGTGGCGGATAACTTCCACCGACGGCTTTTCCTTATCGTGAGAAAAATGAGCTTCGCGCCTTAAGGTATAAGGTCACTTTGAAAACATGTTTTTTGAAAAACAAAAAATCATTTTTGAATTTTATTTTATCAAATTACACATTCACTTCTGTATTATTGGCAAAAAATTATGCTGGTAACTAAAACCGTTCCAAAGATACAGCGAAATGTGCTACACCCTATTACATTTGCTAAACCGAAGCTGAAAATTTCGGTTTCCACATGCCGAAAAATATTTCCCTCCTTCGGCGGTGTTACCTTTTTTTGCACCATAACTTTTCAGTTTACAATCATAACTTTTTCTAAGCAAGTGTGTCTATGTTTGCTTTCATTTTAAGATAAAAGTGCTCGAAAGAGAGAAACATGATGTTTTGATAACGTGAGTTGTGTACCCTGAAGCGTTCCTGCGCAAATTGAAGAACCTGCAGAGTGCTTGCTCGGTTCCTCGTGTGGATCAACGATTTCACTTCGTTGTTTGCGTGCTTTACCAACATAGGCAAGGTTAGAGTGCAGAGGAGACTAAAGCGAAAGTTTGCCGGAAATAGACACACGAAAGTTGAAGTGGGAGATGAACCCAATCCCGTCCACATGAGTGCTACAGCAAAAAGCGCATTGAAACTCGGCGAAGTAGAGAAATACAATGACTGTAAATTTGATTCTACGCCAGAAAGAAGCAGGATAATTGACATTGGCATTCTCTCAAATGTTTTTTTCGTCGTTGGCGGGTCCAGAGCGCTTGAAAACATCCCTGAAACTTGCGGAGCGCTCCTATGCTGGTGTGTCTTGTGTGTTGGTTACTCTGTGCGTTGTATGTGTCTATGAGAACCATTTCTCCTGGTTAAAAAAGTCAGGGCATACAGTGGAGAACCATGTTCGACTTGTACATGCAATGCGATAGCTAGGAAGTGGGCATGAGGGTGTGAAAACATTTTGCAAAGTTATGAATATACCTCCACCCCCTTGGAATTCTACTTACGATAAAATATACTTGAAGTGTCTGACGCTGCAAAGGAGGTTGCATCGAAGTGAATGACTGATGCAGCAGCTGAGGTGCAAAAGGCTGTCAAGAGTATTAAGTGCGGAGTGTCAGGGGATGGCAGATGACAAAAATATGACCACTCTTCATTGAACGCCTGTGTGTCTTTGATATCTGTGGATACAAGAAAAATAATTCATGTGCAAACTTTGTCCAGCACATGCAAGTCATACAAGATCAATAGTAAACTGAGTTGTACTTACAGTGAATTCCTGGAATTGAACCACACGACTTGCGATGCCAACCGCACAAACACCTCCGGTGATATGGAGCCAGTCAGACATTACAGCATGTTTGAGAAGTGAAACACGACGCGCGGTTTGAAATATGTGCAGTACTACGGATATGGAGACTCCGAGTGCTACATGACAGTAAAGGATATTCAATCACCAAATAGCATAAAAAATTTGAATGCATGGGTCATGTCCAAAAACGGATTGGCTGCTGGCAAAGAAAGCTTTAAAAGAGAGTGCGTGGATTAGGTGGCAAAGGAAAATTGACTGATGGGCTCATGATCGCCTTCAAAATTACTATGAAATGTCCATCAGAGCCAACGTCGGAAACCTTGCAGGCATGAAAGAGCAAACGCTAGCTGGTTTGTCCTCTGCAGTTCGACGGGACGACGATCCAATGCATGGGCTATGCCCTGTAGAATCAGGCAGGTGGTGTGCTTTTAACCGAGCTAAAGTGGCTGGCCAAAGCAACTGACTTTAAAATGGCGTTCTGAACAGGATAAAGACTGCGTACCTTTATTCAGACGAGCTCCCCAAAAAATGCTTACATGGCAAGAAAAAGAATGCCAATGAATGTTTCTACAGCGTGTTCTGACAAAGGGCACCCAAAGGTGTTTTTGTCAGTCGGCCAACACTGAAGTTTGGCTTGTATGATGCCGTGTTCCATTTTAACAGTTGTAACAGAGGGACGCTGGATGTCTTGGAATACATTGGTATCGAGCCTGGACGCCAGACAATGAAAGCTTGCTTGACAGGGGACCAATACGTCTACCAATGCCGCAAGAAACGCAAGGAAAGAAAAAGCGAGCAGACGCACAAGCGAAAGACAATACAGAAAAAACTGAGAAGGACCTGAGCTACAAATGTGGTGGATTTTAACCTTCCTGGATATTGCTGTTCGACATATGCAGCTGTATCAAATATTTTTTGTTGTTTTTCTCGAAATTTGCTTTTCTGCTGTTTCATCTTGTGCGAACATTCTTAACTTTTTTCCTAAAATATACTTTTTAGCGAAACTTTGAACACTCATTCTTGGGATATCAGGTTGTGCAGCCAACTACAGTAAATAAAATTGTGTGATAAGATTGCTAATTGTGGCATTTGGTTTAAAAACTATGCTTGCTGAACACCGTTGTTTTTGGTAAAATTGTATATAAGCTACAATTGATGATATCTTAAATATTTTAGTTCATTGCACAGCTGATGGCTTTATGCACATAAACTGGAAAATAACGTTTCCTTGTGGTTTCAGGTAGAACGAAAGGAAGAAGATGGTTGGCACGGTATGAAGAAGAACTGAACAAGGGTAAACGGGGTACGCCTCCGTTCGCAGATGAGCCAACGTTTCGTCAAGTGGACTTGTCTTCGTCTGGTCATAGCGATCATCACTGCCAGGGGTTTAAATACGCTTTTTCTCCGAAGAAGAAAAGCTGGGGAGGGGAAAGTGGGTGTGAAAGAGTGGGGAGGAGAGGATGGGAGAGAAGAAAGTGGGTCATGAAGTGAAAAAAAAAAAATCTTCAGTATGTACTTATCAGCCATGGAACCAGGGATTCTGTGGCCTGCAAAAGAAGTAAAAGATGCAGTACCAGGAAAAACTACAATGCCGGGTGAGTGATTATTCACCACTGAAGCCGGTTTGGTGCAGATACACCTTACAAAGGGACAGGCTACGCAAAGTGCCCTGATAAGGCATATATCTAGGGGGACAATTCTTAAAAGGAGGGTGTAGGGGGGGGGGGGAGAGTACTAAGTCACAGGATAATAACCGCATAATGAAAAAATAATAATAATCTTAAGTATGTATCTCAAACTGGAAACAGAGATCCTGTAGCCTACAAAAGAAGTAAAAGCGGCAGTATCAGGAAAAAATCACAGTACCGGGTAAATGATTAGTCAGCACATAGGCGGGTTTGGTGCAGATACACCTTACAAAGGGAGGGTTTACGAAGGGCCCTAATAAGGCATATATCTAAAGGGGACAGGGGAGAAATACAAAGTCACAGGATAATAACCGCACAGCGAACCACAACTAACATGAAAAAAAAAGAAATAAAAAAGAATAATAATTTTAGATTTTAGGAGTAAGCATTGTAAGCAAGGATTCCGAGACATTGTAAGCAAGGAATATTTGTAGGACAGGCGACACGGCTTAGAAGAATATGTAGCGATGATATTAACTACCTGAACGAACTACATTCATTGAAAGCAACACTAATCCAGAGAAACTATCCTTAATATGGCCCTCGAAAAAGCAAGCACTTTAAACCGCAACGATGTGCTCACGAAACGACCAAAGGCCAACACTGAACGCCAGCCTTCTTTTGTAACTAAATACTCCAATGCCTTTCCAAACATAAACAATATTCTGCGGAAATACCATTCCATGCTAACGTAAAATGAACGCCTCAAGAAAATATTTCCGGAGGCACCAAGGGTAACATACAAACGTAACGCAAACCTCAGAGATATTCTAGTACATTCTAAACTCGACAACAAGCATCCAACACAATCACACCCTTGCTCTCGACCTAGATGTAAGACGTGCAGTCATATACAAAAAGACACCACGGTTAAAATCAACGTAAGCGATTTCACTTTTCACATAAAATCAGGCTTTAACTGCACATCTTCAAACGTTATGTAAGTTCTAGAATGCTCCTTCTGTCATAAACAGTACATCGGAGAGGCAGGAGAACCAATGAACATACGGCTTAATGGACATCGGGCAGAAGCAGGCAAAAACCTCCCGAAAGCAGTTTCCCAGCATTTCAATCTGGGATACCATAAGTTCGAATAAATTAAATTATACATTCTTCAGTCAGGTTTTAAATCAGCAAGGGACAGAAAATATAGATAGGCGTATCTAATTCATAAATTTAGAACATTGGAACCAGCAGGAATAAATATATCTAAGGGAACGTTAGAAACCCTTAGGTATATTCCCTTTCCATCATAACTATTCCGGAAAACAACTTCACATAGCGTTAATTGTACAATTTATTCACAACGCATGTACACCCTATTCCCTTCTGCAATAGCATAACCCTACATTATCCTCTAAACACATTTCCTCCTTATCACTTGTTGCTTGAATTTGTCCTCAAACATTTCTTTTATTATTATTTTTTATTTCGTTTTTTTCTCATGTCAGTTGCGGTTCGCTGTGTGGTTATGATCCTGTGACTTTGTATTTCTCCTCCACTCCTCCCCCCCCCCTTGCCCCCCCTTTGCAGAAAGATTTAAGAATTGTCCCCCTTAGATATATGCCTTATCAGGGCCCTTCGCAAACCTTCCCTTTGTAAGGTGTATCTGCACCAAAACCGCCTAAGTGGTGACTAATCATCTACCCGGTACTGTGTTTTTCCTGGTACTGCCGCTTTTACTTTTGTAGGCCACAGGATCTCTGGTTCCAGGTCGAGATACATACTCAAGATTATTATTATTTTTCACCATGCGGTTATTATCCTATGACTTTGTACTCCCCCCTACCCCCTCCGTTTAAGAATTGTCCCCCTAGATATATGCCTTATCTCACCGTATTTTATAGAAATTCCCGCCTGCTGTACCCTCCTCCGCATAAATATCTTCCCAAAAGCGACCAGGCATTCTGGTGCAGACTTCAGACGGCCACAGTCATGACCACTTTCCTTCTCTCTATTATAAACCGTGGCGAAACCTCTCCTCACTGCCACTTGTGTCCTAGCACCAGAGCCGACTTTACTCACGTCTTCCTGAACTGGTCGAACAAACCCAAGCCCCCTTGGCAAGGGCCAAGACATCAGGAGCGATGGGAGGCTGCTCTGCGCAGCTCGCTGCCGGAGGTACAGCTTCTGACAGTGAGCTGGGCCCGAGGGGTCGCCGAAGCTCAAAAGCGCCCGGCCATCTAGAGCGGCCTGAGGGTCCATCGTCGTCCTGCTCCCTCACTTCCCTTTACCCCCCCCCCCCCCCCCCCCCCCCCCCCCCCCCCCCCCCCCCCCCTCCCTCACTTGGTTCTTTTTTGAATCATTAAAGTTGCTACCTACCTACCTTTCCTGGTACTGCCGCTTTTACTTCTTTTGGAGGCCACAGAATTCCTGGTTCCATGGCTGATAAGTACATACTGAAGATTTTTTTTTCACTACTTGGCCCACATTCACTCACCCATCCTCTCCTCCCCACTCTTTCACACACACTTTCCCCTCCCCAGCTTTTCTTCTTAGGAAGCAAAATTGTATTTAAACCCCTGCCAGTGATGATCGCAATGCCCAGACGAAGACAACTCTTCTTGTCGAAACACTGGCTCATCTGCGAACTGAGGCGTACCCCATTTACCCTTGTTCAGTTCTTTTCCTTGTGGTGAGGTTTATATGAGGCATTACTGCTGACATGGGATGCAATATTAGTACATTTTCGACAAAAAAATTAGAAAAAAAATGTTTAGTACTCTTATTAAAATACAAGAAACACAATCTTTAATATAGATCGTTAATTTCCTCTTTTTATTCGATACCACAAACGTTTTTTTTAGAAGTGGCCTCGTACATTAAAAAAGCTTGCTCGAATGTTTCCCCCCTTCCTAGCCTATGGCTAGGCTGCAGTCGCGGAAAACCTTTTTTTGGTCTAGCCTTCTTTACCTTTGCGTCTTGGGGCTTGTTGGGAGCGTCATGAGTGAAGACCGCATCATAAGCATTCTCACATTTTAAACATATATGGTTTTAAATAAAGAATAAAATAGAGTAGAGCCCTCATTTCAGCTCTGATATTGTCGCTTTCTGCTTTATATTCTGCTTTATTGATTATGCGAAAGCGTTTGACTGCGTAGTTCACAGCAGATTGTGGCAAGCTCTCCAAGAGATGGGAGTTCCAATTCACCTCATCTGTCTCCTCAGGAACCTGTATGAAGGGCAAGAGGCCACAGTCAGAACTGGGCATAGTCTTACTGATTGGTTTCCGATTGAGAAAAGGGTGAGGGAAGGCTGCATACTGTCGCCCTGCCTATTTAACCTATATGCAGAGTGCATCATGAGGAAGGCCGGTCTGGACGAGTCTTCAGCTGGAGTGAAGATTGCTGGAAAACGTATCAACAACCTTAGATATGCGGATGATACCACTTTAATGGCAGAAAGTGAAGTGGAACTCAAGAGACTTCTGATGCGCGTACAAGAAGAGAGTGAGAAGTTTGGGCTTAAACTGAACATTAAAAAGACAAAGATCATGGCGTCTTGCCCTATCAAGTCCTGGAGCATCAATGGACAAGAAGTGGAAGCTGTGACAGATTTTCTGTTCTTGGGCTCCAAGATTACCTCGGAAGGAGACTGCAGCCATGACATTAGGAAACGCCTGCTTCTGGGAAAGAGAGCAATGGTTAGCCTTGTCCGCCTAGTAAAGAGCAGAGACATTAGTCTGCCAACCAAGATCCGTATAACTCGTGCTATGGTCTTCCCAGTTGTGATGTATGGATGCGAGAGTTGGACTGTGAAAAAGGCTGACCGCCGAAGAATTGACGCGTTTGAATTGTGGTGCTGGCGAAGACTATTGAGAGTTCCTTGGACTGCCAGAAGATCAAATCAGTCGATATTGTTGACCATAAACCCTGACTGCTCATTGGAGGGTCAAATTCTAAAGTTAAAGCTCAGCTACTTTGGTCATCTGATGAGAAGAGAGGAGTCGCTGGAGAAAGATTTGATGTTGGGAAAGGTTGAGGGTCGCTGGAGAAGGGGTAAGCAGCGAACGCGATGGTTAGATGGCATCCTCGAGGCACTGGAGATGAAGTTGTGTGATGTTAAGAAGATAGTGAGAGACCGGAAAGCGTGGTGTGACATGGTCCATAGGGTCACGAAGAGTCGGACATGACTGAATGCCTGAACTGAACTGATTGTCGCCGAATAGAACGCATAAAATATAGGAACTTACGAAGGGTAGGCCTCCACTTTAAACGCTTTCTTTTCTTAATAGAGGAGACAGGGCAACAAGTCCGGGCGTTTACTATATACTCCGTTTCATACATCAAGGTCCTAGAGCTCTTGTTTGCGCTCTCCGCATCCGCGATGAAAAATAGTGCCTGCTCTTGACGAAAGGAAGTAATAGTTATTTTGTCTGCAAGCCTAATACATCTTACATTTACCATCAACTTCATATGGAGCACCTTTTTTAGGGAGAAGAGATGGGATTCGGTGAATTTGTACGCTTTTTATGTCGTTTTCGTTCGTGTCGCGTTTTCACTGCCCCGCAACCTTACCAGCTGTGCGACTAGATGGCGCTGGCAGTGCCCTCCGCGCTGCGCATCTCTTTTCGAGAAAATAGTTCTGCGGTGCGAATTTTTACTATAAGATCCTCACTGCGAAAATGTCTAGGCATGCGAAGCAAGTTATTGCAAGTGTGTATGCTCGGAATAGAGCCCGTTTCCGCAGGAACCACTCGGCCACAAAACGAGCGCATAGTGATACGCCTCCGTTTTTTTTTTCTTGCGGACTACTCGCGTAGCTTTCGCTGCGTTGTACCTGATGTATGAAACGGAGTATAGCTATTCTGACTGATTCACAAGACGCTTCCCAGGGTCCATCAACAGTAGACTAGGCAAAAAGCTGCTACGACCTTGAAGGCCGGCGCGAGCGCATTGATAAACACAACATAGTTTGGGCTCAGGGCCCGACAGCATTGCTGGGAACCCCTAATCTGATCTCATTATAGTTCGAGGCTATGCAAACCGAGTAAGGCCAGAGGCCGAAGAGACCGAGGTGGTGGCCTTTACTTACGGAGCCATTTGGCGCATTTCCTGGGGACAAGAAGATGGTATCCTCCCCCCCACAAGATGTTAAGCATGGATCAGTTAGTTTCATGGCGGCAGCTACGAACAAAATCTTATCCCAGTCTTTCGATATACAACACCCCACCATATACAGAAGCACTTGTCCCTAGTGCGGAGAGAAGCGCACACTTTACCATACAACATAGGCATGTGCTGATAATCATCAACGCCATTCCGGATTAGCTGGAGGCAGCACTGTCCAGCGGGGACTCCGAAGACCAGCTTCGTAGCCAGTAGGATGTCTTAGCAGCAGGGCGGCGACTGTTGAAACCACCCATTCGCCTAGCGACAGCCAAGGCCCATCGCAGATGGACACGTATCTTCTGACTAGCGGGCCAACGATAGACAACGCTGTCTGTGCTGAAAACTGCAGGTTCCGCTGTTCCTATTTCTTTCCATCGCGATAGTACACATATGAACGTTGCTTTTTCGATTAAAGTAATAAGTACACGTTAATGATTCTCGGTTTCAACTTGCCCATTGATATCCATGTTGACTACTGACGGAAACAAAACCATCAGAACACATTAAAAATAAACCTTATTTGTCCGTAACAAGCCAGATTACACCCATGGCGTGCCACTTTTGTTTTACTTTTCTAACGTGTAACAACAGTTAGTGCCCGCGGTCCCTTTGCACGGCGTATCGCCTTTGCCAAAATAATCAGGTTGTTCTGAAGGCCGCGGAAGCGGTCGCGCGGCCATGTGGCGGCGTTGCGCTCGGTGGCGCTGGTCGGTGCTCGCGAGCTCCTAGGGTACAGCAGCTAACGTAGCTTTGTACAACGCTTAGGAGAGGCCTTGACGTCACGTTTTGGCACCGCGACTGGACGCTGCATTGTCTCTCCTCCTTCTTTACCCTCCGTATCTTCTTTCTCCGTGACGTTCACGTACCTCGGGCCCTTAGCAACGCTGTTGCTAGTGGCCCGAGTTTTCATAGCAACAGCGATGTCGTTGCTAATGGCCAGACATGCTTAACTCTAAATTTTGACGTCACTTCCTCCACTTTCTTCAATGCACTGGGAATGATAAGGGCCTTATATTAGTTTTTTCCTTCCTCCATGGCACCCGGACGCGACATTCCGTTTTCAGCCCAGATTAGCGCGGACGCTGACGTCATCGTCGCCGTCACGCGACGTCAGTTCCTTCGTTTTCGGTTGCCGTGGCAACAGCTACGAGTTCCAAAGTGCATATGGCGTCACGCATGTTCGTCGTCTGCCTCGGACAGGAGGAATGGGGTTCATTTGGCGTCGGCGTACCAGCAACGATGAACGACACGCACACGACGCACAACGCAGCAAACAGCGTGCTTGCAGCTGTTGATGGGTCTCACAAGGTGAGTATGTGACTAAAGCGTGTGCTTTCCGGCTCGAACCTAGTTTTTGTGTAAGCGAGATTTGAGAAATTCCAGTATCTTACGCTGACGACATAAATACATGCGAGAATAACCAACTAGTCTGTGTTAGGACCTTTCGAAATCAATAACTCTGATGGCAAACATTGTCCCGTTTATGGGCAAGCCGCCGTCAAGGGGTCATCGCTCACTAGAAAGTCGCAAAGTGTTGTATTATAAGTTAAACCGTTTTTCGCGGCGTTGTAAACAAGGCTGCTGGTATATAATGCGGGATGAACATACAATTTCGAGAAATGCACGAAACTTTGAGGCGCAGTTGTTTCAGCCTTTCGTGAAGCGACTATGTGTGCAATGAAATACTGCTGCGACACTGGCGCCTCATTTAATTCACATGCGCGATCCAAATTGTGGTTCAGCTGCAGCGCGTTGTTGCGGAGTGTTCTATGGAGAACGCGGAGCTGTTTACCGCAAGTAATGTCATTTAAAGACAGAGCCTGGAAATGACACTGTGCTCTGTATTAATTGCACCGCTGCTTGATAGTAGCACTGAACTATGTATAGCGCAAATACATTACTACTATATCAATTTATTTATTTATTTATTTCACCATGTACATCATAGGAACTCCTGAGTAAAAATCTTGAATGGAACTCAAAATGGTGCATTCTAGATAATAACTGCATGTGTTGTGTGCCTGTTAATTGAGCTAAATTATCGCTGTTAACTGGGGGACTCATGTTGGTTAGAAGTTTCCGAAACAGTGTCTTGTACGGAAGCCCTCCAATGAATGCATTAATGAATCCTAAATTACAGTGTTCCTTGCTCAGAACAGCGGTTACAGTTCATGGGATGGTCATGGTGTCGGTGACAAGATTGATCAGCCTGCTCAAGAAAACGGTGTGACACTAATGACAACAGTGACTCATTCTATTGTATTGCTTTCAGGCATTGTACATCCCACATTGTTCTGAATCCCAAGGCATGCTGCTAAGCTTGTTACATAGGGCTCTAAGCTACTATAGGGCAGGGGATCTGGGTTTGATCCTGGCCGTATGCAGTGCGAACCTGTATGTATGATATCAGTACACATCAAAGAACCTCAGTTGGCTGAAATTATTCGAAGCCCTTCTTTGCGGCGTGTCCCTCATAGCTTGAATCGCTATAGGGCAATAATTAAACCCCATTATAAGGCCAACTCGTTGCCAGCTTTATGGGTATGTCACCGGAAGGTCTACTGTGGACATCTTCAGTAGGGACATTCTGCATCCACAGTACTACACCGAAACAGCAGAGCCTAACTTAAAAAATATTGAAGAAAATACTCCTGAGAGGCCCCTATCAGAAAACAAGTCAGTAAAGCTTATCAATTCCTACTATACATCGTCATTGTGCTAGCATGTTAGCACTCACGGGACAAGAATGCGCAGCTGATAGTTACAAGCTGTGAATATTATATAACGTTGGTATTGTTGCCGTAAAATTTGATCAGGCAGCAAGGCAAGTGCAGCTATACATTGTGCCTCATCACATTTGTGTACCAGGTGCTTTTTTGTTATATGATGTACAGCTCCAGCAGTGCAGGCCAGAGCAGGAGGAAGCACACTGGTCGAGTGTTTTATTCAGTCAAGTTTCACCGAAGGGGGCATTTTCGAAAAGGGTACAAGTTAGAGAATTTGTGGGTCATGCTCTGCCGCTATATCAATGTGTGTGGCTGCTCAAGTTAGTGATGAATACTGAACCAAGATTGCCGGACAAATCGCAAAGGTTGGAAGACTGCTATCAACCAAGTGCACATGTTTCTTGAGCATGATTAAATGCATGTGAAATGAGCAAACACACAAATAAAACAAAATCCTGTCTTTTATGTATCAAGCTGGGCAACGTTCTGGTGAAAGGAATTGAAGGTCTGGTAATGCAAGATGCCATTTGCATCGCCCTCAATGGCGCCCTGTTTCAACAATGTGATGTACGCTGAGGTACTACTTCAATCCATGGACATAGAAAATTTCATAGGTATGCATTATTACATATGAAGACTGAGGTGGTATCATGCATTAACAAATCTTTAATTTCTTTGTTGTGCCACGAGATTGATTATCTTTATTCATGATTGGCAAGTGCCTGGTGTCTTACTCTCGGTAGTCATCAGTTTTTTTTCTGAATTTCTTCTTTGATAGGCATTTAATGTGGTAACACAGTAAATGGCTTTGGTTAGTATCATTTGGCGCCAGGTGCATTGCCTCAGATGCTATGGCTAAGCGAGTGACTTGTTTAGCCTTTGCCTAACCGTGACCGGCTGACAAGCAGGAATGTGTACAGAACAGTTAACATGTCATGATTGGCTGCGTGTTATTCCCTCGACTTGTTTTATTTCCTTCTGTGTTGTGTGCCCATTGCAACGGTAGTCTTTAGCATGAGCAGGATTTGCGATGCAGTATTGCTGATGTTCACAGTGCTTAGCCAGTATTTAAAGCACACAGGAAAGCGAAGGAAGAAAGCGGTCCATCGGCAGTGCGGGGGATGCATCTCATGTCCTTATCGACAATCTGATACTCTTAATCAAGGGCCTGCAAAAAAAAGTTTCATCGAAGTCTTGAGAGCTGCAGTATTATTGTAAAGTGGTGGGAAATTATTAAAAGCTTAAAAGTAAAAAAAGGCTCACTGGCCCGCATGATAGGATGTCCTGGCAAATCCAGTTTTGCACATCTTCTGTTGGTGCGCAGTACTAAATTTCATTTCATTAGAGACCCTAAAAGAGATAGTAAAATAAAAAAATACATATCCACAGTTGCAGGAAAGCTTTTACGTCTGCAACGAAGTGATGTGAGGAAATGAGTATAGCAACATTGTCTGGAATGCCGTTCCAGTCTGTATACAGATATCGCACAATGTTAGCGAGGAGCATGTCTGGAACCTTACTTTCCTAAGTTTGTTTGGCTTTTGCTGTTTGCTTATAATATAAACTAGATGGAGATAGCACCCAAATATATCTAGACTTCCAGATTTGTTATAAGGTGGAAATGTCTGTGCGTTGTCTTTCTTCTGTCTTTCATCCTAGCCTTTTGCACTACCTCTGCCACGATTCCAGACTTGGTTCGAGGACTGGCACTGGAACTTTGTCTGGGTCACTGCAGCTGATGCCTCACTGCATGACCAACCCTCGTGCTAAGATAGTGGTGAAAAAGAAGATGGAACAGTAAGGGGCTAGTCCACCTGACTTGTTCCTGTCGGCTGAAGGAATGTAGTCATAGGACACTTGTCCTCCAGTGCCAGCTCATGGCAGGTGCTAACACTGAGCTGCTGAGGAAGGAGCTGCCAAAGGCTCAAGAGCTTGATACTTGCAGAACACGCCTCGGTAGCCTGCCCAGTAGCTGCATGCTTAGAGATCAGCTGGTACCAGGTAGCTTACAGTACAGGTGGATTTGGGCATACGGTATGCTGCAACTTCATTATGAGGCATGCTTTATTGAAGAGATTTCAGGCACGCAATGGAGCAGATGCTCGAGACCTTGCTTTATGGGATAATTCTCTATGGTGTACTCATGTCTTGATCAGCAGTTGAGTTTGAAAATACTGCTACCAGTTATGTGTCACAAATTCGACCAGTTGTATGCTTGTGAAACATTAGGCTTATATCTTTCAATGTTATGACTGTTGCCTCAGAATAATTGATAATGAGCCCTGTATGGTACGTAGCATGGAGTCATTATCAATTATTACAGCATTAGTAGATATCTGTACTAATAATGTTTTGAATGACTGCGCCTCAACCTTGCGAACGTAGCCTGAATTGGTGTATCTCTAGGAATCTCTTTTTGTATCTCTAGCTCTAGAAAGAGCTAGAGCAGAGGAGCTCCGTTGCTTGTTCTAATTGCTCTGTTTCCTTTGCATCAGTATATGCATATAACATGAATGGCATATTTGTGAGGGCATTATGATAATCATGTATAATTAGACAACTTGTCCGAGTATCCACACCTGCGAGTGGATTTTTTTTGCAACGAATTTCAATCCTTACAATCACAAACCACTGGTTAAAAATACACTATTTTTGCTGAGCGTCTTTCACAGGTGTCACACATCTCAAAATAACACCTTGAGGGGCAAGTTGGGGCTGCATAGTACCCAGAAATATGGCGCAACAAACACAATCACATGAGAAGAAAAACAACATAGGCACACACTACCAACTGTCATATTGATCTGAAGACACACTTCCTCTTCACCACTCATCCTCTTCTACACCCAAGTACATCTTCCTCACACACCTCTTTTTTTACCTAAGAAATAGTAGCACTTTCTTCCCCACAGAACATAAACATTGTCCAAGCATGACAGTCACCAATTCTACACTCAAGTACACCTCCACACCCCTTTTCGTTGTCCAGCAGCTAATACCGCACTCGTCCCAGCGTAACACAACCATCATCCAAGCAGGACAGTCACAAAGTCCACCACATAGTCACACACTAGCAAACAACCACCACACATGTGCAGTAAGACATGTCCATTCAAAAACACTTCACTTGTGAAGTCCCTATGTAAAGAAAAAACTGTAACCTGCCCAGCATGTCTAGCAAGCAATGAAGTACATGAGAATGAGAAGTACATGTACTTCAGGGAAAGAAGGATCAATAAACAAACATGGCCACTATACACGAGAGATGTCAAAGAATAACAACTTTAAGCCCGATAATAACTCGATTTTTTCCTTTACTCAAGAAGATTCCTCAATAAAAGTAAATTATTTCCTGCGTAAACACAGCGAGGCCTCACTAACACGTCTTGTTTCTTAAAATTTCGCGGGCCCCCATCTTGTCCCGACTGTTCCCTAAAATATTAAGCCTGCTAAGCAGTGGCTCACACTTGCACTTCTGAGAGTGCAGGGATAAATTTGACCGCTTCCCATTTTCTATGGACTTCTCATGTTCCCTTATTCTATCATTGATACATCTTCCAGTCTGCCCTATATATACTTTACTGCATGTCAGTGGAATCTCGTAAACCACTCCCATCACACATCCAATAAAACTCTTTACATGCTTCTTATCGCATTGTGCTTTCTTTCTCCTCCCTATTAATGCACACAAACCACCCAGTTTTTTTTTTGGCGCAGAAAACACAACTGGCACCTCGCACCTACCTGCCACCTTTTTCAGGCAGTAAGACGCTCTATGAATATCAGGTATTACTTGTTGGCGTTTATTTCTCAACTTATCTACATTCCCTCTTTTCCCTTTAATTTTCTGAAGCAGTGTCTCTGCTACCGCACATGTAATCGTAACCGGAAAACCGGCTACCTGAAGCCTTTGTAATTGGTTATTGAAGCTATCCTTAGCCATATGTTCACATGATTTTAACAGGGCCGGCTCTAAACAAAGGGAAGCATTCGCTCTTTTAACAGTTTTTGAATGGGCTGAACCTTATGGAAGTAGCTCTTTTTTAGCCCTGGGAAAATACTTCCAACACACTTCCCATCACAAATTTTTATATTAAAATCTGGAAACTGCAACTTGTTGTCCACAGGTACTTCATGGGTAAAAGCAAGTCCTTTTCCTTGTATCGTAAAAATAGAAAGGACACGTTCCACACATTAAATCACTGCAGAGTCCTTATCCAAAGTGAATAAAAAATCATCAACATACCTAAATATTTTAAAACATGAACCATTAAGGGATGCATAAATTGCTCTGTCGACAGAAGATAAAAAGATGTTATACAGGACTGGGGCTACGTATGACCCTATATAAATGCCCCTTCTCTGCACATAAATATCTGTCCCAAACGGCACATCTGTAGACTTAAGGTAAAACTCGAGTAGGGAAAGAACATTGTCAACATTGACACCAGCAGAGTTCTGAGAATCCATAGTGCCATTACGTTCAATACATTCCCACACCGATTCAAACAATTCTAAATGCGGCACCGAATAGAACAAATCCTCAACATCAATAGAAAAAAGGTACCCAAGATTGGTATGACCTTTTAAAAAATGGACCACTTCAAAAAAAGTCTTAACAGCAAAGGGATCATCAAACTCCAAACCTTTCAAATGTTTAAGAAGATACCAGCTGATCTGCTGTTGCCACGCATCACGTTCACTCACAATACATCTGAAAGGTGAGTCCGGTTTATGAGTATTAACAGTGAAGAACACATCCAAGCAAGCCTTCTTGCAATCACTGATCCCCTTTGCCAACCTGGTTAGCTGCATATTATTACATAACGCAATAGCTTTTGGTCTGCTAACTTTCTTCTTCACTTTAACAAAATGTTTCCTAATTGCGACTGTCGCCTTCAATTCAAAAGTCCAGCAGGTAGCACAGCAAAACCCCCTTCATTGTCCATTTGAAGTAATCGAACATTATTCCTTTCAAAAAACGTCACCACTTCTGCAGTACATTCCTTCGGTACCAGGTCCTTCTTCCAAGACTTCCTCAGGATACCATCAAACCCATCCAGTAAGCATTGGTCCTGATCTTCACCAGCTTTATCTGCTATATTTATGTTCAAGGACAGAAGCTCACAAGCTGGAATCTTGGGCGGTACACTATATTTCGGGCCCTTCTTTAGGGTATCAGCAACTTTTTCTGGAATAGAGATATCCCCCAAAACAACCAGCTGTCTAGGCTTTGCGTTATGCTTTTCCATTTTTCTTGGCAGCAAAGCCACATTACGTAGCCACAAAACTTCTGATGTCTGGGTCATTAGACGCCACGTCTCCTTTAATTTTCTTTCCGCAACCCCCGCAGGGTGTAATGCGTAACATATAATACGAATCCAGTCTTTAAAAATCCGAATTTGCATCCATAACTCTGATTTCAAAATTCGGCAAATCCTCCTAACGTGCCCAACAAACGGTTGAATAACACCGAAAAAACCACTCACTTCTGCTGGAACTTATTTCTTGCGCAAACAGAAAGTAATGCCTCTTGCCGGCATATTGAAGAAGCGATGCGAGCGATGAGCACATGAACTTGGCCTAGGTAGGATCAAAAACGCATAAAAGGGCCCACAGTGAGCAGAATAACCTTCGATTACTTCAAACGGACAAAGAAGGGGGTATTGCTGTGCTACCAGCTGGACTCGTTGAAGAGAAGGCGACAGTTGCAATTAGGAAAATTTTTTTTAAATTGAAGAAGAAAGTTAGCAGATCAAAAGCTATTGCGTTATGTAATGAAATGCAGCTAACCAGGTTGGCAAAGGGGATCAGTGATTGCAAGAAGGATTGCTTGGATGTGGTTTTCACTGTTAAGACTGTAAACCGGGCTCACCTTTCAGATGTATTGTGAGTGAACGTAATGTGTGGCAACAGCAGATCAGCCCGTATCTTCTTAAACATTTGAAAGGTTTGGAGTTTGATGATCCCTTCGCTACTAAGAGTTCTTTTGGAGTGATCCATTTTTTAAAATATCAAACCAATCTTGGGTACCTTTTTTTATTGATGTTCAGGATTTGTTCTATTCGGTGCCGCATTTAGAATTGTTTGAATCGGTGCGGGAATATATTGAACGTAATGGCACTATAGATTTTCAGAACTCTGCTGGTGTCAAAGTTGACAATTTTCTTTCCCTACTCGAGTTTTACATAAAGTCTACTGTTGTGCCGTTTGGGGCAGATATGTATGTGCAGAGAAGGGGCATTTGTATAGGGTCATGCGTGGCCCACTCCTATGTAACATCTTTTTATCTTCTGTTGACAGAGCAACTTATGCATCCCTTAATGGTTCAGGGTTTAAAATATTTAGGTATGCTGATGATTTCTTAGTCATTTTGGATAAGGGCTCTGCAGTGATTCAAAGTGTGGAACGCTCCTCTCTATTTCTACGATACCAGGGAAAGGACTTACTTTTACCCATGAACTACCTGTGGACAACAAGTTGCAGTTTCCAGATTTATATATAAAAATTGTGATGGATAAGTGTGTTGGAAGTATTTTCCCAAGGCTAAAAAAGAGCTACTTCAATATATTTCAGCCCATTCAAAGACTGCTAAAAGAGCGATTGCTTCCCTTTGTTTGGAGTCGGCCCTGTTAAAATCATGTGAACATATGGCTGAGGATAGCTACAATAACTAATTACAAAGGCTTCAGGTGGCCGTTTTTCCGGTTACGATTACTTGTGGGGTAGCAGAGACCCTGCTTTAGAAAATGAAAGGGAAAAGAAGGACTGTAGATAAGTTGAGAAATAAACGCCCACAAGTAATACCTTATATTCATAGACTGGCGCACTGCCATGAAAAAGGTGGCAGGCAGGTATGAGGTGCTAGTTGTGTTTTCTGCGTCAAACAAACTGGGTAGTTTGTGTGCATTAATAGGGAGGAGAATGAAAGCATAATGCGACAAGAAGCATGTAAAGAGTTTTATTGGATGTGTGGTGGGAGTGATTTACGAGATTCCAGTGATATGCGGTAAAGTATATATACGGCAGACTGGATGATGTATCAATGATAGAATAAGGCTAACATGGGAAGTCCATAGAAAAGGGGAAGGAGCAAAATTTACTCTGCACTATCAGAAGTGCAAGTGAGAGCCATTGTTTAGCAGGCTAATATTTTAGGGAAAAGTCGGGACAAGATGGCCCGCGGAATTTTAGAGGCGTTCTGGATACAGAAGAAAAAAGGCATATGTGTTAATGAAGCCTTGCTGTGTTTACGCAGGAAATAATTTACTTTTATTGGGGAATCTTCTTGAGTAAAGGAAAGAATTGAGTTTATTATCTGCCCTAAAACTGTTATTCTTAGACACCTCTCATGGTATTGTGGCCATGTTTATTTATTGATCCCTCTTTCCCTCAAGTACATGTACTTCTCATTCTCATGTACTTCATTGCTTGGTAGACATGCTGGGTAGGTTAGTTTTTTCTTTACATATGGAGTTCACAAGTGAAGTGTTTTGGATGGACATGTCTTACTGCACATGTGTGGTGGTTGTTTCCTTAGAGTGTGTGACTGTCCTGCTTGGATGATGGTTGTGTTACACTGGTGCGATAGTGGTATTAGCTGCTGGGCAAAGAAGAGGGGTGTGGAGATATACTTGAGTGTAGAATTGGTGACAGGCTTGGACGATGTTTACGTTCTGCGGTGGAACAAAGAATATATCTCCTTGGTAAAGAATTAAGAGGTGTGTGAAGAAGATGTACTTGGGTGTAGAGGAGGATGAGTGGTGAAGAGGAAGTGTGTGTTCATATCCATATTACAGTTGGTAGTGTGCGCCTATGTTGTGTTTCTTCTCATGTGATTGTGTTTGTGGCGCCACATTTCTGGGTCGCATATCTCACACATGTATTGCAGTTTCACTGCTTGCTCATCCTTCAACCAGAAAGAGTGGAATAAGTCTTATTGCTTATTAGGAATAAGTAATATTGTTTTAGTAAATTTCAGAACATGCCATTTTCTTTGTCATTTTCTGAATTGCAAATTTCATGTCTCTGTTCGCTGTGGCAGTTTCTGGCCGTGAATCTACGCGGTGAATCTGGATGAGGCTGTATTATCGGCTTCATGGACGCAAGGCTCTTCTATGTGGTGTATTTGTAGCTGGAATTGGCAAAGAGATAACCCGTAGCTCGTGGCAAGGAATTTCGTAACGAGCGCACAGAGGCTCTGCAGCAGTAGCAGACGACCTACTGTAGGGCGCGCCCTCTGCGATGGGCGTGAGCCCCCAATGCCTTGACAGTTTTCGCTACCGATATTCATATTTTTAGCTCCTTTTTTCTGTAAATATAATTAGCTGAACTTATTTGTGTTCATTTTATGCTTGCAACGTTTAAAAAAGGTTGTGTTCAAAACAAGCAAACGTCTTGTCCATCATCATCATCAGCTCAACTTTGTGTGTCATGACGCTGTCCTGAGCGGATGAATTGGACCGCGCACACTTTTTCGCCACAGGTTTAATGTAAGGTAAAGTTGCTTTGGAATATTTTGCGCCCCATTAATTCAACACTAAGGATTGGCATAAGTAAAGTGGTAACGGTATGTTGCGCCTTCAAGGAAGTACTCAGGTGAGTTCCAAGCGTTTCAGCCTCGTAGAGATCGCTGCGGTTCAGCTTTGACCAGAGTTTACCTGAATATTGTTGCAACTGTAAATGATAAAATATTGTTACCGGGAAACGCGGGACCAAAGTGATGTGCTCACTGACAAAGACGACGACCGAGGAACGCGAGCACGACGAAGCGTTGAGAAAGAGGACGACGCTGACAGAGCGAACACTGCACGTCTACTGAAGTCTTAGCGTCGAGTTCAGCCCATCGCAGTGCCGTTACATTAAGTGCATCCCCGTAACATCTTGGTGGAGGTCGCGGGTTCGACACAATCTGACGCTGGATCTCCGCAGTGGCCGCCACCTCGGAACCGTCACGATGACAACCGACGCGGCTCCATCTACCTCCGCAACTCATACTGTCGTCGTAGCCCACCCCCGTACATCCCCGTAACAATATGGTACCGGATAGAACTTTGGGGATGTTTTGTAATGCCTGTACCCAAGTACACTGAAGCAAGCTTATGCGGCTACTTTAGCGACAGCCGTTCCCACCTTTCTACGCGCAAGGTCGCGATACTGGCGCCTTCCAATAGCAGTATTAGTAATAGAAACGGAAAATTCTCTCAGAAAGCAATGCCTAGCATCTATGAGGGCGGCCAAGGAGCGAAAGTGAGCGGCAGGAGCGCGAGTTTGAACCTGAATATCAGAGGACTTTCAGTCACTGTAGGAACATTGTGTCAAAAAAGCATCACTGTTCAATTGGAGAGGAGAAGCACCACCTGATTTCAGCAGCCGTCTGCAGTTTTAATGCATGTACAGTTACTTCCAATATTAAAGGGAATACATAATCAGCATTCAGCAAACGAATGCCTCATTAAAACAAGCACATTTTCTTGTGTGTTCTTTGTGTCATGCTCTCTTAGTACGGGAATTATGATGATACCTATGCATTTGCAGCATTTTGAGATTTGTTTGATAATTAAATTTATATAATTCATAAGCATTACATTTTTTGCCAGATGTTCACATTCTTTGGTCTAAATTTGCATAATCTAAAATTATTCACCAAAGAAAACTGCTAGTCCTAGCCCTGACAAGCTTTTCATGTAACTGTGGAATGTGAAGGAGTAGTCTTTTCTATGCAAGGTAGAAGTGTCAATAGTTCGGTCAATGAAATTGATTTTGGCCGCAGCCACCGGCATCATTAGAGAGTACAATAGGCACGATATTTGAAATTTGTGGCATGGTAGTCATGAAATTATTTAATCTGCAAATCATTCAGTTCAGCTATGAATGTAATGGCAGTTTAGTTTGAGCATAGCCGTGGCCGTATAATGATCCCACTTGTCCTCGGACAGATGTGGTCTAAGATTGAACGCCTTCCAAGACAAGTTAGCAGACAGAGAACAAGCATGCAAGGCTTAGGAGGTGATCCTAAGGATACCACTTAAAGGGCTGTTAGTGTTGGCCAATGTTACCTAGTTAGTGCGTTTCCCACTAACGTTAACTCGTTTTAACCCTGTTTAGCAGGCAAGAATGTTCCATTGCAGGAGGTGGGGCTTTAGTGATTTGTAAGTCCTGTTTGCTTCTTTATGGGTGGCGTTTGGTGGTCCTACAATTTTTGTTTAGAACAGTCTCTGTTTCTTAAAATGATATTCATTTCTGGAGGAAAACTTCCTCGCAAGAGCGTGGTCACTGCGATGTCAAGATGGTGAATGTAAGTTGCACCTTACGCCTTGAATTGGTTTTTGCAGCATTTAAATGCAATAGTCTAATCTGCTTTCAAACTTTTGGTCGAACATTACTAGAACCTGTGAAGTTTTTTCAGAATTTTAGGAAAGGATTGCTGAAGGACGATCAAGACAAGGTACTGAAAGTTTCAAATGCAAATTTGTGTAGTTACAGAGTCGCCAGTGCTCGTAATGGAAATAGGTACACGTGAAAAAAATTGCTGCCTGTCCAACTGCAATAGATACTGTCATCAGCTGGAACAGCCGTGGAAGCTGAGCTTTATTATTGCGTTAGCAATACTGCGGCAAGTTTCGGCCCGTCACGTCGTCCCGGAAAGGGCCACGTTTGACCTTGAGAGACCCAAGTTGGCAGCTCGTGCCAGCCCACATATTAAGCCTCGCTTTAACCAAGCCGTATGAACGTGCCTTAGTGGCTTATAGGGGTAATGTACATGCCAGTGTCCTAGCAGGCTGATTCTGACATAGCCGTCCCATGTGAAATGAGAGATCCAAGTTGGCAGCTCCTGCCAGGACCACGGACACGGACTAAAAAAAAAGACTAGAGAAGGAGGTACACTACATGGTGAACCTAAGCGCAGCCATGAAGGTATTGCTAACACAATTCAACCCGGTTTAACCAGAGCTAAACCACAACCAATTTCTTTGAGATGAAGTGAACTAGCACAGGGATGCTTCCAACTGAAATCCCTTCTTCGAGCAGGCCGAATTTCCTTTCTCCATGGTGATGCTGCTCTGGTAGAATATGAGGTATGTCCAGTACCTAAAGATTATGAAATGTAAACAGGGAGAATAGAGACGAGGATTCTCATCTTAATTATTCCAGCCGGACTCCGAAGGCAAAGTGTAAACGTTGCTGAAACTGCAAACTGCTTGCAAATCTGCAAAAAATTGCAGAAATGCCCATCAGGACGATGTATTTGATGCCTGTATAGTTTTCACTTCAGAACTTCGGCGCTGACAAGTGTTCCAGTTTTTTGCCTCGTCTCCCCTACTGTAATGCCCACCAGGGCGATATGTAGGTACTTGAATAAATAAATAAATAAATACATAAATAAATAAATAAATTCATCCTCCCACTCCGCGCTATTACAACCCTTGGCTTACCTCGGACAATCGTCCTATTTGCTACTACTGTGGTTTCGCTAGACATGTGGCCCGTCGATGTCGTCGTCGAATGGCCGAGCCTGCGTCTTCTGATTACTCGCCACCGCTGCTTCGTTCTGCCCACTCTCCGCCTGCGTATGCCACAGAACAGCGTTCGTATACAACCCGTCGTTCTCCTTCTCCGCGTCGCCGGTCACTGTCACCAATGCGCCGGCGACCACCACCTGCTGACGAGGGAAACTAAGCTCCGCGGTTCCTGGGGCAAGAACTGCACACTCTGCGAAAAACTCAAGGCCTCATATTTCGCCCACGAACGTTATAATGATTTCTATCAATGGTCTGTCCGTATATGCGCTGGTCGATACAGGTGCTGCAGTGTCAGTGATTCATGAGCAACTCTGCCGACGATTACAAAAAGTTACGACGTCATTTAACGGTTTGTCACTCCGCACTGCCAGTGAAGAGAGGATTGCACCTTTAGCAGCATGTACAGCGCGTGTCGTCATTGAAGGTATTTTGTACAGTGTCGAATTCGTAGTGTTGGCATCTTGTTCCCACGACGTGATCCTCGGATGGGACATCTTGTCTAAACATAACGCCGTGATCGATTGCGCCCGAGCTGAAGTAGAATTTTCTGCACTGTGCGACGCACTGCCCGACGACAACCGTTCAGTGTGTCCTCAAAAGCTCACCATCGCTGAAGATGTCGACGTAGCACCAGAGGCTTGTGCCCTTGTGCCTCTTTTGTGTCCTGCTGTGTCAGACGTTAGTGTTTTATTTACGCCGTCTGCATCCTTCATCCACCGCAAGCACCTGCCGCTGTCATCTACTGTTCTCGATGTTCACGGTGGCTTCACGAAGCTACTCATCTACAATCCGTCTCCGCGCCCGATTACTTTGCTACGTGGGGAATCTCCCGGTTCTATTCAACCAGCCCACCTTCTCTGAGACCTGGACGCCTCCGAGACCTACTGCGATAACTACAATGATGCTCTGCAGTCCGATCCGACGCCTGATTCGTTGCCAGACGACTTCTTTTGAACCGCCATCGATGACGCTCTTCCTTCCACTTACCGGACTCAGCTTGTGGCCCTTTTACAGACATTTCGCTTCGCCTTCGACGCCGCCCACACACCTCTCGCCATACTTCCACAGTCGCGCATCACATTCAGACCGGCTCTAACTCGCCTTTTCGACAGCGTCCCTATCCTGTGTCAGCGGCAGAGCGTCGCGTGATCAATGAGCAAGTTGAGGAAATGCTACAACGTGGTGTAATCCGTCCATCATAAAGCCCCTGGTCTTCACCAGTGGTGCTAGTGAAAAAGAAAGATGGCTCGTTTCGCTTTTGTATCGACTACCGGCGCTTCCACAAAATTACCCACAAGGACAATTACCCCCTTCCGCGTATAGACGACGCTCTTGATTGCCTCCAAGGTGCCCAGTACTTTTCATCTCTTGATTTACGTTTAGGTTACTGGCAAGTACCAATGGCCGCCTGTGACAGAGAGAAGACCGCATTTGTGACGCCGGATGGCCTCTATGAATTTAATGTGATGCCCTTCGGTCTGTGCAATGCGCCCGCCACATTCGAGAGGATGATGGATAACATCTTGCGGACGTTCAAGTGGCACATCTGCCTCTGCTACTTGGACGACATTGTTGTCTTTTCCACCGACTTCGCTACGCACCTAGAGCGCTTGCGGCAAGTTTTGGTTTGCCTTACTGACGCCGGCCTGCAACTGAGTCTCAAGAAGTGTCACTTCGGTGCCAGGGAGTTGACTATTTTGGGGCACATCGTCTCTAAGGAAGGTGTTCGCCCTGATCCGGCCAAGCTGCGTGCAGTGATGGAGTTTCCTAAGCCGGTTTCGCTCAAGCAACTTCGAAGCTTCATAGGTCTATGCTCCTATTTTAGCGCTTCGTGCAGAATTTTGCTTCGATAATTGCACCCCTGACGAAACTACTCGGAGGAAACAATGACTTAACTGCGTGGTCGGTCGAGTGCGACGCAGAGTTCAACGCATTGCGCCGTCATTTGACTTCGCCACCAGTCCTTCACCACTACGACCCGACAGCACCCACCGAGGTCCATACTGATGCGAGTGGCGTTGTCCTCGGAGCTGTTTTGGCACAACGGAAAAACGGTTTGCACGAATACGTCGTCGCGTACGCGAGTCGTGTCCTCTCTAAAGCTGAATGCAACTATTCAGTTACGGAAAGGGAGTGTTTGGCAATTGTGTGGGCATTAACGAAATTCCGACCCTACCATTACGGTCGCCAGTTTGACGTCGTCACGGACCACCACGCGTTATGTTGGCTGTCCTCTCTTAAAGACCCGTCCGGCCGCCTCGCACGATGAGCTCTCCGCCTACAGGAATTCGACATCCGCGTTATATGTATATCGCTCTGGCCGTAAACACATGGACGTCGACGCACTGTGTCGTTCTCCCCTCTCCAACGAACCTGCTTGCTCCACGGCGGCTGATCCCGTCCTCTCCTCTCTAGCCATCGCTGACATGCCTGCGGAGCAGCGCAAAGACCCGTGGCTCGCATCTCTTATCGACATCGTGTCCACTTCTCCTAACGCTGCTGCACCTTCTCGGGCTTTACGCCGTCAAGCACCACACTTTGCCCTACGAGACGGTCTTCTGTACCGCCGCAATTATATGACTGATGGTTGACGGTGGCTTCTCGTCTTTCCCGCCATTTACGACATGAAATTTGCGCCTCTTTCCATGCCGACCCTCACTGTGCCATCCTGGTGTAGTCAAGACGTTTCAAAAAATCTCTCAATGCTACTATTGGCGCGGCATGTACGGTTATATTCGCAAATAAGTCCGCTCCTGCATCGCCTGTCAGCCCCGGAAGTCATCCGCACCTCGTGCTTCTGGCCCCTTACAACCACTTCCATGTCCGGCCCGTCCTTTTGGCCGCATTGGCGTTGACCTTTACGGGCCACTTCCCTGCACGGTTTCTGGGAACCGGTGGATTATCGTCGGCATCGACCACCTCACCCGGTATGCCGAGACCGCCGCTTTACCCGCCGCTACTGCCCGTGAAGTTGCCCTGTTCTTACTACATCATTTTGTTCTTCGCCGCGGCGCACCGCGAGAGCTGCTGAGAGACCGAGGACGCGTCTTCCTATCCAACGTCGTTGAAGCTCTACTGGCCGAATGTCGCATCATACATCGGACCACAACGGCCTACCACCCTCAAACTAACGGGCTGACCGAGCGCTTGAATCGTACTCTGGGAAATATGCTGACGATGTACGTTGCCGCCGACCAGACTAACTGGGACGCTGTTCTTCCTTTCGTGACATACGCTTACAACACCGCCACGCAGTTAACTACTGGATTTAGCCATTTCTTCCTCCTTTATGGGCGTGAGGCGTCGTCCACGATGGACACTATTTTACCATATCGTCCCGACGCCTGCGAGTGTACTCTCCTTTCAGACGTTGCCAAACATGCAAAGGAATGTCGCCAGTTGGCGCTGCGTTTTACATCGGAATTTCAAGTCCGCCAAAAGCATCACCACGACAAAGATCAGACGCCACACGTTTTTCCTGTAGGATCCCTTGTTTGGCTTTGGGTTCCCTGCACCCCACCGGGATTGTCATCAAAATTTCGAACCGAGTATCACGGCCCCTACCGCATTATCCGTCACACCTCTCCTGTAAATTACATCGTGGAGCCACTCACTACCTCTTCGGACATGCGTCATCGCGGCCGCGAAACTGTGCACGTGAGCCGCCTCAAAACGTACTACAATCCGCTCCTCTTGCCCTCACCATAGGTCGCCAGGATGGCTCCTCCTCGCTCCGGGGGAAATTGTAGTGAACTACACGAGGATATACGAAGACAAGGATGAAGTAGGCGAGAATACCAAGAAAACGAGGATAAGGACGACGAAGTGCCGCTGCGCTGCTCGAGCTCGCTTGTGGAGACCTAGACTGGCTGTGTTCTTGTGTGGTTCGCCTTGCAACTTCGAGAGGGCTATTATTCCTTTTAAAACACGTTAAAAAACCCCTTTCACTAAATAAATAAATAAATAAATAAATAAATAAATAAATAAATAAATAAATAAATAAATAAATAAATAAATAAATAAATAAATAAAACTGTGAATCAATCGAACACCTTAGAAAGCAAGCTTTTCATTGCTCAAAAAAGTGGGCACTTAAAGTTCAGTATTTGATCTCTAAGATGTGTGGTGCTAGTTAATGCTCAGTGTTGCCCTGCTTTCATGGCAGGCCTAACTGCCTTAAATGAATAAATTGCATACTTCCTGAGCAGAATAGTTAGATATCCTAATTGCCACCTAGTCTTTGCTAGGGCATATAGCTACACGAAATGCCGACTTATGTCTTGGATCCGTGTGACGAATGTAGGCTAGAGATTCAGTCCCACAAAGTCATACCAACTACTTAAAAGAGTTGGTTGGTCCTATGGGTGGATTGTAGTCTCACTTTTGAAGTTCATGTTGGTTCAATAATCAAGTGGATGACTTCAAAGTGGGCATCACCTAAAATTTTTATTGCGACTTCATGTGCAAGCCAGGATGAATACTCGTTTTCTGATGCACATTCACAGGGTTCTGTATTACTTTGCCGAAACATATTCTTGACTAGAAGATAACTATTCTACTGGATCTGCTGTATAGACAAATACTGAATGTGCAAAAATTGCATTTAAGAAGAAAAAGCTTCTTAATTGCAAAGACAATTCATTGGTCAGGTTGTTTCATGAAACTACAGATATCCTAGCCACAAAAAGAACTATCCAAGGCAAACTATGAAAACTGTAAATGCCTAGAAGGACAATGCTTCAAAGAGCAGTGCATTACCGTGCTCATTTAATTTATCAAGGGAAATAAAAGGAAGTTTATTTGCGGGAAATAATTACTGGAATAAAAATGCAGCTGCTTTGATTTTTTGTGCTCGTTGTCCCGTCCATTACTTGAAATGGCGTCTACTTTGCTGCATTCAGCTTTCGCACAGCAGGTTATGACAAGTAATTTCTCCTTTAAGTTAGGTGCTGTATCCTGGATTTTTCTTCTTTTGAATTCAGTCTTATGTGAAATAACCTAATGAAGCAATCGACATTTACACTGTTCCAGTATTAATGTTTTTCTTGTGTGGCTTCATGCTGGTTTCTTTTTTTTATCTTCCTGTAGGTCATTCCCTCAGACACGTGTCAGCAAATGGTCATCTTGGTTTCCCGTGCCTGTTTGAGAGTACCGGTTGGGTTCGGTGAGTGTGGAGTCCCTTTCCACGGGTAACTGTAGCGAGCCCAAGTGCAATAAATAACATATTTTATTGCAGTAGCATCAAATGCCCTGTTATACAGAAAATCTGGTATTGGCATTGCAAGTTAAAATCACGGGCATGGCTCTGGCTGGTGGTAGTTGGCCGGTGACATGGTTGTGCGCTGATTGGTTGTTGGGTTGTGTGACGTTATGAAGCGACATGACACAGCTGTATTGGCAGGTGCTGTCAACTCTCGCTTTTGCAGGTCGGAGGAAATAGTTTTCCAAGTTCCTTTGACCCCAAGTTAGGCACGCACCCCGCTTAGACCACAGCGGCATGCTCGTATGGCTTATATTCTTGACTAGAAGATAACTATTCTACTGGATCTGCTGTATAGACAAATACTGAATGTGCAAAAATTGCATTTAAGAAGAAAAAGCTTCTTAATTGCAAAGACAATTCATTGGTCAGGTTGTTTCATGAAACTACAGATATCCTAGCCACAAAAAGAACTATCCAAGGCAAACTATGAAAACTGTAAATGCCTAGAAGGACAATGCTTCAAAGAGCAGTGCATTACCGTGCTCATTTAATTTATCAAGGGAAATAAAAGGAAGTTTATTTGTGGGAAATAATTACTGGAATAAAAATGCAGCTGCTTTGATTTTTTGTGCTCGTTGTCCCGTCCATTACTTGAAATGGCGTCTACTTTGCTGCATTCAGCTTTCGCACAGCAGGCTATGACAAGTAATTTCTCCTTTAAGTTAGGTGCTGTATCCTGGATTTTTCTTCTTTTGAATTCAGTCTTATGTGAAATAACCTAATGAAGCAATCGACATTTACACTGTTCCAGTATTAATGTTTTTCTTGTGTGGCTTCATGCTGGTTTCTTTTTTTTATCTTCCTGTAGGTCATTCCCTCAGACACGTGTCAGCAAATGGTCATCTTGGTTTCCCGTGCCTGTTTGAGAGTACCGGTTGGGTTCGGTGAGTGTGGAGTCCCTTTCCACGGGTAACTGTAGCGAGCCCAAGTGCAATAAATAACATATTTTATTGCAGTAGCATCAAATGCCCTGTTATACAGAAAATCTGGTATTGGCATTGCAAGTTAAAATCACGGGCATGGCTCTGACTGGTGGTAGTTGGCCGGTGACATGGTTGTGCGCTGATTGGTTGTTGGGTTGTGTGACGTTATGAGGCGACATGACACAGCTGTATTGGCAGGTGCTGTCAACTCTCGCTTTTGCAGGTCGGAGGAAATAGTTTTCCAAGTTCCTTTGACCCCAAGTTAGGCACGCACCCCGCTTAGACCACACCGGCATGCTCGTATGGCTTATTTAAAATGGGGACTTATGTCTACTTCGGGTGGTCTGTCAAATGATGACATACTTTCCAACCCTTCTGGTTTTCCCAGAAGACTTTCGATGATACGATCATTGCTTTAAATCTTCCGACAAGTGGTTTCTGCCTGCTTAAGAAGGCTGTGTCGGTTTGGACTCGTGGCGACGTCCTTGTAGGCAGCAATTTCGGTGGTAGCTAGCAGCGGCGCCGCGCAGCAAAAGGGCGGTCTCTCAGCGCACTTGGCGGGGAAGGGTTATTTCTGCAGCTTTGCTCAAACATGACGCCATCTGATCCTCCTATACTGCGCTCGGCCGCGTGTCTCATGTTGCTGAGCTGCGCTATGCCCGTCGATGGCATGGTAGCTCTGCTTTCGGAACCATCACGACCAACAACAGTCGTGGGCAGAATTGCGTATGAAGGGGCTAATAATGGTTTGCGTCGTTTGCGTCGTCCAGCTGCGGAGGTGTACGAGCAGAGGTCTCTAGGATTCACCTTTCATGCGTGCTGTTGGTTCTTGTGCTTTGATTGTCACTCATTGGACAGTGCGCCCTGAACGTGCCGCCCACCCCCACCCCATCTTAGCGCCAATAAAAATCGTCCTATTTTTGATCTCGCCAAGTTGGCAGATATGCAATGGGATATTTTGCGACTCTGTGCTAATGAGTGTGCAATGGAATAATAGGTGCACAAATAAGACTACTGATTAGGCAAGTAGCAGAGTGAATGGGCGCGAACAAATAAGAGGAGCTGGCAAATGGGAGCCATTAATCAATAATGCTGTCGCGTCATACCTTCAAAGGCTGAGCTGGAGGTCCCCCCCCCCTTTTTTTGTCTGACGAGAGTTGAGATTTGGGGTCACATAAGGCATACAAAAGCAGTGACGTAATAGCTGCGTGTTCATTTGCATGATAGCCCCCGATTGATTGCTGAAACTGATGGCTTGCTAGTAGAAATTGAATTATTTGTTATTTGGCAGAAAGTTCTCAATTCCATGCTTATTTTGTAGTGCCCTGAATCACTGAAACAAGAAAGAATGATAGCTCGAAATTTGGTGTCAACACTTGCTTAAATTAAAATTAATAACAGCCTATGCAATGAAACAACCTGTATAGTTAAGGCTTTCTAATGTCCCAGCTGAACCTCTTTCGTATCTATGGCACTAAAAAATGAAGGATTGTCGGCAGCTGTTACTGCTTTACAATGAACTCACATAATGGGACTGTGATTGCCGCCTAATGAGCTGTGCTGCATATAGGGACTTGGTTGGGGAATTCAATTTTAGTTTTAAGGTAAAGGTCAATGGCTCCAACCAAGTTCTTGGTTCGTTGGTTGGAGTCATTGACCTTTACCTTAAAACTAAAATCTTGACGAATGACACTAGCACTACCTGCAGCCAGAAAAAGTAAAACTAGACAATGCAATCCTCATGCTCCGGCTTGCTGGTAGCACTAGAAAACTGTGAACAGCAAGTGCGAACATGCCGATGGAGCCAGTGGATGCATCGATCCAGTCCGAAGGTGACAAAACGACACTTTATTGAGCAGTTGCCGGCATTTCCCTTCTTGCCTGCTTTTTTTTTTGCTGTACATTTGTGTTGTTCTTGGATTTCATCATGGAGCATGTCATGAACCTGGATATGATAAGGATCAGCTACAGATGCACATTCTGTTAGAAGAAGTGCCCAGCTAGAAGAAAATTAACAAATTGTTTCATAAAATAGTTCTTCAGTTGACAGTAAATAAAGGTTTTCTTTTTTAAGACATGCTTACCATGCTATCTTTCATCTGATACAGTGCTCTGTGCATGACCTTTACAATGAAGTGACCTGTAATATGAATGATTTTTGAGGTCGAAACCACTTCATTACAAAGGTACTTGATTGCACTAGCATTGCATATACCCGAATGCATGACTACAGACATTTTCAGTTCCGGCTGCTTTTAGTGACATAAACAAGTTTACCTCTGCACTTTCATAAAGTTTTCAGCAAGATTTCAATAAAGTGACGGCCTGGTACGGTTGCTCTGTGGTTAAAACACTCGACTGCTGAACCAGAGGACCCAGAATCGAACACTGGCCGCTGCAGCCGCTTTTCGGTGGTGGAAGTAAGCAAGACACCCTTGTCCTGTGCGATTTCAGTGTACGGAAAAGAACCATAGGTGGCTGAAATTTCCAGAGACCTCCACTGTGGCGTCTCTCACAGCACAAGTCGGCATTAAACCCCATAATTGAGAGTAACCAATAAAGTGATACTCATCCTGCTTGTAAATCTTACTATGAATGCTATGCATCTTTAAAAACGGTGGAACCATTCAGTCCAAACTTGAGCAGCTACTTGCAGTGTTTGTCGATCTAAACCTGCCCTTTCAATCTGCGTAGCTGAGATATGCTATTTGAGAGGGTGATTGTGGTGCGCCTTCATTTGGCACTCTCTCATGCCTGTATACTTTGTAACTGCGTATGCAGATTAGAGCGTGCCATAGTAGGATGCAACTTAAGAAAACAGTAGTTGCTAACTATGCTGCGACTGCTGGCGCATGTGTGAGCCATGATGATGGTGTTTTGTACAGTAGCGTATATCATACAATACATGGCACCCAAGTTTTTTTTTTAAGCAAGATTTTGGTGCCGGCTTTGCCCAAATTACTCAAATTTCATAATGTGGCAGCATGGGGCAAGGTAAGCTTTGTGACCCAATTTAGCATGGCACTCGAATCACTGCAGTCAACTTTCTAACATGTTGTGCAGAGCATTCATGATTCTTAGAAAAAGTGGCTTCAGTCCAGCTGGCATCTCCATTTATTGGAGCCTGTACGGAGTCTGCACCTTTCTACCATTTGTTGAGCATTCAGATTTATGCATTAGTATGGTCTTGGTACATCCGCCTAAAAAATGTCTCATGTTCACTAATTTCAAATGGCTTGGAACAATATGAATTGTATATTTTTTACTGTAGTGCACACCCCTTTTTCTCATGTTGTGCACTTGATGCATATCATTCCTTAATGACTTGGGCCATTTCCGTGTATAGATTCACCTCAATCCTTGCAAGTACTATACTTGTGTACAGCCGGTCTTGAGGGAGAGCGGACGCTCTTTCCTGTGGTCTTGTCAATCGCCGCAAAAGCCGTGGGAGCGGTTCTCTTTTAATTACGCTCTCCCCCCCTGTAAGTTATCCCACCAGCTCACCGTTCGCTTTGAACCTGTTGCAGTAGCAGCGGGTGGCTTTTCCCTGGTTTCGCGCTGTCATCCACTGGTTTCGTAGAATGCGCAACACCGAAATAAAAGAAAGCATAGCGTAGTTGCTTTAGCTGCAAGTTTCTAGTGTATTCCACATGTGAATGAAGTCCTTATAACAAAATCTGCCAGTTAAAATCATCAAGAGGACGAATCATTCTTCTTCAAAAATATGGCGTGCATATATGACGGATACTGCTCTCTTAAATGCAGAAGATGGTGTATTGATCCATTATTTGCAAATATTCATACTGGGCTGACAAGTACTATAAGTAAGCTTTGTAATGGGAGGTTAGCTTGGTGGCATATCTATGTGGTTTAACGTTGCAAAGAAACTGGCTATGAGAGGCGCCACACTGGAGGTCCTGGAAATTTCAATCACTTGGTGTTCTTTAATGTGCACTGTGTTGTCTAGAAGATGGATGCCTTGACGATATTGCTTCCACTGAGATGTGGCCACCGCTGCTGGGATTGAACCCGAAAGAAATGAAAACCAAAGCTTTTCAAGCTTGCACACCTAGATATCGCCCTGTAAAAACACCTGGGATGACTACGACCACGAAATTTCAGTTTTATTGACACAGTCGTAACTTTATATTCTCTGATATGTATGCTGGCAATTGCTGTCAAAATTGACCGAATTTTCGTGGACATCACATTTTTGTGAGTTGCGCATAGCTCATTCAAAAATAGCTCTTTCGAATAACCTGTAGAAATAGCAAATAATAATCTAGAAAATAAAGTGCCTCTGAGACTAACGTGAGCCTTCTGTTTAGAACTGGAAATGCGGTTTCTCCCGTGGCGGGTGTGTTTATTTAGATGTTTTACGTTCAATAAATCCCTTATGCCCATATGGAGATGATATTGGCACATTAAAAGCTCTCCAGCGCGGTCAGGTACTCGGTGCCGAGACTCGCCCCGCAGGCGAGCTGCTTTCGAAGCATTGTGTAATTAATTATGATTGGAACAACGCTAGAAGCAATCCCCTCCCCATAATGCAAACATACGTGCACACATGCCGTCCTGCCACAGATCATGCTTAAGGAAAATAATGGACAGAGCTATAAAGGAATGTTTAGTTTCTTGAAGGGGAATATAATTTTCGCCTTCCTTAAATTTCCTTAATTAAGGGTCAGCTTTAAAGGAGAATGATCTTCTCTTGTCCGCCGCTCTCCTTACTTCAGCAGAACAAATGTTCAGGCCCGACGTCGTGATCAAAAGTTGCTGTGTCAGTCGCGAGACTACATACTCTTTCAGCCGATTGATATTGTTCTGAATGTAACATATTGGGAACTTAGTGAAAAGTTCACTGCATTACACAGCCGCAATTTCAACTCTGAACAAATTTTTGCTCTTTAACCTCAATCTGTGAAGCGCCAGGAATGATTGTTAATGCCGCTTCTTAGCTAGCTAAATAAAACGGCATCGATTGAGATTCCAGGATATTATTCGAACTTCAGAAGCCAAGCAAACGCTCTGCGGATGTAACTCGACACACTGCACATGATATATAAATATTGTGTTTGCTTAAAATGTAGAGTTAGAAAGCTGTGATGACAGTAGATTAGGAGGTTCATGCGACCATGCAGTCGCACTGTGAGGAGCGCCCGTGCACAGGATTTATCAGCATTTTATATCTCATAGATCCCAAATCTCACAACGCTGGCTGCGCAGTGTTTGTATGAACTATAAAGATTGAAATGTAAGGACTTGTAGGTTGCAAATGATGCGGGTGGGGCATGGAGTAGGGGTGCGTGCTTTCCTTTCTCGTGAACGGTGCTAGCTGAAGCGGAGCGGTGAGGTGGTGCCGACCCTACGGAGATGTGGAAAACTGACCCCATTGGGGAGGCCGTAGGAAGCGCACTTTCCCTCGAGACAGGCCATGACTTGTGTTGCTACTGGCTTGGTCTAAATAAAGAGGGCAGTGTATGCACATTTTTTATCTTGATGATATCTAGAATAAATTTTCATTTCAAAGTTAGCATTCATAGCAAAATTCTACTTTGTCCTCTGTTTTTCACTGTGGTGTTTTCTTGAAGTGAAAGGGAGTGACAGCAAAATAGTGCCTCCACTGCCAGATCAGCTTCAAGTAATGTGTTGCTTTTGTTGCCTTACACAAAAAGATGCTGTATATAAAATTTCCTAGGAGTAATTGTGGCTTTACAAAGTTCAGGTTTACGTGCCAGCCATATTGGTTTGTAGACTATATATAACAGCCAATGCCAATGCTGCAGGTCAGTTGGCATAGCCCTACCACTGTTCTACTGCAAGAATGATTACATAGAATGGCCTGCAATATTCTCGCCACGGCAGCTAAGCTGGATGCATTGAAAGTGTATCGTATGTGAATGAATAATTGTTAGACGCAAAAATATTAAAACAAACAAGTCTTCTTTGTGCTGTGTATTCCTCCATTCACAATACACTAATTAGCATAAAACAACTAGCTTTAAGCAATATTCTAGGGATCTTACAGATGGCACCTAATCGTAATTGTGTAGCTAGGCTCACTGCTGGAGTCTACACAAGGAGTAACATTGACTGTGTGGGCCACTGGTTGCCGATGCAGAGACAGGCTGAAGATAAGAAAACTCGTTTTTTAATGCAATAGCTTACAGTCCATATGAACACGAAAACGTGGTGTTGGCAGGAAATTTCTTGCTTGGTGGAGAGGTCAGGTCATGTATATGACCAAGCGCTGATTGGGTGGCGAGAAGTGTGATTTCACAAGACTATGCGTCGTGATCTCCCCAGATTGGGTGCAATCTGCATTAATTCACAAAAGTTCCATGCCGGTTCTAAAAGTTATGTATTTGACTCTGCCCTTTTTTATGCGTTATGCAAAGTGGTGCAGGCAAACTGTCACCGAGTCAGTGGGTACTTCGAAGAGATAACAGCAGAATCCAAGGCAGTTTGTGTGCATTAAGGCTGTTGCTGTTCCCATCCAAAATGTGTCACCAGTTGCCTGTCAATTAAAAAGAGATAACTTTTAAACTCCACAACTTGGGCTTTCTGTTGGCAGGCAGTGGCAGAAGAGTGATTGTCGGACATTTACTGGCAGGCATGGGCAGACTAACGGCCGAATGTATAGGCTGACTAGGATTCTTAAAACCAATTGCTACTGTAAGTGGAGGTATCACTGATGCTGATGCGGAGGACACCTTGTCAAAAAGAAATGGGTCTCCGCATGTTGTATCACAAAAAAATAATGATAAAGCCCCTCTCGTCTGCTACACATTCACACTGACTGGCTACATGTGACCACCATAGTCATCTAGCACATGGAAAGTGTGGCAGGAAACACGGGAAACACTTTTACTGAAAAAAGCGTGACTACAGAGTAGTCTGCAATGGAACTGGTCAAGCAGATATTTATACGAGGAGACTTGCGGGGAGGCTGGTACAGATGAATTTGTGCAGCTTGGCGCCAAATCGGAAGTGCAGATGGGTCAAAATCGCACTGACAAATTGTACTTGAGAATGCTCTCAACTGGTGTAGAAAGCGCAACCTAATGGAGCCTCTGGCCAAATTTACAGGTGTGCTGGTCGAGTCGTATGGCCAAGAACAGTGGCTGACTCAAAGAGTCACTTTCAATGCTGTCCATGTCTAATGTAGCAGAAAAGAACTCAAAGTCCCTGTCCAGAACCTACTATGAGTTGTAAAAATTTTCGAAAGTAAAGCAATGAGCATGTCAAGCTGAAATGACAGAAACCTACAGCAAGCAATGTTGCTCAAATGCTGTCGCATTCTATTCTTAAGGTGACTTTAGAATCTCCATAATTTTTCGTCATGGCAGAAAATAAAAAGCTTTTATGTAGGACAGAGTACATGCTTTGTATGCTGTGCGTTGACTACGGAAGTCCTCCATTCCTTGTGGAAAACATTTCAAGATTTCAGATTGTATGCACAAAGCCTTGCCCCTTCACACGCTGACAGCTTGCGCCCTTTCAGGCCACATGTAAATCAGTTGCTCCTGGTAACTGGCATCACACATTCCTTGGCTTCATTCTTGTCCAGCTGGTGACAGGTGAAGGCCTCAGGCTTAAAGCAGTAGCTCTCCTTTGCTCAGAAGCCCAAATTTGGGAAACTGGCTCTAGGGCTTTTTTTCAGAAGTTCTAGCAGTTGACCTATGCCAATTTTTGGTGTCGCAATTTGCTAGCTTGCTAGCTTGCAGATGGGAATATGAAAAATGCAGATGTTCAATAGGCTATCTTCACATAGTGCATGTGATGCAGCAGATGCTAACATTTACCATTTTATGCGGTAGCTTTAGAGGCCTCGTTACCCAGAAACTCCTGCGACGGCATTGTGAACAACAAATTACGGTCTTTGTGCTAGCAGGTTGTACTAGTTGGCAGCAGACATGGCCGAGCACCGATACTTCTATGGTTAGTGCAACTTAACAAGATCACTTATCAGAAAGATGGGAAGAGCTGCCAACTCTGGTTGCTCATTTGGGGTGGGAAGGTAGAATTAGAATCAACCTTCCGCTGTTCTTGGATGCCAAGTCAGGCAAGCTCACACGGCTTGGTTAAAGGGCCACTGTCCAGGGAAGGCCCTTTTAGGCAAAGGAGCCCAGTGTTCAAATCAGGTACCGGAGATAGTCTGTGCAAAATTCTACAGCGACACGCGCGCCGCAAAGCATCGAAAATACAATTCAAAGCTCTCTCATGCTCTCCTTTGAGAAGCCAGCTTCACCGCTTCCTGCGCTGGCCCGACGGGCCCCGGTAATGACGTACGTACCGTGAACGACGTCCATTGGTCCGTCTCGCTGACTGACGGGAGAAGGTGTCTACCGCTCGCAGCCAGCTCGCAGCGCGCTTTTCCCTCGCCACGGCCAGACTGAATCCAGCGGCGTGCGCTCCCTCGACCGTTTTTTTTTTTGGCGGGAGGTGGGGCGGAGAGCCACGCCCCACCTCCCGCCAAACGCGGAGGAGGAAGGGGAATTTGTATTGCGGAGGCTAGACGACCTCGGGCAGGAGAGTGAAAAACCTTTGCGAGGGAACGGAAGGAGAGAGGCATGACAAAATCGGGTGATTGCGGGGGCTGTAACTGCGTTATTAGTTACTCTTTTCAAAAACATTTTGCGGCCTTGCGTTCTAGGGGCGAAGTCTCACAGTCACCGGGGAAGAAAATATATTCGACAGGAGGGTGGACAGTGGGCCTTTAAAGTGGGGGTTTACATGTTGTATGGTAGCCTATATCCGGTAGATGGATGAGGTGAGAGTTTAGTACTGTATGCTAATACGAATGTATGATATATTAAACGCACAGACCAAGAGACTGGTAAATAAGCGAGGAGTACGTGTATGCAAATGAACTGTAAGGGGAGCTGCAGACGCTATATAGTCACATGCTTAAAGGAAGAGCTTGAGTGTCCCCAGAATTTGCCATCTTCTACACAGTATCAGAGATAAATTTGTTCTAGAAAAGTGGGCCAAGAGACAATTCCATCCAAATTTTGGTTTTAGTTGGAAATGAATTTGTGGCCCTTTCTGGCTATGATGATGTTTCGCCAGCAGCAGGAAAAAAAAAAGCAAAACAAAAACATTACAAGGGTTCAGCGCTGCTGAACCAAATATTGAGCGAAAGCGATAGCTCCGGGTGACCGAGCGTTCTTGTCTTTTTCTTCTTCCTCAGCCCACATATAAAGCCCTGCTTTAACCAAGCCGTATGACCATGCCTTAGTGGCCTATAGGGATAAGCAGGGTCCTAGCAGGCTGATTCTGACATAACCGTCCCATGTGAAATGAGACCCAAGTTGGCAGCTCCTGCCGACCGCTTGAGTTGGTAGCCCAGCTCTCACCCTAGTGTCAAGTGGGGTGTGACGCCACAGCGTCACGTGGGTGAGGCGTGGCTACCGGCTGCGCTACATTGAAGGATCGAAACCTAGAGTAGTATTGCTCTCGCAACAAAACTCATAAATTGGATCTGAAAATTTTCTTGACACTCAATTCAAGATTATTCCACCAAACTGATGACTCCACGATCACCATATGAAAGTGAAAGGTGATGTAGCCTAGCCTCAAAGGTGTGCGAATAGCTTCTTTTTGTGGCCCCCCTAGGCCACTAATTTGCTAATAAAGGGCTGCAAATGGGCTTTATAGCTTGATACAGATTTAAATTTGAAAGTGGGACAGTATGAGGCCCTTTCCACAGTCATTTCACCCCTTCCCCCCCCCCCCCCCCCCCCCTCCCCACAAAAAGAAAAAAGTTGTCCACTGTCGTGAGGAACTCTGCACGCGAGGCAGATGCTTGAGCCGTTAGGTCATCACTGTTCACCTCAGTTTGCTTTTACAGGAATGTCCAGTAATGTTGAAACTGTATTTCATTTGTAGAAATTTTTATAGCTTATAACACCCTTGTCCAAGAGAATATGCACACATCAATGTGGGGCTCTGGAACAAAGAACTGCTTATCTATGCTGTTGTATAAACTACTAGACAGTGCTGTGGAGCCGAATTCTGAATGGTCCATAAAAATACCATTGTGTTGCATAGTCCAGAACGAGATCTCATTACTTCAGGACCTTAATCACACCATGCATCAAATTTTGTATTCTGCAGAACAGTGGGCATACTCGTTCGAGTTGCCATTTTTTTTGGCAAGTATGTTTTGATCACATCAATACTAATTCCATTATTGAAGTCATACTTAAGTTTGAAACTGCCAGAGTAGCAAAGACAAAAATGTAGACTACTACTAGGTGTGCAGCATCCCATGAAACATTCGAAGTTTCTTAAAATACCCTATTTCACCTAGCTGGGTATGTGGGTTGGGCAGCTACAGCTAATCCATCTTTAGTAGGCAACATTAAGGATGGATACAGTGAGTTTAATTATAATGACAAACCACAGCCAATACCTACCATGTTAGTGACTTGTGTCTCAAAACTTGTGCTTATATATTAAACACGTGGCAGCCATTTACTACGCTACATACCAGGCTTTGCCCGCTGTATCAAGCATACTGAGCCTGTGCTTTTTCGATCCCGTAAGTACAATATTTATATGGGCAGAACCAATGCAACCATAATAGAGTTGAACATTGAGCTAGTTGGTCACACATCTCTTGGAAGAAGGCAGCAGAGCAGGTAACAACACAAAACATAAGAAGCACACACAAACACAAGGACAACGCTGCACTGACAACTACACTGACCAGAAGCCGCATATCTTCTCCATTCACTTCAACGGCACCAAACAGAGCTAAAGGGATGTGTGTGCGGGTTAACAACCATGACTTCAACTCTGGATGCAAAACTTCGCACCGGACTAGGTACTCCAAGTGTATTCAGGGGATTGTTTATCAGATTCCCTTGCAATGTGGAAAGAAATATATTTGACAGGAAGATGCATCATTGACAGGATTGGAGAACACGCTATAGCAATATCGGACAAGCATGGCACTAATCTCCCGGTGCACTGAAACGACTGCGTTGTTTGTAGAGACCAAAAATGTCCAGCTGACCTTCATAATGTTAAGGTTATGAAAAGGATGAAGGATAAGTTATCAAGAGAAATTTATGAAGCATATGCAATCAGTGACTCGGGAGACCAATGTGTCAGTATGCCTTCAGTGGTATTGTTGAAAAAGGAATTAGAGTTTCTTCGCAAACAAGCAGGACATTAAAAACAAGTAAGAAGGTGGTTGCAGACGTGAAGTGAAGGTAGAAGATGTGCGGGTTCTGGTCAATATAGTTGTCAGTGCTGCGTTGTCCTAGTGTTTGTGCGTGCTTCTTATGTTTTGTGTTGTTACCTGCTCTGCTGCCTTCTTCCAAGAGCAATGCAACCAGTTGCCAAACTTCAGTTTTCTCTGGCTCAGAGAGGCTGCAAAGTGGCAGCCTCTAGAATTGATCTATGAAGCTTACATTATTACAAGGGCACTTCAAAACATACCTCTACAGTTGAAATCGTCAATACTTCAGCACGGAAACGGAGCCCTACTTTGGCATTGTGAAGCGGCATCCATGTGGTAAAGAGTACTGTTTAAAAGATAGGCTGACATCTTGTAATAGAAAGAGTATGAAGGAAATGACTGCACCCTTAAATGTTTACCCCGTTGGGGTGGCGAAGTGCTTAGGGCACTTGACTACTGTGCCCAAGGATTCGGATCACATCCCGGCCTAGGCGGCCGCTTTTCGATCGAGGCGGAAAGCTAGGCGCCCGAGTGCTGTGCGATGTCAGTGAACGTTGAAGAACCCCACGTGGTCACAATTTGCGGAGTCCTCCACTACATTGTCTCTCATAGCCTGAGCTGCTTTGGGACGTTACACCCCACAAACCTAACCAAACCAAACATTAGATTTTCAACAAGGATTGTGGACCATCTGCAAATTGTTTTAGAAGTCAAAATAAGACAAAATCTTGTACAACTTGCACAGTAGTGAAACAAGGAAGATACCAGTGGCAATGAAACATTTGGACGTGGCATCACAGAAAGTTGAAATACGAAATTTCTAATATGCAAGGATTAGGGCACAGAACAATTCTCATGCTAACAATTTCTAGTAAGATTCCTTGTATCTAGTTTGTTGTGATAACTACTACTTTGCAGTGCAACATGGAGGAAACTGAGCACGAGTGGTGATGTCATTCACTGTGTACTACATTACTTATTTTCCTGAGTACAGTTCACAACTGTGTTGCCTCCAAATGTTGGAAGCCTCAGTATTTATGTTTGCATTATGCTGGTACCTAGGAGCGCTTTTGAGTAATGCGCAAGTCAGTGCGGTACCCTGCAGGTGTGCTTATGCTGTGAACTTAACAGCATTTCTTTTTTATCCAACGACCCATACACCTGCATCAGTATGACTGACAAGCAGAGCTGCATTCTGGTGGTATCTGCTGAGTGGCACTGCAGGCTATATGCCAGCACAAAAGGTATTTCCCTGCATTCCACAGATTCGCAAAGTGCAAGGCTGTTCATGCTTATATGAATGCTGAAGATGATAAGCTTGAGATAGCACTGCACTATCAGACAAATGCAGCATCCTTTCTTTCCTACAATTAGCTCCACATCCCCATGGTGCAATCAAATGCAATGGAATGGATCGTTTAGTACTGCCACCAATGTGCCCTCAGTCTCCTGAAATGAGAGAGCATGTGTCATTCATGGTGGTTTCATAGCATGAACAGCAGCAAACCACATCACACACTACTGCCATGGCATGCAATAATTAATGGCTACATATATTGCGTGCACAGAGAACCGCTGTCTGCTTATCCTTACTATCTGTAGCAAAACATTGGCAGTGTTGCAGAAGCAAGCAACTAACGTTTAAAACTGACAACGTTCTCATGCATATTAGAAAAACCAGCAATCGATACAAGTGTCGCGACCTTGAACTCTATCTACCCGTCTTTAGCTGAGAGCATACACAAAGCGACCGAATGAGAGTCGACACTGACCACTGTTTCTGCAGCACCGACTGAAGCTGTTCATTAATATGCCTTGATACCGCAACCAGCGCGAGCAGAATTGTGGCGCTGCCCCTGGCCAGCAGCTATTGATAATACATAAAATACGAAGGTAAATCAATGCTGAACTGTTGCAGCAGTATACTGCGCGGCACAAATACCACTGTGCTAATTTTAGTGCCTTTCTCGATATTGTATGCACGTCCTCGGCAACGCCCAGTATATCCTCTGAAGCATGGCTAGGACATTAGGAAGTTCGTTTACGATGCCGAACAAAACATTTTAATTAAATATGCACTATTCAGACTCTGCCCTCTCGATGGCGGCAAAGGGAAGCAAACTGTTTGCTCTTAATTAAAATCGAAGTACGTAGCGGAATAACGAGCTGTAGGCGCATCGAAAGCAATGTTTGTTGCAGGAATTATCGGAAGCTTCTGACGTACACTATAGTGGTCATTCCCGCACAAAATTTATGTTGCCAAAGTAGAAACGCGCATTTCTCAAATCTCTAGTTTTTGTGACTGCTTCTCACCTTACGAGGCTCCCACTGGGTTGCTAGAATGCTGTTGCTGATGCGGGCATCGTTGCTGCACGCCGACGCCAAATGAGCCCCATCCTCCAGCCGAGGCAACTGACTCACGACCGTGGGCAATGCCGTCAGTGCGACGGAAGAACACTGTAGCGATGGCTAGCTGTTGCCACGGCAACCAGCGGCAACCGAGATCGCAGGAACTGACGTAATGTGACGTCTTGGCGATGGCGACGATGATGATAGTGTCGGCTCTCATCTGGGCTAGAAACGGAATGTCGCTACCCGGACGATAAAAACTAGGCGGGTAGATGTGCGGGCTGTGTTTTCACGTGTGCGAACGGAGCTTGCTTGTGCCCTGCGAGGGCGCTCAGTATAGGGACCTTGTGCTGGAGTTTTGAGTAGGGTGGCGCCACCTCGTGGTGGCCGAGAAAAGCCTGACTGGGTAGTACAACGGCGGCTCTGCCTATGCTGCAGCATATATCTCGCAGGCTTTCTACGTCGATTCGTGCTTTTTTTTGCCTCTTCGTGAGAGTGAATAGAGCCGTCATGTATCATGGACATCATTGTGAACCGGCGGTAGCCTAACATAAAAAAAAAACAAAAAACGAAGAAGCACTGCGGCAATATCAAAGCTGCGGCATTGATATTGCCGTGTACCATCCGTCCCGAAACATCATCACCGTTGCTATTTTCGCTTGCGTCATGGGATGCCACGGACAAGTTAACGATTTCATTGTTCAACTCTACTGCTTTCTTTGAAGCCGCGCGAAACGGGGCTACGGTGCGATTGGTACAGGCGGTCATGTGCATGCATGCAGTGGTTAGAGAAACGCCGGTCACTCAAGCTGGCCTCTCCGCCAGCTCATACCTGAAATATATGGAGTACAGCTATATATTCGTGTTTATTTATGATCAACAGCGAAACCGTCCGTTATGCTACTGTTTTCGGCAGCTGTGTAAGTAAGAACTGCACGTGCGTACGTACAGCAATGAAAGGTGAGGACGATACAACTAGAGTTTACTTAAAACGATTGCTACCTCGATGAAAGTAGCTATTCACTTTCAAAAGAAAACAGTAATAGACGTCATTTGGGGCATATCTATAATTACTAAGCACCCGACAATAGCATTTCGGTCATGCACCGCGCGTTCTTGATCTGATAGAGCGCCTAATTCTAATGCAAAGTCTCCACTGCCCCCAACAGGCAAAAACTGTGGCTCGAGAGCTGCAAGCACATAAATCGAAGGCTATTAGCAGTTGAGCAGTGAAACGAGTCAGTGTGCCTTCTGATATCTGCACATAACGACGAACACAAGCGCCTAGCGCGGTGTAATTCGAACGTTTCTGCAGTCCCAGCGTCAGCTTTCTGCGGGATTTTTAAGTGCGTGGACTGCATTTTCAAACATTGCGAGTGTGACTTACCAGCTAAACGGTGCGTAAAAAGCAAAAACCAGCTGAAGGTCAACTTACAAGCTCACATGCAGGCATTAAACGCTAACCCCAACGGCCCCTGAATGGCCGGCTCAAGGTGCCCATGGGAACGACTCTTTGTGCCTGAGAGGGGTTGTTTACGCTGTCTATCCGTGTTGCGGTTTCATGTATTCACTAGCTTCAGCTCAGCTGCGTGTAAAGCTTTCGAAGAGCTCCACGAATTCGCGCGACACTCGCCTGGATATATCGACTGGCAGCGCGCCGAGACTTCGCCTCCGATGATTGCATGTCGTATAATGCCTGACGTTGGATTATTTTTTGCCTTTTTTTACGTCATGACACCCCTAAAATAATTTTCAGCGCCTTAAATTCGCTGTAATTCATACATCACAGAAATTAAAGCGATGGATCCATACTGACTCTATGCAATCGAATGCAGACGCCGGGGATTTGTACTACCCAGCAGATGCCTAGGAGGCGCTTTTTAGCACCGTTTTCGCGGCGCCCCCTGGGCAGCGCAAGGCTCCTATAGCAACGGCGCTATTCGCCTGAAAGGTGATATTAAGTCGCGTTTTTCGCTATATATAGGTATAAGTGCTTGCATTCTGTAATTAGCTGCTGAAACTCACCAGCACAATTGCGCTTTTCTGCTTGTTTAATGCGCCTGTAAATAAAATAATAATAAAGCACCTCGAAATTTCAATATGCTTTCGTCGAGATGCCTTGCGTACTGCCACTTCTGCACTGTGGCTCAGGCACAAAAATGCGGAAAAGCTTGTGAACCGTTTCAAGGACACTTATCTCTCCTTTATGTTTGCAAAGCGTCGGTTAGCGCCTTGGGTAGGGTATGTAAAAACAAGTGAAGCGATTGATTCTAATGAATTCGTGCATTTACTTGTGGGAAAGGTCTCGTATAAGTAACCAACTACAATGAAACATTTCAGAAGAGGGCAAATGCGGGCTGGTTGGCACATGCTTAAGAATCGAGCAAAAAAGCGCTAGGAAAGACGGGACACGCATACGACCGACACGTGCTACGCAAAATTCATCACGATTAACATGATCCCTTTCGCAATCGCGGAACAATTTATGTAAGGGACCACAGTCTCTTAAACCTAGCATATTCGTCCTAGTAACGAACAACCAGAAGTCACTGTGCCCGCTGTCACCTGATTTTCTTTTTTCCGCATATACGGAGAACAACAAACTGGGCTTTACTGTGAAAACGCAGGCCGCATATCATACGCGCCTAGGTTTTATCGTTCAAATAGCGAGAGGGAGGGTATGAAGTTACGCCAGCTGCTGCAACCCTCGGAGCTGACGAGCACCGGCTCGCGCCAGCGAACGTAACGCCGCCTCACGGCCCCGCGTCTGCCCTGGCAGCCTTCGGAGCAGCCTGGTTACTTTTGGCAAAGACGGTATGTATGCATACTAAAGTCTGAAATCTTCACCTTGTCTTAGGAGGGTAGATATGTAGGCCAGTTTGTGACAGGTTTGGAAAATTAAAAACCGCAGCAGACACAGGATAGCGAAAGGTGACCTTGTCATCCGTTTTTTTTTTAATTAAACAGCTTCTCGTAAAACCTGGCCTCTGCTAAAAATATTGTTGCCGAATGTAGCAGCTGTTATGTTCAAAATTTCGAACAGCCTTTTGCGCATACTCCCTTTCTTTGGATACAGTTCATACAACACATTTCATAACTACAGTAAATGTTTGCATGTTTGTTTTCCTTATTTAGTTAACTCACTTGGCAATGCCTTACACTAAGCCCACATTTCTGAATCACAAGATTCTATGAAAGGCCAATACAGTACTGTACACACCGCTGAAGATAGCCTTGAACTTACCATATGAATTATTGGAATCCGCTATATAGACTTCCCCCTAATAAATTTGGCGCAGTGCTTCCTTAACGATGTCTAATGTGAATGAGACGACGCGATCCATTACTTTTCGAAGAGTTTTAAAGTGCAAAGTACAATATTTTTTTTTATTAATAAATTAGGCATGCAGTAACTAATTCAGCTCCTCAGAACACCTCATATACCGTGCTATCAGTATTAAATATATTAAAAGTGTTACACGTATAAAGACGTCGAATAGGTATGATGTCTATTTTCATAACATAACATAATATAACATAACATAACATATTTCTAGAAATGTCTTTGTACACTGGGTTCGACAATATTGTTAAAATTGTTAGGTGGATCAGCTGGCAAATATTTGCGTTGAAGCAATCCGAATATTTTCACAAGTGCAATATTACTAGTTAATTACCTGAATTGTTTTGCTTACAATACTTCTTCGAATTATAAACAACCTGTCATGTCTCAGTGTCATGCGCATAATTGTACCTGTTATTCGTCCAGGCATATTTACTTTCTTGTTGATGTTTGGTAAACAGTGTGATTCTCAAGAACTTCTTCAATGTGGGACGCACGTGCTTGCCTATGTACACAGGTAACAGTTGTCAATACAAGGGTGCGGTTGCTCCCAGCGAACTCATGCCTAATCCTTCCCTTAAGGCGTGGAATGAAGCAAAGGCCAGCGACGAGCCTTACATCCAATCTCGAGCCGTGGTATGGGCATACGTTGCCCGGGATCTTCATGGTCTCGGAGGCACGTGCTGATCATCTTCCATACTCACCCACCTTTTTTTCCACAATAAAGTTATACTTCCTTCACTCCTTATTCTGTTCCCGTGGGCTGTCTGTAGCCCCTTATTGTTAGCACTTTTTGGAACTGAACGATAACGACTGCGTTAGGTAGTGAAGCACTGGAAGTAGTAGGCGAATATGTCTACTTAGGACAAGTAGTAACCGCAGATCCGGACCATGAAAAGGAAATAACAAGAAGAATAAGATTGGGATGGAGCGCGTTTGGCAAGCACTCGCAGATTATGACTAGAAGCTTACCGGTATCGCTCCAGAGGAAAATATACGACAGTTGCATTTTACCTGTACTCACCTATGGCGCTGAAACGTGGAGGCTAACCAAGAGGGTTCTACTTAAGTTGAGGACAACTCAGAGGGCTATGGAACAAAAATGGTAGGGGTAACATTAAGAGATAGAAAGCGTGCAGAGTGGGTCAGAGAAATAACTCAAGTTACCGACATTCTAGTGGAAAATAAGAAGAAATGGGCATGGGCAGAATATGTAGTGCGAAGGGAGGATAACCGATGGTCGATTAGGGTAACAAACTGGATTCCAAGGGAAGGAAAGCGTAGCAGGGGGCGGCAGAAAGTTAGGTGGGCGGATGAGATTAAGAAGTTCGCAGGGGTCAAGTGGATGCAGTTAGCACAGAACCGGGATAATTGGAGAAATATGGGAGAGGCCTTCGCCCTGCAGTGGGTATAGTCAGCCTGCTGCTGCTGATGATGATGATAATAACCGCTTTGTTTTCATGTTTTGTCGATACCTAGAAATATATAAAATTATAGATGAGAGGAGATGAAATGCAGTTTTCTTGGGTACATCCTCTAAAACTGTTCGGGACTGTGTTCGATTATTTTGATATTAGGATTTTCACTTCCAGTCTCCACACCACTGGTAGCTGTCCTGCTCTGGTGACGCGTAATGAAAAGCCGTGTCGGCAGCAGCCATGTGAAAGGACATCACCACGCGACGTATGTTTTTTTGTTTTTGTGACATGAAACTAAAGTCTCCTGGGTCTGACCTTCAAGATTAATCACGACATCTGGTTGCCCAACAAGCGAGACCAGGTTTTGCAATCGGAGACAGACCTTTGACAGCAAGAATACCCACATCTGATTACTGGTTCTAGTCTAGACGACTGAATGTTATTTGTGTACACCCGCGGGTCAGAAACCAAGACATAAGAAGCAGACCCTGAGCAATTATCAAGAAAGTAGCTGAGCGGCAACGATGACACTCCCTAGGAGCGAATTCAGGCGGCTAATGAAACTGTGCATCTATTACGTATGCAGCTAGAAAGGTGAACCTGTCTCGGAGGGCTAATTGCTCTGCTGGTGATCCCTGGTATAATTATAAACACTGCACCTAACTAACATTTTCTGCATTAATATAACAGAATGGCGTAATCGCCTAAATCAGCTTGATATGAAGGCCGTGGTAGCTATCAATTCTACTGCGAACGATGTTGTACCAAAAACTGGTGGCACGACCTACCAGATAATATAAACACGGAGCTCTAGGCGCTTTCTTTTTTATTTTTACGTCGTCTACGACATCGCGGTGGCTCGAATGGTATCTTGTCTGAGCGCCCATTGCTCGCACCCAACGTATGCGGCATTCACCCATGTTCTTGGCAATTTAGCATTAGAATAAACTACCAGCAGGTATTGCTTATGATAAAAATTGCGACGCATTTGTTACCAAACTTTGTTGGTTTGGCTGGTTTGTGGGGTTCAACGTCCCAAAGCTACTCAGTCTATGAGAGATGCCGTAGTGGAGGACTCCGGAAAGTTTGACCACCTGGGGCTCTTTACCATGCACTAACATAACACAGCACACGGGCGTCTAGCTTTTCGCTTCCATAGAAAAGCGGCCGCCGAGGTCGGGATTCGATCCCGCATCCTGGGGAACAGAAGCCGAGCGCCGTAACCAATGCGCCACCCCGGCGGGGCTGTTACCAAACTAAAAAAAAAAAATTGATATTATACACACGTGGAAGACAATGCTGGATGTAAAGTATAAAAGAATACAATTGTGACAATAATCTAATATATATCGGCATGGAGTAAGCACTTCTGTTACCAAACCGAAGTGCTTACTCCATACCGATATAAAATAGATTGTTGTCAGAATTGTATTCTTTTATACTTTACATCCAGCATTATCTTCCACGTGTGTGTAAGTGTGTCATTCGTTTTTTTAGTTTAGTTATGTTCTTTATGAGGGTAGTTAAGTTCTTCAGGTATGTGTCTTTATGGTTTAATATTTTATATTTCACTGTTATGTATTATAACGAATTTATCTACTTTTCAGACCCCTATGCAATGCCCGTATAAGGCCTTTAAGGTATATGAATAAAAAAAAACGTGTACGAGCCAGAAAGGAAAAGATATAGCGGAACTAATTTGTATGTTGCTGGTATACAAGCGCTCTTGCAAAAGCCCACGACCATAGCACTTCATAGGCTTTAATTAATGTTTCATTTCTAGTTAACTGTGCTGTCTTGAAAGTGTTCCACATGGTGGGACCACAAGGCGAATATGTAGGATAATTAGGCTCCTCCTGAGGGGTGTGACACGATGGCGGTAATGGATCCGCTCTGAAGCGGTCCTCTGTCATACACTTCGCAGACACGGTCGCTGTATTTGCTTTTATTTACAAGTTGTAAAAGGCTTTTTTTATGCCAACTTGGAGAAACCTCTCTCGATAACAAAAATGGTAGGCCGAAGTTTCTATTCCCCTATCTATTTACATCATATTTTATTTTCAGCGTAAAGGATTATCTTCGCATGTCGCACATCATACAGGCGTTTGACTAATGTTAGAATATCACAGTTACCAACTACCTCGAGGTTTATTCTTAACATTGAGCGTAATGTCATGCCCCTCTTGATAAATTCGTATTTTCACGACCCAAGGGCAACCGCTACGCCGGGTTTTGTCAAAAACGGGGTCGATAACCTGTCAGAATGAAGTCATCATACGCCTCCATATCCAAAAGAAATACTACTACATATGCGATGGGAGCTTGACAGAGAGGGTTGCTTGGTGTTTGCATATGTCACATATGCTTAAACTTGGAAGTAACTTAGAGCGGAATCTTTCATTGCATTATGATTAGTGTTCCTCCACACCAAGAGATCGTACCGGTACCGCGGCGTTTTCTTCATGCCGTTGACGGAGTAGAGCAGTGAAAAGGGAAAATAAGAGAGGCAAATGAGGGAATTTTCCGCAGACATATGAGGAAAGGACTGGCGGATCGAGGTTGACTGTCAGTGGGCGTCAGTGGCACGACGTCAAAAGAGAGGCGAAGGAAGGCAGGGCAGGCTTTAAAACGTTTCGTTCTCGTTCAGTTAAGCTTTTGAAGTGGTCGCACTTATGCTAACAATGCGTTGGCTTAAGTTGACCATCATGCGAGTTTAAACGAAAGTAAGTTATACTGTCATGGATTCTGCCTTCAATTTTTCTATCTCATTTTCACAGAACAATAAAATGAACATCGATATGCCATTACTCATTAATTTCAATAATCGCCCGTCAACGTCAGTATTTGAATCGGATAGTCATACGCACTTATAGGCGGAAAAAATATATTATTTGTATTGCTGCAAATACAGTTTTCCGTTATTCCAAGAGTACACTACCATGCTGAACGAAATGGCTGGGGCGTGACATCTGACGAGGCAAATCAGATGCCATTAACCGCCACCAACAGGGACTCTCCAACCTTATTTAACCAACATGCTGCGTGAGTCATTTCACCAGTGCCAAGAGGAAAGGTCACAGCTGATACCGTGTGCCACAAGATGCCCACTGTTGGGGTCTGCATTTCGTGACGACAGCTTGCACGACGTCACAGTGCTCCGCACTGGTCTATCGCAAAGCAATCACATTGACATTCTGATTGCTTGGAATGATACAATCACAAGCTGCATGCAGTTACACCGATGCTGTCTCCGTTGCTACTCGGCGGAAATCACGGCATCGCGGGTACCGAAAAGCGCAATGTTTCAAATGGGCCTGCGACTGCTCTTAGAAGAACGGATGAGGACATCGAAGCCAATTTGGCCGTTTAATATTACGGCATAATCGCAGTAGGGATAAGAAAACAGAACACACAGCCGCTAGGACCGGAATGGCTATTGGAGTAACAACCGTATTTATGATGAGCTGTTATTTATACACTCACGAACCAAACGCCGGAATTCAACTTACTCTTTGGCATAAAAGGGCAGATACTCACTGCAACTGATGCTATTTTGCACAATAGGCGCTAGTGAGATGCTGCAAATTTATCGTACTAGAAAAATATTTTAAATAATTTATATTTTACGTGCATAAAATATTGGAAGAGGCTTTGTAGTTGGTATCAGGTCCGGGTTAAGTTTATTCACGATATTTCCTCGCATGCAAGAAGCGTGAGGACAAGGCCGTTACATTGTTTGTCCTGATTTCAATGTATTACTTGTTCTGTGTCTTGTCAACACCGACGACACGTAGCGCAGACAGTTGTGTTGTAACACGCATAGGCAGCTTAGCTCAACTGAGAGCCCAATACTGGACCAGTCCAGATATCCGTGCGTGCCAGCGACTATTTGCGCCAGAATTTCCGTGGAGGGCACCAAGAGGAATGGTCGTCCGCTTCGTGGAATGGCCTACGGCGCTTCTCTGCGCCAGTGCGACGAGATATAGAAATTAAGCCTTACACCCGCTGCTAGCTTGACTTGGCAGCTGAGAAGAGCCACGTGCGCACAGCGTTAATGGAAGAAAAGTTTGCTCATTGGCTATATATTGTTGGCACGGTTTGAATTAAATAGCGTAAATATTTGAAAGTGCATCTCGTCGTCACTACCTAGATTTAATTTAAACCTGCGTTGATATGCATGCGTGTTACATCTAACTCACTTCTTTTATGATTCATCATGCTGCACTCGAGTAACTACTTCCTTTGAAAATCTTCAAAAGGATGCTTCAGAAAAGTTATGCGAAATCGCCTCTCAAGATAAGAGCAACACTGCTGAGCAAGATAGACATTGACGCTGATGTGTTCAGATAGGACAATGTAAGAAACATCGGTATCAAATCCTAGGATTTCGAAATGGCACCAGAAAGGGAAGAGTACGGCTTTCAAACTCCTTAACAGAATGCGTTGAAACATCGTCAATAAAGTTGCACTTGAAGGTATGCGACTCTCACACGACGCGGACGTCGCCATGATTTACAGAGAGCTGAGTTCACTTGCGCAGTATAGTCCTAGCTACGTCCAGACTGTCGTGCATCCTTTAACGAGACCTGACTTGCACACCGGAATTGTTAAAGACTGCCTCAATTTAGACATAGCAACAACGTGTGTCAAATATTTGACAGTGATTTTGTTCTCAAAGGCTAGAAGGTTTTCAGTGGCTGCCGCGACAGAAGAGATCAAGCGGTGGCAACTTTGTTGAAACGATTAAAAAAAAACTTCCTATAAAGCCTGGCGCTTGAGGCACTGAAGTACTATTTTCCAAAGCATATATTAACATGGACCGCTTAGTTCTTGGCACTTTTTATAGGCCTACAAAATTATCTGTGACGGTTTTAGAAAACGCAAAGGTATATTTGCACTGTAACGTAAAAAAAAGCGATAGACTAATAGTGTGCGTTTAGTTTAACGTAACTTTGGTGGACGCGCTTTTTCTTCATGTTTTCAGCACAATGCTCAAAATTAGTTCATATTTGACCACTGCAAGTAGTAAATAATTTTACGAGAGTGCAATAATACTCAGGGGAAATTCTAAATTAATTTTTTAACAAGACAAATCCCCAATTTAATAACCTGTGATGTAACAACTGGGATATCCGATTACAAAACTGCACTGCTGGACTTACACAATATGTACCCTGATACCCAATGATTTCTCAATTGTTCGCGTGGTGGAGACGAATCAATTCTGCATGTGCTTTATTTAGGTTTTGATGACGTTTGAAACACCTCTGAGAATGACCTCTGAGCATTTTTGAAAGGTGCTCTTTGATGTTTTTGAGTGTTTTGTTCTCTAAATTACAATCCCACGGGTTTCTCTGGAGACGTTACGCTTACAAGAAAGGCTTAGAAGATTAAAAAGTAGTCAAGGAGAAATTTACCATTAAAAGCAGTTTGGAAGGAATTTCAGAGCAAATTAAGCAAAAACAAAACTTTCTGACAAATAAAATTATTGCAAAAGTCTCGTGCTCGTGTTCATGCTATGTCTTCTGAGAGGTTCTCGCTCGAAATTACCCACAAGCTTTCTTCTTCCCCCATGGAATCTTGAGCAGATCGCAGATGCACACGATGAGCTGGTTTGTTTCGTGTTTAACAAATGTTTCCAATCGGTTTTTACAAAAGACCGTCGCTGCCTCCTAAAGTTTTCTGGAATGTTCCCAGGCATGCCTGATGCTTTATTTTCGGCTATTGTAGTTTTTATATTTGGTTCTTACCCTCGATGTTAAAAATCCTCAGGTCTGGATAATGTCCAAAATGATTGCTTAAAGCAGTATACGGACTGGCGTTCGAAATTATTGTCGGTTCTATTCACCAGATCTTTACATGCCGGTTCTTTACCGGATGAATGGAAGACAGCCGAGACGAAACGCTTGCAGAAAATCATAAAAAGAGCATATCGAGAACTACTGCATATTCCATTGGCGTCGACATCGTGTAAACCTTTTCGGCGCGTAAATCATAAACATATAATACTTTACTTGGAAGAACATAAGGGGCTTACAAGGGTTCAATATGGTGTGAGGCGTTAGAGGTATCAACACTACTCAGTTCGCGGACAGTCTGAATGACGTCGCTCTGTCGATAATTCCGGGGAAGCAAACAGAAGCCTTTTCATAAATGTTCGCAAAACTTCGACAAGATGTCTAATAAAAGACTAGTTCATAAATTGAGCTATTTTGTAAACAAACCACCAGATATTTACGTCGATTACATTCTGCCACTTGAACTAGTTGGTCACCCTAAATAATACTTCTATCGGTGCCTAGGCTGAGTTAGGCGCCCTCTGGCGATACTTAGCACCACTTTCATTTTTATTATTTAGAAAGGACATTGTGGGTGGGCCTTTCAGTCGCCGTGAAGCCGTATGCAGAAGCCTACACTTTTTAAGAATACATATCTTCATTTGACGACAGGTTGTGTCCAAATAACTGCCAGGAGAAGGTGATTGCTTGCTGTAACGAATAACAGATGTGCATTAAATTTGGCCTAATAATCTTATGGGAATTACACACAAGACTTCTTAAATCTGTGTATAGTACTCACAAATTGTTATTAGAGGTAATCAGCTATAAATATTTGGGCCTTTAATTAACTAACATCATTTCGCTGACAAAACACAGGCTGTTTTGAAAAACTGAATGCTGAAGCTGTTTCTCTTCAGGCACTCAATGAGCCAGTGTTCGTTGCATTAACGTACAATTCACACATTTACAGTATGCCACAATTAGTCTGGATTGTGTCTCTTTAGCCAACACTAAAAAATTAAAGTGAATACCGCCCAATGTAATTGGGCTCATATTTACCGCCGGCATAAATCTCCAGGAGAGCTCGTGAACAGCACTCGATTGCCCGCCCCCTCCCCCTTTGTGATTGCGCGCATTCGTCTCTAGGGATTGAACTTTCTCTTTCAGCTTGTAAATTGGGAGCATAATGATAATGCTTCCAGCTATTTTTCTTACTCCTCAGGTTATAGCACGAAACCAATGTATATACTAATACTAACGCCTTTGGACGCGCGAAACAATGCTTCAATCATCCTTTTTTACCCAGACAAGTACAGGATAAAATAAGCTTCTTATCTTAAAAATGTGCCTGCAAATGCTATGAATTTGAATGCGTTCATATATTGGGTTTCCCAAGCCAGAACGTTATGTACTATATTGCAGTATCTGCAAAAAAATAACACACACACACACACACACACACACACACACACACACACACACACACACACACACACACACACACACACACGCGCGTTTCTTCTGCAAATTCTTGCGATGCAGAGTCACTCATGTACGAGCACCACAACCTGGTTTTGTCTCCCACATTTATTCTCAATTCAAACGACCTTGAGATGACGGGACATATTTTTGTGCCATTAAGTACGAAGTGTTACTTACGAGAAATAAAATTTTTTTGGCTCGATGCTCTATTTCAGTGAGAGGTGCAACGCGTTCTCTCTCAATGAGTGCCTGTCTTGCAGACTTTTGATCTCTCACGCGACCGTGAAAATCCTGGATGCTGACATTTTCCTTCGAGAACTTCCGGTTCGGCGGCGTTTCTATTTCTTTACTCCTCTAGGCATTTACTCTTCCGTCCCTGTTTGTTTACGAGTCGAGAGAACGTCGCGAAAGAGCCGACTTAAAGGCTGTGATGAATCGCTGCTCTCTAAGATGACATGAAGAGAATAAAAAGCAGAGCAGAGAGCTCCGAAAGTGGAGGGTTCTTCGCTAGTTTTTCTTCCTGACTTTAATCTGAGCCTTTTTGTCAGCACGTGAAACCACAAAGTCGGGTAGGCCATTACCCAAAGCAACCACGGCGTTGGAATAAGTGTTACGCTTTGACGCTTGTCTTCTTTTGAGATTCGGGAGGCCCTTCCGCGTGCCTCTAATTTCGGGTAGTGGTGCGCAGAAAAAAAAACAATATCTATGGTGGCACTAGCCCTCAAGCTGAAATGTAGCGTTGCTATTGCTAAATTTCACAGTGTGGCATGGACAAGAGCTCGAGTACCGAATATGTACAAATTTATTTGCAGCAGAATGACGGCGCTCGACGGATGGACGCACTCCATGTCCTTTTTCTGTAAGGAGTGCTCCATGGTCATAGCTTCTTTGAAAACGTTGGCCGCATTTCTTCGAGGGTTCCGGAAACGCTTGGGAAGCTCCTCTTTTAGACCGGTGTATATATGGTGCATCTTTCCTTTTTGGCTAGGGCCATGTGATGGTCGGTCTAATTGATGAGTCGTGTTATATATCCAGTTCAGTTGAATTTGGCTCACATCTGGAGGTGTATACTGGAATTTTCCCAGAATAAGAAGACTAATACAACTGCACTTACCTGCTTAAGTGCAATAGTGAGAAAGTATTTCTCTCAATGATGCCGAGCGAAGGACTAGAGCCCATGGCCTCATTTGAGACACGAGCGCACGACGCTTGCCGGAACACAATTATTGATAATACTTAAATGTACGACTTCTTTCTGACTCCAATCGACTACTTTCTCTGGAACTAGAGTCCACGATCTTTGTTGGATCTCGAGCCCACGAGCTATTCTGGGACTGAAACCCTTGACCATGATTTGGGACTGGAACGTTCACCCTTTCTCTTTAAAACCACTTTTCCTATATATATTTGCAATTCGAGCGTAGACACGTTCTTACCGCATGCTTTGCTGACACGCTCTCCCCCACAGGCCAGTACAGACCACTAATGAGGCAAGAAATGCTTTCGTAATGAAAAAAGTACTGCAGTGCAGGCAGGGGATAAAAGAGATCAGATAGAACAAGGACCGCGATCTTTTTGGCTTATGCGAATAATTTTATTTCTCTACATTAATATCCACTTGCTTTCACGCGCTAAACATATTTCGATCGCTTTTCTTATGATTAACGACATTTTTTGTGTTCCATTTACCATGGCGGTAAACAGTGACGAAACACGTACAGTCGTTGTAGTAAGGCCGAAAAGGCTGTATAGCGAGGCGATCGGCGTAAGCGGTATGGCATTTTAGACGAAGCCTTAGAAGCTCGAGTGGTCAAAGAAACGTCGCCGCCGTCCTAACCCATATTGAGAAAAACAATTACCAGGCAATTTAGCGACGAAAGTCGTCATTGGCGAAAGCCTGAGGGCCACATGCCGCTAAGCAACAAGCACTGATTAGGAACTGATTCGTTAGTAATTAGGTAGGCAATTATTATTGAATCAGCGAAATCGTCATTATATAGATAATGTTACTTAAGTACCCTAATTAGTATATAAATATTTAATTATTCGTTAATTGGTAATTATTCATTGATTGGTATATGGCCATATAATGCACGCACTCACGCAAACTGTGGTGGTGCTCTGTGATAGGTCTAAACCTGTATGACGTAACCCCGCCTCGACCAATTAGAGCCGCCGCAAAAGCGGGACACAATTGGTCCACGACAGCATGAGCCAATAAAGGACTTTGCCTTAATGAAATTATATCTATTACTGATACAAATACCTTCCGCAAAGCTTTAACCTGCATTGTATAAGTACTACTAGTTTTGTGTTTACTAATACAATTATTGCCGATTTCATAGCTAATAATGTATATATAGGATGTATTATTTATGTACCCGATTTTTGCAGTGTTTCTTCTTTCCTGAATTTCTTTTTGCCCACTCCCCTCTGAAATGCCTGTACGGCCCTGAGGGTAAAGACAAATAAATAAAATAAATAAATAATAACAGGACACTGAAGCTCCGCCATTAAGGAGATTGTGCGATAGCGGTTCACACACATGGGCGATGTTTTTTCTCTTCCGTAACTTTCCTATTTCATTTTAAATATTACATTTTATTTCAGGTCTTCATGCACCAGTACATAGCATCAGCAAGGATTGGCTTTCTAAACTAAGCAGTAGAACACATTTCAAATCATTTTCATTTTTTCAATTATTTAAATTTGTTAACTGCCAAAGGCACTTAAGGCCAAGGCTTCCCTTAGACTTCGTTATGCTTCTGGTGGGTTTTGAACTCCATTCTTCGGCGATCCTCATCTCTTCGGTATTTTGGCCTGCACGTGTGTAATTGCGTTGATGGTATTCCCGTATATATTTCTATGCAAATTTCATACATAGAAGAGAATAACAAGGACGTATCGCCATCTCCTTTAAGGCGAAAGCCTTTAATGGCTCATACTGTTGTCGACAAAACTCTCCGCGAGAGTGGTGCACCTGATTGGTTAACTGAGAAGTGAAGTCACCAGAAACCAAATTTGAAGCGACCAACCAGAAGCCCCATCGTGTCTAGCCTTTCAGCCATCTGCAATCCCGCACTTCAACGCGCGTCAAGGTACGCCACGCGACAGCGGGGGTTTCGGTGGTGGAGGAGGACAGAACATCTTTACTTATTTAGTCAGCGGGAGGGGGAGGGAGACCCTCAGTCCACGGTCCCGTTGGCTGTGGGTGCAGTAACAGCGCAGCGAGCCAGCCATTGCTGGCGCTTTGGGCAGGGGTCCCGCACGGCGGCCTCCCAATCTTCCATGCCGGGGTAGGGGAGAGAGCTTAGTGAAGGGTAACTTGGCACGCCCAAGCCATGTGGTAGAGCTTTGCCCGCTCACCGCAATGTGGGCAGTCAGGGTAATAAAGGGAGGGACACCAGAAGTTTAGCAGAAATGCTGTAATAAAGGTATTGGTTTGCAGGCGGCGGTAGGTTGCTGGTTCTTGAGTAGACAGGGTGGGAGAAGGGGGAGGTAATGTACGGCGAAACAGCCTGTAGTGTTTAAGCAGTTCGGTGTATGTAATGATCGGGGAGGCATACGTGTGATCAGGAAAAGGGGCGGCTCGGGGAAGGAGTGCGCGAGCGTGTCAATGGGCAGCTTTATTGCCGGACATCGACTGGTGTCACGGAATCCAGATCAAACTGATCCCTTTCGGAGGGTTAGCTACTAGGATTCGGCGGCTGGCGGCACCGATGCGTCCGCGAAGATAGTTACGGCAGGCCGTGCGAGAATCTGACATGATGGTAGCTTGTGCATTAGTGGCGGCGGCCAGAACGATGGCTGCTTCTTCAGCAATGGACCATTCCGGAAAGTTGTGCGCGCCCCCACCGCGACCGCCGCAAAGCAGGCTGGAAATTGTGAGCGAGGTCAGCGCGTAGAACGCGCCGGCGGCGCGCCGCAGGAGAGCAACATCATGGACGCCGCGCGACAGCAAGTAAAAAAAAAGTTTTTTGGAGTGCTAGTAATGCTTTTTGTTGCACGTTTTCGCCCGCAAGTGAAAATGATCTTTACATTGGTGTGCAAGTTTTTTAACAGTGGCGTAGTCTGCAGACTTATTCTCCATTCTCAATTCCACCTTGAGGAAGGACGGTCGACCGTCCGAAACTGTCGAAATAAAATAGATAATCGGGAGAGTTGCGTGACAAAATATAATATATATATATATACCGGGTGTCCCAGCTAACTTGAACCAAGGGTTACAATATATTAGATTTGAGGTGGGTCAGTGAAACCAGTTGCATACAACTGCCAGCCTCCGTGTGCACCACAGGCAAGTTTTTGTTTTGCAATTACTTAATTAGCTAATTACGTTAATGTTTCAAACCTACTAAATATTCCCCTTAGACCAAAAATGTGAATTGGAAAATTGTAAAGCATCATCAAAATGCCCCATTCCATTCTATTCAATAAAGAAAGTCTCACGGATATCTTTTTCCAGCCTTAAAAGAAAGCCCGTGAATACAAATAATGCCACGTGACTAGCGCATTTAAGCGACACGATTGTGGTCCTCTCAGTCGTGTTTTCAGTGAACGAAATCAGCTCCGTGATCCGATGGTCCCGTTGCAGCGAAAGGCTGAAATGGTGGCGATGGGAGAGAGCGCTCGAACTCGCCGTCGCCACCGAGATCTTGGCAAGGCCTGCGCACCCCAGCAGGTTACGTAACGGCAGGCGGATGGCTATAAAGTACGAGCAAAAGAAGGTGCGAGCGCGAATCTGAGTCGAGTCACATGATGTCATCTAGCCCCTTTACCGAAGCCTTTACGCGCAGATTCAGTGGCTGGTACCTTATCGCTCATCCGCTTGTAGTGACGTTCGCTGATGGGAGAGAAGGTGATGTAAAGGCCTTGTTAGAATGTCGGTGGTGTCGGGTCGCCGCGCTGGCTGCTACTAGCACCATCACGTGGACCGGCTGTCTGACGCGGGCGAAGAAGCCATTGCAGGAATATCGGCCTGCCGCTTTAACGGGGCCGAGGAGACACGGCCGCAGATTATTTTGTTCACTCAAACCACTACTGAGAGCACCACAATCGTGGCACGCGAATGGGCTAGTCACGTGGTTTTATTTGTATTTCGCGGACGTTCTTCTGAGCCCGGAAAAAAGATATACGTTATGCTTTCGTTATCGCAATCACTGGAATGGGAGTCTTTGAAGGCGCTATCCAACTTTCCCGTTTACATTCTTGGTCTAAAGTGAATATTGAATCAACTAAAAAAAATAACATAATTAGCCAATTAAGTAATTGCAAAAAAAATTGCCTGTATTGCGCAAGGAGGCTGGCAGTTGTATGCAACTGGTTTCACTCACCTACCTCAAATATATTATTTTGTAACCCCTGGTTCAAGTTAGCTGGGACACCCAGTATATGTGTATATATATATATATATATATATATATATATATATATATATATATATATATATATTACCACTGATGCCAATAACTCAACTGTATGAAGGCCTAAAAATTTAACCCCCTACCCGCGTAAAGGATTAATGAGAGCGGATGAACGTGTGCTTCTCCGCCTCCTTACGGACACCATGTTTTGCCCGGCGTCGCTTGAACGCTTTGACAATGCCTTCTCCGGGGAGTGCCCACCCTGTTGGGAAATGTTCTCGGACCTCTTTCACATGGTGTTGGCGTACCCCTCAAGCTCTGCCCTCACACCTAACACAAACCCCACTTGGGAGTACTGGGATTTTAACTGTCGCAGCTTCCGGGGCAAGAGCGCTTCCCTTCAACTTATCCTCCCCACCTTCACCCCCACAACCCTAATTCTCCTCCTACAGGACACCAATACACCCGCCACGCTCCCTAGTCATGTTTCAGTTCACTGCGACACTATGCTTACCCCTCGAGCATCTACCCGCTTACACCGCTCGCTCACATTTCAAACCCATGACATAACATCGGACGTGCATTGCGTCATCACCGAGATTATTCGCACAGCACACGGACGCCACTTCGTTTCGCCTCCATCGAAACGATCCCGGCCTCGGCGGCTGCGTTTCGATGGAGGCGAAACGAAGTGGCGTCCGTGTGCTGTGCGATGTCAGCGCACGTTAAAGATCCCCAGGTGGTCGAAATTACTCCGTAGCCCTCCACTACGGCCTCCCTTTCTCTCTATCCACTTTCACTCCCACCTTCATCCCTTCCCTTACGGCGCGGTTCAGGTGTCCACAGAGCAAGTGTGACAGATACTGCGCCTTTCCCTTCCTATGAACCAACCAACCAACCAACACACACTATGCCATCTATTTTTATAGTCAACATATACCATCCCCCCTCCAGCCCCATGTCCTCACTGGAAACGTTCCTGCGAGATCTCCAACGAGATCTCCAAGTTTACATCCCCATTCCAAAGAAAGGCAGTGCCAAAGATTGTTCCAACTACCGGACGATCGCGCTTATTTCGCATGCTAGCAAGGTGATGCTGAAAATCCTCCACGGTAGGCTGACAGTATGTGGATCGGGAGCTTCCGGACGTGCAAGCTGGGTATCGCAAGGGCAGAGGAACCAGAGACCAAATTGCCAACCTTCGCTGGATCATGGAAAAAGCAAGAGAGTTCCAGAAAACCATCTACTTCTGCTTTATTAATTATGCGAAAGCGTTTCACTGAGTAGATCAGACTGTGGCAAACTCTCCAAGAGATGGGAGTTCCAATTCACCTCATCTGTCTCCTCATAAACCTGTATGAAGGGCAAGAGGCCACAGTCAGAACTGGGCATGGTCTTACTGATTGGTTTCCGATTGAGATAGGAGTTAGGCAAGGCTACATACTGTCGCCCTGCCTATTTAACCTATATGCAGAGTGCATCATGAGGAAGGCCGGTCTGGACGAGTCTTCAGCTGGAGTGAAGATTGCTGGAAAACGAATCAATAACCTGAGATATGCGGATGATACCACTTTAATGGCAGAAAGTGAAGTGGAACGCAAGAGGCTTCTGATGCGCGTACAAGAAGAGAGTGAGAAACTTGGGCTTAAACTGAACATTAAAAAGACAAGATCATGGCGTCTTGCCCTAACAAGTCCTGGAGCATCAAGGAACAAGAAGTGGAAGCTGTGACAGATTTTCTCTTCTTGGGCACCATGATTACCCCGGAAGGAGACTGTAGCCATGAAATTAGGAGACGCCTACTTCTGGGAAAGAGAGCAATGGTTTAGCCTTGGCGGCCTAGTAAAGAGCAGAGACATTAGTCTGCCAACCAAAATCCGTATAACTCGTGCTATGGTCTTTCCAGTTGTGGTATGTGGATTCGAGAGTAGGACTGTCAAGAAGGCTGGCCGCCGAAGAATTGACGCGTTTGAATTGTGGTGCTGGTGGAGACTTGTAGTCCTTTTCACTCTGATTTGCTTTGTACTAAATGCCCTTCCTGTTAAAATCCCCAGTGGATTGACAGTATGTCTAAATAAAATAAGTATGTTTAAGGTTTCCTGCTCAACAACCTGTTTTTGTGAGACGGGACATATTTTTAAGGTTCCCAGCCCGACGGCTCGTTCTGGGATAATCCTGCATACATTTGGAGACAGTTTGAGGAACCATTGACGAGCATTTGGCTGCGACGCGGTCCATGGCGGCCTCCACCATGTTTTGCAGTTGGGAGGCGAGACGCGCCACCATAGCGGCCATAGCTGCCGCGAACGCGGCCGGCAGCTCCGGCTCACTCTCCATGGCGTCTGAGCTCTGGGGACTTCATGTGTCTGTGAGTTTAACTTGAATTTTGAATTTTAGCGAGCAATATCGCTCGTTCTGTGCACTCAGCAGCTCGATTTGTTTGCGGCTCTCGGCGTCTACGCCGGGGACCGCGGGAGGGAAGGAAGGTGTGGAGTGGATAGGAGAGGAGAGGAGGCAACCCCTGTCCAGCTGCTCACCTGCTTATGTTGCGGCGCGGAGGCATGGGCGCCGGCAGCGCCGTCTGTCTGAAGCAAAGAGGTTGTCTGAAGGGCCGTGGAGTGTCTGTCATTCTTGGTGTTTGGAGGCGGTGGGGGCGCCTTCTTCTTGTCTTTCGATGACGTCAGGTTACGGGAGGAAGAATCGTTGACGTCACTGCCACGTGAGCTGGCGGCGCGGTTGCCGCGTTCCGCGCTGTCATTGGCTGCGCGAGTGGCGTGGCCTGGCTTTGTGCCAGATGTGTCCGTTTTTAAGATATCACGTTGCCGGGGCTTGTTTCTGGGTGTCCCAAGTCTTCGGAATTTCTTCTAGCCCTTCTTCGGAACCGAAGAAGGGCTAGAAAGCAAACGCGGTGGTTAGATGGCATCCACGAGGCGCTGCAGATGAGGTTATGTTATGTTAGGAAGATCGTGAGAGACCGGAAAGCGTGGCGTGTTATGGTCCATAATATCACGAAGAGTCGGACACGACTGAACGACTGAACTGAACTGAGGTAAAAAAAAAAATAAAAAAATCCAGGAAATTTTGGCGACTAAAGCGATTAAATGCGAGAGTCTGAGTGCTGAATTTTGCTACGCGATTTTATTTTGGGCGCGGCAATTATGAGTATTTATTTATTTAATTACGCAGCTGGTGCAGATTAGTACTAAATAATTGATCAGTCATTCATTAGTAAATATTCAATTACATTGATCAATAAGCCATTATTAGTAAGTGGTTACTGACAGCCAAATGGCCGTTTAGCAACATTATTTATGAAATACTTTTTTACGCAGTTGTAATAATGAGTAATGATTAATTTGCCTTTATTCAGTAGTCATTTATTTATATATTATTAGTTAGTCATATTTGGCTATTGCTTAATGCTTACCATATGGCCGTATAAGGCGGCATAATTATTAGTTTGGTTTGTAGAGTTTAATGTCTCAAAGCAGCTCAGGCTATGAGAGATGCCATAGTGGAGGACTCCGCAAATTTCGACCACCTGCGGTTTTTAACGTGCACTGACATCGCACAGCACACGTTCGCCTTTCTTTTTGCCTCCATCGAAAAGAAGCAGGTGAGGCCGGAATTCGATTAACTAATTAATTGCGCAAGTGTCAATAATTAGTATTTATGAATTGTTTTTTCCTCAATTATAACTATTTATTAGGCCTAACTATAATTATTAGTTATTCAAGAATTAGCACTAAGTAATCGATCAATTATCATTATTAGTAATTAAGCATTGATTGGCATATGAGTATGTGCAGCATTACTTATAAATTAATTAGCTCAGTACGCAACTGTCGCTGTTTAGTAATTAGTAATCAGCGGTCAGTAATTACAAAATTATTAATGATGTATTGTGCAACTACCATTAATGAGTAAATAATAATCACTATTCAATAATAGATAATTAATCATTGATTGGCATATGGCCATATAAGGCACCCATTAGCGAATACTGTGATGGTGCTCTGTGATTGCATTAGGTAGTGGCCCTCCCCTCTCCCCCCAATTCCTCTGTGCTAATTGATGATGTGAAAAATACATGGTCTTTTCCGTACTGCTGTAACAGTGTGGAAGCTATATGTTCTTACATTTTTTGTACTTATTTAAATGTCTTAGTGCTCAGTGTCGGCACTATTTCATATCCTTTTGCGGACTTGGAAGAATCTCCTAACTCTGATTATATGCAAAATTTTTATTTCATGTATTTTATGCACTGCTTATGCGAACAAATCCTCTATTACACGCTTTTAAAAGCAGACAATGCATAGCCACTGCTAGTGTCCATAAAGTAAAATATGTATTCATACATCGAAGCATATTACAGACAGCTATGAAATCTTTGCTCAGAATTTTAATACTCTCGAATATGAAGCAAAATGTTTCAGTAAGTAACGATGTTTCTTTACACAAAACAGAACGCAAACTTACATAGAGAAGAAGCGTCAGACCGAATAAACAAATTTGCAGCGAAGCAAAGTGCACTCATAACTGGCCAATGCGCCGGCGTGTCTTGTAAGATCTAATTATTCAGAGCGTTTTGCATTGGGCACTGCACGGAGGCGCAAAGGCAGACTGAAAATGCATATGACACATCAATACGCGTGATGATTCAAGCTTACGTGGCGACATCCCACAGTACATGCCACCACCAGCTTGCACCAGCTCGCAGCAAATAAGCACAATAGACATGCTAGTTATCGCATAATAACTACACGCCACACTCAGCAGCCAGAGCACTGCTGACGCATTCGCTTCCACACGCGCACACACGACTTGTTTACTTTCTGTAAGGATCCACTTTCAGTACTTTCAGCGCGTGTAATGCTGCAAGTGTTTCGACCCGGGCGACTGCCAGCCTTTTTTTTTTTTTTTTTGCACGCACCATACAACCAAAGTGACCGGTATACTTATCCTGCATCGTTACAAGAATGAAGAAAAAAAAAAAAACAGGTCACAGCGCAAACGCAATTAACCGCAAGCAAGCATCCAGACTCGGGTAGCACGTAACGCTGCGCGAAACGCGTCTCGCGTCGTCTTCAGCTCCGACGTCTTGTCCACTGTCAAGGGCGGCGACTCCTAAAAAAAATCCAGCAAATCAACTCTGCTCTCTTTTTATTTATATGCGACTAGTTTTTATGCAGTAGCTTTTATTGTCTCGCATGTGGAGATATGTTTTCAACTAACGAATGCCGCGATTTAACACGGGCGTCGTCAGCTCCAGGATCCTTGCAGGTGGCGCGCATGGCAGTTTTCGCTACCTTGAAAATGATAAAGGGACCTTACGTGGATGGAATGGATGGATGGAATATAGGAGCGTCCCCTTTGAAACGGGGTGGTAGCAGTAGCTATCATGCTCATTTTTCTCCCTATATCTTAATTATTGATTTAGAACGGTTAACTAAACCATCATTCTATTTATTAAATTTTGTTCCTACATTACTAACATTATGTCACTTCTCTGCTTTTAAGCCACCAATCTTCCAGTCGTTTTTTGCTAGTTTCCACCGCCGGTTTATTCACCCGGCCACTGTTATCTCTAAAACCCCAGAGCTTGAGGAACAGTGACTGCGCCTGCACCAACTTCCGGATGGATACCCTTACATTCGAGTATAATATGGGGAATTGTTTCACTGGAGTTTCCACATACAGCACATGCGTCATCTTCATTGTTAAATTTTTTTTTTGTAGCTGCGTGTTCTAAGGCACCCTGATCTAGATAGATGGATTTATTGAAAGGAAAAGGTAGAGAGGTTGGCCCGAATAATTGAAATCTGGCCTGCTACTCTGCACTGGGGAAGGATCTAGCTTCAAAAAGTAGGGCACTGCCTCTTGAGTTATCAAAGAAATCTTCCTTCCTGATCTGCATTTTCCACTTTCGGTATAATTCCACACTCTGTTTCATTTCCATCGAATTTATCCAATTTTTACCTTATGTGTTTTTCACCTGTCCCTTAATGCTCTTTATTTCTCCGTCCTTGTTACTAGCATACTTACTAGTTAGTTTCCTAGTTCTTTTCCTCCTTTGTGAGTGAACGCTTTTTAGGTACAGGTATTTAAATACCTTAGCTGCCCATCTGTTACTGTCCAATTTCCTCAGGCGTTCCTCATATTATATATTTTACTCTGAGCTTCCCGCACTTCGAAAGATGCCCAGCCCATATCTCCCTGTACCGCCTCATTTGTAGTTTTGCCGTGGGCACCTAGTGCTAATCGTCCAACGGATCTCTGATTTGTTTCTAATGTCGACTGTACCTCTGATTTTAGGCACAAAACTGCATTTCCGAAAGTAAGTCCGGGCACCATAATTACTTTCCAAATACCCCTCAAAACCTCATACCTATTGTATCCCCACAATTCCCTATGCTTCATTATCCCGGCATTCCTTCGCCCTTTGGCCTTAAGTGATTGCTCATGCTTTCCAATGTATGCCAATCCTTCGTTTACCCATACCCCCAGATATTTATATTCTGCTACTGTAGGTATTTCAAGGCCTTGTATTTTAAGACCCTGATCAGTTGAGACGTTGAAAATCATTAGACCCGACTTAACTGCACTGAAACTGAAGCCTAGAGCATCCCCTTCGTCTCCGCAATACTTAACTAGAGTTTGCAATTCTTCCAGACTCTCAGCTAGCAGCACAATATCGTCTGCATACAACAAACCGGAGAGGCGCTGCTCTACGGCCTTTCCACCTAATCTATATGACAGGTTAAAACCTAGGTTACTGTCTTGTATCCTCCGTTCCAGGCTTATCATATAAAGCATGAACAACACCGGTGATAGAGGACAGCCTTGTCTTTATCCTTTGCATACTTTGACATCCTCCGTACTTCTTATCTCTTTCCACGTAATTTCTACTTTGTTATCCCGGTATATTTCCTGTAGGAACTCTATTATCTCATAATCGATACCTTCTTCTTTTAATATGTTCCACAGGAGTTCCCTGCTTCCGTTGTCGTACGCCCCGTTTATGTCCAGGAAGACCAAATACAAAGGTCTATTTTCCACTCTAGATATTTCGATGTATTGGGTAAGCACGAACAGGCTATCATCTAAGCGCCTACCATTTCTAAAGCCGTTCTGAAGTTCTCCGAGTATCTTGTTACTTTCAACACATGCTTGCACCTTTAATTTCACCGCCTGCATGGCTAACCTGTACATAACAGATGTTATGGTAATCGGCCTGTAGGATTTTATGTGCATCCTGTCTCCTTTCCCTTTATAAATCAAATTCATTTTACTCTGTCGCCAGCTGTCCGGAATTTGCTTATTCGTTATGACTGTTTCCAGAGCTTCTAACAACGTTTGCTTACTTTTTGGACCGAGTTCATTAATCAGCTTGATCAGAATTCCATCTATTCCTGTAGATGTGTTTTTAGGAATATTTTTTTCTGCCTTTTTCCAGTTTAGATTGGTCAGTTCTAAGCTGCTTTGTATTCTGCTACCTTGTGTTGCTTCCTGATTTGCGGAGATTACCCTATCGTCGCTCTTAAATGACTCGGCTAAAACTGATGTAATGCAGTTCACTGCGTTATCTCCCTTTAAACAATTTCCCTCGTTATCTTGAATCCGATCCTGCTTTCTTTGACTCTTCTTCTCTAGCCAGCTTATATGGTTCCAGAATTTTCTTGCTCTGCCTCTAGAGGCATCGTGTATATAGCCATCCAGCGATCGGTGGACTGTCGTATTTTACTTTGAACGAGGGCCTGCACCTGAAGTTTCTTTTGTCGATATGATTCCCATATTTGGTCGATTTCCTCCTGAGATACCTGTGCTTTCTTTGCCATTCGGTGTTCCCTTGAAGCAGCCCGTCGTTGTTCAATAGCTTCCCTGATTTCCTTATTCCACCAGCTCCGTGGCTTCCTCTTTCCATTCCAGTGGTTTGCTACTTTAACCTCCTGAATTTTCCTCCTTGTGAGTAGTTCTACCTGTTCATAATCCCAGTCTTCCATGGGGCTTTTCTCTATTGCTTCCTCTATGTCTGCTGCTATCTGCGCTATTTGATCGTCGTTTAATTTTGCGTTTACGTTTTGTCTAAGTTCCATTTCTCTTTTCATCAAGGGCCCCATCTGCAGACTAATACGTTTATGATCACTTCCCAGACTACACTCCCCTTCTTCGTCTATTTCCATTTTTGTGACCTTGCTATAAATTTCCTGCGACATTAGACAATTGTCAATGGTCGTCTGCCTGTTGCGGAATTCCCACGCGATTTGGCCTTCACATTTTGTTTCTCTATTTACTATAACTAGATCGTGTCGCTCACAGAAATCTAGCATTAGCTTGCCGTTACAATCCGTGTATCCATCCAGATCGTCGATGTGGCCGTTTATGTCCCCCAGTAGAATAATATTGGCCTCGTTTCCAAACTGGCTTATATCGTCACTGAGACATTAAACAAGATCATTGCTTTCTTGCCTGCAATGGTGTCCTGTTCCTAAATAAACTACCCCTAGCCATGTCCTTATGCCGGCAATTGTTCCTGAAACCCAGATATGCTCTTTACAAGATGATTTAATTCTTTGCCAATTTGTTCTCAAGGTGTATCAACATACCTACCCCTCCACCCTTTTTTTCCGTTCTCGTTCTGTTGCACCCTTCCCAGACGTAGCCTTCTATAAACGGCGGATCTTCTAGATCCCTGAGATGAGTCTCGCAAAGAGCGTACACACCTATTTTGTCATCCTTCAACTGCTGTTCTATCTCTAGCCATTTCGCTCTTTTTCTACCTCCTTGCATGTTTGTGTAGCTGATCCTAGTGTTAAATTTCTTTTTTGTACTTTTCTTTCTCGACCTACTCTTTGCCATTTTTGGGGGCTCAGCCTCCATTATTACACTTTCTTCTGCTTCACTTCTAACTACCTCTGTGCACAGAGTCCTCGCGGACCACCTAAAAAAGCTACAGCCCTGCGTGCCAGGCGCCAGCCGATCTCTGCTCCCACCCTTCTGTTAAAATGAATGCCATCTCGCTGAAAAGCCCTACCAAAACCTGCTTTATGTACCTCCCTGTTTACCTCAACCTCTTCGAAACGCTTCTCCAGGCTTAACTTTCTTATGTCCTGGTTAACTGTCACCAAGTCCTTTTCCATCTTTCCGTTCAATCTAGCACCTCTGGTACTGTGCATACAACTATCTGCGTCTGTTGTGCTATCTCCCTGATCTCGTCAACTCCCTCAGCTAAACTTTCCACCACTCCTGCAGCGTCACCATTTAGGACATCGTTTAGCCCCGCGGCTACTATTACCATACTGCGCTCTGCGGAATTCTTCAACAGCCTATTTTTACTCTCTTTTAGCACTGCCCTCATTGTTCTCCCTGGGAAGGCTCCAAACAATACTCTCTTATCACCCCTTACACGTTCCAAGATATCTCGCTTGCATCTGTTCATGTTAGAATCTCCGTTGATAAGCACCTGGGCCTTCTCTCTCCCTCTTCCAACTGTTGGCTCCTGCTTTCGGTTATCTGTGTCCTTATCTCTGGGATTTTCATTCTTCCTTAGTTCTTCCTTTTTTTCCGGCGTCTTAGCTGCTTCTAAATAACTCTGACGGTTCGGATCCGCCTGACCTACTTTGCTTATGCCTTCCATGCCAGTGCTGGCCCCTGCCACGTGGCCCGTGATTCCCCTGAGCAGCGCCACCTGGCGGCAAATAGTGGATATATCGTCTAAACGAATAAGAACGCGTTTAAAGGCCATCGTGCCCGTAGGTTTGGTGGTGCAAATTAAAGGAAAAAGTAATTGGCGCAATGGTTTAACACGACCCATCTCTGCACTGATGCCACTTAGACATCTGCTCGGTTCCCGAGTTGCAATTTTTTTCTGTTTTTGTTTTCAAATTGCCTTCACCGTAATTATATCCTGGCTTCAGCGAGCGTATGTTACCTTTAGGTTGCGTCCACAGAAACATTTAAGTAACAATTGGTATGACAACAGTTACACTAAGCAATTATCTTCCCCATAATCATGTCCTGCCTCAGTGAGTGTATGTTACCTTTAGGTTGCGTTCAGAGATATCTTTCAGCAACAATCGCCGTTTTACTCGCAGAGAGCGTCGTCTGCTCCAGTGCGCCTGCAGGATATGGTTTGGCAATACGCCACCGGCCCGGGATTTGATTCCACATCATCAGATGATGTGAGATCAAATCCCGCATCATCTGAAAAGCCACACCGGGGAACTAATAGAAAATAGGATAGTATGTGACTCGCAGACCGAATGCAATCCCCAGAGTAGGCGAGGTCGTAATAACAAGATTTTGTCTTAATTAGCCGTGCTGCTACTGCGTGAAAGTTTCATTCATTGCTCATTTCAGCCGCATAAAGATCTCCGTTCCGGTGGACTGAATAAAAAAATAAAAATATAGATGCGGACGAAAAAAAAAACATGTATTGCCCAAATGACGTATGACCCTTCAAGATCGGCAGCAAACGGTTATGGATTGCCGCACTCATCTAATCAGTATTACCTTGACGATGCACCACTTCTATCGGTGTTTTTTGTTTCTCCATCCTTAACGACGCGGTCTGAAACTTGGCCGTTAAAGGGTGGCCATTTTCAACCGTTATTGGCATTATTGCAGCGATTCGAGACTTGCTAACACGGCAAGCCATCTGTTGACTCCGGATCACCTGAACCCAGTTAGGTAAACACATATTGAGTGACAGCTTGGATCATAGTCTTGTGGCAAATTCTCCGCGGCTACAAAATGGTGCTACATAGAGGGTACATTTTGATGAAAATGATCAAGATGAATGACGCATCGCGCAACATCACAAGGTCACTTTCATGTTTTTAGATATAGCATTATAATTTAAGAAACCATGCAGTAGCCCAGTAGCCGACTTATTTTTGAAGCAAAATCCTTTATCCAACGCTTTTGAAGTTTTCACTTCAGAAGACATGTAAGTTCGAAGACGAAGTGAAAAGTTTAATAAGCCTCCACAACCCTTGTTCTAATATCGTAGTCGAATTCCAGGAATTCATTTCTGTCTTTTTTTGGTACGATCAAGAAGAAAGCAAAACCTCCGACGCACAAGAAACCTATTCCGAATTCGAAAACCGAATCGATGTGAGTGAGGGGGATCTTGCGAGCCACAAGTAAACGCAAATGCGCAAACAAACAGCCTCTTAGGAGTCGGGCGTAAATCTCAATCCGGCTGCTGTTTTTCTCCTCAACGCGCGCATGCCGTGCAAAACAATAGACGGAAAGGCTAAAGAGCAGTAAGACCAAAGGAGTGCGCGTGGAAGCTTTTAGCGCACCGTAAATCCACTTGGCTGAAAACCAATCCCTCGCAAGTTGGCGCCGAGGTTGTTTGCTAAAGTAGGTCAAGCAGCATGTGCCGCTGCACCCTCTGACTTCGCGAATGTCTTCCCGTTTTATTTTATGGAGAATCTCTGTTTTTCTTTGGCTGAATACAGGTAGCACGTGTGAGAAATCTACTGCTGCATCGGCCGACACAGCCGCCATAGGGCTGAATGCTTACGGCGTAAACTGCCTATTCGTACATAAATATACGTCAATAAATGCGCACAGCGATTGGTATAGATGTACGTCAACCATCTCCGATTCGTGTTCTGACAGCTCTTTTGTTTGAATTTATTGCAGCAAGCAAAAACTGGCATTATAACTTTGAAAGGAAGGCAGATGAGCTTAGCAACGCGTAATATGAAATATTCCCGAACTTTTAACTCTGCAATGCGACTGCCGCATTCGCTGCAGGCAGGAGCTCAGTGGACGTAGAAAGCACCCATGTTTAAGGATGATCAAGCCGGCATTCAGGTATGCTCGGCGGAATCTGATACCCATCATGAAAACATTCTACGAGACCACTCTAGTCTTTGCCGGCTTGTCAGTAATATTGTTAAATATTTTTATCTGCATAATTGAATGAAACCAAAATATATCGAGAAGATTTCAAGCAAAAGCTTCACTACTGTAAGTAAAGGCAAAGTCGGTGTGGCCGCAAGTTTGAGCTTCAAACTACCTTCAAGTGTGATCTTGCCCCAATGACGTGTGGGTGCCCACGTTTCTGTGGTGTCCGCCCAAAAGTATACAGCGCCTTCCTTACGCCAAAAACTAACTCCTCACTCCACTTCCTTGTTGTTGTTAACAACAACAACAACAACAACAACAACAGCACTCCACTTCCACTCCCTCCTTTAGCCCGTCCCTTACGCGGGGGTTCAGGCGCTGCGGATACGGCGCCTTTCCGTTTTTGTGGGCCTATTAATAATATCATTGATAAAAATACAGAGGGTTTTAATTCAGCTATATTATGATGATGATGATGATGATGATGGTGATTAACTGGGGGCCATGCCTTTCAAATCGGGGCAACAGGATATGGATGGATGGATGGAATATAGGAGCGTCCCCATTGGAACGGGGTGGTAGCAGTAGCTATCATGCTCATTTTTCTCCCTATATCTTAATTATTCTTTTAGATTGCTTAACTGTACCATAATTCTATTTATTGAATTTTTGTTTCTGCATTACTAACATATGTCACTTTTCTGCTTTTAAGCCACCAATCTTCCAGCCGTTTTTTGCTAGCTTCCACCGCCGGTTTATTCACCCGGCCACTGGTATCTCCATACCCCAGAGCTTCAGGCACAGTGACTGCGCCTGCATCGACTTCCGGATTAATACCATTACATTCGGGTATAATATGGTCAATTGTTTCACTGGAGTTACCATATACAGCACATGCGTCATCTTCATTGATAAACTTCTTTTTGTAGCTGGGTGTTCTAAGGCACCCTGATCTAGCTTCAAAAAGTAGGGCACTGCCTCTTGAGTTATCAAAGAAATCTTCCTTCCTGATCTGCATTTTCCACTTTCGATATAATTCCACACTCTGCTTCTTTTCCATTTAATTTATCCAATTTTTACCTCTGTGTTTTTCATCTGTTGCTTAACGCTCTCTACATTTATTATTTTTTCAATAACGTTGTTTTTTTTTGCTTAAGGGCATAATCGAATATGTAAAAATAAAGGGGGTAATAAATGAAAGAAAAAAGGTTCGCTGATCTAATAAGGTTCAAGAGAGAGTGATGATAAGGCCCTTGAGTCCATGCAATGTATGAAGATGAGTTGTTCGGCGAAAGGCCCACTGCCGTCAGGTGCCGAATTCTCGTCGGCTTCAGTGCCGGGCAAACCCACAACAAGTGGTGAATATCTGCCTCGTGATCTGGTGATTTCTTCCTCCTCGTGACGAGCATACTTAGTTTAGTTTCCTAGTTCTTTTCCTCCACTGTGAGTCAACCCTTTTTAGGTATATGCATTTAAATACTTAAGCTACCCATCTGTTACTGTCCAATATACTCAGGCGTTGCTCATATAATATTTATTTATTTATTTATTCATACTGTTAACCCTTACTGAGGGTCATGACAGGGAGGGAATCAACAATACATATAAAATCAACAACACATCTAAAATTTCAAATGACAGAACACAGTAACAAACACTTTCAGTTACAATTATACAAACAACATCTCAGAGAGCTGCTGAGCTGGATCAAATGACACAGAAAGCAAAAAAGCACATCAGTCAGTTCAGTTCAGTCGTTCAGTCGTGTCCGACTCTTCGTGACCCTATGGACCATTTCACGCCACGCTTTCCGGTCTCTCACTATCTTCCTATGGACCATTTCACGCCACGCTTTCCGGTCTCTCACTATCTTCCTAACATCACATAACTTCATCTGCAGTACCTCGAGGATGCCATCTAACCATCGCGTTCGCTGCCTACCCCTTCTCCGGCGACCGTCAACCTTTCTCAACATAAATCTTTCTCCAGCGACTCCTCTCTTCTCATCAGATGACCAAAGTAGCTGAGTTTTAACTTTAGAATTTGACCCTCCAATGAGCAGTCAGGGTTTATTGTCGACAATATCGACTGATTTGATCTACTGGCAGTCCAAGGAACTCTCAAGAGCCTTCGCCAGCACCACAATTCAAACGCGTCAATTCTTCGGCGGTCAGCCTTTTTCACAGTCCAACTCTCGCATCCATACATCACAACTGGAAAGACCATAGCACGGGTTATACGGATCTTGGTTGGCAGACTAATTTCTCTGCTCTTTACTAGGCGGTCAAGGCTAACCATTGCTCTCTTTCCCAGAAGCAGGCGTCTCCTAATTTCATGGCTGCAGTCTCCTTCCGAGGTCATACAAAGCACATACAAAGTAATAAATAGTACGCGACGCACGGGGGACGACATGTTAGCGTTCATTAAAGTATTGGTCTAGACTTTTCTGGAATGCTGTTTTACTGGCACTTTGTACAATATGAGTAGGCAATTTATTCCAGAGCTCTATCGCGTCAGGAAAAAAAGAAGAGCGAAATACGTTAGTGCGAGCGAAGTACGGCCGTATGGTTGCATTATGATTCAACCTGGCGCTATGCTTGGCAGGTGGGTGGAAGTACATTTCTTTATTTACCTTTACATCGTCATGCAGTATTTGGTGCAGTACTGTCAACCTTTGCTTTTTTCTTCGCGTTTCTAACGGTGCCTCTTACTCTCAGCTTCCCGTACTTTGAAAGAAGCCCAGCCCATATCTCCCTGTACCGCCTTATTTGTGGTTTTGCCGTGAGCACCTAGTGGTAATCGTCCGACAGCTCTCTGATTTATTTCTAATGTGGGCTGTGCCTCTTAATTTAGGCACAAAACAGCATTTCCGAAAGTAAGTCCGGGCACCATAATTTCTTTCCAAATATCCCTCAAAACCTGATACCTGTTGTATCCCCACAATATCCTATGCTTCATTACCCCGGCATTTCTTCGCCCTTTGGCTTTAAGTGATTGCTCATGCCTTTTGAATCGGGTGGACAGCTTTACAAAAGTTAGCGTCATCTAGTGAAAGGAACAAAAACTGTGCGCAGCGGCCATGTTTTGTTCAGTCTGCCCGCGCCTCCCATCGAGTACGCTGTCAACGTGCGCCTTCGCGGAACCCGTGCATGCACCGAAATGTGCATTGCAATGCTCACAAGCGATTGTTTCATTTTTTTAACATCACAGCAGTCGCTGTTAGCACCAAGCTTTATTCGGAATGTGCCAGCATGCTGCTGCGTGCTCTTTTGCAGCCAGCGCACTGTCGTAGACGCGCACGGAATCAAGGTATATGCGACCGCTCATTTGCAGTCCTAATAGGCTTTACAAGTGCCACTTGACCTCATTCGAAACATTACTGCACGTCCTTCTGACTGAGGGCTAGCTCACAGAACGTAAAACTTATTGCTGGGCTAGTTGGTTCATGATCGTATGGGGAAAAGTAAGCGCAAAAAAAAAAAAGACAAAAAAAGAGAGGAGGCAGGACAAGAGAGAAGACAGGTTGTCCTGTCTCCTCTCTTGAGTTTGTCGTTTTTGCGCTTACTTTTCCGCGTACGATCACAGAACGTGCTATCACTTAAAACAGCAAGGCTCTTTTGCGGGCTATGGAGCCTTGTGAATTTGAAGGATAAACTTATGCTGCGATGGAGGACACGGGAGAAGGAGCAATGCATATGTAACGGACGCTATGATGCAAATATGTTCTTTGAAACATTTTGCACGTAGGTTGCATTTACTTTTGTGTTTTATTTAGGACACGGGCATGATTACCGAAACTACTTTTCACAGTCGTACGAAATGGTAGTGCTTGGTGGAGAGAGCAATACGGTTGTCTAGTGCGCCCGAGGTGCGCGTTTCACGCTGCAAAAGCAAGCAGCTGTCAAACCCGCGGCGTCAAGTAAAGCAGGAAAAGATGACATCCCACTAGTGTGTTGTAATATGCTCACGTGCAGCCCGTTTCGACCGGTCTACGTCCAGTGCGCACAGCTCAGATTTGCATTCTGTGCCTTTATGCCTGCCAGCGTGGCCGATAAAATAACAAAGCGCACGCTTCACTTTTTCGCGTTTTATCAAGTCATCCGTCGGTTTGCTAATTGACATCTAAAATTCAGCGGAGTTTTTAAACATGTCGATTTCTTGCTTATTCTCTCTTTCAGATAGCAAACATTTGAAGCCGTAACTTCATATGAAAGCGCTGACATGGGAAGCTTCGAGGAACTCGTAGGAAAAGGAACTCGGCTGAAACGAAAAGAAATTTGAAAAGTCAACTCACATTACTGCGAAATGTTTGTGCTTGGTGCAACTGGCTGAGTTCATAAAGTCGAATTTATAGTATATCATATGGTTATTAAAAAATTAGGGGGACACTTGAGCACCGCCGTTAAAGGTATAACACGATAGCGTCTCTCTCTCATATGCACACACCAACAATGTTTTCTTTCTTCATGTTTTATATTTTAGATCTTTTATTTATAATATATTTGTAACATTTCTTTCTTTATTTTCATTTTATTTTATTTTTTATATTTTTATACTTACTTTTGTAAACCTTATACTTTTGTAAACCTTATACTTACTTTTGTAAACTTACTTTTGTAAACCCTCGAGTCAAGGAATATCTTGCAGCAGCAGGGTATCTTGACAGGACCGTGTTTGCTGTGTCTCAATTATTAAACGTTGTTTTGCTGTGTTAATCAGGTGGCCATTCTTCTGGACCACATTGCATGAACTTCACGGATACGGTCTTTTTAAAGTGGTGGTTTTTAAGGCTTAAACATTGCAAGGCTTTGTAGGCGGGTTACACGTAGGCATGTCAATGTCGGCAAAATAAAAGAACTAGTTAGTATATTAGAAAAAGATTGATACCATGGCATAGAGCCTCAAAGAAAGATGTGCAAGTGAAAGAAAGGTTGTTGTGGTTTAATTAGGTAATTAATTAAAACCAATAACAAAAAATAGAGGCTCTCAGATATTTCTGATGGGGAGTATGGCGAAAGCCTATCCCTCCTCTCCTATTATTTATTTCTCATCGTTTTCCTCTTATCGGCGTTTGTTGGAACGCTACATATAATTATAATTGGTTTACAGGAAGGTAAGGCGCAGAATCTGCCACACTTTCTCTGGAAAGAGTGCGATTTAACACGATACACCATCGCTCCTGTCGCGCAGCGATAAGCGCCTGTCCCCTTCAGGGTCAGCTCATGCATAACCTCCTGTATTTGTATCCTATATAAATGTTTTCCACCACCACCCAAGGAAGACAAGGAAGCCGCCCATTCTGGGCGACATTCGGCGATCTAAGCGATTATTGGACTGAAACGCCCAGCCGCCGAGCTAAACCTAACATCGGCCACTACCATAGGTGTAACGGTTGAAAGGTCACACCATAACCGCAGAAGAGCTTTAGTCTGGCGACTAGACGCCATTAAAAAAAAAGATTACAAGAGTTCAACGCTGTTGAACCAAATATTGAGCGAAAGCCTTACTGCGGAAGACAGAGCGTTCTTTTTCTTATTTTCGTCTTCCTCAGCCCACATATAATGCCCCTCTTTAACCAAGCCGTATGAACGTGCTTTATTGGCCTATAGGGATAGCGTGAATGCCAGGGTCCTGGCAGACTGATTCTGCCATAACAGTTCCATGTGAAACGAGAGACCCAAGTTGGGAGCTCCTGCCAGCTGAGCCGCGGCTCCGACGGCGCCACGCCGACCGCTTGAGTTGGGAGCCCATCTCTAGCTCTTGTACTGCAGATTACCAGCAGCTACTGCACTGCGAGTTGGGCGCGCTAAACAAGCGCAGAAGCTCAGCCACGCACCTGAACAGCAGCACCCGCAGTCGCAGACATCCCGATAGTACGAAAAACTAGGATGCTTGGGTTATTGTTTGACCGGAACGGGCCCTCAACAACGAACTGGGAAGCAACTGAAAACAAACTCGCTCGCCAGGAAGTCCCCGGACCTGTGTTTGTTTACTACGCTACCCTCTCGCAGCACAGGCAACTATCATTCGCACCCTCATCATCAGTACAATTAGCTTCACTGCCAGCATCCTGGACATGCCTGCAAATATGAAAAAGACAATGTACAGAGCCATTTTCCGATTTCTGTGGTAGGGCACCTCAGACAAAGTAAGGCGTCCTGTCGCCCGCCAACCAAGACATAGAGGAGGTCTCGGCGTCCATGATCTAACGGCCCTGACTAGAGCATTGCACGTCAGATGGGTAGCGCGAGGAGTAGAGTGTGACCTACCACTGACAAGGATGTTCACCACCTACTTCTTGTCAACCAGGCTCACAGCCTTTACCAGGGAGCCCCAGTCGCATAACTCCCCTCGCGCTGGTACCCCGCTCACGATTTATGGTATGACTGCTGAGGATTAGCTTTTGTTGAGAGAGGAGTTAAAGGAAGAGCCTCAAGGCCCGTTCACACTTGCGACTTGCAGCGGTCGCGCGACCGCTTTGGCCTAAAGCGACTGCTGCGGGCCGTTCGGGCACTGCTCGATTTCCAGTCGCGCGACTGCTGGTCGCAAAGCGTTAAACCAATCAGTGGCTCAGCTGACGTAAGCATAAGTTAGCTAGACACGATGTGGAAAGCAACCCGCAAGTCGCATTCGCAAGTGTGAGCATCGGTTGCTCTGTTGGCGCATGCCACTGCCGCTCGCGCGTCCTACGCGAGTCGCAAGTGTGAATAGACCTTCAGAGTGAGCGACTGAAGACCCTACTATACCTACGGAACCCGCATCTACCGAACCATCTACAAAGAGATCTAATGTCCGCCGAGCGTCCTATGTGGAGATATATATCTCTGCGTACTTCCTGGATGCACGCCCGGCGTCATTCATGTGGCGCTGCACTAGAGGCATTTTACTGATCCGCCGCCGAGCCTTTGTGCATACGTTGTCTGGATCCATCGATGCATGTCCTTTCTGTGGAGTGCGGGAGACCACGGAACACATTGTTCCCGAGTGTATCCTCCCTGCATCACTCCTGGATCGCCACAAAGAACTGTTTGAGCTGCCAGGAATACCATATGCCACCGTCAGGTATCTCAACCCGCTGCCCGGCGAAGCACGAAAGCAGTTCGTGCTGACTCTCGTTGAAATAAATTATCAAATCTGGATCGCTAGATGCCGAGCAGTCTACAGCGCGAAAACACTCTGTGTACTCGACGTGAAGAAAAAAAATTAGGAAGGAGGTATGGCTCCGCCTTGAACGCGAAAGACGCCAGCCCGGCAAGAAAAAGTGCTATGAAGAATGGGGCCATCCCATGATAATTTTCAAAGATGAAAATGGAAGAACCAAAGTCAGATAATAAAAGATTTCGTCGCGTCAGGCTTTGACCCGCCGGGGTAGCACGGACCATAACCCGGGTACTCCGGCATAGTAGTCGGGCGTCTCACCATCTTTTCTTGTTGGAACCTCCATCCTTTCGATCCCCAGCCGAGCGCTCTACGAACTGCGCCCAGGATCGTGAAACGCTCTTCATAATTCCCCTTGTCTACCGTGAGGATGACAGCAGGATTACACGAGTGACAAACACTGGGGTTTTCCTTCCCTGCAAACGAATTACAGAACTCCGGTGAACTTGCCTTGTCAGATGGAAGGGAGGATGCACCAGGTGCAGCCTTCCTGTGCAAGGCCTCCTAGTAGAAGGATTTGCACGGACGTGGTGCACTAGCAGTGCGACTTCTCCCCGGCGGGGATAGACCAGATTGCATGAGCCCCGTGTCTGGGAAAAGCCCGCTCACCGAAACAACCCCCCCCCCCCCCCATAAGGTGTGGGAGGCCTTGCCAGGGGTTCCCATAGGATGATGATGGTCGCTGGTTGAAGTCTGTACCTGACAAGGCAAGTTCACCGGCTTTCTATAATTCGTTTACAAGGAAGGAAAAGTTTCTTGGTTTCTTTGGGGGTTTAACGTCCCAAAGCAACTCAGGCTATGAGAGACGCCGTAGTGGAGGACTCCGGAAATTTCGACCACCTGGGGTTCTTTAACGTGCACTGACATCGCACAGCACACGGGCGCCTTTCTTTTACACCTCCATCGAAAAGCTGCCGCCGAGTCCGGGATTCGATCCCGCGCCCTTGGGAACAGTAGTCGAGCGCCGTAACCACTGAGCCACCCCGGCGGGGTGGAAGGAAAAGTACAGTGTCTGTCACTCGTGGAATCCCGCTGTCATTCTTATGGTGGACAAGGGGAATTATGAAGAGCGAAAAGTACAGTGTCTGTCACTCGTGGAATCCCGCTGTCATCCTTATGGTGGACAAGGGGAATTATGAAGAGCGTTTCACGATCCATGGCGCAGTTCGTAGAAAGCTCGGCTAGGGATCGAAGGGTTGGAGGTTCCAACCAGAAATGGTAGTGAGACGCCCGACTACTGTGCCGGAGTATCCGGGTTCGAATCCGACCTCGGTGGCTATGTTTTGATGGAGGCGAAACGAACAGGCGTCCGTGTGCTGGCAAAGCCTCCGGTGCTGGGCGATGTCAGCAGGCTTTGTGTCAGCGCACGTTAAAGATCCCCAGGTGGTCGAAATTACTCCATAGCCCTCCACTACGGCTCCTCTTCCTCTAATCACTTTCAGATCCACCTTCCTTCCTTTCCTTACGGCGCGGTTGAGGTGTCCACAGAAAGAAAGGGATATAGTTACCGCGCCTTTCCCTTCCTATAAATCAGATTTTTTGCTTTACGGCGTGTGTAAGGTGTTCAAAATCACGTATACAGCTACTACGCCTTTCCTTTCCGATGAATAAATTATTATTATTGAGGACATATTTGTAGGGAATATTTGAGGAAAATTAATGATATTAGGTTTCAAGAGGAGGAGACATTACAATTGCAGTGGTCACAGTGGTTTTTTCTTCTCTACGCAAAAGGACCAGCAAGTCTGTGCAAGACGTCACGGTAGCAGAGGCCGAAGAAGTAGCCGTCTCTCTAGCAGTGGCGGAGGGTTATAAAAACGGGTGTTCGCTAATAATACACATAACGCTCAACCGAATTTGCATGCATGATCTGATAGGTCATCAGAACTCTATACATTCTTTGCAGCGAGCGAATAAATTAGGAACCTCGAAAACAAAAACTACACAAAAATTATGTGGGTACCGAGCCACACGGTGGTGGTAGCAAGGAACCAAGAAGCCGAACGAAAAATTGGCTGTGGTTTAGCGTCGGGTAAAGATAGCATGAGGTGAAAGCTCAAGCATGGTTACAAGTGGTAAACGTCTTTATTCAGCAGAAGGTTTTTCTTTTGTTAGGGTTAGGAAGAGACTCTGGTGATCCGTAAAGAAGTTGGTCTTTGAACGTCAAGTACTTCGAACCCGTGGCATGGCTGCGCACTCAATACTGACGTCAGCGATAGTGGACACCTACATCTAACCAGGTGAAGATCCTGTCACCATGTTATCGGTCACTATCTACTACTAATTAGCGGCGGTGGTCTTCATGGCAACCCCACTGGCATGAAGGTAGACCAAAACTAAGATACGTTTCTGACGTGCCCGGCGTGGCTAAGTCAGGATGAATGACAGCTCTAGTGTGACCGAAAGGACGATAGTCATCATCATCATCATCATCATCCGGATTAAACGTACTCCAGGACGAAGGCCTGTCCCATACTTCTCCAATTAACCCGGTTCTATGTTAGCTGCACCCACTTGACCCTTTTGAACTTCCTTAACCTCATCCGCCCACACCTCCTACGCTTTCCTTCCCTTGGAATCCAGTTAACTTAAGCGACCATCGGTTATCCTCTCTTCGCACTACATGTCCTGCTCATGCCCCTTTCTTCTTGACGTCCACTAGAATGTCAGTAACTAGAGTTATTTCCCTGACCCACTCTACACGCTTCCTATCTCTTAACATTACACCTACTATTTTTCTTTCCATAGCCATGTGCGTTCGTTCTCAATTTAAGTAGAAACCTTTTCGTTGGCCTCCATGTTTCAGCACCATAGGTGGGTTCATGTAAGATTCAACTGTTCTATACATTCCTCTTAAGCGATACGGGTAGTTGCTAGTCATAATCTACGAATACTAGCCAAATGCGCTCGATCTCAATCTTATTCTTTTACTTATTTCCCTTTCGTGGTCTGGATCTGCGGTTACTACATGTCCTAAGTAGATATGCTGGCCTACCACTTCCAGTGTTTCGCTACCTATTGTGAACTCCTCTTCCTTCCCGAGGCTGTTGAACATTATCTTAGTCTTCAGAGTATTGATTTAGGCGTACCTTTCTGCTATTCCTGTCTAGGTCAGCAATTAGCATTTGTAGTTCATCCCCTGACTGAATTAGAAAGGCAATGGCATCAGTGAACCACAGATTACTGAGGTAGGAGAAACAGCTTGCATGCAACTTCTTTGTGGATGAAGTCATAGATGCTGTGCATAAATTATGACTGCTCCGTGAATGTTGTAGCAAGCTCCAAGCCAGCAATTCTCTCGACAGGCGCGCCAAACTGCCGCGTAGAAGCGCGTAGTTTGCTTAACTCACCGAAGCTTTGGCACAGTCTTATAACGTCACCTAATGAAGTAGGTTTTGGGGGCCAGGAGCATTTGTAAAGCGCCATCAGCGATCCCTATAAGAATATGGTTCACTCTTACGGTGCCAGAAATGGACAGACTCAGACCACTGCTGTGGTCAACCACGTCCTAAAAGCATTAATTGTTGGGCTAGTTGGTGATCAGTCTTAAAATTCATCTTGCTTAGCGCAAACGGATAGAATGCGCAGTAAGCAGACATGTACCCCACAATGTGCCCTGCCCTTTGGCGCTAAACAAGATAAATTTTAACACTTCCTTAATATAGCTGGTAAAGATATGGCCGGTAGTTGCGCCCGTGTAAGGAGACGTTGCTCAGCTCGGATTTGACCTGCCGCGGGACGGCGAAAGGCGCCTGCGAACCTGCGCTTGAATATTGACCACATCGAGGCTTCGGCTTCGTGGCTACGAAACCATAGTCTGGCAACGTTCATGAGATAGAAGAGGACGTTGTTTAGTCTCACGGAATAATTCCTCTCATTGTAGAGCTGAAACGCCCGATGGAGGCCAGCCAATGATTAACATCATGGTCGTCGGTACCGCTGAAGAAAAATATGTCACGCTGCCGTTGAGCACTGGAACTGAGGATGGTGGCTGGCTCAGAGGGTCTTGCATGGTGGCCGAAGATTGTAACGTGTGGTTTGGAAGTTCTAGGGTGAAGATCTTTACGAGGACCGGGACGAGGACCCACGCACATATCTAAATGTAAGGTATTTTATTTAAACCTCAGGGCGGTAGGCGATGATTGAGTACCACGTCGCTCGAACCAGCTCTGAAGTGTCTTTATCGTTGTTTTCCTCTCAATGAGCTGCAGATTGCATTTCGTCGACTTCTTCGATTTGTCACGTGAGCTGCTGTCAATCACATTATTCACATGTCATAACCAAAGCACAAATCACTGCTGGATAGAATTCGGAAGAACATGGTGCAGCTATTGGTACCGCTGTTTATATATCTTGTTTCAGCACTGAACACATTTTTTTATTTTTGTTTCGAAACGTTTGCCACAAGGCATAGGTTCAGAAAGGGGGATTGGAATGCAGCAGGAGATAGAAAGTTAAAAGAGGGACTCAAGTCCAGCTGCATTTAGGTATTCGCAGAGGTTGGCGGTGTAGTGATTGTCCATTGCCCACTTCTCGTAATCACAATCGCGGTTCCACCGCAGGCCCACCTTCATGAGTAGCCGTTGACTAACTAGAGTCGTTGCTGGACACGTCCACAACAAGTGACGCACATCACATATCTCAGGTGCAGTGTTACAGTGAGGGCACCTGTCAGTCACTGGCAGATCTTTATCACGCGAACGATGTCGTACAGATGGGGTCAGAGCCGCCCCTGCCCGAATCCGGCACATCGATACCTCCGTCTGCCGAATAAGATTACAGGGGAGAGGGTGCGAACACGGAGGAATAAGAGCGCGTGTTCGCTAGCGCAGAACCTGAGAATCGGAAACGTGGGACAGGAACGGATCTGGGGGAAGAGGGGAAGGTGGTGGATCGCCTGATGTGTTTATATGCGTCATAGCATCCGCTTGAATATTATGTGGATAGCGAGCATGGCTGCGAATGCAGTGTATGCGTACAGGACATGGGTACTTTGAACAGAGCAAATGAATGGACTGTGTTATTTGGAATGTACGTCGAACGGCCTTAAGGTTCTTAAGGGCAGTTAGAGAGTCTGTGTAAAGATGAACTGCATCGAATGTAGGAACGGGTGGAAGGAAATAAATGGCAATGTAAATGCCTTGAAGTTCCAGTGCCAGAGGGGTGCACGTATCCGGGGTATATGTAGCGTGAGTATTCAGATGCGGATGAGAGGGACTATACACAGAAGTAACTACTCGTTCTGCAGTATGTGATACATCGATATATAATATGCACCCTTCAGGCAGATGTGCGGATGATACCGACGGGGAAGCAGTTTGGCGATTGTTCGTGAGCTGGCAGTACGACCATGGAGGTAGTGTCTTTAAACGATTGAGTTGTAAAGACTGTATGCGAGCTCTGTTTGCCATCCGCTGGTCAATGAGTTCACTGAGCGTGTTTTGTTGGGCGCACTCCTGAAGTACTGGTATGGGTGTTAGACGGGGCAGACAGGTTATTGCGCGCATAGCCCCACGATTGATGGCCTCAAGGGAGTCCCACTGTCAGCGGGTGAGGCGTTAAAACTGTGCTATGCGGTCTGGCGCATAGATTATATGGTGAAGGTGCTCGAGCGCTCAGATTGTAGTAGCAGTTGAAACTTCGGTCTTAATGGTATGGGTTGCACGGAGAAAGACGAATGCGCTCAAAATGTCTCGCAGCTGACGAGGTGTTATCACTGGTTGCCAAATTTTCAAATACGCGCTCATGTGCTTGCTACTTTCGCAGCCTAAAATACTGAAAAAAAAAATGTGGTTAATAGAGAGGAAAAGCAAAAAAGAAGAAAGAGTAGGAAATATTCATAAATTCTGCATTTAAAAAAAATGCATTCGCTAAATATTTAAGCCGAACGCTGCATGCGTAGAAATTATTTGTTTTCAACGATGAATTTACCAGTCGTAAGATGCGCTGCAAAACGGAAACGGAATTTGAAACGGAAACTAAGTGAAGTTTTCTGTCCCTAACGTGTCTGCGAAAACGCCATGTAGGCTTGGTGTGGCGTAAAAAAATATTGTACTAGAACGTGTGGTCACTAGCTCTTCATCTGCTGAGTGAGTAGGAAAGCTCAAGACACAAAACGTTCTGCAAGACTTCAGCGAGGTCTATTTCATTTGCTTGTATGTTTAAAGCAAATGAAACTACTTAGTAAGGCGATTCCTTTCAGCAATAGTTGCAGCGTTTTGTTTCAGATCAAGCACCACCTCTCTGAGTCAGCTTTTAATATTCAGAGGTGGGTTGGATATTAAGTGATACTGTTATGCATATGTTTGATGGATGGTTGTAAGCTTAAGAAGAGTAGAAAAAATATCCCTTGACGGTTTTTTGCGCTCTCGCTTAGTAGTTGTTACTGGCAAATATGAAATTTAAAAAAAAATAATTGTTAGACTTCTGACCTTCTCTATAAGCCTCTTCGATCAATACACCGAGAGAAATGATTTATTATTCAATTGACAGCAAGCACCTTTTCCTAATTTTGTTTGCGTCCAGAACAATTAACACCGAGATTAAAAACCAAGATTGCTTTTTGTGAAAGCCTTTTGAACCAGCTCAAGGGATCAAATGAAAATATGTTTTTTTTTTCACTTCTTTACAAGATAAAAAACGTGGGCGGAGGAAAAGGTTTTGTCACTGCAGCATCGCTATACGAAATATATCTATCATATGGTAATAATTCAAAAAAACAAAAACAAACTATATATTTATTTATTCATGGCAAATACCTACAGCACCCTTTGGGCATTATCGTAGGAGGGTTAGTTGCAAACATGAAGCAAACAGAAAACCGGAAGCGAAAGCATACAATCAGTTCTAAAAAAGGGTTTAACAAAAAGAATGGAAGCATATTTAATGCGAAATATAAAAGACACACCCAACAAACGTTTGTGAGTCAGTTTCACTTTAATGTACACTGCCTGTAATATAACAAAGATTTTTATAATGTCTCGATGACAAGTGAAAAATTGGGCGCAGATACGACCTCATCCGGGAGTAAATTCTAATCTGAAATTGAGCGCGGAAAGAATCAAAACTAAAACGCATTTATGCGACTTTGATATGGTCTGATGTCTTAGGAATTGTTTCATCTCTTAGACTGATAATGAGGTTGTTTTAAATACGTGTTCCTATCAATTCCTGGGTTACCATTGTTAATGTTGTTCACAAGCTTTAACCGGTAGATTTTCCTGCGTATGGAGAGCAGTTTCCAACCTAGACTTTCCTTGATTTGAGTATCTCTAACGTTGTAGTCCTAGATAGACGTGACGAATCTTGCAGCCTTTTTTTGAACACGCTGTAACTTATCTTCAAGGGTTTTTGTGAAGGGGTTCCAAGCCACACACGCGTATTCTAACACAGGCCTGATCTTAGAGAGGTACAATATTTCCTTCAGGGCTTTTTGGGGCACACTTGAAGTTTCTTTGAAAAGAGATGTACAAGGCAACATGCTTTAGCGCGTGTAGCTTGAATATGATTTGTCCAGTCCAATGTCGCCGTTAAAGTGATGCCCAGATATCTGACTTCGTCGAGACATTGTACTAAAGCATTATTTATGAAGTATGAGCTAGCTAGAGAACGTTTTCTTTCTGTTTATGAACTGCACGTGAGAGCATTTTGCTTCATTCAAGTTCATTTTCCATTTACCACACCAGGAACAGATTTTTTCAAGGTCAGACTGCAACGCGCTCATATGTTCTGCACATGGCACAGTGTTAAACACAACACAGTCATCAGCGTATAATCTAACATTCGAAGCAAGGCCTTCAGTTAAATCATTGATATACACGAGGAACAGGAGCGACGCCAGGGGCCGTATTCTCGACAGTTCGCTATTATGTTCAAATTGTGATGTACGCGTGACGTGTGCAGTAGCACGGTGCTAGGTTATGTAAGCACCCATTCGGGTTCTGCATTCTGAAGAAAAAGAGAAACAAAGTGACAGAAAAAGCGCGCTGTCGTCTGCTACTATATATAGGCGCCAAGCATGAAAAACGACGGTGCTCCTGCAGGAATCGATACTCTGCGGTGCATTCCATAATTCGGAAGCCTCGGGATGCAGTGATGTGAGTGAAGTATGTTGAGGCGTTGCGATATTAGTGTGTCATGACAATCTTGCGGTCCAACATTCGGCATCAGCTACGCACGCAAAGGCGGCGAGAGTTTCAGCTGAAGAGCAAGAACGGCAATGGAATATTCGCAGTGGGCTGGTGCAAAATGGGATTGGAAAGTAGCATTGCTGTTCATAAGCGCCGATGATCTCTCACGTTCACTTATCAGCGGCTTTTAAATACAGGAACTAAAACGTTTAAGGACCTGGTTGTAAACAGAAGGAATCGACAGATTTCCAAAGTAGTTCCAGCTCTGACGAAGAAGCGTTGGCGTAGCCGGTTATGTCCATCGCTGAGGACAACGCTCGCAGTCTCAAAGTATCAATTGCTGTTAGGTACTGGCTGTGCTATCCGCCTTTTTCGAAAAGCCTCGTTATGACCAGCTACCGTCAGGTCACCAAGTCTGCCTAATTTTGTAACATATTGTGTCGGCTTGAGTTGTGTAGAGTGCGGAAAGAAGTGCAGAGAGATACAAGGATGGAGAGAGAGAGAGTGGGACAGTCTTCCACACACATATACCCGAAGTGGAAGGCATACGCTGGGCCTTACACCTAGTCAGTTAAGTTTTCATACGCTGGCATCCGAAAAGCTCTTTCGAAACGCAAAATGTGTCCGAGAAAGAGAACGGATCAAAAGAACAGAATAGCAGGAAGGGTAATTAGGTGATTCTCAGGCTACCGAACACATGTAGAGGGGGATAAATGGACAATAAGGAAAGAAAGCGAAAGATGGCTGAGGAAATCATATTATGAAGCTAGGAATCGTGCGCCGCGCACGCGTATTCATTACTGTCGAAACGGTAAAATGCAAAGCAATAATGGGAGAATATTTTCAGGCTGTATTAAAAAAAGCAATCGACACAAAATGTCACTCAGCTATATCATTGATTAGAGTGTACCGTCATAACGTGCTCTAAAGTACTTTCTTTTTCCTAAAACATAAAGAAATCATGAGCCGCATGCATAATAAAAGAAAACTTTATATACAAAACACATCACACGTGGCAAGCAAACATGTGCCATGTAAATGCAACATGCATTCCTTTATTAAAACAGAAGCTGTGAGTATTTTTGTTTGCTTCACTCATCGTGGAAAGGCTGTTCAATGCATTAACATTGCAGTGAGTGCATAGTGCAAGCCAAAAAGGCAGTGTTTAGGGCCAACGTTTAAGAAAGTCTTTGGTGATCCCTCGCTGTCTGTCGCGCGAAGTTTCTGCACAACCATTGAACCACATGACCCCTCAGGTTGTACTCACTAACCGATCAGACAGGTAATTAGAATGTGTCATGGTGCTCCCTGAAATTCATGTTGGTTTGGTGGGCGCTGTTTATCACAGAGACAAAGAGAAGAAAACTCGGGACTGGGGCCTTTACTTCTCTTCTTTTCTTTGTATCTGTGTTAAAGAGCGCCCAAGAAACCATCATGAACAACCTACAACTCGCCCAACTTCCTCTTCTGTTGCTCTCTGAAATGCCTCTTCTCGCACAGATCAACCGCTTGTGTTAGCGGGCTTCACTGGTGCGCTCGACAATGACGGCGTGGATCAATGATTTCTCTATGACAGCAAAATATTTGCAACAGGAGGGTAGCTACGACCCTCGTGCGGCTGTAAATCTGAGTCTTCATTATTAATCCTCTAAAAGATGACGCAGCTGAAACTTTCCCTTAAGATGTTGTTTCAGTGCTTTCTGCAATTACAACAAGATGCGTGAGCTTACTTCACCATCCATCAAGCTCTCTACCAAACTGTGGTGAGCTAACAGCCGCCTACACTGTACGTCGAATTCGCCACGTTTCTTTTTGCCGCCGCCTCATGCTACCTCAAGTAGTTCAAAATGCGGCGCTCAACTTTGGTTATTTACAGCAATGGCAGAACATCCTTTGCGTAATAAAACATCATTTTTACGTCATCCTAAAATGTTTACGCATGACGTATTTCCCGCCAAGCAATGTCATCCAATCAGAATTCAGGAGTCGGCTCGAGTTCATTTCAGCCGATTTGTAACACAAGCGTAAGTTCTTCCCTTTCTATCATATGTACCTCTGTTTTCACTCCACAGTTACTTATATATGTCCTACATGCATCATGAATACCGCTGCTAAAAATCCGTTTTTACGCTCACGTCATTTTTACGTCACCGCAAAAAGCCATTTCTGCACAAAAAAATTTCGTTCCACAAATTTGAAACACGGGACTGTTCTGAAAACTAATCAGGGAAAAAAAAATGGCGCAGAACGGCGGCCATGCGTGTCGAGAATAGGGCCCCAGGCACGCCTGACAAAACGTCAACCGTTTGTGACGTCACACCATTTAGGGCAACTTTTTTCTGCCTATCGTACATGTAATCTTTCACCCTACCCTAAAGTGAATTAGGAACAACAATATATGAAAGTTTGTGTAGAAGTAAGTTATACGGGACTACGTCAAACGCCTTTCTGAAATCAATAAAAACAGCATCTATCTGTGTACCGTTGTTAAAACCATATGCAACGTCGTGGATGAATTCTACAAGTTGTGTACTACATGGATTATCCCGAGCGAAATCCATGCTGGGTGGGGATGAAAAAACCATGGTCATCAAGGTGCTTAATAAATCCCAAATACACACGTTCTAATGTTTTACAACAAACAGATGTCAAATATGCCGGTTTATAATTGGTTACCAAATCACGAGAGCCACCATTGAAAATAGGAGTTACATTTGCCATTTTCCATTCGCTAGGTAGTTGTTGAGAATTTAATGACTTGCTAAAAAAATTAACCAAAAAAGGTGCAATACTCTGAGCGCAGCGTTTCTAGACGTGATTTGACACGCCATCTGGACCGTGCGCAGAATCCGGGTTTTGATTGTTCAAGAGCGCCCTCACTCCAGCTTCATTTACAACAACGTCCTTCATTTCAGGTAATTGCTCATATATTTCAGGTATTGGTGTATGAAGGTATGCTGTGAAAGCAGAATGAAAATATTCATTGAAGTAATCAGCCTTTTCAATATCATCTGTTAATAATTTCCCTCGTGCCTGAGAGCAGAAGCACCAACATTGTCTTTTTTGTTACTTTTGACGTATCGCCATAATCTCTTTAGGTGAGATCTTATTGGATCCGCTAGGGACGATAAGTATGTTCTTTTTGCCGTTCTTAATTCCTGCTTCACATTTTTAGTTAGAGTTCTAAGCCTATCATAGAAGTTCTGGTTTGGTGTTTTCTTGAAAGCCTTGCATACCCCTGCTTTCTCTCTAATTGATCGAAGCAGCTCCTTATTAATCCACGGTTTAACAGTTCTACGCCTAGATGATATGACCCTAGAGGGAATATATTTAGCGACCAAAGAGAGCAGTTTGTCTCAGAACATATCGTATAATGTTTCTACATTGCACTGACTTCTAGGTTCCAGAAATACAAGCAGGAATAAATTCAAGTCCTCTTTTATGGTCTCATAATTACCCTGTTCATATACAAAGATTTGTTTGCATACTATTGTTGCGCATAAGACCTCACGCCACGTATTCCTGGCGCTGCCATAACTGATTGCACCAATTTTCCACTGTTACTAAACAATAAGTCTAATGTACTCCCTCCAGCTGAGCCATAACGTTTTTGGAAATTGATAAACTGAACAAGTTCATTGTTTCGTACCAGCTCACAGAAGGCAGACTGGAGGCCAGAGCCGCTTGTTTCCACAGGACAGCGGTCGCGCCATACAATTTCAGTCATCTTAAAGTCACCTCCAAGTAGAATGGTTTCCGATGACAATGCTGACAGTGATTGTGAAAAGTTACGAGATGTCTCTATGCTTGTTGACGACAGCGGCTTGTAAAACGATGCCACCACGCTAGAAAGCAATATCTCACACCAAACACATTCTCAAGAGACGTCATCGTAGTGTAACGGCGCACTTCGTATTCTGTTATGCACAAGGAGGAGCAATCCTGCGCCCTGCCGATTATGGTCTTTCCGATAAGCTGAATATTCCGATGGAATATCAAAATCTGATATGCCAGACTGTAACTAGGATTCAGTCCCAATCACAATATCAGGTTGCGAAATGCGCATCGCAAATTCATCTGCCTTATTCTTCAGGCTCCTACAGTTGACAACAACGATGAATAGGCGTTCTGATAAGTATTTTCTGAGCCGCGGCGGCCCACGTTCTGTTTGCTATTGCGTATTTTCCGTTATGGAATCGGTTGCACCATCGTAAATATACGTCTTGCCGTCAATAAGCATCTTGTTGTACTTCAGTTTAAATTTAGCTTCGGAGTTCTGTTCTCGCGCATAAGTGACTAGTGTACTTCTACAACGACGAAACTGCTGAGAGTAGTCTTCACTTATCGACATACCAGTGCCCTTTAGTTTTGAAGCAGCAGAAAGAAGACGCTGCTTGTCCTGGAACAGCGCGAACTTCACTATAATAGGCCTTGGTTTATCGTGTTTATACTTCCCCATCCTGTGAGCTCTCTCGACTGTTGATGGTTCAATAGTGACACTTAATTTGTCACAGCAGACAGATATAATCTTCCCCTGTGATTCATCCCATGTTTCCTTGTGATTGTTATTTTTTATACTAAAGAATAGCAAATTGTTCCTACGGGAACAATTTTCTAATTCTTCCTGATTGATATGTACATTTCGCATAGCTTTTGAAAGCTCGTTATTTTGAGCCTACACTTCTACTCTGTACTCAAGCGCAGATACAGCGGACAGATTCTCCGATAATTTATCTATTTTTGAAATTAAATTCTCGAATTTCTTACCTATTTGTTTCTGTTGCGTTTCCAAAGCCTCTAACTGTTTTACTATTTTCTCTTGATCTGGCAATAACTTTGGCAAAGAACGTACTGCTTCTATGAGTTCACGTTCCTGTGCATCCGACAGAGGAGAAGGGTTCTCTTCTCTCTTCTTCTCTTCTCTCTTCTACATGCTGTGCGCACCACTATAGGAGATATATATGGTCATACAAAAATGAATAATACCAATAGTGTTACAATGGAAGCAATAATTAGGCCTTTCACAGATGTTGTGAGAGAAGAAATTTAAAAACACTTAAACACTCATTAAGAAATGATCGAAAGACAAAGTCATTTTCGCACAAGGTAAACAGCGAATCATGCTACAAGAAAGTAGAGTACTCTCTGCTAGACAACAACGCCCTCTCGGCAGCAGAGAACCACAGTCAAAACTTATTAAACTACGCAGCGAAAGCTAAGCTTCAATACAGTGCTTGAAGAAAACACAGTTGCATTGAAGAAAACCCAGACTTTCTTACATAAGCAAATTGTAGAGCCTTGATCTACACGCATGTAGATAGACATAATACCCCTTGATGTCTGTTATTAGTGACGCGTAGCAGTTTAAGATTGTTGGCAGGGTGACAAACAACATAAACTATAGGACTGTGTGCAAGCTGTGTGAGGTTCAGAAACACGTTTAATGTAACATGATGAGATGTCTTGTTATACTGCAACCTTTAACCACTGAGCCACTACGATGGAGAAATTAGGAAATTGGGAAATTAGTAGTACTAGGTAGCAGGGTTAAGTGGTAAGCCTATCCAGTAATAATTGAATATATTTTGCAGTACAATTAAGTAGCAATCCTTTGTGTAGATAATAAATTTGCAACATCTATCTATATGCACTTTGTCGTCGATGTAGAATTGGAAAATTACAGGTTCCATACACTTGATAACCTATCTCTCAAGCGCGATGTGCATTTGCCTAGTTCAGTACATTTCGATCGACGCGTAAGTTATGAACAAATTTGTTCCATCAATGCTCGTCGTAATGCATAGGGTTATATTTTATCCACAAAAATGCGGCGATTTACGCAGTTTTAAGCTTTATTGAAGTTTTACTATAGCAGTGGTATCATTTTAATTTCCATAATTTCTAATACAGCTTCTTTCCAAGGAACAGTGCCGTCTCGAAAGATATTTTCTAAATATGAATTGATTACCCATGAAGACGTTATGTTCGCTAAAGAAACTGCCCATTTGTGCATTATTCAAATGTTCAAATCCTTCCTATAAAGAATGTAAAATTGAGACTGAAGAATGGAAATTCGTTCTAATCCCAACTTTTACGGCCCATCACGGCAGTGAATGATTGAGCAATAATGTAAGACCCCTTGATCAAAATATTGCAAGCTTTAGGCTTCCGATACTCCGCAAACTTTTCCTCTTGAAATCTTCTTTGACCTCGCGACTAGTTAAAACGCAACATGGGCTCCATGTTTTAAAATATTTACGGGGTTACTTTGAAATATTGCAAGATAAGTTGGCAGAAGGGACCTTATCTTCTAAAGCATGGCGGATGTTTGCTTCTAAGGGTCTCTCCGTTGCTGATAACGAGTGTTCAAGGCTGCCCCCGCCTCCAGACTGCATTAACAGACCATAACGAACAAGAACCTAGAAACCCAACAACCTAGGATGTGTGCATATAGTTATTGATATTGTGCAGTTATACGAAATGAAAAAAAAAAACTGGGTTGAAAATGTTTTCAAAGGTTTTGTCAAAAACGTCAAGTTAGGTGGGCCCACAGTCGGTAGCTCTGGGGCCAAAGATGTACTTGTGCGGAGAAAGGTAAACGGGCCACTGTTTTTCGTTCCAGTTAGAACTGCAACTTCGCCGGAGAACACAAATAATATTACTCAGTGCGAAAGCGGCACTTGCGTGAACTAACAGCATGCACACACCATAGCTGCCAGTTTAAGAAAGCAAAGCGTAGAAGAATTTAGAAGTGAAAGAGTGTGCTTTGTAGACGTTAACATCAATACATCAGGTCGAGAGCGCCTTTGAAGGACGAACCCGAGGAGCCTCAAAATGGCTCCAAATAAGGGTTTTGATTTAGCAGCCGTTCAAGGATAAAGCACTGTTAGCTAATTTGTACTCGATATTAACCAACTTGTCACTGAACTCCAGTAGGACGAGATGACTCAAATTGGAAAAGGGCGCGAATGACAATTGAGTGACATGAAAATTGTTTTGTTAGGCGCTGTGATGCTCACTGAAAGCAGGAAAAACATGCGCCTAGATCACTGTGCTTTTCTTATGGAAGGGAAATGCCGTTTGCCAAATTAAACTTTGAAGTGTGAGTCGCATACAATAGAAGACTACATGTTCCTCTCTCTAAGGCCCATGTAGTGTGTGTATCGAGGCAGGAGGCTCGAAGGACAAAAGCAGGCCTGGTGCCTACCAGCTTAGCAGTCTGGGAGAGAAACTGCTTAGTGTGTGCAGGTTGACTCCTACTGTTCAAGCAAGGAAGTCTCCGATAAAAATCCAATAATCACAATAACGCCAAAAAAAAAAAGAAGATTTGTAAGCATGACTGGAAGAGCACAAACAATACAATACATTTCGGAGAGATGGCTGCCCGTCGACTATAGAGTGAAGGCCCTGCATGACGGTTTTAGGGAGACCTAAATATTTCAGTCACGAGGGGGTAACAAATCAGATGTGGGGCATATTTTGGTTGATCTAACGGTTCGCAGTCTCCATTATATTTAAAAAAGTAGAAGCCAGGGGTGCGAAAGGCGTCACGTTGCGTCACCCATTCGAAAGGCGTCACGTTGAGTCAAGTTATACCAAGCTTACAGCGGTGATACTGATAGAAATTTCATACGTCCATTTCATACATCGGGTGCAATGCAGCGAAAGCTGCGCCAATAGTCCGCGATGAAAAATGACGAGGCGTACTACTCCTCACTCGTTTCGTAGCCAAAAGGTCTATTGCGTCGCTCTTGGCCAACTGTGAAATTAGGGAGTGTGGGTTCGAATCCGCCTCTAGATAATATGTGTTTGGCATGGCAGAGAACTTCTGGCACGGGGGTTGGAATCCAACTAGCGATTTTCTTAAAATTTCTTACTTGGCGCCAATTTAAATAATTTTTTTTTCTTCGGAACAGCTTCAATACCGGGCTGACAGGATGGTGCAAAATGGTGTTTTGTTCACGAATCACGCTATCTTAAATTTTCGTTTTTCATCTAGCCGAGGGCATGTTTCCTCTTGTGCCTCTCTCTAGGTACCGGGATTGTCATCAACGATCCCGTCCGTCCAACAGAGCAGCGGATCGAAGTTGTAAACAGTCCGGGATTGACAGGTGATCTGTTGTGGAACAGCGCGATACACTTCGTGTGGGCAGTATGTTTTTAAGATCCCTTGTTTGTAGATTGTACTGATGTCAAATTGTAATGAGCCAATTTTCTTCGAGTTTTCTTTCTGCCTAAGAATGCATGTCCTGCGTTTTGTCGTAAAAGACAGCTTAGTCGCCCTCGCTTATCGCCGACGCCAGGCAGAGACCATTGCGCTGGATCAGAGCAAGATTCCGTTTTATTTTCTCGAATGCGAAGCCAATGTCCTTGAACAACCTCCCCTAGGTGCTTTTCTTCAAGTGTGGCAGGTGGTCGTCTTCCATTTGAACCCTATTCAACTTTGGTATCTCTCTCTTCGTGTACAATACCATGCCCCTTTAGGCAGATGACATGCGCCGCGAAGCGGTCACGCTTTACTTTTTGTGAACTTTTGTCTGAGAGGTTTTTTTCTTCGGAAGCTTCAATAGCCCGCGCAGACGTTCCATCTCGTGTTTTGCTACGGTATGTGGAGGCGCTCGCGCTCACAACCCTCAGCATACCCCGAGCAGAGTTCTACGGATACGGGCTCTATTCTGAACATACACGTTTGCAATAACATGCTTCGCGTGGCTGGACATCTTCGAAGATCCGAATCTTCGAAAATATTCGCTCGGGAGAGGAAGTCGGGGTCACTGCTTTGAACGCCATTTTATCAATAAGAGAGGCGCAGGCAGCGCAGCGCGGAGGCACAGCTGGCAGGGTGGCGGTGCAGAGAAAACGCGGCATGAACAAAAACGACACACAAAACATACAAATTCACCGATTACAATTCTTCCGCTCATATCAAAGGCGTTTTTTTGTCAAGTTAATGGCAAATGTAATCTTTTTTAAGCTTACGGACAGAGCAGATATTACTTCTGCTAGCCAAGAGCCTGTACTATTTTTTACCGCGGATGCGGGGAGCGTAAACAAGGGCTCTACGCTGACATTGGTGCACCTGATGTATGAAACGGAGTTAGGAGTGCTACTCTCCGCATACACCAGTGGGCGTCGCCACGTTTTTGAAAAAGGGAGCAAAAAAGCTGTGTGCTGCTTCTTACGCTCACATCAGTAGCTCCTGATAAAGGAACTCAGTTAGCCTCAAAACGTTCAACTAAAATACTATTGTTTCATTTGGTGTTAGTATTTATACCCCTTTTTAGTTCTTCTGATCAAAACAAAGTATTGGTCCAATACCACACGCACATTTAAAATGCGGCCGTGGAGAAAATGCACCAGGAAAAGGTTTGTTTGTGCGCCACCAGCCCAATAGATATGTCTATTGAGCTAGGAGATGTTTAAATATGTATAAAAAAGGTAAGAAAATTGCGTATTACTGCCACGTACTGCTTCTAATCTGCAATATTTGGTCCTTATCAGCAGTGCGAATGCGCACTACGAATGCGTTGCCCGAGTGTATGAGGTTCACCGTACGAAAGTAGTTATGGCTATACGGATCGATAATTAGGCTACTTGTGGTTCTGTGATGTGCACTAACATCACACAATTTACATGAATGCTTTTTATGGTACTGATGGGCATACCACCATAACAGGCAATAGTTGCGCCGATGGGACAGTGACCCGTTCCGCCATCGCCCAACCATTAGTTTGCCTCACGCGGCCGGAGCCCATATGTAGCTTTTTTTTTTTTTAAACCAGTATTTTTGGTTCATGGCCCCTGTTTCCAAATATTTAACCCCATGCAGAAGATCCGAGCCCTATGCGGACTGTGAGGGTCTACACGTAGGCATGATGCAATCGCTCAAGTTCTGCTGACTATCGCATTGAACGAACTCTTCCTCGTGATGTACACAGAAATAGCGCTCGGGCTTTAATTAGAGCTCGTACGCCCGGTTTATTCAATATAATATATATTGAATGAGGTCAGATTCTTAGCGCGACGCTCTGCGTGACAGAATCCACATGAGTTTTGTACATAAACGCCCTTCCTTCTTGAACAGGTCCAAAAAATCTTTGGCGGTGGCCTGCACACTCTAGTGTAGGCGACAGTTGGTGCTATAACGTATTGACAGCTTGATGCTAGTTGAAACGGCAGTCTAGCTTGGTCTATTTTTTTGCATCGGCATGGTTACCATGAACCCACTCACTGAACATGCGCTCAAATCGACGTCAACTTAAATAAAACTCACCAAATGTGGTTGCATTTCGCGAAGATATCTAAATTTATATTGTTGACAATTTTAAGCAAACACCTGCGCCCGACGTTAGGCCCATGGAAGTGGTTGTTTGAAAAGAAACAGCTTGGGCAAGTGTGGCTAAGATGGCCCCATTGCACTGTGCAATGATTACTAACCTTGCCAGTAGCTGACAATTAGCCGGTGTAGGTCACGTGTGCACGCAAGGTCCTTCACGTACTCACGTGCAGTACATGCACACCCGCAGAAACGGGAACGAGAGCTTGAACTCCTGCCGGCAGGCATCAGTGGCGATGGAGCTTGATAGTACCGGTATCTGATAAAACTATCACAGTCATCGTACACAGTAATGGATAACATAGGAAGCTTGAAACACACGTGTACCTCGTGCAGGTACAGTGAGACACGTTTGACGTGACCTCTAGCGCAGCACGCATAATGTTACGACGCCTGTCAACTAGAGCAAGCAGAGTAGTGATGAAGGCTATTCGGTTGAACGTTTTAAGAGAACACAAGCTACAATAGAAAACAGACATACGAGAAAACAGGACAACGAATGCACACAGGACAAGGACGATATTGACTTGAACAGAGCATGCGCGTGGGTTGTTTTAAACGCAACTCTTTTATGAATAAACGGTAGTTGCCAGTGCACATTCAGATCCGCTAGAGTGGTGCAGTGGTTAGGGCGCTCGACTACTGTTCCCAAGGATGCTGTGTGATGTCAGTGCATGTTGAAGAATTCCAGGTGGTCGAAATTTCTGTAGCCCTCCACATCAGCGTCTCATAGCCTGAGTTATTTTGAAACGTTGAACCCCATAAACCAAACCAAGCAAATCAGTGCACGCTTATCCTGTATAGGTTGGTTGTCCTGTCTCCTCGTGTGTCGGTTCTGTACACAGTTCACATTTTCAGAAACCTCTGAAGAAATAAGCCTGAGCATCCTACAGACGCCCAGAGTTTACTCGATGGTAGTTTGGTTTGGTTTGGTTTGTGGGGTTTAACGTCCCAAAGCAACTCAGGTTATGAGAGACGCCGTAGTGGAGGACTGCGGTAATTTCGACCACCTGGGGTACTTTAACGTGCACTGACATAGCACAGCACACGCGCGCCTTGCTCTTCGCCGCCATCGAAAAGCGGGCCCCGAGGCCGGGATTCGATCCCGCGTCCTTGGGAACAGCAGTCGAGTGTCGCAAGCACTGCGCCACCCCGGCGGGGTTTTACCCGATAGCAGTGCAAGCGGCAATGGGACGCCGTAACGGTTTGCTAGAAGGATATTTTGTGGAATGACAGCATTTTTTAAATACTAGGAAGAAGCAAACTTGAACAGGACCTGACGCATTTACAACGCCAGCTCTGTTGCAGTTATTGAAGCCTTCCATTGGGTCAGGAAATAGTGGCTTACATTAAGCGTTTGTGCGAAATCAAGTGGTGAGAGGAGCTCAACCTTCTTTTCTACTAATAAATCCTCTGTTCTACCAATGGCTGTTTCCTGCAAGGTCCGACTAAATGTTACTATCATGGTTGTACAACGTAAGGACATTCCTTCCATCCCACATCTCGGCTTGTAATGAGAGAGTAATTACTCATAGACATCTATCCAATTGCAGCCATACGGCTACAAAAAAACGCTGTACACCTTTCTCAGAAACTTTGTAGTTAAAGAAAAATACCGACCAATGTCTCGACTTCTGATGCTTTTTTTTCATTCCTTCCCACATCTTGCTCTCTGTTTTCTGTTTAATTACACGGAGAGGTAGTCGCATCCTCCGAGGCCTTAAGATCAGAACTTGATATGATGCATGAAAAAGTTTCATTTCGTGTTGTTAGGAAACAATCGCATGTTTAAAAATTCTCTTCTTGCGGTTACAATCCTGAAAAATGCCGCCCGCATTTACCTCGCGTGCTCTTGTTCACTTTTTCTGCTGATTCTCGGGCGGGGATTTATGTCCTGCCGAGCGCGGTGCGTGAAGGATTCGCCAAGCTAGCATGTCCACGCACATGTAAATTTCTTCACTCAGAATTTTGCGAAATTCGTTTACTGTGGCAGATTCATCGCCCACAGTCACGGTATCTTGCGTGTGCCATTTAGTAAGAAGAGGACGAAAACGGAAGGAACTGAATGCATTCTGCTGGCGTTTAATAAAATGCCAGAGTCGTATGTTTTCGTAGCCAATTCTCACTTTTTAAGGTAGAGGGCTTTGCAACCGCGCAACAGGGCTCCCGGCGAAACTAGTAAAGTTCTCATCAAACGATCTGAAAGCAGGGCTTCATGTCTTTGGAGGCAACGGCTCCAAAATTAAAATTTGTCCAGGCTAGTGGATTAAGTGATTAAGACCAATGTTTTATGCAGGTGTTCATGTGCAGAACGTAGCTGTGTTTCAAAGGCATATGCGTGTTTATCTTGTGAAATCGGTTTGGTAACTAGTCGCATTGGGTCATCAGGAATGATGAAATTTGTTTACATAACACTCATAAATAAACCCGGCTGTGCTAGCTCAATGGTTAGGGTGCCAGACCACAAAACGCAAGTACGCGGGTTTGAATGCCGGCCGCGCCGGCCGCTTATCGACGAAACTTAAAAAGCAAGGCCCCATGTGCCGTGCGATATAATTACACGCTAAAGAACCCCAGGAGGTCAAATTTTCCGGAGCCCTCCCTAAGGCGTCTCTCATAGTCTGAGTTGCATTGGGATGTTACATTCCATAAACCAAATCAAACCGAACCAACCCATATATTAATAAATTAGAAGCTGTTCAATATGTGGCCAACCATTTGGTTACTAATATGTCTAAAGCTATATCGATAACATTACCGCATCAAAGAAACCGCTGCTTGACGCCTTTTAAAAACACGTCATTCCGTATTTAGGCTTAGGTAGCTGAAGTAAACGACACGGGGAAAGGCAAAACCACCTATGTTTATCTCGGGAAGAAAAAGCCGCAGTTCCAAAATGGGTGAAATAGCCTTCCGCACGCGCACCTGCTCACTAATCGTGTTTTTGTTTTCAACGAACAATAAAAAAAATGGCGCAGAATAGAGTAATGTGTGGTCTTTGTGGCTGCAAACACTTTTCCAGTTGAAATGAATGGCGGTGCGAGGACACAAACAAGAAAGAGACATCATAAGAGCCCATTTAATTACATTTCATTATGCACCAACTCGCCCCTCCAGCTGTTATTCTCGGCTTTTCGAGTTATGCTGAGGCAGCACGTATATGGTCCTCAGTGTAAGATTGCACGCCTGTTTTTCTGCTTTTTTATCATGATATGCTGCTGGAAAGTTGTTCGTGTTCGGGCTGCTTGCCCGTTAACCGTCTCCTACCTCGCTTGTTCCACTTCTACTATGCGACTTGCTGTTATTAATTATTCTTTTGAAGCTTGTGCTTTTTTGTACCTGTCGCTTTTTGCAACATGCCCCTTATTATAATGCCTTCTGGGGGCAGTGTAGGTATATGAATAAATGAAATGAAATTTGGTAATTTGGGTTGTTTCATTATTTGAGGAAGGTAGGATGAAGTGGCTAGCCCAGAAACATTGCTTAATACCCAAGTCTACGCTGGTGAGTGCAGGCCTATAGTGAGACATAGAATCAAGAAGGATTATTATTTAATTCTATTGTTAAAATAACTGCTAACTATCATAAGATCTTCTTGAACTCAAGCGTAACAGCGACAACACACAGGAAAGAGACAAGCGATACATTGCAACTAGCTCTTGTCCTGTCGTCTCTCTTCTGCGTGTCGTCGCTGTCGCGCCTAAAATAAAAAGTAATGACTTAATGAACCAAGAAGTGCGAATTTAAAATTATATTATTGAATAATTATGACATCAGAGTGGCACACGGACTACCTTCAAAGTCAAAGAAGTAGTTTAAGGGAGAAAAGAGAGAAATAGCAGAGACATGCTGTTCCATCACAGGCTAATTCCTTTAAGGGCATATATGATACCTGGCAGCTCTTAAGGTTTGGACACGAGTCAAAGTGCTGAGGGTCACGACGTCACCGCTGCGTGACCTCGCGGGGAAATTTAGAGCGCCCAACCACTCTCAAGCTAGTCTTGATGTCACGAGTTGAATGAAACTGAAGAGAACAAAAAATGGTAATAGAAGGTCATCACATGGCTCAAGTGACACAGCGTTAGGAAGAAATGCTGCTGAAATTTGTGCTGAAATCAAGAATCTTAGATTTCAAGCAGGATCCCAAATCGATAACGTTGGTTCCCTAGCTACAGCCGCGAAACCTGCTAAGCCACGGAAGACGGGCTCGTATGCGAACAGTACAGCTTGGAAACAAGAGCGGTGTACAAGTAAGTCCTTCTGTCTTTCATGTAAACTGGTTTTACATTGCAATGAATTTTAGCGGAATTAGGCAAACTGGGGACAAATTAACAAACTGCATTCCAAGGGAAGGAAACCGTAGCAGGGGGTGGTAGAGAGTTAGGTGGGAGGATGGGGTTAGGAAGTTCGCAGGTGTCGAGTGGATTCAGCTAGCACAGGACTGGGCTAATTGGAGGAATATGAGAGACGCCTTCGCCCTGTAGTGGGTAAGGTCCGGCAAATGATGATGATGATCATCATTATGAGAGAGCATCTTCCACCACAATTGCGTCGTGCCCTCAGGCTGAAGATTAGGTGCACCAGCATTTTGGTTGCAGAACTGAACAAAGAAGAAATGATAATTGCACAAATAGAAGCTATATTTTAGCTCTTAGCTTAAAGAACCAGTAATTGAGCACGCGAGGCCAAAACAAAAATGAGAGGCGCAAAATGAAAAAAGCCAACTCGCGTCACTAGACTTAATTGGAGTGTCCGGAAACAATGTATGAGTGGACACCTTTGCACATCATAATGTAAATTAAGATAAAAAATAGCTAAGACGCATCTAGGAGTGATTCTTAGAGCGGCACAACTGCAATTGCTTGCCAAAAAAAAAATTTAAAAGTGGTCGATAAGGTGAATGTAGTACGATCCCTAATAGAAAACAGTCGTAAACGTCATACTGGGTGCAATATCGGTTTATAAAGAAGCTTGAACCCGCGTAAAATTGGATGGAGCTGTCAGGTGTTTTCTGTACGTCTAGGGGTCTGAAGCCTGGAGAAAAAAGGCGGATAATGGCGTAAAAAAAAGTAACCTTAGACTTATAAAATGGAATGGCTACTTGAAAACGAACAAAAATAGGAGATGCAAAGAAAAATTCACGTCACCGCCAAGACTCGAACACCTATTCTCCGCAACCTAAGCTGCGCAGACTAACCACTACCGCACGCCGCCCGCCAGGAAATGTGTGCATATTCCTCATTGTCTAGCGTAGCTCTGCCTGGTTATATGCAATTATTTATTCTGCCCGAACATAGAATGACTCTACAAATTGAAGGGCTAGCTTAAATGTTTTTCTACCCCGCCCTGATGGCTGAGTAGTTAAGCCGCTCGATTAGTGACGGGACGACTTGGGCTTGATACTGACCGCGGAAGCCGTTCTACGATGGAGTGAAAAAGCCGGGGCTTCTGTATTTGCGCTGCCAGTGTACGTCAAAGAACGTACGTGGGTCGAATTGCCGGAGCTCTAATCAGCGGCCGCCCTCAATGTTTGAGTTGCTTTGGGACGTTAAACATAAAAAAAATTCAACCTTAACTATCAGTCTGTGCACATTTCCACAAAGCATATTACCATTGACGGCAAGGAAATGTCACCTCCTAAGTTTAATCTCCGCTCTAGCGGTAATTTCCGCTCTAGTGGTAATTGTATGCTCTGAAATGAAAAGAAACAATGCGACGCCACTTATATAGGCATGAAATTATTCGACCTACTTGAAGTTTTTCACTAGCAGTCAGAACAAAATGCAAGCAAGGAACAGAACGATTGTCCTTTCTGTTTTCGCACCGTGGTATCGGCAGCTGCTGACGGTGGTCAAGGCCCTGTTTTGCCAGCGTCTGGAAGGAAGCAAGGCGTAAATGAAAAAAAAAAAGAAAGTAAGCGAGCTCTTAACGAACCGTTTGCCGCAAGGCTTGTTTAGGAGCCAAATTCCACCAAAAGCATCGTCGCCAGTGGCACCTGCCCCCTTGTGCGCATACACTGGACGGTTGCAACTTAATGGTGGATCAGGCACACCTGCTTAAAGGGCATACCTACCAATACCACTGACATCTACCCGAAAAGAAATAGTCTTTTCTTCTAAAAGACGTCTCTTCTCAACATTTAGTATGTGGGCCTAGAGTTCTTGTATTGTTCTGAAGTTTTTGAATTTATTCCACCTATGAGAGCGCTTCTGCTGAGGCGTTCATGTTGGGAAGCACAAAACAGAAAGATTTTCCCTGTTCGTACATCGGCACCAGAAGCCTCTGGCATGACGTATACGTAATAGCAAATGCGCCTTTATCTGTCTTTGTTGTTACTGCTTGCTCTATGCGGCAGCCGTGGGTTACTTCAGAAACCGTGGGTTACTTAATGAGTGCGATGAGGAGGTGCGCTGGCGCTTACAAAGCATTTGGTGGTTAAGCTGGTTTTGTGAACCATTCATTACGTTTTTAATTTGTGATCGAATAATACAGCGCAATGAGCTGGATGTGGCGCAAACATTGCTCGGGTATATTCGTATCCGCCTCCCCTCGGTAGCGACGCACGGCGGCAGCAAGAAATTGACAAAACGTTCAGCCGGCCTCGGAATTTTCCATCCTAAGTTGCCGGGGAATAGAAACGTTCTGATGTCTGCTGTATAGAATGTTATCGTTTGTTTTTTTGTTGGCTGTGGTGTTCCATTGAGGATACACCACCTTTTGTCTCAAAAGTTGGTGTCTATTTTCCTTAAAAGAAGGAAAAAGAAAGCCCCCTTTTTTACTTGTTAATTATACGTGAATCATCTCTGCACATGAGTCACCACTTGGTTTCCACTTGCGATGGTTAATTAATTTATATTTGAGTATTATTTTAAAAGTTTCCATTTTAACATCGCAAATATGAATGTGACACCAAAGTGGAGTTTAGCTAACTGCAGGGATAAAAAAAACCGCGATATCCCTCTGGGGCCCGGGATGTAATCATGGCCACGGTATTTGCTTAGGATTTCATAATGTGACAGTAGATTACGAAGATGAGTATTGTTAAATAATTTCTCACTGGCACTGATTGCTTTAGTTCATTGCGATGTGCGACTTATTGGAGAGATAATTATGAAATGCATAAAAGCTTTAATCACATTCACAGTATAAAATGAAACTTCTGTACTGTCGATGCAGTAGCAATTTTCGTAAAAAAAAGTGTTGCTGTTAAAATAAGTGAAAAATCTAGAAAGCGTACTAGCTGCTCCTGCAGACTAACCGGCGCTATGACGCTGAATGTCGTCATATAGTGCTTTCATTTTCCAAAATAATTATGTACACAGTTTGAACAATGTGATTTCAGGAGTGATGCATAGGTAGCCCAAATAGATGTCCAACATATTAAACAACTTTTGTTTATGAGGATGAATACCTTGGGATACGTTATAATCACTCAAAGCCTGATGTTCCATGTACTGGACAAAGTAGCAATAGCACGCTCTCAGGTTATTGATACGTTGCCTTTTTACTCTTGAATCGCTACTTCCTCACTTGTGAATCGTGTTCCCGAGGCACGCTGACTAAAGCGTTGTGGTGAAATAAAACAGTGAAGTTGCGATTGCATCATACACCGAATCAAGACTTTGGTTAGACTTGTTGGCGCATAGCTAAATGGCGGAAGAAAACTTTTGATTTGAGAAAATAAGCAGTTAGTAGTCAGCGCCCGTCCTGTGTGTTTGCGTGTTTCTTCGTTCTTGTTTGTTTCGCGCGGTTCTTTCGTCATTTATGTATGGCGTGGTCTCTAACCTACTTTGACGTCGCAGTTACCGTTCGTCTGTCGAAAGGTGTCTATGCTCCTTCAATTGTCGATGGTAGAATATTTGTTTCATCTTATTCGTTCATGCAATCTTCCTTCATTGAAAACAGGAAATGTATTTATAGACTCGGTATAGCGTAAAAGCTAAAGCAACAAATAAAAAAAAAGAATAGGCTAGTTTGCGTGACCCGTGATAGCTGCACGGAAAGCGCTACGCTAATTTCGTCCATCGCTGTTAGGAATAGTGACATGCAGACTGCCAGGTGAAAAGGTTGATATTGTAAAATCAATTAAAAGGGTGTTTCATCTCTCAGTTGTATTTCAACCGGCGCAACGTCCCGCAGGAGTGCAAACCGAGTAGCAGAGATAATTAGAACTTTTTAGTTTTAGAAAAGAAAGCTCTCAAGAAAGTTCCACAAATCGCCTAAAAAAAGTTGTTTGCTTGATTTATTGATTGCCTATGGACAGATTGAACATTGATATCTTGGGTATCAGCGAGCTCAAGTGGACCGGAATGGGAGAATTTAACTCCGGCGACCACTATGTCTTTTATTGTGGGCACGAATCCAAGAGAAGGAATGGGGTCGCTCTCATAGTAAACAGAAGAACGGGCAAAGCAGTGCTAGGGTAGAAATCCAAAAACGACCGAATGATTTCACTTCGAATCCAAGGTCACCCTTTCAACATAACAGTTATCCAAGTCTATGCACCGACCACTACTGCTGAAGAAGCTGACGTTGAGAGATTTTATGCGGACCTACAATGCCTTTTAGACCGCACCCCATCATCAGACGTCGTTTTTCTCATAGGAGACTGGAATGCTAAGGTAGGGAGTGAAGAAATATCCGGAATTACAGGCAAGTTCGGTCTTGGTGAGCCAAATGAAGCTGGGCAGAGGCTAGTAGAGTTTTGTCAAGAAAACAACCTGACCATAGCGAATACTCATTTTCAACAGCACAAGAGGCGCCTGTACACATGGACTTCACCGGACGGTCTGTACAGGAATCAGATCGATTATATTATTTGCCGGCAGAGATGGAGAAGCGCTATACAAGCAGTAAAAACAAGGCCTGGGGCCGATTGTGGCACCAATCATCAGCTTCTTGTTGCCAAGATTAAGCTTCGATTGAGGAAAACGCAGAAAACTAGAAGGCCTTTCAGGTATAATCTGGATCAAGTTCCATTAGAATATGCTGTGGAAGTGAGGAATCGATTTCAAGAATTATATCTAGAAGACAAAGAGCCCGAAGAGATGTGGACTGATGTTCGCGATATAATACAAGAAGTTGCTACTAAGGTAGTTCCAAAGCAAAAGAAGTGCAAGAAAGCAATCTGGTTATCTGAAGAGGCTTTGCAAATAGCTGAGGAAAGGAGGATGGCAAAAGTTATGGGGGAAAGAGAAAGATACAAGGTTTTCAATGCGGATTTTCAGAAAATAGCAAGGAGAGATAAGAATGCCTTCCTGAACATACAGTGCCAAGCAGTTGAGGACAACAGCCAATTAAGGAACACAAGAGCTCTGTATAAGACAATCAAAGATATCAAAGGAAGCTTCTGTGCTAAGCTGGGCGTGATAAAGGATAAACGAGGCAAGGACCTCACTGAAGCCGCAGAGATAAAGAAGAGGTGGCAGGAATACACAGAAGAACTGTACAAGAAGGACCCGAATGTGCAAACCCAACATAAGACGGTTGTGATCACTGATCTCGAGCCGGGCATCCTGAAGAGTGAAGTTGAATGGGCCTTAGCCAGCCTTGCTAAGAACAAAGCTAGCGGAATTGATGGCATTCCAGCTGAGTTGCTTCAAAACCTCAACCATGACGCTGTTAACATTCTGCATACATTATGTCAGAAGATTTGGTCAACTCTGCAGTGGCCACAGGATTGGAGGAGGTCAGTTTACATCCCCATTCCAAAGAAAGGCAGTGCCAAAGATTGTTCCAACTACAGCACGATCGCACTTATTTCGCATGCTAGCAAGGTGATGTTGAAAATCCTCCAAGGTAGGCTGCAGCACTATGTGGATCGGGAGCTTCCGGACGTGCAAGCTGGGTTTCGCAAGGGCAGAGGAACTAGAGACCAAGTTGCCAACCTTCGCTGGATCATGGAAAAAGCAAGAGAGTTCCAGAAACCCATCTACATCTGCTTTATTGATTATGCGAAAGCGTTTGACTGCGTAGATCACAGCAGATTGTGGCAAGCTCTCCAAGAGATGGGAGTTCCAATTCACCTCATGTGTCTCCTCAGGAACCTGTATGAAGGGCAAGAGGCCACAGTCAGAACTGGGCATGGTCTTACTGATTGGTTTCCGATTGAGAAAGGAGTGAGGCAAGGCTGCATACTGTCGCCCTGCCTATTTAACCTATATGCAGAGTGCATCATGAGGAAAGCCGGTCTGGACGAGTCTTCAGCTGGCGTGAAGATTGCTGGAAAATGTATCAACAACGTTAGATATGCGGATGATACCACTTTAATGGCAGAAAGTGAAGCGGAACTCAAGAGACTTCTGATGCGCGTACAAGAAGAGAGTGAGACGTTTGGGCTTAAACTGAACATTAAAAAGACAAAGATCATGGCGTCTTGCCCTATCAAGTCCTGGAGCATCAAGGGACAAGAAGTGGAAGCTGTGACAGATTTTCTTTTCTTGGGCTCCAAGATTACCTCGGAAGGAGACTGCAGCCATGAAATTAGGAGACGCCTGTTTCTGGGAAAGAGAGTAATGGTTAGCCTTGACCGCCTAGTAAAGAGCAGAGACATTAGTCTGCCAACCAAGATGCGTATAACTCGTGCTATGGTCTTTCCAGTTGTGATGTATGGATGCGAGTGTTGGACTGTGAAAAAGGCTGACCGCCGAAAAATTGACGCGTTTGAATTGTGGTGCTGGCGAAGACTCTTGAGAGTTCCTTGGACTGCCAGAAGATCAAATCAGTCGATATTGTCGACCATAAACCCTGACTGCTCATTGGAGGGTCAAATTCTAAAGTTAAAGCTCAGCTACTTTGGTCATCTGATGAGAAGAGAGGAGTCGCTGGAGAAAGATTTGACGTTGGGAAAGGTTGAGGGTCGCCGGAGAAGGGGTAGGCAGCGAACGCGATGGTTAGATGGCATCCTCGAGGCACTGCAGATGAAGTTATGTGATGTTAGGAAGATAGTGAGAGACCGGAAAGCGTGGCGTGACATGGTCAATAGGGTCACGAAGAGTCGGACACGACTGAACGACTGAACTGAACTGAACTGATGGTATTGAACAGTTAGGGACAATATTATTAATTTGTACCTGGAGTTTGGTTTATATTAACAGTGGAGACAGTAGCGAAAAGCGGTCTGTTTGCTTCCTGCTAAGTATAGTCAGCAGAAAGTAAGCAGAGTGCTTATAGATGCAGTGGTTTAAACAGAAAATGTCAAATGTTCGCAGCAAAATTTAAGAAAGCTTGCTACATGAAATATATCGCAAAACTAAAATTACGTGGCCGGTCAGCATGTTAGAGAAGTATTAAAGTGTTGCACTTAGCTCAAATATTCATTGTAACTGAGGAAACGGCCTCGCCTGAAAGAAATGTAATGAAATGAAGTAGCTTTAAAAGGGTGATGGAAGGAGACAAACAGATGCAAAATAAACAGTTTGAATCTTACCACATCTCAGAGAGCGCAAATCAGCTGGTGAGCGAAACTGATTTGGTTTAGTAACACAGTGCGAAGATAATGGACCGTCGGACCGCTCTCAAATTAGTTCCGTTCCCTCCAGGCTCTACAAAGCGATAAATTGTAACTATGCCCATATGTGCCTCAGTTATAAATAGCATCATACTCCATCTGAGTAAATTGTAATTTCGTCGCGTTTCTGGTTATCCAATTAGTCTGCGGCGTGTGCAGCATAAAGTATTGTGATAGAGCACGTTTCTTTTTGTTAGCTGCGTGTTTTTAGGCACGCCTAGAAAGAGGCACAAAAGAGCGGATTTGCGATGCATTCATATGTCGTGATAAGCACGAGCATATGCCAATAGTGTATATTCTTTAGGCAAAATGTACAAAACATGGATTACAGAGGACGTTGAGCTTTTCTTGTCTTGCCGACAGCAAGTAGAGATTTGAGTAGCGCAAGCTGTACCACACATGGGAAAATAGAAAAACGGCTAAAAATATTTGAACAATATTACATTTTTTTAAAGCTTACAAACATGCGCATATTGTCGTGGTTCCCTCTTGAATATTTTGTCTTGCGTGAAGATATTACATTTTCTCGCTTTTTCGCATGGAGGGTAGCAAACAATGAAATATAAAGCTTGAAGAATCGGTGAAGGTCCAGATGGCAGTTCCACGTTGTGCACTAGATGAAGACACACTGTGAGTCAGCCATACGTTTTCATTGAGGCTACGCAGACGTCGGCCTAAGTGTGAGTCACACCCGCTGTGGTGATATAGAATGATTATGAAGACGTCAGGGAAACTCCTCGTAGCCGGCAAAGGCAAGAGGAAGGGGGTGAAGTATAAAGGCGTCAGTAAAGTTTGGCTGATAAAGCACCGAAGAAGATGTGTAACGACCACAGCATTCATATCTGCATTTAATAGCGTCTCTTTGCTTTGAGCGAACTAAGAAGACACAAATCAATTTTCTCAGAGTACTTCGGGGGAACAGGATGCTGCTCTTTCACGTGTGAGGTACTCTGTTACTTCTCTTCCTGAATGCGCTGTGCGGTGATCTTCGAGCTTTGAAAGAGGGGACTATTGGTGCAAAAAGCATATAATGCATTACATTTCGAATAGAAGAAAATGCGGCAGGGTTAGGCTCAGGTCGACAGCATAACTTCACCTATCTTAGCACTGGAGGGTTACAGAAAAACGCGAGTTGAATATTTTATATTTAGTACTAAAGTTGTTTTCTACTGAAGGTCGATAGAGCACGTGTCGAATTTACGTCCCAAGGGAGATATTAAAGACAAGCTGTTGTGTATGAGTAGAAGTATCAGTTTACAGTACTTCCGGTTTTCCTGGCAGTCAGCTTTTGTAGTTGGAAAATTTCATCATCGTTTCACATGCACTTCTAATGCTTTTGCAACAATAGTCCACCGACTCACTGTGTGAGGCTGCATCTTGACAATGGCTGTCTAGGTTAACTCGTAGGTGGATTTATGGTCGGTGCTCCGAGAATTTGGTCTTAGGGGAAATATGTCCTCCTTCAGTGCAATGTTTATCACTTAATAAAGGGTAAGTTCTAATCAAACCTAAGCTGGAAGTCAGTAGTACAGGAATCCGGGGAGCAGCAGGAAACTCAAGCCAGACATACGGGTCTTTGAATTGCTGCTCGGCGCCTTCCATTCTTCGTTTCATGTCCAATTGAGTTCGAAGACAGTACTGTTTGCACGCACCTAGAGATTATGAATCGGCTCGATTGCGAGCGAGCTGAAGTTCTATAGCAGAGGCGCAATGCATTTAAACCCAAGTATACTTCAATATCGCAAATTTGCCCTACTTGCATCACACCTGAAACAGCCCATTTGACACGACGTTTACTCTGACCATCAAGGCAATCTATTAGGGAAGTTTTCTGGATTTATTTTATTCAGCTGGGGTTCGTTAGATAGTGTTTGTGCAACGAAAGAAAAACATCTTTTCAACTTCGCTTCCATCGGGACGGCGCAACAGCCTTGGAGATGTACGATACGAAGTCAGGCTCTCAAACAAAACACCCAAGCTCCTTACCCATCGCGGTGGTTTCATTTCTTCACGTGTCGCTAGAAGCAGCTGGAAATTAAGCGTACAGACCGTCATAAAAAAATGTTCAGCGAAGGAAACGTGGATTAGGCTAAACTACAATAAAGCGGTTGAGATTAACATTGTAAACAATTGCGGGAAACAGACTATGCTAATCAAAAAAGAATTACAGAAAACGATGTCTTTGGGGGTTAAAGTAAAAATAAACAGAGTGCATTGTACAGACCAGTTGTAGATTCATATCGAGTATTTTATTCTTGAACCATACATTCTTGAAAAGTGAAGACTTAAATACCTGAAATCTCCTTTAATTTGCTCCAATTGCCTCGAAGTTCTCAGTGACTCTAATTGGCACGAGGAAAATTAACGAAATAGGAACAGCGACAGGCAGGGTTTCTTTAATTATCTGAAATTAATTAGGCGGCTTCAGATTAGGGGATTTACACCAGTGGCTGAAAATAATGGTTCTTTGTTCAGCGCTACTTTATGATAGACTGCTTTGTATAATGGGGAGGTTTGTTAGTAAGATGTTCTTCTTGAAAACAAAACTGAACGCATATAATTTAAATCAAAATGGCCAGGGTTCTTTACCGGAATCGACCTCAGCACGCCCTAGAAATCATGGAGCCGTATTTTACAAAAAATGAGGACAGGTATTTGCGTTAGCAAACTAACTGTTGATCACGGTTTATACGAAAAGTTGGGCGGCTTATTTAGCCCGCGATGTAACATGCTTGAAGGTAGTGGTTTTTGTGTATGCTGGAGTTGGCTTTCGTTTTTGGAGGTTACAGTTTGATCATGGCCCATGAGTCTTGCGTACTTAGGACATGCGTGCAGATTATTTCTCAGTTTTTGTATTTTTTCTATTTCTCAGTTTTTGTATATTTTAGCCATTCTTCGACAGCAAATGCTTAGTTGTTAGACAGGGATTCTTTTTTCTACTTTAACTCTGCTCATCGACTCTGTGCCCTGAATTTTGCATTCGAGATGAAAGAGTGCAGTATAGGATGTGAAAAGATGGGCCGAGGATCTGAGCCTAGAAGTCGGTAATAAGTCCTGTTGCAGAGGGAGCAGTGATGCGCCTCTGCGGCAATGGATCTTAACACGCGTTCTGCGGCTGGTAGGTGTTGGTTTGCTAAATGCATTAATACTCGAAAGTGCAAGCGCAGTCAGGAATCGACACAACTGGCGCGTGTGCGGTCGCTTTATATCTTCGCTGCTTCTACTATTGCGCTATCAATTATGAATTTAGGGTGGCACAGTGAACGTGAGAAAATAGGGGTACCTTTATTTTCCGCCTTAAGGGCATTACTCGAGAGTGCTAATGGGTACTTTGTGGTTTCTGAAGCCACCCTTTTTTATCACTTCCCAGAAAGTCATTCGATTTAATATTGCTACGTTTTTCATTTCATTATTTCTGATATACTAAAAAGGCGTAAGGTCTCTCTTTAACAGGTTAAAGTGAAGGTGTCAAAGTGGTTGCGCATTTGGCCCACTATCTAAGAGACAAGTCAGATTCCCATCATATTACTCAAATTTTACTTTAAGTACAGATAGTTTACTCTTTCGTTCTTAACATGCCATGCCGACACCTGAGCCACGTTGTGAATCGATGATTTCAAGTCAATAATTTTTTAATTCTTTTGAATACTAAAGCTGCACAAGCGGCGTTAAGGTCCACTCTACTTGTGTGGCGTAGAGCTGAAAGGCAGACATCTTTACGGCGTTAGCATTATATAGTCCGATACAACACTAGAGTCCAGAGGCGTTTGTCTGCAAAGAGGCCCTCCATCCAACGGTCTTAGAGAATAAAAGCCAGCCAATGGACGAGGACGAAGGAAGACGATGTACACACGGAAGTGTCTTCCTTCGTCCTCGTCCCTTGGCTGGTTTTTATTCTCTAAGACTATGTACCAACTGACCCAGATTTCAACCCTCCTTCCATCCAACGGTGTCGAGCTGTTCCTATGACGTGCTGGATATTTCCTTCGAATGAAATCGCAGGTCAATATTAGGCGCTTCCTTTAAAACGGGACTAGCAGCCACGTATAACAATACTGTTCAGCATCATGACCCTAAGGACCTATTTTGTGGGGCATTTGACGCCATTTTTCTGTGTTGCATCCGACTCCAGATCTCACATTTTTCAGCTGTTTAAATATCTAGACATCATGCATTCCAGCTAGCTTGCCGGTTCTCCTGCCAAAATGGGAGCATAAGAATATGGCTAGGGGTATCTTCGTTAAGCCGATTAAAGTGGAAAAGCACGGGCCCTTTTTTGCAAATTCAGCTGCTTATATAGGCTGCGACGATGTCCCGTAACCTTGCAACGGTTTGTGTGCAATGCAAATATCAGACAATTTTGGCACGTGCCCTGTACGTGCCAAGGTGACTCAGTGTAGCAAGGCCATATAAAAAGAACATGTCTGAAAGATCATCAACAAGTGGCAATGCAGTAAGATATCCTATATAAAGCAGTGTCAAATGAAGCCTCGTTTTCAATGACTGTTGCAAGATATGCCAGCATAGTAGGGCCGTTTAATATTAACGAAGTAATACTCTATTAAAAACGCGTATAATGGACCGAAACTGCGAATGTGTGGCATCTGCAAAACAGCACTTCAGCAGAATGGTTATCAATTTAAGGGAATTATGTGCTCAGTAATAGTTCGAGCTAGAATGGGCTCTGCTGTGCAGGGAGTGCTGTGCTTTGAACCGCCTAGTTATTAAATTGGTGTTGCTTAGTTGTATCGCATTCAGCAATGAGCTTATTTGACAATGTTGTACTTGTGATGTGTATAAGGTTTCTGTGTATATAACATAAATTCATTGTAACAAATAGCCTTTAGAAGAAGTAGCCGCAGTGGCTTAGTGGTTTATATGCTCGGCTACTGCTCGCGAGTTCCAGGGTTCGATTTCACTGCGTCTTTTTTAAAATCTATTGCAAAAGTAGCGGCACAAATAAGAATGACCCTACACGGTGGTCGAATCCCGGCCGCGGCAGCAGTTTTCGATGGAGGTGAAAAGCATGACGCCCGTGTGCTGTGCGATATGAGTACAGGTTAAAAATCCAGGTGGTCGAAATTTCCGGAGCATTCAGCTGAAGGTTTCTCTAATAGCCTGGGCTGCTTTCAGAGGGTGAACTCGATAAACCAAAGCAAAAAAAAAAAAAGATTGGAGAAGGTTCTTGGTCGGCAACGGCGAGCCTATGAGTGCTTTCACAGTAAAAAAGCTCCTTTGCCAGCTTCCTACTATTCACATTTACTTCCGTTGGCGGAGCACCGCGGTGCCACTGATAAGAGAAAAATGGAGTTGTTATTAATGCGCAAACAATTAGTGGCTGTGTTTGAGAAATTTGTCACCAGAACTCTTTCGGCAGGGTAGCGCCGATTAGAGGAATGATACGGAAACTCAAATGGTTCTGATTTGAGGATGAAATATTGTCGCCAGGCAAAAACTGTGCTGCATGTGGAGCCAATAGTTAACTATTTACAGACAGTCAAGTCAATCGGACGTTGAAGTAGACAACCGGAGTAATGGCAGCGTCTAAAGTGAGCACATAATACCCACTTCTGGTCGCGTGACACCTCACTTCCGGTCACGTGACCTATGGGGACATCGGAATGGTGGCGTACTTATGTCGACGTCAGGATGTGAGGTGATTGTGTTGTTGTTGTTGCACCTGAAGGAAGAAGGGAAAAAAATAAACAGGCTTGCTACTGCCTCTGTAGCTAAGCCACCTCCGCTGCCTCGTGCAGACAGAAGAGAAGATTAAAAAGAAAGAAAAAGAACAGGTAGAGAAACACGTGCGTCGTAACAGCCGTCGTCCACCACCGAAATGGTAGCGGATGCAATGACGGCCTACAACAGATAAAAATGCGATGGCAGGCTAGCCCCCGTAGCAAGCGGCAAGCGGCAGTGACCTACCAGTCCCAGCCCCGTAGAGCATTGTGTTCCGAGAGCAGTGCACACCAAAGCGGAGAAATGCGAAAGTCTGAGCGTTGCTGCTGCACATGATACATCGCACGCCCCTTGTCGAACACAAGCAGTGTTCCGTTGAACGCATCAATGTTCACCGGCGTTCTATAATTGGTTACAGGAAAGGAAGTGTGCACTATCTGTAACTAGTTGGCTCTCGCTGACACATCACGCAGACACATCTTGCCGACGTGATTGTTTAATGGCTCACGCTGTCGTGGACAAAATGTGTGCCGCTTTTGCGGCGGCTCCGATTGGCCGAGGCGGGATGACGTCATAGAGGTCTCGATCGTATTACTGTATTCGATAACGCGTGTCTTATATGGCTATAGGTAAATCAACAATTATTTACTAATTATAAATAAATAAGTAATTGACGAAAGGAATAATAATTGACGACTAATTAAGCCATTCTTTAATTAACTAATAGTGTATAAAAATACCTAAGTAATTTATATTTGCATACCTAATTACCTATAATTATTTTGGAGGTCTAATCAATTACATAATTACTAATTAGTGCCAGTTGCGCAGCACGATATGGCACTCAGGCTTTCACCTTTCACTACTTTAGTCGCTAAAGTCCCCGTAATCTTTTTACCGTGAGTCTAGAAGACCTTTCGCCTTAAAAATAATATAATACTGTCAGCTGCTTACTGACAGTATCGTCAACGACACAGCTGCTATCCCATTTTCCGCAGAGTGAAACCACTACAAGTGGCGCGCGATATACCGCGTGCCGCAGGAACGCTCAGGCTTACGCATTTCTCCACTGCAGATTTTGCAGTGCTCCCGAAGAGATTTGTTCTCCTAAAATTCCGTCATATTTATTCTTGAAGGTGACAAAACTTATATCGGCGAATCACGGGGCATGGGAGACTTCGACCTGTTTCTCGTTTGGACGCACTAATTTTGCACATTAGGCATGAGATGACTCAAATTATCTTGGCCTCGCGTTACCCTGTCTCCACTTTGCACTGTACACGTCGCGTTCTGCTACTCCCTGCACCTCACCTTTCTGACCGGAAGATGTGCTTCTCACATGCAGAGCTCAAGCTCATATCGTTTCACTCCAGTGACCTTGAAAGCATGCGCCTAACCGTGTGACTCACCGCTGGCTTGACGCCGCAGGCTCGTTTACCCCGTGAATCGCAGTTCGCCTGATAGACGCACGGGCGGTGCTCGGTGTATGAAAAAACCGGTTGCAGGTACTACTAATCGAAGACGTCGGGCCGAATATGACCACACTGAATTTACTGTGTGCCGTTTATTTTGGACATATTTGTAAACAGTGGATTAAAAGGGTGGTGTCACCTAGACCTAATGAAGTGTAGTTAATTTGCATAAAAAAAAAGAGGAATGAAATGCCGGTGCTATCGGGGCTATCACGTCTATTGTCAAAGCGAATCTTGAGCGTCCGCCAACGTCGAACAATGTAGAGCCTTTATAAACCTTGATAAAACATGCTTAACTTAGCTGTCGCTCGTATCGCTAAGTTCAAGTCCCCCCCCCCATGCTCAAACCCCAAAATTTTTTTCTCTCGTCACATCACTCCAGTCGCATCACAGGTCACTTTTCATGCCCACCCCCGCGCTGTGCCATACCTCTGTTCTCTCACAGTTGTCTACTTTTACGGTAATCATCCTTTTGCTTCTTCTTGTAGACCCACCTTGTTTGAAGTTTGAAGTTTATTGTATTTCAAAGGTTAACAAAACATGAATACAGAAGGAGGTCCCAAAGTCAAGGACTGCGGAACGGGACCTCCTATGATGATTATTGAAAAGAAATACATATTGAGCAGTTGCAGAAATTATACAATATTTCGCATCAGTGGGTTGGGGCGAATGAAACATGAATTAGTACAGGCACTATTGATGTAATAACAAAGAATAAACACCTAATCACATGAAGAAAACATAGGAAACAATTCATAAAAAGATATAAAGGATAACACTGGAACAGATTACCTTGAAAATTACGATAAGTGTGATAACAAAAACTGACGAAGAGCGGATTTAAAGGCAAAAATAGTTAATGATTGTTTGATAGTTGTAGGTAATGAATTCCAAAGAGTGGTAGCAGAGAATCGGACTGATTGTTTCCCATAATTAGTGTTTGGTTTAGGCAGCAAGAAGTTGTTGTTGTTGGCGAAACGTGTGTCGGTACGACGCGGAATTTGATCATTGGTGGTTAGTGAGAATGGAAGTAGCTCTCTAACAGATTTGTACATTAGGATACATAAACTGTAGTCGATTATTTTCTTTACAGAAAGAATATCGTGTGATTGGAGCAAACGAAGGGCATTTTCTAAGCGGTGACTACAAGTAATAATGCGTATAGCTTGATTTTGGATAATTTGCAGGGAAGATAAGTGCGAAGGGTTCCCCAAGATGAAATGCAGTACTGAATGTGAGTGTGGATGAACGAGTAATATAGAGAAATGAGCGTGGGAATATCAAAATACGGCCGAACTTTAATTAGCACTCTAATGCCATAAGCCATTTTACGAGAAATAGATGTGATGTGAGTCCGGAATTTTAGATGTTTATCAAGTTCCACACCTAAAAATGACACATGATCAGAAGCAAAGATAGAGTTAGAGCCGATGTTAACAGACGGGGTTGCGCAGATAACTTTATGAGATGAGTTGAAAACTATAAAACTAGATTTGGATGCATTAATGGACAGCATATTATCCCGGCACCAGCTTAATACATTGACTGCATCAGCATTCAGTTTTTCAACCACCATGTTTATGTGTGAACCCGAGGTTAAGATGGTGGTGTCATCTGCATAAAGAAAACAGTTAGAATTATTAAGGCGCACAGGGAGGTCATTAATGTACAATAAAAATAAGAGAGGACCAAGAAGTGAACCTTGGGGAACTCCAATGTTTGTGGTCTTGTATTTTGAATATGTCTCTGATATGAATACCGCTTGTTTTCTTTCGAATAAATAGCTTTTGATTAGAGTAAGGGCAGGCCCAGTTATTCCGATAGCGTCAAGCTTATTGAATAAAATAGTATGGTTAAGGGAATCAAATGCTTTGGAGAGATCGATGAATAATGCACCAGCGATGTTACCCGCATCAATGACGGATTTAATTTGATCAGTGAGAGCGATCACAGCTAATTCAGTAGAGAATCCTAATCTAAAGCCAAATTGGTTAGGCGAGAGAATGTCAAATTTAGATAAATAGCTATTTAGTCGGACAACAATGGCTTTTTCGATGATTTTACTGAAAAATGACAGAATAGCTATAGGGCGGTAATTGGAAATGTTATGTTTATCTCCCTTTTTGAAGATAGGAATGAGCTTGGTCTTTTTCAACGCAGTAGGAAAAATTCCGGATTTAAACACCAGGTTAATAATGTGAGCGAGGACATCGCAAATGAGATGAGCAATCATCTTTACGTGAGAAGAATGTATATTATCCATACCTGGACTGGTGTCCTTCAGATTGTGTATTATTTTGCAGATCTCGTCAGGTGACACAGGAAAAAGGAAAATGCTATGGGGAGATCGTTGTAATGTATTACTTGTAGCAATGTTAGAATTACCTGATGGTAAATCAAATGAGTCACTAAACGCTTCAGCAATGTCTACCGGGTTGCTAAATGTTTTCTCGCCTGAAGAAATTGCAGATATGGGAACTTTTGTGGTGGTTCTGTTTAGGAATGCTTTAATAATTTTCCACTTCTTGTTAGCGTCATTTCCGGCTAGATTTAACTCTCTTTCATAGTATTTTTTCTTACCTGTTGTGAGGAGCATGCTTAATATATTAGAATAATTCTTATAGCGTGCTAGAAGTCTCATGTTGAATGGTTGTTTTTTGCTCTTTTTATAGAGGTTATCTTTTTTCCTTAAACTGTTTAATAGGCTGGAGGACATCCAGGGATTAATCGGAGCTGAATATTTTTTATTGCGCGTAGATACAGTGGAGCATTGATTAACAGCATTAGAGATAATAAGAAAGAACTGGTTAAATGCATTATCAGCGTCTTCAATTGCCTTGATTACTGACCAGTCAACACTGGCAATCCGTTCAAGGAATAATGCAGCACTCAGTGTTTTTTTAATTCGGAGTGAATGCCTAGCCTGGTTAACATAGTTATCCAGCTGAATAAAAATAGGGCAGTGATCAGTTAAATCAGCCTCTATGACACCTGCGTCGGGGGCGGTTATTAGGTTGGATAAAGCGTGATCTATAAGTGAGCTTGAACCACTCGCCGAAACGCGTGTCGGAATGGTAATAAGATTTTCAAAACCATGAATGTTTAAAACATCCAAGTAATCTTTATGTGAAGGGCAGTTGGGGTCTAATGTGTTAATGTTGATGTCACCCATTATAATTACATTTTTGCGTTCCATAGATAACGCGCTTAAGACTGAGTGTAAAGCTGAACAGAAATCTTTGACAGGAGACGAGGGTGATCGGTATACGCAACCAATGATTAAATTTTTTTTATCTCGTGAAAAGAAAGATTCATCCGGTTCAATCCATACAGATTCACAGTTTATCACTGCAAGAGCTAGATCAAGTCGGCGACGATAATGATAGCTAGAGGAAATAAAGATTGCTGTGCCACCATGAGCGCTGTCGTTACGATGGCAGTATTCTGCGCTGTAAGAAGGTAACGAGTATAGTTCTTTATCAGTTTCGTACAGCCAAGTCTCGCTGACGCAGATAACGAAGAACTGGTGTTGAGTAGCTGATAAAAAGTTAGCAATGTCGTCCGAATGTTTTCTTAGACTTCGTGCATTAAAATGAATTAAAGATCTACAAGAAGGGGAAAAATAAGATTTTAGGTTTGAAGGCGTGAAGTACGAGGCCATCCTAATGAACGAGATGGGCAGAAAAAAAGTACACAATCTTAGGTGAAGATCGACAGATCGGACTCGGATTTAATACGGAAGACATGATTATTCTCTGACTTACGGGCCAAAATTTGACAGTTTTTCGTCCAGAGATACAGCCATATCCCTTTTCTTTCTTGAGTGCGCGTGCCTTAGTGAGAAGTTTTTGTTTTCCATGGTCAGGTGGTCATTTACGTATATTGGATCCTTTACTTCCCCTGAGCAACCAATGCTACCAGTGTCAAGCCGTGCCTTGCGAGCCCTTTCCAAGAAGTCATTTCTTTTGGAGCGGGAAATGAATCTAGCAATAATGTTCTGCTCTGACTGTGCAGGGACCCGGTGAACGATATCCAAGTCAGAAGTGTCAACAGGGCAGCTAACTATCTCTCCAATTGACGCCACAATTGCAGCGCAGTCTTCGCCCTGAGTGCACGGGACACCTTTGATTTCTATGTTATTAATTCTGGAATACTGATCTTGATTAGCGATGCGATTTTTAAGCATTTCGTTTTCGAGTTTGAGAGCTCTGTTAGCAGCCCGAAGTTCAGCTTGAGTGTCCTGAACTTTTTCCACCATATCATTCAAGAGCGCGAGGCTAGAATCCATGTTAGAAACTTCCTTATTCAATCCACTCATGTCAACTCCAGATTCCTGAAGCTTGATAGTTACCTTTGCAACCAGTTGATTAACTAGTTCACTCATCCTGGCCTCAAACATAGCTTCCAAGTTCTCTATTTTTTTTGCTAGTTCGGCATTGGTTGGCATCGTGAAAAAAGGTGCATAAAGTACACAGCGACGCAAACAGAGTTAGCAGCAGCAGTGGTTGCAAGTCTAGGTTGACTTAGTGTGCTTGCACACTATTGAACACTCGCCTTTCAATCCACAAATTTCCACGCCAGCAACTCTCTAGGTTCCTCTCGCGTGGCAGCCACCCTCCGTTGACGCATATGGCTCCGTTCCTGCCATAATAAAAACGCTAAACTTCATGTTGCCTCAGCTCCTTACCCTCGGTTCATAATCCCTTTATTAAATTACTGCTGGCAGTGGCACGTAGCAGGCGGCTGGTGGCTCTTCGCTGACCTATCCAGGCGCACTTTAGCTTCGGATTTGTGTGTTGAACTTGATACCATTAAAGGTTGCCTCAGGATCCGGGGTGGCGCAGGGATTACGGCGCTCGACTACAGTTCACAAGGACGCGGGATCGAATTCTGACCTCGGCGGCCGCTTTTTGATGGAGTGAAAAACAAGCCGCTCGTGTGCTGTGCGGTGTCAGTGCACATTAAAGAACCCCCGGTGGTCTAAAGTTCCGGAGTCCTCCAATACGGCGTCTCATAGCCGGAGTTGCTTTGGGACGTTAAACACCACACACCAAACCAACCAAACCAAACCGAATGCTGCCGTTTACGAGATAGTCCAAGACGTGTATGTTGCGGACAGCCATGGCGAGTTTCGAGAGGCCGAGTACAATCTTGCGCACCAGGTTGGTCATTGCCACGGGACAAGAAACCTTCAGGAGCTGAAACTCCGCTATTTGCGGCGACCAGAAAAGGTAACAAGACTGCGGAGCTACTATCATGCTGGCGGCGCCTGGCGGCCTGGAAAAAATTAATAGTCGCCAAATCGAAGCAACCAAACAGAAGTATCATTTGTCTAGCGTTCCTGCATCTGCAATCCCCACAAAAGCATACCGTTCTTGTAAACCAATTACTGCTACACTTAATTATAACCCAAATAAAAGGCAAAGGCAAGGCGAACACAAATAAAAGGTAAGCAATGAGAGGCGAATGATGGGGTAGAAAGGGTAGGCTTTCGCCATTCTCACCTTAAGAGTCATCTAAGCGACCCTCTCATTTTAGAGCGCAGCTCTTTGGCGCCCGTTCCTGGGTTTCGCGGCGTCGGCGTTGTCCCTCGTAACTAGCTCCACTTTCATTGCCATCTTTCTTCCTTCTCTTACTACATAATTCAGGTGTCCACAGAAGCACGTGTGACAGACATTGCGTCTTTCGATTCCCATGTACCAAATATGAAAGGCACGCTTCAGAACTCAAGTGGAAGACGTGACTACACACGGTACACACTGCCAAGATAATAATTCATGCATAATGCAAGCGCCCACACCGAACTGCAGGGTAACATGTGCAGTAACCGAGAATTCACACATCCATAGAGAAAAGCATCATATTTTGATGCAATTTGCGTATATACAGCTAGTTCGATAGCCCGGATTTCTAGCCGATCGCCCCTTGGCTTTCGAGGAAGGCCTGGCCCGGATCTAGCCCACAATCATTTTTCTTTAAAACATATATTGCTAGAAATGCGATAAAACATTTGCTAACTTTGGCTACATCGTTTCAAAGTCAGTTTAAGATATTTGCGAAGGTTCTTTCTTCTCATCTGCAGCTTGCACTTGTCTCTTTGCTGCGCAACATTTCTATAGGCCCACGCGCTGCCTCCTACAGCCTCCCGAAAACTTAATTGCTCTCTTTAATTCTCCGACCACAAAGGTTTCTTCATGACAATGAAGAACTGTTAATGGTTTGTAATTGTACATACATGTCTTGCCCGAAATCTTTGCCTCAATCTATCGAAACAAGGTGAAACAGGTGACGTGCTGCGCTATAATTTCGCATAAGGAAGTAAAGCAATCGTCGGCAAATCGTTTTTTCGCTGCGGCTTCTACGACGCGCCGCATGCCGGCGCCACTGCATAAGGCCCCGTCATGCTTCGCGCCGTCGGCGCATACAAGTTAGACCTTATCTGGACGCCCGCGCTCGCTCGCGCTGCCGGGAGTTTCACCTTCTAAATGGTTTCTTGCTCCGTGGTCATTGCTAACTGCGAAAGACTGGCTTCCTCGGCTTCTATATGGCTGCGCACCGGTTACGCAGACGGCGGCGCCAATAACGACGAGGACGCCACGGAAGTCCCGAGCGGAAGGCGAACTGAGCGCTTTAAAAAAGACCGAAAAAACTTTACCAGCATGAATGTACAGTTCCAAGTCGCGCCGGCGTCCTTTCAGTGTACACCAGGCCTCCGCTCATGTATTCTGTGCGCTGCTTGAAGCACTCGCCCACAGGTCATATGTTCTTTATTGAGCTTAGGATGATCACACACACACACACACACACACACACACACACACACACACACACACACACACACACACACACACACACACACACACACACACACACACACACACACACACACACACACACACACACACACACACACACACACACACACACACACACACACACACACACACACACACACACACACACACACACACACACACACACACACACACACACACACACACACACACACACACACACACACACACATATATACACACACACACTCATACAGGTATATATATATATATATATATATATATATATATATATATATATATATATATACACACCCGCCGGGGTGGCGCAGTGGTTACGGCGCTCAACAACAGGCTCAACTACGTAGTTGACAGATGTTTTTTGAAAGACTCGGTATGGACCGTGATACCGAGCAAGAAGCTTCTTTGAAAGGCTGGCGGTTATGGCAGGAACCCAGAGCCACACCAGGGAGTTAGGTGCATATGAATGCGCCTCGCCAGTGTCACGATGGTGTTTTTGTTGCCACTGGTTTTCCTTTGTAAGCGAACGAGCGAGCTGACGGCATTCTTTTGCGTACTGGGCGGCGTCCGATAGTGGCGTCGATTCAGAAACATCAGGGCGGTAGAGAAAAAGCGCGTCCATTGTGCAGGTTGGCTTGAGCTCGTATAGAAGGAAGAAGGGAGATAATCCAGTGGTTTGTCTGTATCGCAGTGTTGTACGCGTAGGTTACGAAGGGAAGAACCTGGTCCCAGTTGGAATGAGCGTCGTTGACGTACATGGCCAGCATGTCATTCAGAGTACGGTTGAAGCGTTCTGTCAGGCCATTCGTCTGAGGGTGGTAAGAAGTAGTGGTGCGATGAATGATGCGGTATTCTTTCAGAAGGGCCTCAAGAGCGTCGGACAAGAAAACGCGTCCACTGTCTCTGAGCAGTTCCTTCGGAGTCCCGTGGCGAAGAATCAAGTTGTTGAGAAGGAACACAGCAACGTCTCTTGCAGTGGCAGAGGGTAACGGTGATGTTTCAGTGTAACGAGTAAGATGGTCTACTGCCACATAATCCACCGGTTTCCAGCGGGAGTAGTAGGAAGAGGGCCATAGAGATCTATGCCAACGCGGTCAAACGGACGAGCAGGACAGGGTAACAGCTGCAACGAAAGAGGGGACTTCTGATGAGTTTTTCGGCGTTGACAAGATTCGCAAGCGCGCACGAAATGTCGTACGAAGCGGTACATTCCACGCCAGTAAAATCGCAGACGTAGGCGCATGTAGGTTTTCAATACGCCACCGTGAGCACATTGTGGGTCATCATGGTACGCAGCACAAATGTCGGCACGGAGATGACGCGGGATGACTAGAAGCCACTTCCGTCCATCAAGCAAATAACTGCGGCGATAGAGAAGACCGTCACGAATGGAGAAGTGGTGGGCTTGGCGGGCGGGCGCTTTGGATGAATGACCGGGAGTAGGACTTGAGAGAAAATCCAAAAGTGCATTGATCCAGGGGTCATTCCGCTGCTCGGTAGCCATGTCGATAGTGGTAAGAGTCGACAAATCGTAGGCACATACGTGGTCAGACGAAGTATCTCTAGGCAATGGAGAGCGGGAAAGAGCATCCGCATCCGTATGCTTCAGTCCTGATCGATAAATGACATGAATGTCAAACTCCTGGAGACGAAGAGCCCAGCGAGCAACGCGACCGGATGGGTCTTTCAGAGAGGCCAGCCAGCACAAAGAGTGGTGATCGGTTACAACATAAAACGGTCGGCCATACACATAGGGACGAAATTTTCCGATGGCCCAAATAATGGCCAAACATTCCCTTTCTGTGACTGAATAATTGGACTCTGCTTTCGTCAATTTTCGGTTGGCGTATGCCACAACATACTCGCTGTAACCAGGCTTACGATGTGTAAGGACGGCACCAAGCCCGATACCGCTGGCATCAGTGTGGATCTCCGTAGGCGCAGTCGGATCAAGGTGTCGTAGAATGAGAGGCGAAACCAAAAGGCGGCGTAAAGTGTCGAAGGCTTTATCGCAGGCTGGAGTCTAGGCGGAAAGGTCGGAGCAGCGGGCAAGGAGTCGGGTCAGAGGAGCAATGATAGAGGCGAAGTTCAAGATGAAGCGTCGAAAGTAGGAGCAGAGGCCGATAAAGCTCCGAAGCTGCTTCAGGGAGGTTGGCTTCGGGAACTCTGAAACTGCGCGAAGTTTGGTGGGGTCGGGAAGAAAGCCGCCCTTAGAGACTACATGGCCTAAAATGGTCAGTTTTCGAGCGGCAAAGTGGCACCTCTTCAAATTCAACTGAAGCCCAGCGTCGGCGAGACACGTGAGGACATGCTTTATACGTAGAAGGTGAGAAGAAAAGTCGGTAGAGAAAACTACGATGTCATCTAGATAACAAAGACAGGTCTGCCACTTGAGTCCACGAAGAACAGTGTCCATCAGACGCTCGAAAGTAGCTGGGGCATTGCAAAGGCCAAAGGGCATAACGTTGAACTCGTATAAGCCGTCCAGTGTTATAAAGGCAGCTTTCGAGCGCTCATCATCAGCCATCGTTACCCGCTAGTAGCCGGAGCGCAAATCCAAAGAGGAGAAATACGCGGCTCCCTGTAAACAGTCCAAGGCGTCGTCGATTCGCGGCAGAGGATAGACATCTTTGCGCGTGATTTTGTTTAGTCTACGGTAATCGACGCAAAACCGGATGGAACCATCTTTCTTGGTGACCAAAACAACCGGAGAAGCCCATGGACTGTTAGATGGCTGTATGACGCTCCGTCGAAGCATGTCGTCCACGTTATCAGCAATGACTTGTCGCTCAGAGGCCGACATGTGATAAGGACGCTGTCGTAAAGGTGCGTTTGTACCAGTGTCGATTGTGTGCGTAATGACAGACGTGCGACCAAGCGCGGTGTGAGGAAGGTCGAAGGCAGAAGTGAAGTTCTGTAGAAGAGCGGCGAGTTGATCGCTTTGTCTGCGTGGAAGATCTGCGTCAATAGCTTGTTGAAGAACATCGGGTGGTGTCGAAGCGGTCGCTATATCGGAAGAGCTGAGAACATTAACGTCTAATGAAGTAGGTGTGACATGAAGAGTATTTACAAGCGCAGGATCAAGTTTTTCAATACGACCGAGACACTCGCCGCGTAGCAGGACGGACGGGCACGAAAATGGATTTGAGACGTACATTGCACTAAGGCCATCTTCGAAATTCAGAACAGCAAATGGGAGCAGGAGGCAGGGATGGCGTGAAGCGGCGTCGGAAGGTGTGAAGAAGGCAGTCGAAGCAGTAACGCTTTCACAGGAGAGTGGAACGAGGGCAGCAGAAAATGGAGGAATGTCTGTGTCATTAGCAACAAGGAGTTTTGCAGACTGGGTAGGGACATCACACAATACGGCATCACAAAGAGGTAAAAAGGAAACTTCCGCGCGGGCGCAGTAAATAACGGCACGATGAGTGGAAAGGAAATCGTAGCCCAGGATGATGTCGTGTGAGCAGTGAGACAGTCCAATAAACTCGATGGTGTACGAGACGTCTTCGATGAGAACACGGGCCGTGCACACCGCTGAGGGATGAATGCGCTATGATGAGGCGGTGCAAAGCGAGAAGTCGGAAAGCGCGGTGGTCACCTTGCAAAGACGACGGCAAAGAGCTTCAGTGATGACGGATACGGCAGCTCCTGTGTCGATAAGAGCGAGTATTGCGACGCCGTCGACAAACACTCGTATTACGTTAGCGGGAGAACACGGAGGACTTGAAGAGTTCGAACCAAGCGCAGTTCTTGCCCCGGGAACTGCGACTGCTAGTTTCCCTCAACAGTGCCGGTAGAACGCCGTAGCGGAGATGGCGAACGGCGACGAGGGGAAGATGATCGGCGAGTGGTATATGTTTGATTGTCGCGAGATAAAAAGTCGGAACCGGGCGGAGTTCTCGGCGAGGGCTGGTCGGTATCGTAAGAGTTCCAAAGGTTAGGGCGAGAAGGTGGAAGGCGTTGGCGGCAAAGGCGTGCGACATGACCCGGCAGCCCGCGAGAGTAGCAGATTGGCCGGTTGTCTGCGGTACGCCAAGGGTTCGTAGGGCGTTGGCGTACCCTTGGAATAGGGACATTGAATGCAGACCCAGCCAAAGGCAAATGCAGGTTAGAAGGAGCAGCCTGGTAGGAAAGAGGTCCTGATGGCATTAGCGGCCTGGCCGCAACTTGGGCGTACGTTAGTGGTGCCGTGACTTGCGCTGGCACGGGCTGGTCGGCAGCACTGGGCTGGGCGGGAGCACGGAACTGGGCGGAAGGACATCAGCGATGTGGTCTTGCACGGCACGCCGTATGGTAGGGGCCAAAGACGGAGCCATGTAAGGAACAAGCCGGCCAGTATCTTGTAACTGAGGGAGCAGTGATAGCTGGCGGACGACCTCTTCTCGAACGAAGGCTTTGATTTGTTGAATCAAAGAGGTGTGATCTGATGGAGTAGAACCGCCCAGAGCTAGTGCCGAGATGGTGTCGTCTCTAACACCGCACCACCGGGTAGAAGCGCGCTTCTTACGAAGCACGTCGTAGCTCTGGCAAAGTTTGATTACGTCACAGACCGTGGCAGGATTTCTCACCCATAGCATCTGGCACGCGTGAACGACGATTGCCGCAACATCCGTCGTCCACCACCGAAACGGTAGCGGATGCAATGACGCCCTAAAAGAGATAATAATTCGGCGGCAGGATAGCCCCCGCGGCAAGCGACGTTGACCTACCTTTGCCAGCCCCTTAAGGCCCGGAAGAGCCACCCTTCACCACCTCGTCTCCCGCACACTTACTGGAAACGCTGCCTAAAGTGCTGTTCCTCAACGATGTAAGCCCCTACACTGCTTGACATAGGTAATATAATCTATTCGATGTACAGCAGCGTCAATCTCTTGGGCATGATCCGGAGATATCGTGTTACCACTGTGTGAAAAAATTAAGCTAGCGTTAAGAGGATACGATCCGCCAGTACCACACATCATCTTTTCGCTCCCATGCGGTGTTTTTATTGTATCAACGTGCTTAAATAAAGAAAATCGCGTTTTGCTTCAGGCTGTCAAGACTTGAAGCTAACGTTAGAGGCACACAAGGCTTTCTTTCTTATGTCCAGATTCAGGCAGCAGTTCAGGTAATGGTGAAGGCGCCCCTTCTATATTCATTAAGCCTTTGACGACATAAAACACGAAGCCCTTCTCGGCACCGTATTCCAGATCCACATACGTCCGGGCTTATACGAACACATCCGCGCCTTTCTATCAGATCGGTGTGTTCAACTCCCCCTTGGTTCCCTCATTATCGGCTCAATCTCTCTCAGTAGCAAGGGTACCCACAATGGCTTGCTTATTCCTCCTCCCCCTTGCCTCCTTTTCAACATCTTCCTCCTTGATGTGGCCGCCATTTAAGCTTTTATTCCCAGTCTCTGGTTTTACTGTACGCAGATGACATTAACTGACGAGTGGAAGCCAAAATGAAGGAACCATTGAAGGGACCTTGGACTTATTGGCGGATGCATATGCTATTCAGGCTTCCAAAAGCGACTTTTTTGCAGTACACATCGAGCCCCTTTGCGCGTATTGGCATTTCCATTCCTGGTTTTCCAGCCCCGTGTCTTTGTCATTAGAATATCGTGCATGGGTATCCACACCAGCGGGAAAACACTACCGCTTCAGTTCACCTCATAATCTAGTTTGATGAACACCACTTCTTTCAGCCACCTCAATAATAAAACAGTTAGGATGAAAAAGGCTAACCTCTTCCACCTCGAAAAGTCCTGTGTTACCAGCCGCCTCATCTGCTCGCTTCCTTACCTTTTCTTCGCTCTCACAGCGCAGGATAAGGTAAATTGCCTTGCCTAAAAGGCCTACAATTGTGCCCTATATCTTCCCAAATATACCTCCACCGACAACGCTTCCATATTTGAAGTCCGTACCAACCTGGAAAACATGTGGGAAGCGTATCGCTTCGCATAACTCCACCGCTTGACGCACACCCACGTGGGTCACTAAATACTTGATAACCTGCCTATCAGCTGTCTTCACCTCCCAATTAATATGACCCCTATTTCCCCAGCATCCATTCCCAACCCCTGCTCTCCTATTCACTAAAAACATGCGCCCCCTACACAACACCCCCACAAGAAGAGCTGGAATGTAACCATTCACAGGTGAATTCTTACTTCGACACAAATCCACACCAACGCCGCTGAATACAGCGACTAGGCCGCTAATATTATAGCTGCGGTCGATCACGAGCGTCTTCCTGTCATGGCTGTCTAATCGCATATCAATACCAGAAGAAATTGAGGAAGCCGCCATCATACTGAGAACTTCCCCTTTCCACTTCTCTCCTCCTTCCCTCCACATCGCTAACGATTGTGTGAAATCGCAATTTTTAATTTTGTTTTCGGCAGAATTCATGCCGCAGTTAACAATTTCCATCACCCTATTACGCGAGCCCCCATTTAATAATGTTGGCATGTTGTCCCGCACACTCAGCATATACGGGTAATGATACCAACCGAAACGAGGTTTCGTCGCACCACCTGTGGACGACCCATATCTTCAGTCTGCTCAAGAGCGTGTTGTTTTATACGCCTGAACTCGTATATATCGAATTCGCATAAAATCGCGATAATGTTCGTTGTATCAATAATTAGATATAAAATCATGCCATGAGTTGACCCCCCTGTAACACAGAAGCTTGAATACGGGGAACCAAAGCTAACGGCAATTTTCCTTCAGTAATGCACTACACCTTGGCGTATTTGCAGTCTACCACTCGCCTCGGACGCGGCAACCGACGTTTTGCTCAGTGACAGTCCTAGGGAAAAACTGTGTTTAAATCTATTTGTTCTCGCAAAAATTGCAGCCAACGAGTGTGTGTGTGTGTGTGTGTGTGTTTGTGTGTGTGTGGGTGTCTGTGCTTCTAGTCTTTCCGGTAATATGCAGCTTTACACAATCAGGTAAGTTTGACTTCAGCTTATTTGAGAGACGGTTATGCAAAAACATGAGACGACAAAATGGTCGTCGGGATTCGAGAAAGTGTATGTTTTGCTCCCGCATTATTAAATAAGGAGAATCACGCCTTTTTTTATGCACTAAAAGTATACCGAATAGCTTTTATTTGATCTCGCTCGAGCTGCAGTATATCCTTTGTTGCTGTGTGGATCGCATACAATGGCGGCATATTAAGTTTGTCACTAATGCAGCCATTATAGGTTAAAAACTTTGCTTGGGCAGGCGCACCCTTAAGTTTCTTCTGTAAGAACCATGCTTACTGAGAGCGGAATAAGAAATGGCGGATATGGGAGAAGATCAGGATAGGTTATTACTAAGCTTAATACCAAGATGTTTATATACGCACTTGTGTTATAATAGTTTTGCTAAGTACATAAAAAAAAGTTGCTGAGAGTTTTTCTCGTAACTGAAAACAAAGCTATTTTCTCTATATTAAGTTGCATTCTCCATCGCATACAGCACTCATGAATAACCTGTAGGTTTGCTTGTAATACTGTACGATCATTAGAAGATGATAAGAATTTAAAACCCAGACAAACATCCGTGAACAATCGGATAGAAACGTCCCCGTGAATGACATAAGGTAAATCATTGATAAAGATGATAAACCAAAGCGGGGCCCCAGAATAATGCCTTGGGGCCTACCAAAAGTTGCCCCAGAAGTCACGGACAGCATTTTTGAATAGCAATTGATAATGTAACAAACTGCTGGCTGTCTCTAAGGTAGGCCCAAATCCACCGCAATATACAGAGGGGAAGGCCAACCGAATTCAGTTTGTACAATAACTTTCTACGAAGTACTTTATCGAAGGCTTTCGAGAAGTTTAAAAACAGCACATCTAGCTGGTCATTGTTGCCAAAAACTTGAAAGAATCTATGAACAGTACAAGAAAGGTGGGTAACAGTGGACATGTGCTTCCTGAAAACGTGCTGATAGTGCTGTGACGGCATATCGCAGCTTTCTAAGAATACCCGAATGTAGGTAGAAATGCCATGCTCTAAGAGCTTACAGCTCTTACTCGTGATTGAAATTGGGCGATAATTTGGTAGAGATAAATGGTCATCTTTTTTGTAAACGGGAACCACAGTGACTTCCTACAGTCTTGTGGTATTTCACATGTGGTAAGCAGCCACTAGTGCCACGGGGGCAGCAAGCTCGCAAGTGACCCAAGGAGAGAACAGAGACAAGGGCAACAGCATTAACACTCCAACTGCTGTTTACTGCACTTGCCAATAATACAGAGCATGTCCGCTAGCTATACAAAATCAACAGTTTTTCCATTAGGAAAAAGACTGGGTAAGAATGGCTTCTGACTCGCTGGCTGGGGAAACGAAGGTGCGACTTGAGCAATGAACATTTGAACTTGGCAAGAATGGCAGCCAGGACCTTATGCATGCCGCATTCTTCGGTCAAAGCCACACCACTGCGTGTGCAGCGAGTGGAGTCGAGAGCGTGCGGTAATAACAGGTTGCTTCGCATCTTGGAACTAGAATATGGGCGGCCATGCGCGATGGAGTTTCCCGTTGGCGCTCCATACTTCGAGTCAGCTATCCCTCGGCATCTGCCGGAACAAGCGGAGAGAGACAACTGCTCACGTTGCCGGCTGCAGCCAGAAGCTCCTTGTCGTCTCATTACGAGTATTCGTGTAGCACTCTTGGTGGCAGAGCCATCGTTATTCCCGCTTCCTCCCAGGTATCTACCTTCCCAGGAGGTATCTACCTCCACTCCCAATCGACGCTGCCCCTACTCACCTACCGACGGTCGAAGGGGGGTGTCGGCCGTGGTGACGGAGAAAGAAAGCGGTTTTACACATCCCTCCACCTTTAAATGTTGACATAGGGTTGTCGATAGCGGCTTCTTGGTTTCCATCGGCAAGGTGCACACGGCTGTTGCTCGGAACTGTTCGCACCAGCAAGGCGCCAGTGCTATCCACTGAGCAGTAAGGCTGAGGGGCCCTGGCTGTCGACCAGCAGGTTCTGGGGGCTACTCTGACGGGAGGGTGCGGTTGACGCTGGCGCTCTTGTTCGAAGGCAGGGGTGAGACGTCTTCATCGTTAAGATCCATGAGTCTCCTAAGTTTACTGCGACTCACAGCAGCTGGGAAACAGGCAGGAATGTAGATTTCAGGTCGGGATGGTTCCACTGGATCTCTGCATATGCTTTCGGATCTCCTAAAGGTAGAATAAATTCAGCAGAAGGATCAATTGGTAGAATGCAGGAGAGTGCAAGTGCCACAATTTTATCAGTAAGCACAACGCTCCGTTCGTCAGAACGAAGGTGGCTTGCTGCTGTCGCACGCGCATACACGCTTTGTTTGCCGGCAAACTATATGGTTCCGTGAAACTTACAATACACTGTTTTATCCCAAAAATACCAAGTTCACTTCATCAAGGTTAGCTTCTTATTTAAGCGAGTTTCCTTGGCTGTAGCGGGGTCGATATCTATAAGAAGCAAAACACATTTGCGCGGACTGGTTTGCCACGGTAATAATGTAATTCGATGTGTGATAGGCAGCTCCAAAAGTGCCTTAAGACTAATTGCTCTATGGGTGAGAACAATAGTAATAAAACAATTCGGCGAGGAGATGCATTTCAGCCAGGGAACCCAAGGTGGCCCAACTGCCACACAAAAGCAACTTTTGGGCCATCGGCCCCCACCACGTTACGCGGCATCGAGGCATGCCTGCAACATGGCTAGCCATGCCAGACAATTACGGCTCCCAGAGCGAGAGACAGAAAATGAAATATCTACAAATTTATGCAAGTAAAATTAACCCGCCGGCCCGGCTTCAGCATTATCTTGCCTCCGATTTGCCCATTTCGCGAACGGCTTGACCTCGCACTCTATGTACGTAGTTTGTGACTGCACTAAAAACGAAAAAATGTTTAACAAAAGCAATGCGTGGAAATCAATTTCTTCGTGCTGTTATTTGTTCACCCCGCTGACAAGACAGCATATTACACTGTAAAAACAAAGACACCTTTTTGGGCATTTGTCTGATTCAAAACACCCTTACACCCTGAGTCTAGGGTGTTCGTGCCATTGGAAATCACCTCTTGCATGCCAAAGGGGTGCTTTGGTTGGAGAATATGCCTTAGGGTGTTACGGGCAAGCAATATCACCTAACATGCTGGTGGTATATGGCTGCGTAACTTCGTAGCCTTTTATACACAAGCGGCGCTGCTAATATAACCCAACACCTAAATAAAGCACCAAAAGTAACGCTAAAATTAAAATTACACACGAGTGCTTTCTAAAAATGAAACAGAAACTGAAACAAAATTTCACCGCCAGGAGGCCGCCGGTAGCTACCAACGCTCTTTTCAAATTTCACAATATGGCCGTTAGCATTGTGGGGTGCGTTTCGACCACGTTTGGGCGAATGCTGAATGTGCTTCTTCGATTGTGTACCCTCGTGAAATGTGTTGCATTTCCCATGCATATGTGTTACAGAAGTGTGTACGCTTGTGAAGTGCCTTCTACATGTGGTGTTTAACGCAAACGGGCATTTATCGTGTCGGCAAGTGTCCGGGCTTCTTTTTGCTTTGCTCAGGCCGAAGGACTGCTGCACCGCTTTATGTTTGAGATGTTTGAAAAAAGAAGGCATGGACGATTTTTTTTTTCTGCGTGACTAAGAGGTATATGCGCCGGCTACATTGCACTCGCGCTGAAATCGCACTGGTTGGTTCGGTGCCGGTGATACGAAGGCGGACAGCGTACTTTGCGGCTGACGCAATCGTCTGTAAAGGTAAGCCTATTCTCACGCATATTGCGCTTTGTGGGAAGAGTGTCCTACCGGATTGCTGCATTCTGTGTCTTTTTGTGTCGGAACGCTCCAGAATGTGCTGAAATGAAAACGTGAGACACGCGCTTGTTTTCACCTGGCTGCCAAAATGACATCGCACATGTGGTAGATGTCGCGGCGAGTTACGCAGATTTCGCGCAAGAACATCAGTCTCAACTTTATTGAACAGAAATAATGTATGTGCTACGTTTCCTTGCATTTTGTACGCACAGGAGGTTCACGAAACGATTTTCGTTTCTTGACAGTTTGATACTTGCGCTCAGTTCGCAACGACTCGGTTTTGTTCTACCGTTTCCGTTCGTGCGGCAAGGTCATGTTGGCGTACTACCTTAATTCTCCTAGCACTCTCGACTCCCCCCTCCTCCCTCCTCCCTTATCTCTTACACTTTGCGCTCGCTCTCCTGAAACCTCTTTCATGCTTCGTCGTCTTCTTTCACTCGGAGCGCTGCGACCCCCCCCCCCCCCTTTTTTTTTTGTTTACTCAGAGCATAGGCGCGCACCGTCCTGCTGCTCGGGGAGCGTCCTCCCGCAGCCCTTCTGGTTTAAACTTTTTGTTCGAGGAGGCTATGTTCGTTCTCGGCGGCCGTACAGCGCGGCACGCCTCTGCGCTCGTGCTCTCGGCATCGAAGTGCGCTGGTCGGCCGGCCTGGTTGCATAATAGTTTATTCCAAACTGCGTAAACTATATGCCGCTATCATCAGCCTATGTTAACTTCCCCGCGTCTGGATTTGCCTTTTTTAATCACAATGGGAGCATTTTTCATTTTACGGGGACTATATTTTGCGGTTGCATGGAGAGTGAATTTGCATTTTTATTATGCTGTTTTTGTTATGGCGTTTACCTTCGCTCTCGAAGAATCATTTAGGTACGTATTTTATTTTCAGCAAGACTTCAATTAAGGCACTTGTACACGTGCTAAGTCAGCTGATGTGGTTCAAACCATCCAGTTTTCATTATTTTTGTGATCACATTTCAACATAACTGTTTGACCGCATTACTTGATTTTTGTAGTGTCTTTAGACTAGAATAAATGGATATTCGATACTGATGCCTCAGCATCCAAGTAGAGGTCGACAGCTTGAATTCCGTGGCCAAATATTGTACCGGATGTTGCTATTACAGAGTTTGATTCTGACCAGATGTTTACTTTTTTTTTGTCTTTTGCTTAAATGTACATATGAAGCGTTTATCATAGCCTTAGTCGCATATGTTTACCTTCTTTGCCCATCACAGTGCGCATATTGCAGGCAAATTTGTGACTTACTGTTATTAAAAAATTTGTAATGTATATGTTGAAAGCAGCTTACTGATTTAAAGGGCCCAGAAAACAATTTGACTTTCATATGCTAACGATGCATGTCTGTAGATTGTCTCTAAGAATTGAAGCCTACTTTTTAAAGCTGAGTGGGGACCCTTAGTTTAGAGATATATTACATATTTTATTGCCATTCAGCCGTGTGCCAAGTTGAGGGAAGGCGGATCATAATTTTTGCTTAGTTATTTTTTATATTAGACTTTCCTTAATATTGCTTGCAGTTTGGCGATGAGTGGCAAAATACTGATGGTTTTTGCAGTTTTCTAGCCTTAGTAAATATTTGTATTTGCTGTTTGCTAATGCCAGTTTTTTTTTTTTTTTTCAGATATGTACAAAGGCATCAATTGCCTTAGCTTTTGTACAATGATTTTTATTATTCAGTTACTTGAAACATTGAGTAAAATGAATTCTTTATGCCTACCATTCACACAAACTTGCAGTTACATGACTTCAACATGCTGATCAAGAAGGACGGCAAAGAGGCAGTTGAAATCGGCCTTAACAAGACACTTGTCTTGGTTTTGAAGGACACCATTCGTGCAAGAAAAAAGGACATTGCCCGGGTGCTCGAAGTATGTTCTGAGGAAATGCGTGAAAGGAGAAAGAAGCGTAAGTATTCAGCTGTTTCATTCTGTTTGCTGCATGTGATATCTAATTGGCAGTTTTTCGCTAAATGCCTACATTTTTGCCATTTTGCATTGCCTTATAGATATACTAAAAACATGGCTGAGCATCAGAAAGAATAATAAGACCATAACTAGCCTGTGAATTTCTTCATGTGTAACAATTTTCGCATTAGCTAAATTTAAATTACCTATTGTTCTTCTCCATTGTAATGGTGCAGCCCTTTCGAATCTGTTCAACTAGTAGCAGAGAATTAGGTGATACCTGATTCAAATCTTCACAAGCTTTGCTAATTTTTGCTGTCAGATGTTTGGCTTTCAGTTTGCGTGCCTCTACATGTTTTCACTTTTGTTTATTCGCATGCCTAAATTAGACAATAAATTATCGCCTCAAAACTCGGCTGTCTCTTTTTACCTGCAAGGAGGTACACCATTGTTATGTTGCTTATTTCTATTGTAGATGTACAGACAGTATGCATTCTGCAACTCTAGGCAAACATTGGGAACCAGCCGGGAGCTCTGGATGTTGTTTTTATCATTTGTAAGTTTTCTCTTTGTCATTTTAATATTCAGGAAGCCTACTTGAAACTGACAATATTAGCGAATTTTCTTTGTTTCTAAAATGGTTTACAGTCTAACTTGTAATATGTATTAGTGGTTCATAATTCAAATAGAAATACTACACAAGTTTTCATCACAACTGTGAATTCTTTGCTGTGAAAGGGTTATTTGCACTGTAAGTACAATCAAAAGCACTTTTAAGAGACTCTTGCCATCACATGCTTACCACGTCGTATTGCATACAAGAGTCACCTGATGAAGCACTGGTAATGTCAAGATTGGTGCAGTGTGCCATTTGACTAAGCACTCTGCTGCAGTGCACCAGCAGTGCTTTATCAGATGGCTCTTGCAGGCAGCTTGGTGGGGTTTAGCATTTGCTGGAAAGGGGTCTCTCAACCTGCTCATGCATGCTAGTACCTGACATGTTCCTAATGTCTGGAATATATAATCTGAGACTGCTTCAAAAGAAATATTTGCCACATTGTCTTATCCTACAGGCTTTTGAAGGTGGGTAATGCAGTTTAATAGTTGTTTTAAAAAAATGCTGTAATTTGCTAGCCAAGTTTGAAATGATGTAATAATTTTAATTTTTCTGAGATTAGGTTTACCACATTGGTTGGGAGAAAATACTGCTGTGTTTCAAGGTTCATGCTGTATAAATATAATGCCTTCAACTACAGATGCTAACATTTCATGCATTAACCATGTGGCACTGTCATAGACATTCTCATTTATAGTAAACATTCTCAATAAATCCAAATTGTTATTTTTGCATTTCAAGTTAGTCAACATATTTTTAGTATTCGAACCTTTAGTATTTCAAAGTGCTCAGACTGCCTGCCGCTATAACGATTACAACGTCTTGAACACTTGAGCTTCCTGTCGCCTCTTGAGGCTCACCACTGATGTTCTGAATGTCTATGCATACAATGTGCTATGCGTGGAAAATGTTTTAACATGCCATGCTTCAGTGTTGACATTTTTTAGAGCTTCTGCTGTTTGGTTGTTTGGTAATGCTCTGCTGTTGCACATGTAATTGTCGCTCAACTCAAAGCTCCAGTGTACACTTTCAATGAATAATGTTTGATGAAGTTTCAGAACTGCCACATAGAGCAGCGAGAACACTTTTTCCTTGTTACTAAACCTTAAATGTAAACACTTCAGGAAGCATTGCGATGACCTAGGGCATGGCTGGTTCATACTTAGCACAAGAAGACGTGCAAAAGTTCAGAAATGCATTATGTGTTATGTATTACATGCACTTTGTTTTTTTTTTTTTTTTTTGTAGTGCCTCATTACTAAGTATGCTCTTTCCATGTTTTTTTTTTTGTTTGGTTCTGCAGTATCTACTTGGCCAGTGCAGGGTATGCTGTAGGCCTTGTGTGAAGCCTTCAATTGAGCCAGCTGTTAATATTTTAGTAGTAAACACCGTGCTCCAGTGCTGTTTATTGTTTATTTACATATTTAACTATCATAATAAGCATTCCAGTTCATGTGAAATGAAAAGTTCGTGGGGCAGCATTGAAGTTCTCTAACCCAGGTGCTTTTGATGAGTGTAGCCATTTTTGTTTGATAAAATAGGTTGCATAATCTAAAATTACCATGCAACAGCATGCTGCATGAATAAAAATGGGTTAACCTTATGTGCTCTCATTTATGACTTGATCAGACTGCTGGCTTTGTGCCTCCTGAACCAACCATAACAGTATACTCTGCATTCTTAATTGTGAGATAACCACCAGTGGTTTCCGATAGGGCCCTTTTCCAGCACACTGCTGTACACTAAAGGGGCATTGGCGTATTCTAAATATAGAGTAGAAAATATGTTGAATTTGCTTTTTGCCAGGTGCAGTGCATATTTATGCAGCTGCTCTGTTATGCACTTCTTTCACAATTTTATCAAGGAACAGGAAGAAAAGCCTGCCACGCCGTGCCTCGGATATACTGGGAGCAGCATCAAAGAAGCTGAAGAGCATTTCCCCTTCATTCAGCAGCGGAAGCTTCTTTGAGTCATCGACTCTACTTAGGGTATTGTTCCAATAATGGGTCGATTTTGGCTGTTCAATCTGACATATGACAAGGGGTCCGACAATTTGTGCTGCTTTATAGAGCATCTCTTTTTGGGCGTCTGCGTGTCGAAGCCAAGATGCGTTGCACGACGCTTTATTTCATCGCTTAAGGCCGAATTTTATGCAAGCGCACGCGTTGACACTGACAAAGCATAGTATTAATATTGTGTACTGCGATTATTGTTGCATACGACTAAACGTTTTGTTGTTGTTTTTTCAGAAATGTCACCATGCTGTTGTGTTCATTGTTCGGTTCTCTTTTTGAAAAAAAAAATTGTATACTTTGTTGTCTGCATTTGTTGGAACTGTTTTGCTTCTTTCATTTTTTTAGGTATTTACATACATGCCATGTATGTTTTTGCCCGTCTGCTAGGCTCTCGGTGGAGAGTGGCAGTATTGTTAAATAAATGAGGTTCCATAGCGCGCATCAATGAAGAAACAGAACACAAGTGCCCCCCTGCCCCCCCCCCCCCCCCTCCACCAGCACCCGAGCACCCGCTAGCCCGAACCCTGACCCTTCTATGCCGAATAAAAGACTTCCAGTTTCCTTCTGTGTGACATTTTTTTGTAACATGCTCTGTGAATTTGAAAAAACAATCATACTGGCATGGGCCATTCGAGATGTCAAAATAATGGCATGCAGCATCTCTTTACATGCTCATTTGGCATTACAGGTGGTTAAAAGGAATACCATTAAGCTTGATTGCAAATGTGCACATAGGAAAAGCATTAAGGAACGTGTAGTGGCAAAAGTAATTCCTAATTAGGGAATGCAATATATGGACGTTATCCGCACTGATTTTTATAAACGGGTGTAAGGGTGCAATGCCACTGCTTCCACCCTGCAATAGGGTGTAAAGGTGATGAAAATACCCCAGTGCATTGGCCCCATAGAAGGGTGTTATGACCAACCGAAGCACCATCTTTGAGGGTGTACTGGCACTCTGAAGCCACTTTTTTTCAAGGGTGCATGGGTGTTAGTTATAGACATGCGAAAACACCTAATAAGGTGTTTTTGTTTTTACAGTGTAGCTCCGATAACACGCCGATTTCGGGTCAGGCCTAATGCTGTTCAAGGAACGGTAGGCACTCCACGACGTGAATTGACTCATGTACATTATCCCCAAGCATTTGTCCCACGTTGGGCTGCAATTGGAGCAGCTGAGGGGGGCGGCCTATCACCCCGCTTCAGCTCCGCGGATGCAGCGCCAGACGCCAAAGGGTCGTGAACGGTCGAATGCCATTTATCTCACTTGCTAATAATCCTAGCCTGCTCGCTAACTGTACAATATCAACAAGATTTTCCTTGAAAGGAGAAAACTACGTAAGTAGGGATCCTGGACTCAACGGCTGGAAATGGGGGTACAACTTCGACAGCGAACATTTGCTCGCGCCGGTAATGCGGCCAGGACCTCCCGTGCGCGCTAATTTCTTCAAAAAAAAAAAAGCCATACCATGGCGTCTGGTGCGGGAGCGCTGAGAGCATGCGGTAAATACCGAGCTCTTCGCAGCCTGGAACCAGCGGGCAAGCAGCCATGACGATGAGGTTTGTCTTTGGCGCTCCATACTCTGTCAGCTATGCTCCAGCATTTGCCTGGAGAAGAGGCGAGAGATGACCACTCGCGTTGCCATCCAGAAGGCTTTCCTTGTCGTCCTATCGCGGGAAGCAGCGTAGCAGTGTTAGTGGCGCACTCATCGCTGTTGCCGCTTCCGCTAAGGGGAACTACCTCCTCTTCCAGCTGGCACTGCTCCCACTATCGAAGGGTGGTGGTGATGTACGCTGCGGTTACATAGAAAGAAACATTTCTTCAACAAAGGAGAACTTCGGCCCAAAGCTAAGCAAAGTTTCCTTATTTTTATCATAGTCGCACCTACAAGCAGCAAGATGTCCCTTATCTGGCCTCTTTTTTTTTCGGTGGGGTGGGTAGCATTATTATCCAACGCGATTCATTAAGCTTACCCACCATAGCCCTCCGCTCATTCTAAACATGCACTTGCCAAGTCCCCACGTTCTTGAGGCCACTGTGTACCCTCAGGCATTCCCTCACTGGGAGGATCTGGCTCGTTGAAACTGGCCACTGAGTGCGGAACTTGCCAGTCCACTTCATACTTCAGTAACAATGTAACATTAGTTCGGTATCACGACAAGACCAGCTGGTCCGTCAAATTGTAAGGAATTATGATATCTGAGAAACAGCCGACACTTGTGTGCGCAGCAGTTCGGTGGCCTTGAATAAGCTCGAGATGGACGTTTGAAGGTCGCTAGAAGGGCCTAGTTCCGCGGCGGATAGATACTTTATTGGATGCCTTATGTTTATTTTTATTCTATTTGATGCTTTATAATTGTGTACCGGTGTGAGTTGATTTGATTGTGTTTAATATTACTCATGTATTTGTTTTTGTGTCGTTCGCATTCCCTCCTGAAGTGAGAAGACATTGCATGAGCGCTTGTGTGTTTTCTATACCTTTGTTTAAGTGCGCTGTTAGGTCATATGCAAATAATGTAGTTCGTGGGCAGAATGTAAGAGCATCTGTAATATACTCGCTGCTTGCCCATTAGTTCAGATTCGGGTTTTGAGACAGTACAAGTTTGCTGTAGTAGTGAAATAAAGTGTCGAATGGATATTCATCGTCGCAGTCATCGCTCGGGTGGTAATTCCGAAAGCGAAACAGGGGAGAGAAAAAAGTTGGCAGTGGCTTAGCTCGGTTAGGATATTATATATATCGTGTGGTACGTTTTGCTGGCGAGCTTGTTGTGGTGACTGTGTGTTTAGCAACGAGAGACATGTCGATTGGCGTGATCACTCACATGACGGGCATTCACATCCTCTTGTGTTGGTTCCCCTTAACTGACGTCTTTCATAGGCTCCATCTCCGTGGCTATGCTCCGTCTATTACGCTCGGCAGTCTAGCATCTCTGTTTGGCAAGCCGTTTCTCTATTTGTTGAGGCGTTTCTACTGCTCTCTTCACCTTCTTACTCTCGTTTTCTCTTTGTTGAGCAGCCAAGATTCGGACACAACATTAGGATAGGAAGAGTGAATGTTCTCTTATCTCTACCGCAGTTTATCAGCGGCTGTACTCCCCTTCTCTATGTCTAACGTTGTGATACAGCCGCCTATTTCATATCCGCCTTTTATACGCAATGCTGCGCATGCAACGCGCGGTTCGGTTGATAGAGCGGCGTGTGACGAGGCGGCGACAAAACGCGCGGCGCACCTGTAGGGTCTGTCTGATTACCTTGGGATCGGTGGATGCGCACAACTGATCATCGACTTGACATCACGCGCGGCGCCGATGGTGGAGCGAGCAGGCGTCTATGGCGTTCGCGCCGATGGCGAAGTACACGCCGCACCTGCTGCTCCTCTCCGGTTTTAATGGTAATGCAACATGCGCACAACTAGCCTTCCCCGGCTACCGTAGCTCAATGTAGCGCTCGCTACAAAAATTGGGTATAAACTATCTAGCAATCGTCACTCTATTGTACAGTCGATGGGTTTCAATGTGCTATGCATTTGATGTTTAATATTTGCTGTTTAAAATGTTTAATATCAAAATTCTAAAAAGATTTGATATTTGCTGTTAACAATGCAAATAATTAGATTATCATAAGAAATTTTAAAATATTGTTGTGCCAAACTTTTTATCGTTGCTTCATTTTTCTCATGGTGCCAAGGGTCACGCTGCTCAAGGTTTGAAAATGCTTTTAGCCTTCATTGTGCATTAATGGTACACATACCATTAGCTTCGCGAGGAAATAGGCCCCCGCAGCGGTGGTGCAGTGGTTAGGGCACTCGACGGCTGCGCCCAAGGATGCGGAATCGAATTCCGACTTCGGTACCCACTTCTCGGTGGAGACAAACAGGTAGGCACCCGTGTGATGTGCGATGTCAGTGCGAGTTAAAAACCTCAAGTGGTATAAATTTTCGGAGCCCCCCAATTACTGTGCTCCTGATAGCAGAGTTGAACCCACTGAACCAAGCCAAACCATCAATAAGAAATGAAGCCGTCATGTAGGAACGGTAGTGGTATTACCGAAACGTGACAATAATGAGAACTGCGAGATCAGGCTCGAATTGATGGAGCTTATGATTCATCATCATCATCATCATCAGCCTGATTATACCCACTGCAGGGCGAAGGCCTCTCCCATATCTCTCCACTTAACCCGGTTCTGTGCTAGCTGCATCCACTTGACCCCTGCGAACTTCTTAATCTCATCCGCCCACCTAACTTTCTGCCGCCCCCTGCTACGCTTTCCTTTCCTTGGAATCCAGTTTGTTACCCTCAGCGACCATCGGTTATCCTCCCTTCGCACTACATGTCCTGCCCATGTCCATTTCTTCTTCTTAATTTCCACTAGAATGTCGTTAACTTGAGTTATTTCTCTTACCCACTCTGCACGCTTTCTATCTCTTAATGTTACCCCTACCATTTTTCGTTCCATAGCCCTCTGGGTTGTCCTCAACTTAAGTAGAACTCTCTTGGTTAGCCTCCACGTTTCAGCCCCATAGGTGAGTACAGGCAAGATGCAACTGTTGTATACTTTCCTCTTGAGCGATACCGGTAAGCTGCTAGTCATAATCTGCGAGTGCTTGCCAAATCCGCTCCATCCCAATCTTATTCTTCTTGTTATTTCCTTTTCATGGTCCGGATCTGCGGTTACTACCTGTCCTAAGTAGATATATTCGCCTACTACTTCCAGTATTTCGCTACCTAATGTAAACTCCTGTTCCTTCCCGAGGCTGTTGAACATTACCTTAGTCTTCTGCATATTGATTTTCAAGCCTACCTTTCTACTTTTCCTGTCTAGGTCATCAATCATTATTTGCAGTTCATCTCCCGAGTTGCTTAGCAAGGCAATGTCATCAGCAAATCGCAGATTACTGAGGTATTCTCCATCTAGCCTTATCCCTAACTGCTCCCATTCCAAGTCTCTGAATACTTCCTCTAAACAAGCTGTGAATAGTACTGGGGAGATTGTGTCTCCTTGCCTAACACCTTTCTTTATGGGAATTTTGTTACTTTCTTTATGCAGAACTATGGTTGCTGTGCAGCCACTATATATATCTTCCAGCACTTTCACGTACGGCTCGTCTACCCCCTGATTTCGCAATGCCTGCATCACCGCCGAGGTTTCAACTGAGTCAAATGCTTTTTCGTAATCAATGAATGCTATGTATAAGGGCTGGTTATATTCCGCGCATTTTTCTATCACCTGATTGATGGTATGGATATGATCGATAGTAGAGTGCCGATTCCGAAACCCTGCTTGATCCTTTGCTTGATTGCAGTCTAAGGTTGTCCTGATTCTATTACCGATTACCTTAGTAAATACCTTATACGTAACAGACAGTAAGCTGATTGGTCTGTAATTTTTAAGGTCCTTAGAGTCCCCTTTCTTGTGAATGAGGATAATGTTTGCATTCTTCCATGCTTCCGGTACCGTCGATGACACCAGGCACTGCGTATACAGGGTGGCCAGTTTTTCTAGCACGATATCCCCCCCGTCCTTCAGCAAATCTGTAGTTATCTGATCCTATCCAGCTTATTTCCCCCTTTTCATAGTTTCTAGTGCTTTCTTGACCTCGTCCTTCGTCACTGGTGGAACGTCTGACTGTTTTTCCCTACCGCCAATCTCATTACGGTCCTGACTACTTTGGCTGCTGTAGAGATCTGTATAGAACTCCTCGGCTACTTTGACTATCTTGTCCATATTAGTGATGACGTTGCCCGCCTTGTCCCTTATCGCATACATCTGGTTTTTGCCTATGCCCAATTGCTTCTTTACCGCTTTAAGGCTTCCCCCGTTCTTTACAGCATGCTCAATTTTCTCCATGTTATACTTCCTTATATCGGCCACCTTGCGCTTATTGGTTAGCTTTGATATCTCGGCCAATTCGATCTGGTCTGTTGGATTGGAAGCTTTCATACTCTGCCGTTTCTTAATCAAATCTTTCGTCTCCTTAGACAGCTTACCGGTATCCTCTCTAACTATCCTACCGCCTACTTCTACCGCGCACTCAGTAATCATATCTCTGAAATTATTGTTCCTTGCCTCTAGGGTAATGTCGCCATCCTCAGTTAGAGCTGAATACCTATTCTGTAGCGAGATCCTGAACTCTTCTGCCCTCCCCCTCACCGCTAATTCGTTGATTGGTTTCTTTCTTACTAATCTATTGCGTTCCTTCTTCAGATTTAGGCTAATTCGGGACCTCACCATCCTGTGGTCACTACATCGAACTTTCCCGATTACCTCTACATCCTGCAAAATGGCGGGGGTTGAACACATTATGAAGTCGATTTCATTTTTAGTCTCTCCGTTAGGACTTTTCTATGTCCATTTTCGGTTCTTCCGTTTGCTAAAGAAGGTATTCATGATTCGTAAGTTATTGCGCTCTGCAAACTCAACTAGTAACTCCCCCCTGCTATTCCTAGAACCAATGCCATAGTCACCTACTGCCTTGCCTCCTGCCTGTTTTTTCCCTACCTTGGCATTGAAGTCGCCCATTAGTACAGTATACTGCGTCTTTACTTTTCGCATTGCCGATTCTACATCTTCATAGAAACTTTCAACTGCCTGGTCATCATAACTACATGTAGGTGCATAGGCCTGTACAACCTTCAGTTTATACCGCTTATTAAGCCTAATTACGATGCCTGCAACCCTCTCATTAATACTATAGAATTCATCTATATTACCCGCTATATACTTATTGACAAGGAAACCTACTCCTAGTTGTGGCCTCTCTGGTAAACCTCGATAACACAGTACATGCCCATCTTATGATATAACTGCTCAATTCCATCGGTCGGTCATTTCCGAATGCACCTTTCGTGTTATTTCCTCGATTCATTTGGGCATTTCGGAAGTAAAAAGCATAATTGAAATCGCACGGAATTGTGTGAGCGGCATGCCATTCCCGATATGTTAAAATAAACTTTGGTAATCATGATAAATTATTATTTTGCTCATCAAATCAGCGAGCAATACATACCCCTAGTGGCAACAACATCGCTTCCTGGAGACACACATTGCCTTTTGCGCAAGGTTGCACTCGACGAATGCAGAATGCATCATTACCTCTGCTACATGTTGATTATTTGTTATACTGAGAGCACCATTGATAGTGCGGCTTGATATTTTCCCATTGGCTCATGTTTACATCCTCGAGCTCGACTTCAGCTTCAGTGTGAAGGCATTATAACCCTAAGGATACTAACCCGAACAAAACATATTGTGCTGGTGACGCAGCTGTGATTGGCTTGCAGATTGCCAGCAACGTTGCATAACGGAGCGTTGCTAGAAATTTCAAGTACCGCAGTGTGGCACTGCAGTTGCGCAACCAATCAATAAAAGAAGTGATTGTCATGGTGACAAATGCCTGTCCCGTTTCCAGCCAACAACGCAAAAAAGGCGACAGAAGAGCAAAACCTGTGCAAAACCGCTTTCCCATCAATATTACAATTTTAGCCAGAATTCTCTGCCTTTTGAGCGCAGCTCTTTGGAGCCAGTTCCTGCGTTTCGCGTCGTCGTTGGCGTGGCGTCAGCGACGGCGGCGTTGTCCCTGTAACCAGCTTCGCAGCTGGGGCTGGGGGCGCTCTTTCCCCCACCCCCTCCCGCTTCCTCCGTTAGCGGCGACAGCGCGTGCTATCGGATTGCTACGCGTGCTCTCCCCCCTCCCCCTCCTCTTCCTGCGTGACAGCGAGGGTGCTCTTCGGCTCGCTATCAGCGGATCACGGTGCGTGCATCCCAAGCCGAAACGCAGAGTCACGTTCTCTTCACTCGCTAGCGGCGTCAGCGACATCAGTCATGATGATGATAAGCTCTTTATTTAATCAAAAAAAGGGGAACCAGCCGAAAGACTGGTTGCATTGCTGAGAGAAGGTCAGCTGGGATCAGTCGCTGCTATCTGTTCTAGGTGCAACGTTCCTGTGGGCTCACACGCTGCCTCCCGCAACCTCCGGATAACTTAATGCTCTCTTCGTTTCTCCGACCACAAAGCATCTTTCATGACAGCCGAGAACTGTTAGTGGAGTGTTTCTTGAAGGAATACATGTGAAAAAAATTAAAAACAAAGTTGTCTGCAATAGTAAATACGTGTCTTGTTCAAAATATGTGCCTCAATATTTCTAAAATGTGAACCAGCTGATGAGCTGCGCTCAAATTTTGCATTAGGAAGTAACGTAATCGTCGGCATTTTTTTTTATCACTGATGCCATCGCGAGCAAATATGCCAATGTAAACACGCGGCAGAATGCAATTTCTGCGCTCTCACACCGTCCTCGCACTGAAAAGGCGCAGCTGAATTCAACTGTACTTAACTGCCGAATTTTCAACAAAAGCAGCGGTGTGAAATGTTCATGATAGACTCAATTATATCAATCTCGACGTAGTGGTACGAAGACCTGTAAGAATAAAAGAGTTGCTTAGTCGCGAATCATGGGAGTCAGGTAAACAACGTTCAAGTTTAGTTTTATTGCGGTACTGATCCGTGTACTATTGCTTGCGACGTGATATACTAACTTCCAAAAGCTTTAGGGAGGCAAAAAATTCAATTGCCCATCTGAATATCCATTATATAGCTAAATGCTATTGTGGCCTCCTTTTCACATTCACTCCAATCTGATGGGCTGGCCGCTGTGCCGGCATCCGCTTAGGCGATCTCACCAACATACGCGGCACAGTGCTCTGGTGCCCTTTCGCTGCGAAACATATAAGCACGTCAACGTGTACAAATGGTTAAGCACGTTATGAATTGCACGCCTTTCTAGGTGAAGTGACTGTAGCTCTCTCTTCTAAAGATAACTTCGTACTCTGCGCATGTTTGCCGAAACTATCTGTAATAGCGGCTACCAGAGAGTTGAACTTGTCGGCCTAGTTGGCGCAGGAAAAACCAACAATAGCGTGAGCGAGACACAGACGAATAAGAGGCAAGGGCACGCACAAACGCAGACTAACAACAGTTGTTAGTCTAACCACTTAAGTTGTTGGTCTGTATTTGTGTGCTCCTTTGCCTCCTCGTCCTCGTCTAGCTCGCGCAGTTCTTTCTTTGCATCTGCCATCCAGGCATTCTTAGAATGTGTGCGCTGCGCTGCTTTTTTACGATTGGCAAACGGGCAGAACAATGTCACAAGCCCCGGGGCCTTCGTGTTGAAGGCGTTCTGCTGCCTTTTGGTGCTGCAGACGACGCGGAAGAGTGAGTCATGCATCACGGGGCCTGCACACGCAGGCATCATGTTCTGCATGCCCGGATAGACATGCGTTTCCGGGTTCCATTTCATAATGTTTGCAGTGGTACATCAGCCAGCATTAAGAGATTAGAATAGCTGAAGGCCCACAGGCTCCAAACAGAGCCTCTGCCCGCGTTCACATGAGAGACGGCCCAGCGGCGATCTTGCGTGAGAGGCAGCGCTAAGCTGTCAGAGACTGCATAGGGGTCCACAGCTGGCGTTTTGTGTTCTCTTCATTCCCCAAAGCAGCACAGGGGAGCACTGATTCAAGACTCGGAACTGGAATTGCGCGCTAACCAGAGGGTGCGGTGGTGTGGATAACGATAAACACAGAAGCATGGGCTCTTGTGCTACCATATAATTACGAGCCTATGACGTCGTGAATCTGTTGCGCGTTTGGTTCCAGTGGGACCTCAGCTGTTAACATTAGGTTCAAAGTTCAGGTCTTTTATTTTTAAGTTACATAATTACAGAAACTGCCGTCCAGGTAGAATTTATCATTGCAGATGAGGTGGTCAATAAATTTCACCCAATATGATATCACTCACTCAATCACTTACTTCTTATTTGATGTGCTAAGGAACATCCATGGTTTATTATTACTGCAGCAGTAATAAGATAAATTTTTCAAATAAAGTTTACAAACGTGGATAGTAGACAACAAAAGAATTTAACGTAAAAGAACTGTTTTGTTAAACTGATTTTATAGGGTGAAAGTGCAGGCTTATATGGTTTAGCTTTGGGATGCTGTTGAGGAGGGAGTTGAAAGAGCACATGGAATGCAATGTCAACTTTATTGCTTTTCTCAGTGCTTTTCTTAGATGCCTTAGGACACTGAGGAGGGAGTTGAAAGAGCACATGGAATGCAATGTCAACTTTATTGCTTTTCTCAGTGCTTTTCTTAGATGCCTTAGGACACACGGAAAATGTATTTGCGACCTATTCTATATATTTTACAGGCTTTCTTTTTTGCTGAACTAAAAGGGCTATACTAAGTTTGTGAGAATCTCTACGGGGCTGCGGCTCCGCTCTCAGAGCCAACAACGCTCCGCTAGCTCAGACCACAGTGTTGGCCCCAAGAACAACACGAACACCCAGGATCAAAGGGGACGGACCGCTCAGGTGAACACAGCCTTGTTTGATCGCGCGCGCGCGGCTGAGGAAGCCCATTAAACGGTTAACCATTTGGTCCTCGGTGTTCGCGTTGTTCTTGGGGCCACCACTGTTGTCTGAGCTAGCGGAGCATTGTTTGCTCTCAGAGCGGAGCCGCAGCCCTGTAGAGAATCCTACATTTTGGCGCCCCACGTTGGGCGCCATTTTGTGGGGGTTCTCACGGGGCTCAGGATCCGCTCTGAGAACCGAAGACACACCGCTAGCATTTTGTGGGGGTTCTCACGGGGCTCAGGATCCGCTCTGAGAACCGAAGACACACCGCTAGCTCTGACCACAGCCGTGGCCGTGAAGAACGACACACCGAGGGACACCCAGCGGGCCGAGCTGTTTATTAGGAGCGCCCAATGTTTTTTCTTGGCTGTCCTAGAAGCATCCGCGTGCCCCGGCCACGCGGCGTCATCTCTCTCGATGCTGTCCGCTGAGATGAGAGGGGAGGGTGAAGAAGGGGCCGCCCGGCTCGCTAGGCCAGTTCTCTCATCCCCCGCCCCCTCCGCAAAGCTCTGGGGGAAGGATGCCAGAAGGGGAAAGATAAGGGCTCCTCGTGAAAGAGAGTGAGAGGCGTTCCGTCCTCTATGAACCCTTAAAAAAGGGTATTTCAAGGACTTTGCGATGAAACACAATTCCGATGACATATGCGTGAATGGATAGTTAACTGCTGTATTAGCGAACTTGGCGTTGTATTCATGTTTTTACGCACGAACCTTATGTCTGGTAACTTTCAGTTCAGTTCAGTCGTTCAGTCGTGTCCGACTCTTCGTGACTATGGTCATCGCGTTCGCTGCCTACCACTCCTCCTTCCGGTGACCCTCAACCTTTCCCAACATCAAATCTTTCTCCAACGACTCCTCTCTTCTCATCAGATCACCAAAGTAGCTAAGCTTTAACTTTGGAATTTGACCCTCCAATGAGCAGTCAGGGTTTATGGTCGACAATATTGACTGATTTGATCTGGCCGTCCAAGGAACTCTCAAGATTCTCCGCCAGCACCACAATTCAAACGCGTCAATTCTTCGGCGGTCAGCCTTCTTCACAGTCCAACTCTCGCATCCATACATCACAACTGGAAAGGCCATAGCATGAGTTATACGGAACTTGGTTGGCAAACTAATGTCTCTGCTCTTTACTAGGCGGTCAATGCTAGTCATGGCTCTCTTTCCAAGAAGTAGGCGTCTTCTAATTTCATGGCTGCAGTCTCCTTCCGGGGCTATCTTGGAGCCCAAGAAGAGAAAATCTGTCACAGCTTCCACTTCTTGTCCCTTGATTCTCCAGGACTTGATGAGGCAAGACGCCATGATCTTTGTCTTTTTAATGTTCAGTTTAAGCCCAAAGTTCTCACTCTCATCTTGTACGCCCATCAGAAGTCTCATGAGTTTCACTTCACTTTCTGCCATTAAAGTGGTATCATCCGCATATCCTGGTAACCTTAGTCGTCTGATATTTGTGGGACGTTATCTCTGTCAAAAGAATGAAAATGTGAAGGACTTCAAAGTACATTGAGTGCCTTTAATCATAATGGGCTTGCTCTTGATTTTGGCTTACAATTTCACGTAGCGCCTTAAATGCTTTCTGCCATTTACAGCTTGCGTGACGGCCGCGAAGGCCAGGCACTTGCAAGCAAGCCCGCATGTCAGTACGGCAGCTCTGGCTGTATTAATCCCTGCTTTGCACTTCGTTTAATCAGCCCGAGCGCAAGCCTCACACCAATGTGGCGCAAGCTTGGGCGACGCCGGCGGGTGAGCACGCATTCAGCGTTAATGAGAGCGTACCTTGCAGTTAGGATGCATTTGCTTTCAGCTACCTGTTCGAGGAGCTGCCGCCAGCCGCGGTGCCACTGACCTTACATTTCAGCTCCATAGCGTGATCAAGCGCTGCATCGCCCTTCTGAAATTTTTAATGCACATTTACACCCTGCTAATGACATGCTTGCACTTGGCATGCCATCTAATCATCTGTGCTGTAAGGACTCTGTAAAACGAAATTTTGGGGTTCTAAGTATTTTTGAGACGCAATATGCACGTCTAAGCATTCACAACAAAAAAATGACACGGTTAATGATATGCTGGGAAGTGTGACATAAAACAGTATATTTACGGATTCTGTCCAGTAAATTTGTATTTGTTCTGCAGTGGCAAGTTTTGGCAACAATCACATGTGGTCGCATTGCGCTATTGTTTGGTCACCCAACCCAGGCAGGAAAGTGGCTGCATTGATAAAGGTTAAAGAAGCGGGATCGAACCTCACGGCGACGGCCACAAATAGGTCTCCGAGAATTGCGAAAACATCCGTGAAATATGCAATATAGTGAGAGAAAGGTTATCAAAATGGATCAAGACACATTAAAAGCATCGTCTGTTATGCATGAAGTGCATACCTCGGACGTTAAGCCACCAATTAAATAACATACAAGCTTACGTGTTGCCTCCATCGTGTATGATATCTTCTTCAGCTGATGACTATTAGTTGCACATCAGTGAAAAAGCTACAGATGCTCCTCTAAGGAGGGCCTCCACTCAATCCGCTCACCAATTTTCACGTGACTGCCGTTGATTCCACTAATCCACGGTGGCCCCATTTCATATGTCCCTCCAGGCGTTGTCAAGCAAGCAGGTGTAGGGGATTATAGACGACGGCACGAATATCGGTCGACATCGTCGGCTGCAGAGGGGTCCTTTATAGCGCAAAGCTTTTTCCTGGGTTATATTTGACCACAGACGGCTGAATCACCACAATGCCAACAAAAGAGGATTTTAAAGCGTCTACTGCCTTTCTTGGAAGTCATCTTAATCATTATGATCATTGTAATCAGGCGGATTATATCCACTGCAGGGCGAATGACTGTCTCATATTACTCCAACTAACCTGGTCCTGTGGCTGTTGCATCCACCTAAATCCTGCGAGATTCTTAACCTCATCTGCAGCACCTAATTTTCTTTCTCCCCTTGCAATGCTTCCTTCCACTGGAATCCAATTCGTTATCTTTCTCGATCATCGGTTATCCTTTCTTCGCACTACACGCCCATTTCGTTTTTTTGTAGGGCAGTAAAATGTCAGTAACGCTAGTTATAAATTAATAAATATACTCTTGCTATTTCCCTGACACGCTCTGCACGCTTCCTATTCCCTAACGTTACATCTATCATTTTCGTTTCATATCTCTCTACGTTCTTCTCAGCTTAGGTAGAACCCTTTTCGCTAGCCTCCACGTTTAAGCGCCCTAAATAATCACAGCTTAAATTCAACTCTTATAGACTTTCCTCCTGAGCGGTACCAGTAAGGTGTTAATCATAATTCTTGAAACTAGTATAAATTTAATTGGGCTCCTGAAGGTACATGTAATTCATCTCTCTGGAGCCAACGGCGTCAGCACTTCCTTCAGTAAATCTGAAAATGAAAGCAGTCAGATTTCTTGATGACGGAGAAATGTGCCGGATATTTCTGACTGGGGTGTTGTTAATTATGTTTTCGTGCTGTATGCGTGGCCGCATGCATACGTACCCGCTGATAAAATAAGAAATCGTTTCAGTTGTTGTATTCAATAGCCGTGTCTGTATCTCTTTATTCTTTGTGCCGTATTACGCGCTGTTAACTTTAACGCTCAAGCTGACAAGTCCAGTTTTACGGCATTTTTCGAGAAGAGGAAAATGTGAGAGTCATGAAGTCATCGTCAGTATCGAAATTCACAGAGAGTTTAACATCAAGCATGAGTACCTGTCCCATCTAACACTCCATGAATGGGTATGAAATCGGAAGCTGCACTGCTATAACAGGTGCCTACATTGAGCTTAAGCATGTGCTTAAGTAGGTGTAGTGTAATAAGCACAATAAAACTCCCCACCCATACTTAAATCCCCAGAGTCACTAGGTAAACTCGATGGCTAAGACTGCAAGGGTCAACGTCCGGCGAGTTTTTCCCATTCTCTAAACGGAACTGATCATTTGGCTCCTGCGTCCATTTTGAGCTTCTGGCCGCATTGTTTGTGCAGTACCAGCATTCACTCTTCGTCTCCAGTACCGCGCAGCTGAAGCATCACACGACTATAGCAAGAATACTGATGATAAATCGCTGATGCCCATTACAAATAATGCTCACGTTCCAAGGACGTCGGAGGCAGCAAATAATAACTCAAACCGTAGCTCTGTAGGTGATACCGGCTCGACGATCACACTCGTGGCCAGTAGGGAAGTACTACGCACCGCGGAATACTTTGCTGCAGATTGCGTATAGTGCTGTGTAGCAGCGAGACAGTCAAGAGAGTCTTTTTAATGGATATCTTGTGTGTTCACAAGGCACATATATTCATAAAAATTACAAAGGGCTTATACACCTTTAGAAGTTGGCTTCGAGAATAGTGCTTCCTCTATGCGAATATATATACATATATATATATATATATATATATATATATATATATATATATATATATATATATATATATATATATATATATATATATATATATATATATATACTGACAAAATAGGTTGACGTGGCCAATTTCGCTTTATTAAAGGTTCGACTGCGGACCAGTCTTACTTATTATTTTTATTATTATTTGAAAATACTGCAGACCATACATACACATGGTCCAAGCAGGAGTGGCATCAGTCACAAAAGCATAAGAAACATAACAATGTTACAAAATATTTTCAAGCATGCATATATAAGTGAAAGGATAGCGAGCACACAAAGTGACAGGAGAAAAAAAGGGAAGGAAAGAGCCACAGAAAGGAAAAAGACAAAAAAAAAATGAACCCGGACTTTGCAAGAAAAATACACAAGCTCATTCTCGTCCCGCGCGTGATGAGTCACAAGTTCAGTGCCCGTTCTTTAGGCTTCGTTCAGGGCGAACTACTAGTCCGCACACCCTCACCCTCGATGAAGCCTACGTCATTACACAGGCATTGTCGCAGTACCACTCGGAATCCACGTGCGATTGAAAACCCGGATGTGCTGTCCACCAGCAACGAAAGGGGAAAACGGACGTCCAAAATTATGAAAAATCGCACAGCAGAGTGAAGCTGCCTCTTCTTTTGTCAATTCCCAATGCACCCATCTGCGGTGACTCTGTGTGTGAGTGCGGGATAGGCTCACATCAACGTCAAAACTCAGCGATTGATTGAAGCACATGATGTTCAAGGAATACAGCCTAATAATGTTCGAGAAACGAACGAGAAAAATGAAGACGTTATAATAAATGGAGAATGAATAATTAAGAGGGTGATAAGGGGCTTCTGTGAAGGAAATGAGTCTAATTGTAATAAAATATCAAAGATGGAATTGAATATAAAAATGCAAACATTTTGCTGTTCTCTGCGGCACAAGACAAAGCGGAGGCGTATTTTTAACTAATAATGTAATATCAAATTTTATTTAGTTGATCAAGTTAGTTTTCCTGTGCTCTCATTAAGTCCAGAGAAAGTTGTCTTAAATTTATAGATAAAGAATGATTCTCGCATTTTTCTCTCGTGCCGGATGCCGAAGTTGGATTCTAGGATTGTTATTTTTAGGTCATAGAATTCATGACCAGGAATGCTCACATATCTTTATAGGGCGAGGCTGGGCAGAGATTTGGGATATGTGCGGTGATTGTTAAATCGTATTCTGAAGCGAGTCTCTATTCGTCCGATATAATGAAGTTCAGAAGCTGAGCATTCAAGGACGTATAGCACACTTCAGCGGTCACAGTTGAAGTTACCATTGATGTTAATGGAGAAGGTGGAGGCTGTGCTGAAGGCAATTTTTGAAGCGGTCATTTGGGCGCTGACTTCGCAACCAGATTCAACACAAGGTGCGCGGCCCTCTTCGGAGGATTGCTAATTTTGAAGACGTTAAATTGGCTCGAATAATCCTGTTCCGTTGGTACTCAACCTACGGTTCTTTCTAAAATCAGATATACATCATTCACTTTGTGTAAGGACGGTCTAATGGCGTGTGAGAATAAAGGCGACATTTGGAATGGGCGCAAAGTATGTTAATGCTGGGTTCGCCTGGCCAGGTTCCCTTTAAGAAGTGGAGTGCCCAAGCATATTTTTCCGGTCCAGCTCATCCGCTCTGCCTATTGAATTATCTGTAATTTTATCGGAATATTTCTGTCGCAAACGCTTGGCTTTTAGTTCCGCACAGTGTGTGCTGAAATAAGTGTTTTTTAATAAATGTGTCTAAAGCCGTGCGCTTGGCTGTACGGGTTAGGAGTTTTACTGTGTCTTCTGTGAAAGCTCTCAAAATGGAGATACTGCTCCGAATTCGTCGGCTTTTGGATAATTTCAGCTGTCAGTCAATATTGAAAATGTGACGGTGAGGTCTAAGAGGTTTACGGTTATTACAATATTGGGCGCGAGCGCCACGACTGGTGCCAACGGCGCTAGTGCCGACCTAGGAGAGCAAGTGGGATCCTCTTACCTCCGCTGAAGCAGACGCTGGTTCTAATGTGCGCGTTTTAAAAAGCAATAGTCGCGTTTATTTATGTCGTTTTGGTTGATATGGAGTGCCAGCCTTGCACTCTTTGATCTTGCACCGTTACTGAGGCTGCTGAAGTTTATTTAAGCGGTTGCTGCAGTCCGTGAATGCTCTGTAACTGGACGTAAGCGAGGGAAGCGGGCACAAGCTCCCATTGCTACCCGAAACACATGCTCACAAAATCGTTCTTAATCAAAATTTGAATGGGCAAAGAAGTGTGATCATTCTTATGATGTGCGCAGCAGACATTTCAGCGAGCGAGATTTCGTCCACGGAGTTGGAGCTAAAGGTTCGGTGAGTGGCAGAAGAAATGGCGCCCGCGTTTTAATTTGCGCGTATCACTTGTGAAGCTTACGATATTATTGAAAGATGGAAATGATGATGGATTCTTCATGAAGCAGTATACCCTCACAAAAAGAGGGGGGATCGTGCGAAGGCCGGAAGGTCTCAAATTATTCCAAATGAATGCGTTGACACAGAAGCTTCGCTGAAATCCCTTACGAAAATGGGTTTTGAGTTTCTGGTTTGGTCTTAATGTTTTCTTAATGAGTACAAAGGAACTCAACAGACATTCAATCCTTCTGTGTTTTAGCAACAACCTTAAACCAGATTTTCAGCTGTCATTTCACATTATTTTTTCTTGTTTTGAAATCAAAGTTTTTTTTTGTGAACTGCTAATGTGTAAGCACAGAATGTGAAAAGTCAACGGAAAGTATGATGTGTATTTTTTCGGTCATTGCGACCACTGATTGAGAGGACACAGTGTGTTTCAACACGAAACACAGTGCAATCTGAGTAGTTCCGTATAGAAAGAAATTATTATCAACCATCACTACATGTGGGTTACTATTACTGCTTGATGATTTTGGAGGACGTATACATAATTAAGCCTTTTCCTTTCAATAAATACATCTATCTATATACATAAATAATGACGAACAACATATTTTTAAAAGAGTTTAATGAATGCTACATGCCTTTGCATTGCTACCAGACAGGAAGGTGGCCTGAAATGATTGAACTCAAAACTAAGCAATAAATTGATCATTTGACAGGAATGTGCGTTGAATTTCCATTCACATATGCTATGTTTACAAAGTAATCACTCAAAAGAAGACAAGGAAGAGAGTAGTTTACCGAGCGATGGGCCCACGAGAGAAAAAAAACATACAAAGCTTGTGATGCATGAGAGAGAGAGAGAGAGAGAGAACTTTTAATGAGCATATATTCAGTAAAAATTCGCAGGAGCTGGGTGGTCGGTGCCCCTAGTCCAGGGCTCCGCTGGCAGCAGCTGACTTGCGGACTAGCTGGATAATCCAGGCTTGCTGGTCCAGGTTGTCGCTGGTCAGGGCCGCCTCCCACTGCTCGTGTGTCGGGCATGGCACTATTAACGTTGGGTCAGGTTTGTCCTGGCATTCCCAAGAGATGTGAAAGAGTGTGGGGCTTGCACCGCACCACGGACAGTAACTCGTGTATTTTGTTGGGCTTATCTTATTTAAAATAAATTTAGCGTCTCTCATAGCCTCAGTCGCTTTGGGACGTTAAACCCCACAAACCAAACCAAACCTTATTTAAAATTTCAAGATTAGGGAATGTGTTTGTTTGTATTTTTCTCCAGTCTATAGCGTCCGAGGAAGGAAGGTGTTTGTGTGGTGGTGAGAAAATTCTTCTTTCTAACCGTAGGTGTTCCAGCCTGTCGCCGTAGGGTCCTAGGAGAGGGGTGAGGTAGGGATGGGGATCCGCCCGGTTTGTGAGAGCTCGGGCTAGATCATTCGCTACCTCATTTCCTTCTAGGCCTTCGTGTCCAGGTGTCCATGTAATTGTGTGCGTCTGGGAGATGGAACGTAATATTGCACACGCTCTTTTGTGAGGTTTTCCGGCCAGGTAGTCCCTGCAGGCTGGTTGGGAGTCCGTCACTACGTGTGAAGACTTATTTTGGCTGTCTTGTGTTTTTATGGTGATGGCTATTGCCAGTGATTCCGCTTCCGCAGGATCCTTGGCATAGATCGAAGCCTGAATAATTGGCCTCTTCTTGTGGTCAACTGCAGCTATTGTGAACTTGCCAGTTTCGCCGTAAGCCCCTATGTCCACGTAGACAGCTTCCGCGTCTTTAGACAATTGTTTTTCCAATGATTTGACTCTGGCTTTCCTTCCATCCTTTTGTAACTCATGGTGCATGTGCTTGGGTATAGGGTTCACATAGATGTTGTTACTTGTGGATGTCGGAATTTGTGATTTGATCTCAGAAGTTCTTAGTGCCTACCATAGCCCTAGTTTTGACAGGATTTCCCTACCCGCCTGCGTTGTTGTTAGGCGTTGTTTCTGACTCTCTAGAACCGCCTCCTTGAGCTCCTCGAAGTTGTTGTGCACTCCGAGTGCCCAAAGACGTTCCGTTGATGTTGTTGGCGGGAGGTTTAGGGCCGTTTTTTAGGCTTCTCTTATGATAGTGTCAATGGCCCTTTTATCAGTGAATCTAATTTCGTGATATGGGAGCCCGTAGGTAATCCTGCTAATGACTAGGGCCTGTACAAGGCGGAGGGTGTCCTTCTCCCTCATCCCTTTCCGGTGCCAGGTCACCCTTCTAATCATTCTGGAAATTTGGTTGACTGTGGTTTTGAGTGTTTTGATTTTATAATCCACTTTCAAATTGCTTTGCAACCACAGCCCCAAAATTCTGATCTTGTCCTTCTCTTGAATTATCTGGTCTCCTAGAGAGAGCTGAATTTCTCCTGGGGACTTGTAATTTCTTCTGTGTAGCCTGATAAGTTCGGATTTTTCGGGGGGCATTGAAGACCACTCTCCCCGGCAAATTCCTCGACTAGGTCTATAGCGGCTTGCAGAGCTTCTTCTTTTTGCACCAAGGATCCCTGAGTAGCCCAGATGGTGATGTCGTCCGCGTATAAAGTGAAGCCAATATCAGTGCGGGTTAACAGTTTTTTTTTGCTAAATTTATCATTGCTATGTTAAATAGCATTGGAGAGATTATAGAACCCTGCGGTGTACCTTTGTTCGGCATGGGTACTTTTGGTGATCGGATCTCTCCAATTCCTATGGTGGCTGTGCGATCTGAGAGGAAAGCCTTCAGGTATTTGAAATTTTTCTCCCCGCGGTTGATGTCGTTTAATTATTTCAATATGGTTTGGTGGCCAATGTTGTCGAATGCTCCTTTGAGATCTAGTGCCAGAATGAAATTTTCGCCTTTTCGGGGTATGGCGTTGATGACTTCTTCCCTAATCCGGAGGAAAGCATCTTGCGTGCAGAGTCCCTTGCGGAAGCCCAGCATGCAGGAAGGAAAGATGTTGTTTTCGTCGATGTAATTTTGGAGCCTTAGGTGGACTACTTTTTCATAGAGTTTTCCCAGGCAAGAAGTGAGGGAGATAGGACGGAGACTCTCCACAGCCGCTGGCTTTCCAGCCTTTGGTATGGTGATGATATCCGCGTGTCTCCAAGCTGATGGGACCTGTCCCTTTCCCACAGTTCTTCGTTGATGTACTTCGTTAGGTCTTGCAGATGTTCGGTGCTTAAGTTCCTAATCATAGCGTAGGTGACTTTGTCTCCTCCAGGGGCAGTGTTTCTTGTAAATGTACGGGCGGCTGAGTAGACCTCCGCCAGTGTTATGGGGGAGTCAAGGGAGGGGTTTGGTTGACCCGCATATGAAGTTTGGCAAGCCGGAGTAGGGTCTCCTATGTAATTCTTGTGCATGGCGGTGATCAACTCTGCATCTGTGCCCGGGTATTTATGGGCTATGGTGTGGAGGGTTCTTCTTGTGGCCGTTTTGGTTTTTGATGTGTCTATCATGCTTCTTAATATTGACCATGCTTTAGCCGTGCTTAGGGTACCTTTCAGCGAATTGCAGAAATCTGCCCAGTTTTGCTTGGCGAGCTTTATAGCATACTCTTGTGCTTCAGCCGTAACCTGTGCTATCTTCATTTTAAGTTTTCTATTTAATTTTTGCATTTTCCACCGTTTTAATAGAATTTGTCGGGCTTCCCATAAATGTAGGAGATGTCTGTCTACTTCTGGGGTTTTTGTCGTTGTGTTGATAGTCTTGGTCGTATTTGCATGAGCATCCTTCAGGCTTTGAACCCAATCTTCAATTGTTGTGATGCCGTCGTGTGGCCGTCTAATTTGTCTGAACTTATCGCAGTCTGTTATTTTAGTAGAGCCAATGTTCCTTTTCATACGGGTTGTCATTAGCGATAAGCTAAGGATTTTGTGATCGCTGCCAAGTGTTTTTTCTAGATTGGTCCAGGTGCAATGTCTTATGTTTTTGGTGAAAGCTAAGTCTGGGCAGGTGTCTCTGCTTACACTGTTTCCTATTCTAGTGGGGGACATGGTGTCCGTCATAAGACAGAGGTCCAGCTGCTCAGCCGCTTCCAACAACTTGGTTCCCTTCGGGGTGTCCTTGTGGTAGCCCCATGCCGTATGTACAGCGTTTATGTCCCCCATAATAATAAGGGGGTTCGTTCCCGCTATGTGTGTGCATTCCAGTAAAAGTGGCTTGAAATCTTCATGCGTGTTGCTAGGAGGACTGTAAAGGTTTAGAACAAACACATTCTGCTTTCTTCTTTTTTGAGAGATGATCTCGATGAGAACTTGATTAATTTCACTAAAGGGAAGGTCGTGCGGTATGACTGTTAGTGTGGGGGCCACTAGTGTAGCTATTTTAGGTGCCGTGTCATGGGTGTATGTGAGGTATCCTTTGAGGTATGTTGTGCATCCTGTTTCTTGGAGACAGATGACATCCGGAGGTATCGGTTGATTTTGAATAAACATCTGCAGGGAGCTGCGTTTCCTCTTGAAGGAGCGACAGTTCCACTGCCAGAGCTCTAGGTGGTTTGGTTGCCGGTTAGGGGAGGCAGCCATCAGCGTTACTCGCCACTGACTCGCAGTCGCTGAGATCTGTCATGCCAGCGGACCTTCGGTGGGTTTTTAGTCGAGGGTCATAGGGGATTCCCTGTGTTTTCGCACCCCCTGAGTTATTATTTGGATTTTCGAATTGAATTCTTCTTGAACTGCCGCAAATTGAGTTTGCGTGGCAATTTGTTGGTCTTGGAGTTGTTTGGTTAGTTGTGTCATGGTCTGCTGCATTTGAATAATCATATGTTGCATTTGAGTAAGAATGCTTGGTGCGTTTTCTTGAGTGTGAAGTCCGAGAGTTTGCGTAAGCGCTTTCTGCCGTTGCGTTTGGAGTACACTCGCCTGTTGAGGTTGAGATGCGGAGGTGTTTACAGCATTTTGTACCGGTTGTGGCTGTATCGATACTATTGATGAGGGTTGGGGGGCAGTTTGCTTCTGACCCATTTGTAGGAGTTGTTTTAGTTGTTGTTCCACCTTATTAAGGCGTTTCTGTTGTTCTGATAGTTTTATTTTCAGTTGTCTATTTTGCTCCTCGAGCCTAGTGTAATCCTGGCATGGACCATACCCGTTTAGAGCAGTGGGAGAGGCAACCTGAGCCCAGCTTACCCTTTTGCTGTCGTGCTCTAGCTTGTCTGGCGTCGCCCCTATCGCTTCTGGTGGTCCCTGCTGGTTGGGCCTAATCTGTTGTGTCTTCTGTTGGGAATAGTAGGCTGTCAAGTCCCGTCCCTTGGATCTCGATCGGGACTGGGGTCTCTGTTTCTCTGCCAGCTGCTGTTCCTCCTCCTCCGATTAAAACCAGCGGCGCTCCATCGGCTTGATCTGCTGATCTCTCCGGCTGACGTGCTGCTTGGGGGGCTTCTGTTGCTGATTGTTATTGCTTTGTTTAGCTTTGTTGTTGTAACGTCCGATATGTGCCCTGAGGCGCTGCTTGCAGGCCTTGTCTCCCGTTGGGTGGCTTCCCTGACAGGCCACGCACTTGGCTTCACAGGTGTGGTTTTCCTCTGGTTCATGAAGGCCGCAGTTCCGACATACGTTGGCGTTGGGTGTTGGGCAGACATCCGCTCTGTGGCCTGCCTTGAGACAGTCTTGGCAGATCTGTTGGGTTGGTCGATATGGGTAAGATGCCGTCTCTCCCCCGTAATAGATGACGTAGCGGGGGAGAAGTAATGCATGATATTTTGCGTGTTTCTTAAGCTTTCGAGCTCCTTTTGCTCTGCGTATAGATTAGCCGAGCCCTCAGGCATCGCATCGCTTCCCGAAATGTTTAAATACAAATAAGATTTCGTTACCAGTAAAATAGTGCTGTCGCTGCTGCGCTTGCCGGTATTGAAGCTTAGTCGCACTTTTTTTCCTTGAAGGTTCGTGCTACAGGTTCGTGTTCAGCGAAAATTACGTCCACGGTAGCAACCACCGAAAAGCCAGCGCTGATAAATTTGCCAGCGATGCCAAACTCGACATGTTAAAATTACTCCAGTGGACAAAATAGTGCGTATAGGCATCCAGAACATTAGATGCAAGTCGTGGGAGCAGGCAGCAAGTTTTAATGGTCAAGAAGTTGTAATTGTTAGAGCAGCCGCAATGACCTGTACACTTCGATACATGCTTCGAAACATTAAGTCCCAATCTTATGAATGCAGTCCAGATATAAGAAGCAAATATGTTACGAACGTTACCAGTTCTCCGAGTGGTCGAACTGGTAACGTTGGTAAAATATTTGCTTATTATGTCTGGACTGCATTCATAAGATTGGGACTTAATGTTACGAAGTATGTATCGTAGTGTACAGGCTATTGCGGCTGCTATAACAATTACAACTTCTCGACCATTAAAACTTGCTGCCAGTTCTCCGAGTGGCCGGGGAGAACGACGAAGATGCCGTACCGTGTGGCAGCATTTCACGATGCTCTCCGCTATAAAGACTCCATCGGCCTCTGTCCGAGGTACTGCTCAGGTTAATGCCAGCAGTAATGATTACCGTGTTGTCCTTCCCCATTTCCCAACTGGTAAGCTTATCGGCGACTCTGTTTTTCTGCATGCTGACCTCGCCGGTCGCCCCTACCGTGCCCAAGACTTCAGAGACACCCTTCGGAACGTGGTGTCTCTTAAGCTCTATGGGAGAATTTCAAATGTCACATGTCTGGATGGTTACATGTAAATCGGCGCACTCTAAAGCAAAACTGGTCTCATATGGAGATTTATTGGTTAAGAACCGTCGCTGTGTTGTTGTGGATCCAGAACCGAAGGAGATAAAGGCGAAACTTCTCTGTCTGCCTGAACGCTTGGATGATTGCTTTATTTGTGAAGCTCTACAAGCGTATGGCAAAGTCACCTCGATTTCGAGGGAAAACTGGAAAGTTGCCAATATGGAACAGATGAAGACGTTCAGCCGAGATATGACTTTGACTCTTGCCGAAGGTGTTAGCGTTGGTGACGTTTCACATTTGCTAACTGCGTGTGGAGTGCAGAGCCTCGTTTTGATACCTGGCCGACCACCTCTCTGTTTCCGCTGCAACCGTGTAGGACACATTCGTCGGCACTGCCGTACGCCGCGTTGCGAAGATTGCCGGCGTTTCGGCCACACCGCAGAGGAATGTGTGGTTACATACGCGGACAAGCTTCGGCACCGAGTCCGGCCTCCTGACGAAGCATTACGGGAGCACATCATGGACGCGTCTGAGATAATTGATGCGTCTGGCGACGTTCCCGTCGGCGTTGTGGCCGAGTCCTCAAGTGCTACTCCACAGGATACTGATGAATAAAATACTGCTCATGCGTCCAAGGGTAATGGGAATAACTCAGCGTGTCAGGCCTTGGACGAGATGTCATGTCAAGCTTCGGACAAGGAGCCAACCGCAGACGATCCACCAATCGTTCCCAAACACCCAGCGAGTGCCACCGCGAATATTGTGACCCCTGTGGCCGTTGCTGTGCAACAACGTCCAGACCAGGGCCAAGTTACTGTGGCTGACGGGCTTGCGGCTGCCGACGAGCCAGTCTTGAAACGCCTTGCATCATGTGCCTCCGAGTCCAGTGAGGAGGATGATCAAGCTCGCAACAAGCATCGTCGTCGCGGTCGAGCGTCGAAGCACAAAGAGAAGTGCCGGCGTTCGCGGTCGAGGAGGACTGGCGGTGGTTCGGAGGCGGCTTCGCCGTCTTCCGAGAGGCAAATGGAATTGTAGGCAAAACTATGTGCTGTCACCATGGCGGTCTCCGAAGAGATAATGCTTGCAAGTCTCAATGTACAGGGTCTCAGGTCTCGCCAGAGACAGATGCAACTTCGCCGACTTTTGCACAGCAGGCGTCTAGATATTGTGGCAGTCCAAGAGACGAAGATAGAGAGAGAAGAGGAAACCGAGAGGGCGCTACAGCCATTTTTGGCAGATTTTAATGTCATTGTTGCGCATGCTGTGGGCTTGTCGGCAGGTTGTTTTCTGTTTCTGCGAACGACGCTGCCTTGTACTGGCCTAATTTATAATATCGACGCCGAGGTTCGGTTGATATGTTGCGATCTTCTACTCTTTAGGAAGCCATGGCGAATAATTAATGTTTATGCTTTTAATACTGTTACATAGCGCTTCAGTTTTTTTGAACACATAGCCAGCTTACTTGACTGTGACCGGCATCTTGTGCTAATGGGCGACTTCAACTGTGTTTGCAACCCCACAGATCGTTGTAGTCCAGGCGCACGCAGTGAAAGGAGTGGGGAATTTTTGTTCCGTGTTACAGAAGATGCGGGACTGGTTGGTACAGGGGCGTCCTGCCGTGCTTTTAGATCATTCACCCACATTCAGGGGCATTCCCACGCTCGTCTAGACCGGATCTATGCGTCTTGTACATTAGTTTCCCGCTGTCTTGTTTGCGAAACTATACCGGTTTCGTTTTCTGATCATAGCATGGTAGTAGCCCGGCTCGGTGGCAATGACCATTCAAAGTATAGGCCTCACTGGGAACTTTGGAAGTTAAACTCATCGCTGGTAAATGACCAAGAATTTATCATTCGTGTGCGCTCACAGCTCCAATCATGTTTTTCCAGAAATCTACCATTGTTCGCCGCTTGGGAAATGTTCAAGCAGGAAGTACGTGCGACAGCAATTGATTGTGGCTCAATTAAATCTTTCTACAGGAAACATCAGGAGGAGACACTTAACAAAAACTTGTGTAACCTGTATGAGCTAGAATGTGAATCCCATGGATCATATACGGACGAAATTGCTAGTGTCAAAAGTGAGTTACAAATGCATGATGCGGAACGATACAGGGGTGCCTTAATTCGATCTCGTGTCAAGCGTGCTTTGCACTGCGAACGGCCGGCGCGGCAAGCTTTGCTTGATGAACGTCATCATGCGACTGCAAAGCTGATTGCGGGATTAATGCGTAATGGCACATTGGTTACGAGTACGAATGAGGTTACGTCCGCATTCGTGGATTATTACTCGATGTTGTTTAGTGCCACTCCTCCTGTAAGGAATTTTGACATCTCATGTTTCACATCCCTGGTGACCCCTTTATCAGAAGATGATTGTTCTGTTATTAGTAGCTCTTTCACGCAGCAAGAGGTAGAAGTGGCAATTGATCAATGACCTCTCTAAAAAACGGCTGGTCCTGATGGCATTTGCTCTGAATTTTACAGAGCTTTTAAAACTGTTCTTGCTCCTATCCTGCAAGATGTCTTCGCGATAAGTTTTGACCTAGAAGCCCTTCCCGAGACTTTTACAAAATGCCACACAGTCCCAATTCCAAAAAGTACTGATGAAGAAAAATTACGCTCAGTGGAAGGCTATAGGCCAATCACACTGGCAAATGTGGATTACAAGATTTTCGCCAAAATTTTATCAAATCGCCTACAGTTCGCAAAGACGGTTCTCATTGGCCCTCACCAGACGTGCGGCTTGAGGGGCCGAGCCATACAAAATAATGTACATATTGCTCGCACAATCCTCGAATCGTGCTCCTGCTCTCATGATCAGGTTGCTTTACTTCAGGTCGACCTCGCAAAAGCATTTGATCGAGTTCGTCATTCTTTCCTGTTTTCTCTTCTGGAACGAGTGGACGTTGGTTCTGTAGTACTGAAGGGGGTGCAACTTTGCTATAGAAATTCTTCGACTCGCCTAATTGTAAATGGCCACCTATCAAGCGCCATATGAATCAACTCTTCTGTGAAGCAAGGCTGTCCGATGTCTCCAATGCTTTTTGCTCTTTACTTGGAACCACTTTGTCAGAGTGTTTTACATAACTGTAGTATCCACGGCTTCCCTCTCCTTGAAAATGAGGCTAAAGTGCTTGCATATGCGAATGATCTTGCGTTTTTCTGCACTGACAAGCCAACCATAGAAAAAGTTATATCCAGCATAGAAGAATTTGGCGCTGTTTCTGGTGCACAGATGAATCACTTCAAGAGTGTCGGCCTTTGCTTTGGTTCGTGGGGCTCAACACCACCCCTATATGCATGATCATGTGTGCCCCCTAAATATCTAGGCGTTCCACTGCATGCATTTAAGTCAAGTTCAAATTACAGGAAAAAGCGCATTCCAGTAGTCCAGCGTTATGCTAATGCATTTGTCCCCTATCGGCTTTCAATATTCGGTAGGGCTCAGGCCTGCAACATGTTTTTGGCGACAAAATTTTATTATGTGCTTCTGGTCGTCCACTGTGCGAGGCATTACATCCAGCGTTTTCACCGAATATTTGCGGCGTTTATTTGGTCATCCAATTTTGAACCGATTCGACGTGATGACCTATTCAGACCTGTTTGTGCAGTGGTCTCGGCTTAGTGCATCTGTATGTAAGGCTGTTAGTTGCCCGTTTCTTCTTTTTTCGTGATTGTTCGCATCCGATTATTGGAGCATTCCTACAAGTTAATTTCATGAATCTGCTTCCCGACTTAGTGGTTTCTTCAGATTTTACTGACCGCCTGCAGTTACTAGGATTTATGCAGGAAGTTTATGCTTCGGTGAGGTTTTTGACAGTACGATTCTCGAATGAGTACTTATATCCTGTTTCGCGCAAGATACTATACAAGGATTTGGTAGCAATGCTTTTTCCGCCACCGCTGTATCGTTCTTTATACTTTGGTTTTAAGGGTCATGAAAGGGTGCGCAAAATGCAGAGTTATCCTTGCAGGAAAATTTTTTCTTTAAATTACACACCGAAGCTCTACCTGTTAACACATGGCTCCATAGCAAAAATATTTTTGTATCTTCTCTAAACTGCCGTCTGTGTGATGTGCCTGAAATAATTGAGCGCTGCTTCATTAATTGCAAAGACGCAATTCTTTTTTGGGATGTGCTGCAAAGAACTCTAAAGAAAGACTTTGTTCTAAATTCGTACGGTGTGCGGTATCTTGCTGTTACACAATCTGATTACGAACCATATGACATATTTTTCCTTATTGGACTTCATAGCTTGCGGAAAACACGCATGTCGGATCGCAACGCTGAACCTGTTGTTCCACCTAGACTCCATTTTAGCAGAATGATGCTGCAACTGAAGAACACTTATGATGAAAATGACTTTCAACCTGATTGGTTTCCGCTGGTGACACGGTGCTTATTTTTGCCTGCCTTTTAAAAAGTTGTGTCTTCTGTTGTGCATCTCAGCAATGGCTGAGGGAATTGTAGTCTGTGTACATAACCCTTTCTGCATAATAAATGCCCTGTCAGAAAAAAAAGAAAATTCTCCGAGTGGCCGAGTGGTTAGCGTAGCAAGATACAGAGTAAGAGGTACCGAGTTCGAATCGCGCTGGAGATGCAGTTTTTTTTTTCGCCTAGTTTTATTCTTTTTTATTTTTTAGCTTTTTTTAATGTAGTTAAGGTGCTTCGTTACATTTTAGCGTTTACTTTTTATCCAAAAGTGACAGTCATCAGGCGCTCATTGATCAACACTCATGAACAACACACAATTGAAATGCACACATTAGGCACCAACCATAAACACGGTGGCCAATTTGTTTTAGACACACAGTAAGAACTCTAAAGAAAATTCATTTGAAATCCACAACGGACTCTTGTGTCTCTATTGTGAAAGAGCAACACACTCGCATCAGACACACATACAAAATGTTTATAAGGGAAGTGAGCCTGCTGTCGCCTCGGGCAGCGGCATGAATGATGAGTTGTCTCAGATAGCGCCTCAATACTGGAGTAGTTTCAAATGGCAGAGTCTGTGAACAAACGAAATATAGAGCATTGCATGCATGTTGTGATGTGGTGATCGAGGCATGCGTAAAAAAAATACTTTTCGCGGGGAAAACCAACATCCGCTCTAACCAAGAGTCCCAATGACGGTCCCCTATATTAACCGACTTTCCGACTATTGACTCCGCTATTTCTCACCTCATGAGCCGGCCCCCTGCATCGAGATCACTCCGCCTCCTTTTGCACTCAGGCGCTCTCTCTCCCGGCCAGCCCACCGTTCCCGTTAGCCACTTCCTCGCCGCAGTTCTTCACCGTCCTCTACCTGCTGCTTCATTGGAACTAACTAATGCAGCTCCCGGAGGTGACGCTGCATTGAAACCCAGACATGTAAATCCTCTACTGCCTATTGCTTCTACCTGTAATCTACTTTACCTCTTTGTGGATGGTGTTCCTGTCTCTGCCCTCATCGGCACAGGCGCCCAAGACTCCGTCATTAGCTCATCCTTTTGCCGCCGTCTCAAAAAAATGCAGACACCCGCCTCATCGCCCGTTGTTCGTGTGCCCGGTGGTAGTACTGCCTCTGTCACTGGCATGTGCATTGCCCGAGTCGCCCTTGCCGGTCATCACATCCCTGTTTTGTTCACCGTCCTCAACCAGCGTCCTCACAATGCGGTCCTCGGTCTTGACTTTTTAACGGCCCGCTCTCGCTTTATCGACTGCTCCAGTGGCCTTTTTTTGGGCCTCCCTGTCTGCTCAGAAGATCCTCAATCTACACACCGCCTTCGCTCCACCGAGTTCACTCGCCTACCCCTACACACTGCTGTTTACCTACCTCCGTCACCTTTTGCGCCTGTGCCGTGCGGTGACTATGTTTATTGTCCCATCACCGAAATATTTCTCCATCAAAACATCGTACTTCCCCACCTCATTATCGGCGTATCCCGAGTAGCGCCTACCTTCCTGTCCTGAACTTCAGTCTGTTGCCCAGAGTTCTACCCGAAGGAATATCCTTTGCTACCTTGTCCCCTCTTGCGGACTGCGCCATCTCTGCTCCCACGCCTGACCCACCTTCAAACGTGCTTCAAGCATCCATATTCCCCTTCAGTATTAAAGACCCTATTTCCGCGATGATTCCCTCCGACCTCAGCCCCGAGCACGTTCAGGACCTTCACAACATTGTCTTGTCCTTCACCGATATTTTTTACTTTGCCCACGGTCCTCAGGGTTCAAACATCAGTTGTGACTCACCGCATTGACAAGGCGATGCCAGCCCTGTACATCCGAGGCGTTATCGTGTGTCCCTTTCTGAGCGCGAAGTCATCTAGCGAGAGGTCGACAAGAGGTTGGCCAACGATATTATTGAACCTACGAACAACCCCTGGGTTTTCCTGTCGTGCGCGTTCAAAGAGACCGCAGTTGGCAATTTCGCGTCGGCTACCGAAATCTGAACAAAAACACAAAGAAGGATGTCTATCTGAGTCGCAAATACACGACGCCTTAAATTGTTTATACCGAGCCCGCTACGTTTCCTCCATTAATCTGCGTAGCGGATATTGGCAAGTCTCTGTAGACGAATAAGAGATCGGGAAGACAGCTTTCGTCACACCTGATAGACTTTACCAATTTAAGGTCATGCTTTTTGGACTTTGTAACGACCCGGTAACGTTTGAACTGTTGATGGACTCCTTAGTCAGCGGCTCCAAGTGGACGACTTGTTCATGCAACTTGGACGACTTAATTGTTTTCTCGCCCTCACTTGAAAGCCACCTCCGTCGCCTTTTGTCCATCTTGGAACTTTTGCGCCGTGCCGGACGTCAACTGAACTCAAAGATGTTTTGTTTTGGTCGCCTGAACTTAGAGTGCTTGGCCATTTGGTGAATGCCACCGGCGTGCAACTTGATCCCGACAAAGTTGGCGCTGTGCGTGCTTTCCTCGTTCACCCCGTGATGTTCGCAGGTTTTTAGGACTGCGTTCATATTTTGCCAGTTCGTCATGAACTTTGCAGCTGTCGCTCGATCTCTCACCAATCCCCTGAAGAAAGGCGTTCTGTTTTCTTGGGGGACAAGAGAAGGCTAACGGATTCTCCAGCCTTACCGCTGTTTTCACCAACCTTCCTGTGTTGGCCCATTTCAACTCGTCTACCTCGACGGAGCTTCGCACTGACGCCAGTGGTCACGGGATTAGTGCCATTCTTGCACAGCGAAAACACGGCCAACAATGCGTGACTGCGTACGCCTGCCGCCTCCAGTGTTCAGCGAGGCAGAACTACTCTATTACGGAACGGGAGTGCCTGGCTCTCTTTTGGGCCATTGGAAATTTGCGACCCTGCTAGTTTGGCCGACCCTTCACTGTTATTACCGAGCACCATGCCTTGTGTTGCCTGTATTTCTCTCAAGGATTCTGCTGGCCACCTCGGCTGCTGGGCACTTCACTTGCAAGAGTATACCTTTTCCGTTGTGCACAAACGCGGTCGGTTGCACCGGCATGCAGACTGCCTGTCACGTTATCCAGTCGATCCCCCTTCCCCTACACACCATGAGTCGGACACCTATGCCTTCTCTATATCCGACTTCTCCCACATCACCGATGAACAGCGCTTGAACACAACCCTCCGCTCTTTAATCGCCCGCCTACGCACAGACAGCCGTGAGTCTTCCCTCGTCATGTTCTTGCTGTATGAAAACACGCTGCACCGCCGCAACATGCGATCCGAAGCGCTCTGTACTTGCTGTTCGTTTCACAACATCTACGTTCGGCTGTTCTAGAACAAATGAATGACGTTCCTACAGCTGGTCATATTGGCCTCTCACGCACATCAGACCGCTTGCGCCGGCGTTTCTTCTGGCCTGGCCTCTATTGCTGCGCCCAACGTTATGTAGCCGCTTGCGATCTCTGTCAACGCCGGAAGAAACCTCCTGTTCTGCCTCCTGGACACCTGTAGCCGATTGCCATCTCGACTGAGTCGTTTTCTCGTGTTGGCTTTGTAAATGGATCGCTTTGGCCACTGAATATGCACGCGGTAAGTAATCACTCGCTCTATTCTAACCAGTTGCGCCACTGAAGTTGCTATCTTCCTTTTGCACGACGTCATACTTCCCCGTGGCTTTCCCCGTCAACTACTTACCGACTGTGGCCGCTTCCTCCTTTCCCGAGTTGTTGACGAAATACTTTGGTCGTGCTCCCTTCGTCACAAATTCACGACGACCTATCATCATCAGACGAACGGCCTTACAGAACGTAATAACCGCACACTCACCGACATGATTGCCATGTATGTCTCCGATAGTAACCGTGATGGGAACATTAGCTAGCCATTTTTCACCTTTGCATCTAACTCTTCGCGTCATGTTACTGCTGGGTATTCCCTATTCTATCTTCTCTTGGGGCCTCTATTACCCTTCGACACTTTGCTTCCCGCTACTGGACTCGTCACTACTTGTGCCCGAAATAATATCGCCCGAGTCAATACCATCCGGCAGATTGCTCGTCACAAGCTTTCTGCCCCCCAAGAAGCACAAAAGCACCGCTACGACGCTCAACACCATGATGTTCATTGTCCTCCGGGATCTCTGGTATCGCTCTAGCTCCTGTCCCGCCGTATTGGGTTGTGCGGAAAACTTCTGCCCCACTACACAGGTCCTTATCTTGTATTCCGTCAAATGACTGACGTACCATATGAGATTACGCCACTCCGCCCAAAGTCACCTGTCCATTACACCAGCTACCGAAATAGTGCATGTGGCCCGCCTCTGGCCATATTATTCCCTTCTACACCGCACGCCTAACACGCACTGGGACGGTGTCTTTTGCCGAGGGGGATAGTGTTACCGGGGAACGCTTGGCCGACGAAGGGGTGTGGTCGCAGACGACGACGACGATGACGACGACCGAGGAGCGCGTGAAAGATGAAATATTGGTCCAGAAGACGACGGCGCAGGCAGTGTGACTACTCAACGACCTTTGAACTTGAAGGTTATGCGACGATTTCTGCTCCTCGCAGCGCAAGGCTTAACAAATACATCCCGATAACAAATATATATATATATATATATATATATATATATATATATATATATATATATATATATATATATATATATATATATATATATATATATATATATTTATATATAGTGAGCTATTACGCTGGTGAACAATCTCAAGGTTCGTATACAGGCAACATTAATACCCAAGAAAGTAGCAGGTGGGAAAGCGGCCGATGTAGCTTATGCCGCGTTCAGACTACGTGCGCAACGCACGTATCGTTCGTAAGGATCGTAAGCGTAAGCGCAAAAAACGTAACGCGTGTGTTCAGACTGCTGTCGAATTGAGCGTAAGGTGCGTAACGTCCACACCCAGCGTGGGTGTAAATGTCGGAGGACCCGCGACTTTTAGGACTAGCACAGATACGTCTGTTACGTGCGACCAATGCGCACAGCAGTTTCGGTTTTCCCTTTCCGGTCACGGGGCTTCCGGTCTTCCCAGATTTCGCGCGCAAACCAGCTAGTAGGCGACATCACGACATCATCCAACGCTCCTACTCTGCTGCAGTGTCTCGCTCGCCGATGTTATTGGTGTTGTGTCGGTGATTGTGTCTGTGTCGGTGACTGTTGACTGTGTCTGTCCGCAGCTTGATCATGTGCAGTGCGAATCTTCGCTGTGGAATTATCAGCCTCTCATAAAAAAAGTTCGGCAGAGGCCGGCTCTCTACTACGAGTAGCTGAAATCGCACAGAGAGAAGTGCAAAACGATGCCTGGCTGCAAATTGCCAGTGCGCTGAGTCAAAGTAGTAAGTGGTTTATCAATCCGTTTTTTTATGTGCGAACAAGCTCTCAACCATGAAATGTTTCCTCTAGTTTAGAAAAGTGAGGTTATGGAGGTGGGGGATGTACGCTTCATCCCCGTGCATTCTCGCAGCCTCTCGGCTCCGCTGACAAGTGAGGAAACAGTTCGCCTGCAGCGAAAGGTCGATGCGGGACGACGTTGGGGTCGGGCCGCAGAACGGAGCTGGCGCGGACTCGTCCAAGTTTGAAAGAAGCTCGCCGTAAAAGAGAAAAAGAAAACAGCATTTTCTGAGGGGGGACGAGGTTCCGCGGACGTTTCCGTGTCTGCCGCGCGCCCCGGCTCATTGTTTGGAGTCAGTAGCACGGCCTTTGAGTCACCGCCCCGGCCCGTCTCCAAGATCGCTCCGGGGCACTGTAGAATAGCAAGGAGGAATGCAGGCGGACCGTACGCCTGTTTTTATGCGAGAAAGTGGAATCACGGGACACCGAGCAGGAGTGCGCGGTACGTCGACAATGGGAGCGGGCGCGTGAAGAAATGTGCGAAGGAGTGAGTGGTGCGTCAGCACGGTGAGCGATCGTTTGAAAACTGTGTGCGAACGTGCGTGTGCGAAACGGAGTGTATTTGTAATCGAGTGGTTAATTGTTAATATACCCATTGTTCTTTTTCGTATTTTATTTGTGTGTCCAGTCTTTTCTTTCACATCTCATTTTGAGCTTCAAGAGCCCCGACATCCGCTATCAGCCGCTTGCTAACCGACGCCATGTTGAGAGCGGTAATTGGCCGGTCGTAAAGAACGCATCTTACCGAACCGCCCAGTGTGAACATGCACGGTCGCAAGCTACGTAAACGGGAGTTCCAGCCGCTATGCGCACTGCGATAAATACGATACTTACGAGGAATGCGCAGGTAGTCTGAACGCGGATTTAGTTGGAAGAGCACCGGACGCGATATTCGGAGGTGGTGGGTTCGTTGGCACGTTGTTTATCCTTCCACTTTGTATTTATTTATCTTTCCCGTAAACAGATTACATTACTGATTTATGTGATTACCGAAGTAAAAATTAAAAAAAAAACAAACAAAGTACAATCCCTAATGCTTTCCTTGGCCTCGCCGACTGTTGGCTTCTCGCCTTCGTATATATATATATATATATATATATATATATATATATATATATATAGATAGAAAGAGAGAGAGAGACATGGTTTGCTTTTTACTAATGGGCCCGAGGTAAATTCAAAGAGGATGTCACACAACTTTCCCGATTATCTATTTTATTCCAACAGTTTCGGACGGTGGAGCGTCCTTCTTCAAGGTACAATTGAGAATGGAGAAAAAGTCCGCATATTACGCCACTGTTAGGAGAGGGAGAAGGAATTCTCGCTCTCCGTCTTTGGAGAAGTAAACATTACTGAATAGATAGAAAGGGTGAAAAGCTGCCGTTGATTATTGGATGCTAATGCAGCAAAGATGGAGAGAGATGGAAAAAAAAGAAAAGAAAAAGAAAAAAAGGGGGGGGGGGGGAGAGGGGCAAAAAGAGAAAGTGGAGAGCCGACGAATGTTACACACGCGCCGGGCTAACACGAAGACGACACTAAAAGCAAGACAAGTCTCCCTCGAAGGAAGCCAGATATTGAGCAAAGGTTCAGAATAACATTAGAAAAAAAAGTGAAAAAGAGGCAACACGAGCATGCATACCAGGACGGCCCGCTCGGTGCAGGTGTTCAAAAAACCGTTGGGATAAGAGTTATGTGTTCTAGACGAAGTTGTCCCACCCCGCGACACGCCAGCGATCGGAGCCAGGGCAGCGTGCCGCCGCGGCAAGGAAAGAGCCGTCGGCCAGACGCGCTCTCCCGAAACCCGATGCCGCAGCCGGGCATTCGCGTCAAGTCGTTCCCGCGAGCGTGTGTCACCCGTTAATAATTAGGGGGTATTATTAACGATGCGCCCTTAACGGTGCGCACACTCCCAGACACCCTTAGAGTGAGTGGGGGTAGCTGTTCCGGTCGCAAAGGAGATGCCCTCGACCTGCGTGGCAAGCTCAGCCGGAATTCAACTACCTTGTAGTGACAGAAGGGGGTGGTCGTTTGGTGCCCAGCGGTCGCCGGTTCAAACCAGAGAAAGGATCGGAGTCAGAAGTAACAAACAAAACACAATTTATGCACAGCAAGAGACGATACAAAGGAACACACAAGATCACTTGAAATGCACAGACGAGAGGTTCACAGAATAACAAACACTAAGCATGCAACTACAGAATGATTCAATAACCCAGAGGCTTTACAACAGATGAAACACGAGAGAGTACATAAACAAACACCAAATTGTTCACCGGGCACTGTTGCAGTCCGACGCCTCAAGAGTCACGATGTGGCCGCCATACGAGACGAGCGCCGCTCCCTTGAAAGTCCGTGGGCTTGCCAGCAGCGGGTGATCCCCGGGAGACCAGCCGAAGCAGAGGCGAGCACGTCGCAAAACACGGACGAACTGACTGACTGAACAAGCGGCGCGGTCACTTTAAATAGGGCGCGCCGCGTCTGTTTGTTAACACGCGCCAAAGCTAGCGCGCACACACACATAGCTTCGCTGGTTATAGCTCCCTCTTCTCCTCCCGTCGAGCCGCGCGTCGTCATTGGCTAGGTCCCATAGAAGATGCTCGATTTTTCTGGCGCATTCCAGGCCGATGAACCACCGTCTTCCCCGGGAAAGGGGAAAGAGGGTGACAACAACGCGTACAAAGCTACGCGCTCTCCCGCGCGGGGAAGGGGGCTTTGCTCTCCATGCCTTCCACGCGACGCCGTGCGGGCCTCGCGCCGTGCCGGCTTGATGAAAATGGGCGCCGATTTCGTGACACTGTCCCTCCCTTAAAGAATATTGTCCCACAATATTCACAACAACCACGAACATCGCGCGCACATGCATGCGCTCACAATTGTTTGGGGCAAATGTTCACATCACACATATTGCATAAACTTCACAAACTGTAATAACACTTTACAAAATTCATACATCAATGCCATGATGTTCACAAACATAGCACCACACTGTCGTCAGATACACATAAGAATCAACAACACACAGCTCTTCAAATGTGAAGCGCACAAACCTAAATTTCCGAGCGTAATTATAACCCGCGATCAGTACGTAACACGCTTCTGTCCGCCAGGAATTCTGCCTTCGCTCTTGTCTCTCGCATTTGAGACACTTCTATGTTCCCCGATCGGGCTACTGAAAATTCCCAGAGGCATGACTTATCCTCTTGCAAATCACACAACCAATGTGTGCCGATAATTGACCCTACAACCAGTAGCGCCGACGGATACACGGGAACCTGTGCCAACGCGCACAGACCAGCAAAAAGAATCACTGTAATAGTGTTCTTTCCTGGGCACCGGTATTCCTTCCGCTGAAGGTGAAATATCCCAAGTAACGCCCCCATAAGTAGGACAAACACTTGGGCTACCTGCATCAACGACGGCCTAGGCATTCCTGACTTAATTGCCTGTGTTGCCTCTTTCTTTTCGGTTTCCTCCTGAGGTGCATCCTTTTGTTTATTCTTGTCTCGAGGCTTTTCTTCCGGCTTCTCATGGCCTTGCTTTTCTCGCCTTGCCTTTTTCTTTTTAGATTCACTGCAGCGCACAGGCGCGGGACTTTTATCAGGATCCTCGGGAAACGTTGCGCCCTTGATATTTCCCAACACCAAATCGTAGATAGGACGCTCCATGCACAGGGCTGTCAGTTTTCCAGAATAGCATGGCGTCTGCACTTCCAATTTTGCCTCAGGGAGTAATTGAATTGAGCCGTCAATTAGCCTCACAGGGCATTTCTCACCAGTCAGATCATTCTCATGAATCAAATTTCGTTTCACGATTACGGCACTGCTACCTGTATCTCGTAGCACAGAAACTGACTTTCTTCCTATCTTTCCCCTCGAAACCGGCATCCGATTCACCGCAGATCCAGGTTGTGCATGTACTACGGCGTTCACCACCCGGATTTTCTTGTCCTTCCGATTAACCCCTCTCTCTGCTTCCTCCTCCTCTAGGTTGTGCACCACGCGGACTTTCCTGCCGTTCTTAAGCTCAACAAAGCCATCAGCATCTTCTTCCTCCAGGCGATATTCCGACTCTGACGAAGTCCTCGCGCATGCCGCCTGCGGAGCTGCCTTGTCAACGTCGGGGCACGACATTGCTTTGTGGCCCTTCTGTCCGCATTTCCAACACGAGGATGGATTGTTGGTTACAATTTTGCGGCAGTTAGGTGCGATGTGGCCTAGTTGTCCGCAGAGATAACACCTCGGGGGTGACTTTACAATAGGTTGTGTCTGTCGGAATTCGGGCTTTCGAGGGGTTTCCAAATTTACAATTTTGCTCAAATTTTCGCCTCCCTGGGCTTCCAAATACTGGTCTGCGAGCTCCATCATTTCTTCCAGGTTATTCGCTTTTCTTTCTTTTAAATAAAGCGACAGACCAGGGTGACAGCTGCCCAGGAATTGCTCCTTAATTAGGAGTTCGCGATGTGCGCCGTACTCTATTTTAATTTTTGAGAGTTCAGTCCAGCGGTCGAAATAATGACTCAGTCGCGCAACATACTGTGTTGCCGTTTCACCGTCCATAGGTTTTCCAGTCCTGAACTTCTCACGAAACCCATCCGTCGTAAATCTAAACCTTTTAACTAATGCAGCTTTCACTTTGTTATAGCTGCCTGCATCCTCAGGCGGAAGTCTTCCAAACACACTTAATGCTTCGCCGCTAAGGCAAGTGCTCAAGATGGTAGCACATTCACTGTCCGTCCAATTTGCATTTATGGCGACCCTTTCAAAACGCAAGAGGAACGCGTCGAGATCGTCTCTTCTCTCGTCGTATTTCGGGATCAATTTGCTTGCGTCTATCCGCAAGCTGCTATGTCTTTCACTGGAGCTATGCACTTCAGTTAAACCGTTGTTGTTTCTTGAGTTTTGGAGCTGAAGTTTCATAGTAAGTAATTCCTTTTCTCGCTGAAATTCCTCTTCACGCTCCTTTCTAGCCTTCTCTCTTTCTTCCTCGGCTTCCTTTCGAGCCCTCTCTCGTTCTTTTTCTGCTCTCTCTCGTTCCTTTTCTTCTCTCTCTCTTTCTTCTTTTTCTCTTTGGCTAACCCATTTGCGCAGTTCGGCACCGGACAACCCCAGCTGGGTGCCAGTCTCCACCAACTCTTTCAGATTCATATCTGAAGCGCGAACCGTCTGGGTGTAGCTTAAACACTGCTTAGCAAACTTCGCCTAAACGCTTCCGCGCGGCACTACCTCTCGCTATCGCTCTGCTGCTACACAGTTTACGACCTCTTCGTAAACTCTTCCGACTCGTTCACCGTCCTCTGAGCTTGAGTGCACCAAACGTCCTGTCGCGGACGCCAGAATAATTGTCACCCGTTAATAATTAGGGGGTATTATTAACGATGCGCCCTTAACGGTGCGCACACTCCCAGACACCGTGAGAGTGAGTGGGGGTAGCTGTTCCGGTCGCAAAGAAGATGCCCTCGACCTGCGTGGCAAGCTCAGCCGGAATTCAACTACCTTGTAGTGACAGAAGGGGGTGGTCGTTTGGTGCCCAGCGGTCGCCGGTTCAAACCAGAGAAAGGATCGGAGTCAGAAGTAACAAACAAAACACACTTTATGCACAGCAAGAGACGATAGAAAGGAACACACAAGATCACTTGAAATGCACAGACGAGAGGTTCACAGAATAACAAACGCTAAGCATGCAACTACAGAATGATTCAATAACCCAGAGGCTTTACAACAGATGAAACACGAGAGAGTACATAAACAAACACCAAATTGTTCACCGGGCACTGTTGCAGTCCGACGCCTCAAGAGTTACGATGTGGCCGCCATACGAGACGAGCGCCGCTCCCTTGAAAGTCCGTGGGCTTGCCAGCAGCGGGTGATCCCCGGGAGACCAGCCGAAGCAGAGGCGAGCACGTCGCAAAACACGGACGAACTGACTGACTGACTGACTGAACAAGCGGCGCAGTCACTTTAAATAGGGCGCGCCGCGTCTGTTTGTTAACACGCGCCAAAGCTAGCGCGCACACACACATAGCTTCGCTGGTTATAGCTCCCTCTTCTCCTCCCGTCGAGCCGCGCGTCGTCATTGGCTAGGTCCCATAGAAGATGCTCGATTTTTCTGGCGCATTCCAGGCCGATGAACCACCGTCTTCCCCGGGAAAGGGGAAAGAGGGTGACAACAACGCGTACAAAGCTACGCGCTCTCCCGCGCGGGGAAGGGGGCTTTGCTCTCCATGCCTTCCACGCGACGCCGTGCGGGCCTCGCGCCGTGCCGGCTTGATGAAAATGGGCGCCGATTTCGTGACACTGCCCCTCCCTTAAAGAATATTGTCCCACAATATTCACAACAACCACGAACATCGCGCGCACATGCATGCGCTCACAATTGTTTGGGGCAAATGTTCACATCACACATATTGCATAAATTTCACAAACTGTAATAACACTTTACAAAATTCATACATCAATGCCATGATGTTCACAAACATAGCACCACACTGTCGTCAGATACACATAAGAATCAACAACACACAGCTCTTCAAATGTGAAGCGCACAAACCTAAATTTCCGAGCGTAATTCTAACCCGCGATCAGTACGTGACACGCTTCTGTCCGCCAGGAATTCTGCCTTCGCTCTTGTCTCTCGCATTTGAGACACTTCTATGTTCCCCGATCGGGCTACTGAAAATTCCCAGAGGCATGACTTATCCTCTTGCAAATCACACAACCAATGTGTGCCGATAATTGACCCTACAACCAGTAGCGCCGACGGATACACGGGAACCTGTGCCAACGCGCACAGACCAACAAAAAGAATCACTGTAATAGTGTTCTTTCCTGGGCACCGGTATTCCTTCCGCTGAAGGTGAAATATCCCAAGTAACGCCCCCATAAGTAGGACAAACACTTGGGCTACCTGCATCAACGACGGCCTAGGCATTCCTGACTTAATTGCCTGTGTTGCCTCTTTCTTTTCGGTTTCCTCCTGAGGTGCTTCCTTTTGTTTATTCTTGTCTCGAGGCTTTTCTTCCGGCTTCTCATGGCCTTGCTTTTCTCGCCTTGCCTTTTTCTTTTTAGATTCACTGCAGCGCACAGGCGCGGGACTTTTATCAGGATCCTCGGGAAACGTTGCGCCCTTGATATTTCCCAACACCAAATCGTAGATAGGACGCTCCATGCACAGGGCTGTCAGTTTTCCAGAATAGCATGGCGTCTGCACTTCCAATTTTGCCTCAGGGAGTAATTGAATTGAGCCGTCAATTAGCCTCACAGGGCATTTCTCACCAGTCAGATCATTCTCATGAATCAAATTTCGTTTCACGATTACGGCACTGCTACCTGTATCTCGTAGCACAGAAACTGACTTTCTTCCTATCTTTCCCCTCGAAACCGGCATCCGATTCACCGCAGATCCAGGTTGTGCATGTACTACGGCGTTCACCACCCGGATTTTCTTGTCCTTCCGATTAACCCCTCTCTCTGCTTCCTCCTCCTCTAGGTTGTGCACCACGCGGACTTTCCTGCCGTTCTTAAGCTCAACAAAGCCATCAGCATCTTCTTCCTCCAGGCGATATTCCGACTCTGACGAAGTCCTCGCGCATGCCGCCTGCGGAGCTGCCTTGTCAACGTCGGGGCACGACATTGCTTTGTGGCCCTTCTGTCCGCATTTCCAACACGAGGATGGATTGTTGGTTACAATTTTGCGGCAGTTAGGTGCGATGTGGCCTAGTTGTCCGCAGAGATAACACCTCGGGGGTGACTTTACAATAGGTTGTGTCTGTCGGAATTCGGGCTTTCGAGGGGTTTCCAAATTTACAATTTTGCTCAAATTTTCGCCTCCCTGGGCTTCCAAATACTGGTCTGCGAGCTCCATCATTTCTTCCAGGTTATTCGCTTTTCTTTCTTTTAAATAAAGCGACAGACCAGGGTGACAGCTGCCCAGGAATTGCTCCTTAATTAGGAGTTCGCGAAGTGCGCCGTACTCTATTTTAATTTTTGAGAGTTCAGTCCAGCGGTCGAAATAATGACTCAGTCGCGCAACATACTGTGTTGCCGTTTCACCGTCCATAGGTTTTCCAGTCCTGAACTTCTCACGAAACCCATCCGTCGTAAATCTAAACCTTTTAACTAATGCAGCTTTCACTTTGTTATAGCTGCCTGCATCCTCAGGCGGAAGTCTTCCAAACACACTTAATGCTTCGCCGCTAAGGCAAGTGCTCAAGATGGTAGCACATTCACTGTCCGTCCAATTTGCATTTATGGCGACCCTTTCAAAACGCAAGAGGAACGCGTCGAGATCGTCTCTTCTCTCGTCGTATTTCGGGATCAATTTGCTTGCGTCTATCCGCAAGCTGCTATGTCTTTCACTGGAGCTATGCACTTCAGTTAAACCGTTGTTGTTTCTTGAGTTTTGGAGCTGAAGTTTCATAGTAAGTAATTCCTTTTCTCGCTGAAATTCCTCTTCACGCTCCTTTCTAGCCTTCTCTCTTTCTTCCTCGGCTTCCTTTCGAGCCCTCTCTCGTTCTTTTTCTGCTCTCTCTCGTTCCTTTTCTTCTCTCTCTCTTTCTTCTTTTTCTCTTTGGCTAACCCATTTGCGCAGTTCGGCACCGGACAACCCCAGCTGGGTGCCAGTCTCCACCAACTCTTTCAGATTCATATCTGAAGCGCGAACCGTCTGGGTGTAGCTTAAACACTGCTTAGCAAACTTCGCCTAAACGCTTCCGCGCGGCACTACCTCTCGCTATCGCTCTGCTGCTACACAGTTTACGACCTCTTCGTAAACTCTTCCGACTCGTTCACCGTCCTCTGAGCTTGAGTGCACCAAACGTCCTGTCGCGGACGCCAGAATAATTGTCACCCGTTAATAATTAGGGGGTATTATTAACGATGCGCCCTTAACGGTGCGCACACTCCCAGACACCGTGAGAGTGAGTGGGGGTAGCTGTTCCGGTCGCAAAGAAGATGCCCTCGACCTGCGTGGCAAGCTCAGCCGGAATTCAACTACCTTGTAGTGACAGAAGGGGGTGGTCGTTTGGTGCCCAGCGGTCGCCGGTTCAAACCAGAGAAAGGATCGGAGTCAGAAGTAACAAACAAAACACACTTTATGCACAGCAAGAGACGATAGAAAGGAACACACAAGATCACTTGAAATGCACAGACGAGAGGTTCACAGAATAACAAACGCTAAGCATGCAACTACAGAATGATTCAATAACCCAGAGGCTTTACAACAGATGAAACACGAGAGAGTACATAAACAAACACCAAATTGTTCACCGGGCACTGTTGCAGTCCGACGCCTCAAGAGTCACGATGTGGCCGCCATACGAGACGAGCGCCGCTCCCTTGAAAGTCCGTGGGCTTGCCAGCAGCGGGTGATCCCCGGGAGTGCAGCCGAAACACAGGCGAGCACGTCGCAAAACACTTCACGAACTGACTGACTGACTCATCAAACGGCGCGGTCTCTTTAAATAGGGCGCGCCGCGTCTGTTTGTTAGCACGCGTCAAAGCTAGCGCGCACACACACTTAGCTTCGCTGGTTATAGCGCTCTCTCTTCTCCTCCCGTCGAGCCGCGCGTCGTCATTGGCTAGGTCCCATAGAAGATGCTCGATTTTTCTGGCGCATTCCAGGCCGATGAACCACCGTCTTCCCCGGGCAAGGGGAAAGAGGGTGACAACAACGCGTACAAAGCTACGCGCTCTCCCGCGCGGGGAAGGGGGCTTTGCTCTCAATGCCTTCCACGCGACGCCGTGCGGGCCTCGCGCCGTGACGGCTTGATGAAGATGGGCGCCGATTTCGTGACAGCGTGTCCTAAGTGAAGACGTTTGTTGTGGGATAGAAAACCGACCAGGCGGGGGAGGCCAAGTCGCTAAATAACGAACAGTATAGTTTTCCTGAGAAGGAAGAAATTCTTAGGAGTGGGCAAATGGAGATGAAGGCCTCGTCTATTAGTTATGTAGGCTTTTCAGAAAGGCAAATTTGCCCAATGTTTCATTAATTCCATTGGTTAGAGTCTGAAATTTGTGTATGAAGTACTCTCTTTGTTCTCTTTGTCGACTTGTTTGGAAGCCTGATTGAAGGAGAATGACCCGAATGTTTTCGAAAGTGGGGTTTGGAAGGCACAGGTGCTTAGAAAAAGGGAGATTTGGCAGTGTGTGGATGTGGGCCTTGTGGTTATTGAAACGAAACCTGAATGGTGTTTCGGTCTGGCCGACGTATTCCTTGCCGCACACACCGCAGCTTAGCATGTATACCACATTGGCACTGTCGCAGTTCAAGGATTCTTTGATCTTGAAGGTGAAATCAGAGAAGTTGCCTTTTACAATATTTGTCGCCTGCACATGATTGCAAACTTTAAAGCGTGGTTTTCCCCACTTTTTACATCCGGGTTTAGGGTTAGTATTGGCGGTCGTTTTAGATTTAACTAACATGTCCTTTAGGTTTCTAGAGCGCCGATACACTGCTCTCGGTGGCTGTTTGAAAATATAAGACATTTGACTGCTTTGCTGGATTATATTGAAATGTTTCGAGAGGATATTATTAACCCGTGGCATGTTTGAGGAATGTGTAAGAACGAGGTTTGTTGGCCTGTCGTTCTGCTGTGATTTCTCAAACAAAGTTGATTATTTCATTTCTGCCTAACTCTCGACCTTTCTCAATAGCCTCATCAACAATGAAAGGGGGGGGGGGGGGTATTCCTTTTGCAGAAGATGTGTTTTTAGTTGCTCCGCATGGCGGTCAAAGTCCTCTAGCTCAGAGCAAACCCAGCGGAATCTATGGGCCTGTGAGTAGGGTATGCTGGTTTTACAGTGATGTGAGTGGCTGCTTTTGAAATGTAGGTACTGCTGGCGGTAGGTAGGTTTCCGGTATAGGGTAGTCATAAGAACGTTGCCTTTTCTCTGTATTGTAATGTCCAAGAAGTTAATTAAGGATTCAGAAAAGCTGTGAGTGAACGATATGGATGGGTGAAATGAATAGTAATTTTGTATAAATGTTAACAGGCTGGCTTCGTCGGGGGGCCAAATAAGGAAAATATTGTCAAGAAAACGTTTATAGAGGAGGGTTTTCAGAGACTGAGTGTCCAGAAATCGCTTCTCGAGGGCCGCCATGAATATATTGGCATAGGCCGGTGCCACCTTAGTTCCCATCACCGTACCATTAACCTGAAGGCAGTGCCTTCCCTAAAATTCGAAGTTATTGTGATTAAGCACCAGGCTAAGCCTGGTGCTTAGCCGTTGTGTTTATATATCTTTCCCCTAATCACATTACATTACTAATTTCTGTGATTATCCAAGTAAAATTAAAAAAAAAAATACAAAGTACCATCCCCAATGCTTTCCTTGGCCTCGGCGACTGTTGGCTTCTTTCCTTCATGTACTGCTGGCGGTCGGTAGGTTTCCGGTATAGGGTAGTCTTAAGAACGTTGTCTTTTCTCTGTATTGTAACGTCCAAGAAGATAATTAAGGATTAACAAACACCCTCATTTCCCCTTAATTTATCTGCTTGTAGCTTACGGGGGTCTCGGTTCTGGCAGTTTTGAAGCCATAGCTAGCGTAAGAGGTGTCTAGCACAGCTTTCGCCCTCGCTCCTGATCACTACGTGACGCTGGCGGTAACACAGGACGTTCCACGTCCGCCCCTTTGGTTGAGGGTGGCGCTGGTGAACACTCTCAAGGTTCGTATACAGACAACATTAATACCCAAGAAAGTAGCAGGGGTGACAGCTGCCGGTGTAGCTCAGTTGGAAGAGCACCGGACGCGAAATTCGGAGGTCGTGGGTTCGGTTCCCACCATTGGCGCGTTGTTTTTCTTCTACTTTGTGTTTAATTATCTTTCCCCTAAACAGATTACATTACTAATATTTGTGATTATCCAAGTAAAAATAAAAAACAAACAAACAAAGTACCATTCCCAATGCTTTCCTTGGCTTTGCCGACTGTTGGCTTCTTTCCTTCAAGTATTATAACGAGCACCCTCATTTCCCCTTAATTTATCTGCTTGTATATATATATATATATATATATATATATATATTTATATATATATTCCTCATGGACGCCATGTATTTACTTCATGTTCGGGACAATATTGAACTCTAATGAGATGGGGAGGCCTGAGGAAGAGCAGTGACGAAATCATAAGTGTGTTCGTTCTTTTACTCTAATGAATGTAATTAGGCACCGACTCAACTTGTTCTCAGAAAACATGACATTGACAGCTTCATTAATTGCGTCGTTTCCCATTCCCTTCTGGCAGTGGCCAGGTTGCAAGAAAACTCTCTTGGTAATTAACGAAGCGTGCGTTTTTTATTTTACGCTGCCAGAGGAGTTAATCCTGCGACATTCTCTGCAACGCAAATAATAAAACCCAAGAATAGCGTCGTTTGCCTATGCTGGCGTGCAGAGTCCATGATTTTTTATTTTTGTTTCTCAGTTTCTGCAGCAGCAGGATGTTTGTGGATACTTCAATATTAAGATTCGAGGTTTTTAATTATGCAGTCGTCATTTGGCGACTGCTATAAACGGGGTGCTGTTGCGAAATAAAAAATTGCTGTAAAACGTTCTGTGCTTACGCTCAAGTATTTACGGAATTAATGATCTCAAGCTGACGATGGTTGGATAAGCATGGAAATAGCTCTGTAGCGAGGTAAAATTGGCAAGAAATATTCACGGAGCACAATTATGAAGAAACTGAATGATAACCGGCAGAGGGCCGTTTTCAGTGTTGTTTATTCACACACCAGTGACCGGGTGAGTAAATCGGCGCTGGCAGCTAGCAAAAAACGACTGGAAGATTGGTGGCTTAAAAGCAGTAAAGTGACATAATGTTAGTAATGTAGAAACAAAAATTTAATAAATAAAATGATGGTATAGTTGACCAATCTGAAACAAAAATTAAGATATAGGGAGAAAAATGAGCATGATAGCTACTGCTACCACCCCGTTTCAAAGGGGACGCTCCTATATTCCATCCATCCATCCATCCATCCATCCATCCAGAGTCAGTCAAGCCGAGTGGCATCGCTGAAGGTCGGAGGTACTAGCTTCGGCAGAGTTTATAGTGACAACTGTTTTCTGTTCCATGTTCCATGTTCCATGTTCTATCCATCCATCCATCCATCCATCCATCCATCCATCCATCCATCCATCCATCCATCCATCCATCCATCCATCCATCCATCCATCCATCCATCCATCCATCCATCCATCCATCCATCCATCCATCCATCCATCCATCCATCCATCCATCCATCCATCCATCCATCCATCCATCCATCCATCCATCCATCCGTCCGTCCGTCCGTCTGTCCGTCCCACCCTCCCTCCCTCCCTCCATCCATCCATCCATCCATCCATCCATCCATCCATCCATCCATCCATCCATCCATCCATCCATCCATCCATCCATCCATCCATCCATCCATCCATCCATCCATCCATCCATCCATCCATCCATCCATCCATCCATCCATCCATCCATCCATCCATCCATCCATCCATCCATCCATCCATCCAATATTGTGGAAGTTTGGCAAGGCAGAAAATATTCGCAATAATGATTTCAGTAAAAATTAATTCTGGCCTTTACTGTTGTTAATTACATCTCCAAACTTCTATTCTTGGTTGTCTGAGGACATGATAGCTGTAAAAGATGCGAATTTGCTCCCATATCGTGCAGTCTAGCAAGTGCGACAGCAATGGACATACACAGATCTCGATACATGCCGATCCGTAGATCTTCGATATATGCCGTCAGAAAGTAGAAATAGGCACTAGAGCGAAGAAACATTTTGAGGTCGTTTAGACGGCGCTTAAGAGTTTACGCGATGACGCATTCAGCCCACACTTTTCCGTTCCGCGTCTCAAACACACGTTATCATGTTTTAGGCGTTCTTTTTGTTATTATTTACCCCAACAACATGCTCATCCGAGCACATCAGATATTTTTAAGAATGCCAATAAAACATGTCATTGCCACCTGTGGAAGTGAGAGCGGCCTGTTTCGAGTAGTGTAAAGGTCAGTTTAGAACGCGGAGATCGGCAGCGTTGCAAGCAACGAGAAGCAGCTTGAAGAACCGTGAAGAAAGCGACACTGCCATCCCTCCTAACTACCTATTTATCCAAACAGCGGCCGAGAGCCACCCCTTCAATAAAAAAAATGGCTTTATTCATTTTTTTTTTGTTTTTGTGATGTTCACTAGGTGTCCCTCCGAAAAGCTTGGTACAAAAGATCCTTTGTGTCGGCAGCTAGAAACTATAGATCATTGCTTTGTTTATTGCCGTGTTGCAGTGTTTTTCGGGAGATTCTTCAACGGACACCCACAAAGACATTGATATTACGCCCTATAAGGTATTTGCCTACAATAGAAGCTTTTGAGGTTCCATGCAATTTTTTTTTTGTATTCATGGGACTGTTTAGCCTGTGGAAGAGCCGCATGATAGATCGCAATGCAGAGCCAACGCGTTCATTTCTCTGTTAGAAAACAGTGTGCTATGGCGCGGAGGGAGGGGGTGGGGGGTATATGCTGTGCAGGATCGAATTCCTGCCTGATTACCCTTACTCGATGCATGTTTATGTCTCAGGATGTGTGGGCATAGTGAAAGCTCGATGATGCTTGTGCGGTTGTGCATGACAGGTAGCGTGATTCAACCTGGTTGAATCGGGCTTGAAGTACTTTCGTGCAATAAAAAGAAAGAAATCCTTGGTAACCTGTGCGTTGCGCCCCCGTCCGACATACAGGGGCCCTAAATTCGAAACCAAAAGGTGAGAAATTTTTATTTAATTTCTTTTATTTGGAATTACCCTGATTCGATGAATCTGCTCGTCCATTTTGTAAGTAATTAGGCTCTCTTACAATTCTTTGGCTTTATATTAATGTGGGGTGTTTGGAAATTTCCACGGAAAACTTGTGGTTTTGATGTCACTGGCGGCGGCTTTTTGAAGCAGCGATATGTAAACGTTATCACGTCTGTAATAAGGTAATCACGTTAGAAGTGTTTACGTTGATCAACAACACAGCACACAAAGAAATTAATTTATGATTTTTTGCGCAGGAGGGAATTGTATTCGATATTTCCTCAGCCCTGCAATTTATCTTCAATTTGCGGCAGAATATTAAACAGCATACTTTTTGGAGTTGTGCCGTGTTTGATTATCCCTCTTCGGAAAGATTCACACCTATTTCAAGTGCAATGTGTTAAAAATAAAAGTCGCGTGTGGCTAATGAGGACATATAATACATGTTAAGGAGCGGTGTGAGAACGCTGAAGGTGAGCGAAAGAATTTCGTGCTAAACTTGAAGTTTCATAGTAAAAGTTAAACGAAATCAAAAGGGTGTGAGGTTAAGCGAGAAACCTTTGAAACAAAAGCGAATACTTGAAGGGTTGAGAATAGCGGGTTTGACTAAATATTGGAAAAATTGAATCAAGGACCAGCTCTAGCAAGATACAAATAACATGTGAACTCAAAGAGAGCAGCGCTCTTGACATCGCGGTAAAGATATAAAGGTTGTAAATTTAGGACAGCAATGTGAAAGAATGTGAAATTTACGACACCCTTCTAGGATACTGGTATATGTCAACGCGAGAGCACCTTATTTTCCGCCTCCACCGAAAAACGGAATGAAACCCGCGTCTTTGGGAACAGCAGTCGTGAGCCATAATCGCTTTTCTATCACAGCTGGCTAGCAGAAGGAAACAAAAAACTGCTGCAAGCCGGAAACAAAATGATCTCAGTACAGCAACTGGGCTCACAAATGTAACTGAAGATTAAAAATGAAAAGAATAGGTTCTCGCCCTTGCGGTGAAAAGAGGCCGACATTTATAGACTTTGGTTTGGATTGTGGGCTTTAACTCCCAAAAGCGACTCAGACTATGATGGACTTCGTAGTGGAGGGCTCCAGAAATTTCGACTGCTTGCGGTTCTTTAATGCGAACTGACAACGTACAGCACACGGGATCGTTGCTTTTGGCCTCCATCGAAAAGCGACCACCGAGGCCGTGATTCGATCCCGCATCCTTGGTAACAGTAGTCGAGCGCCGTAACCACTGGGCTACCCAGGCGAGATCAAGGTAGACTGCATTCTTTTTGTGTTATTACGGTTATAAATAAAAACTAACTTCTCCAGCAAACACTCAGTTGCAGAAAATCTTCATCGCAGTCCGAACATTGAATGCGAGGTCACAACCTCGCAAGGGCAGTCAGTTTACCTAATGCGGCCATTTCGACAGGGTGAGAACGAATCGATCAGTAGCCTACGTGCGCTGGGATCAAAGAGCGGACGGGAATTTTGTATTTTGTCTCGTTGAAAATGTATCCGCCGTAGCTTAAATTCGATCGGCGACCTTTGGGATCAAATAACATTACCGGATGTCGCAGGTAGCAGAAATAAAGGGATAAAAACTCAATGAAATGAACTCGCACCTATATCGAAGGCCAAGAGAGCGACTGGAGACATTCCAGAGAAAGCCCTTTGGATCTTGCGTGTCACAGAAAATGATAAACTGTCTCGTGGGTACTGAGCGTAAACAAACAAGGTCACGAGGTAATGAGTCATGTAATCGCTTGCCGCGATGCTGACCTTGTTGCCCGTTGCAGAAGTTGGGAAGTGCCGAGTAGGAGCATCGCTCTTTATGAAAAGCTTAGGCTAGGGTGGTGTGGGGTTCAGTAGCCCAGCAAGTCTCATCAGTGGTGTAATGCGTTGATGACAATCGTGGTATGCCGTAACGTAATGGTCAATGTCAGCAGTTAATCCTAGCCAATAGTACTTCTCCTCGACTCTGATATGTGTGAGGAAGCTCGAGATTCTCTTTTGTGAGACTCATCGTGGAACGCCTGCCGAATTTCATCTCTCAGGTTTCTGGGCAAAAGAAAATATGTGGCTCTTTTGATGGAGCGGTATTATTCACGAGGACGGCATGGTGCACGGTTATGGACAACTGACGCGTGAACAAAGCAGGAGGGGAAGCGCTCTTGCCTGTAAGCCTATCGATTAAAGTGCTCATCATCACCATCAAGTTTGGATCACTGCATTTGTACGAAACTATTGGCGCTTAACGGCCCCAAGGAGATGTAGTAGTCGTCTTCGTTCGGCGGCAATTCAAAGGGGCTCCGCGATAAGCAGTCTGCATTAGCAATGTTTGCGGCCTCACATCTATACTTCTAGACGCAGGCTCTAAGAGAAGGCGACCAGAAGAACCTTTCAAATTACTGAGCCAGCACAGAACATGGTGATCGCCCCCAACCTTCAGTGGTCGTCCGTTCGAATAGACGTGAAATTTAGACGTGGTGCAGATGACGGCTGGTAGTTTTTCTCCGTCGTCGTAAGGTTGGCTAGGCTTTTCTAACCGAGACCAGCATGAGTGCGCAATAAATTTCTCCTTTCCACAATGTTTATGAATGGAGACCGTTCGTAGGCCCACGGCGCTTGTGTCGGCAAGAATTCCAATTTCCGCGTTTTCATCAAGTGCCCGAGAGTGGGAAGGGACTGTATAGGTGGCGCTTAACTTACTTGAAGGATTATTGCGGCGGTTCCCAATTAACTGGCGTGTCAGCCTTTGTAGCCTGTGTAAAATATTTGGCCATGCGCGAAAATGTCCTGACAAATCGTCATTAGGGCGCACATAGTCCAATAAATCTGCGATTATTAAGGCTTGCAATGAGTAACGAGCACGTATTAAGAGAAGAGTGGTTAAGCGAATAGGAAAATGTCACCATGTTAAACAGGTTGCCCAAGAGTAGGTGAAACGGAATACGTTAACTAGGTCGCATCCCGCCCTCACACGCAACTTATGTGTCTTCTAATTTCTTTTACAGCTAACAAATTCTTATGCACATGGCAACTCTTCAAATACTTACCGCAGAACAAATCGCAGCATTATCGCATTATCGCGGTTAAAGAGCAATATTCATTAGTTACTATAGCCAAGACACACGTTGCTCAAAGTCTGTTCACGGTCCTCCTGACGCAAATTTTTCAGGAGATAAATGTGCACCCATATAGCCAGGCTTTTTTTATTGCCGTGAAAATAATTTTGCTGAAAATATTGGGAATTGTTTAATTTTTCTGCTAGTGAAAATGCCCGGTATTTTAGAGAGGTGGTTGGAATTACTTAAATCTTGTGGAGCTTCCAGTTTGTCTATCTATCCAACTAAGATTTCATTTTTCTGCTGTATGCTTCCATGTTACAATTCGCGGTTTTCAGGGTAGGCGTTGTGGGTTGTCGAGTAAGACAATAAGGGACCAATTTTAGGCTCTCACGCAGAGCATGGCTTTTTCATGGAGGAGCAGCCAGTGTTCTTGAAAGATAATACTCAAACGAGGAATTGGTATTTATATGTTAGTTTCTTAGAAAACGGCTCACGCTTAGCTGCGAGTTACAAGTCTTAAAAATTGATAGCGTAGTGGCCGTCTCTGCCTTCTGGAAATTGGCAGTACTCGCTTTAAACAGATTTGGAGTCAGGCGTGACGCTTAATGATGCGAGCGTTCATTAAAGCGCTGCAGCATGTCGTCACTGTAATCAAGCGCAAATGAAGCCGTGGCGAAACAGACTTGCTTGAGTAACGAAGGTAAGATTTTTCTGAACAATTCACCAGGAGCGTAATGAGCCTTTGCAGAATTCCCCGAACAGCGTCGCTGCTTTCTCAGAGTCCCAGCTACCTGCTGACAAGAAGACATGGACTGCGGGTCATTAATTACCCCGCATCCGGGAAAAGTAATCAATACTACTGTTTTTCAACGAAAATTACATCAAAAAGGTTTGTCTTGCTGTCCTGAATCTAAAGAGCGGACGCTATAATGAACATGGGTCAGCCGTTTGGGATCTGACAATAAGGCTTACAATGCCGTCAACACTGAGCTCTAAACATCGCTTCTTTGTGCTTCGAAACTACACAAAATGATGCGAAGTAATGTTTTTTGTCATACTGCCAACCCGTTTAGTTTGTGACAATTTTCAGAAGGAGAATTATTTTGCCGACACTAAAATTATCTAAGACAACTTTGACAATAAAATTGATCTAATAAAACAACTTCGACCAACCGATAAAAAAGGAAAGCTACTTCTTGCTGGCCAGGCATTAGTAAATTTCGCTTGTTTGGCCAGTAACCTGAAAAAAAAAAGTATTAAAATACTGATCAGTTTGACGCTGCCGAACATGGATATCGAGCGTTAATTGACCTTGGTATTGACAAAGATGCATGTATTTTTGATATAACAGAGGTCACATGTTCCATATATTCGAAGTCTTGTGATATACGCATACATCTTTTACAACCGATGCTACGTGCTCGTTATATCCGAGATCACGTGGTATGCGTGCGTCTTCGTTATAGCGGAGGTTACGTGCTCGTTATATCCGAGATCACATGGTACCTACGCATCTTTGTTCAGCTTTGAGAGTATGACGCGGTAGCGCAGGCTACCAGCCGAAGTATAAACTACCGCTTTAACCAAGCCATATTAACGTGCGTGCGTGGACCTAAGGGATTAGCGTGCGCCTCACTCAGCATCCAGGAGCACTGGAAGAATTCTTATTCCATGTTTCCATCCCGAAATTAAGTGACCCAAGTTTCCAGTTCTTCAGGTAAAATAATCTAAAATATTGTTCTGTGATTTCATCTTTTTTAAGCATCATTTAAGCATTCCTAATACCAATTTTCACTTATACGCGGGTTTTGCAAATGGCGCTTACGTCAATAAAATATTTTTCTCGTGAAATCGAGAAAAATATTTCGAAGAATGATTTTTGGTAGAATTGACAACACGATCAGTTTCTTTACAAGAATTGGCAGTGGTTGGTTTTGGGGCCAGATAGGGTGTTCATGGAATGACCCGTCTTGGGACAACACGATCAGTTTCTTTACAAGAATTGGCAGTGGTTGGTTTTGGGGCCAGATAGGGTGTTCATGGAATGACCCGTCTTGGGACAACACGATCAGTTTCTTTACAAGAATTGGCAGTGGTTGGTTTTGGGGCCAGATAGGGTGTTCATGGAATGACCCGTCTTGGGACAACACGATCAGTTTCTTTACAAGAATTGGCAGTGGTTGGTTTTGGGGCCAGATAGGGTGTTAATGGAATGACCCGTCTTGGGACAACACGATCAGTTTCTTTACAAGAATTGGCAGTGGTTGGTTTTGGGGCCAGATAGGGTGTTAATGGAATGACCCGTCTTGGGACAACACGATCAGTTTCTTTACAAGAATTGGCAGTGGTTGGTTTTGGGGCCAGATAGGGTGTTCATGGAATGACCCGTCTTGGGACGCGTAATGGTAAACCATATCGCATAGGAGCACTATAGAGCAGTGACGCTCTCAGCGAGTTGAGCGGCGATTGTTGCTGAAAGATGCCTGTGTACGCAACATAAAAGAAACATACACTCATTGAAGGCAGGAAATGATCATGATGAAAACAACTGCATAGTGTAATGTTACAATGCCGTCACCTCGTGGCTGTGTTTACGGCTGGTTTTTCGGCTAGTAAGAACTAAAAACATCACATACTGCAACAAAAAAGAGGAACACACTCAAGGAAAGTAGCCGGTAGCGTATTTTATTGTTGTGAATTACAAAAATCTTCAGAAAACAAATTGCGGTGCAGGATGTGAATGCATTAGTGCTGAGATGAGTAGTGTTAATCCATTGCACCACATAAACGTTTTTCTTTATTGCCAGAAAATAATTGAAGCCTGATTTAACCAGGTCGCATCCCGCAACCTGTCATACACAGTGACACAAGCATCGAGCTCTCATTTTGCCCACACATCGAAATTCTGGAAGACACACAGATGCATCGAGTAAAGGTGACCAGGCAGGACGTCGCTCCATGCACAGCATGTATCCCCCACACCATAGCACACTGGTCTCTGTACCACAGAAATGATGGAAACAGTGGCGTTTAATTGTGCTATTATTCGTTTTGACAATATTTCTACTATTTATCGCCAGATGACGCTGCTCAGAGGACTCTACTGTTGAGAGAACGCAATCACGAGCCACAGCGTCGTCTGCTCGAATGCTTCTACGGGATATGGTTTGACAATACGCACCGCGAGCTGCTTTCAGTAACTCCATCGTCACAGTCATCGCTACTGTTATTGCTATTGTCATCATTATCAAATAAATAAATCGTCATTGTCATCTCTACTATCATTATTATTATTACTACTATTCGAGTGCCCGTGTTCGTTTCTTCATGTGTCCTGTCCTGTTTTGCGATAGAGCCTCGTTATTATCATGTACGTAGAAGCCCGAAAACAGCGCTGTTAGCTGAGGATATTTTCTGCATGATAATATCAAACATGTGGCCAACAAACCTGCTCATGTTACGAGTAGCTTATAAGCAACACTTATTGACAATTTGTGAGGACATACGATGTGAGCAATAAACCGCGCCGCACTGAAGACGGTAATATTCAGTCAGCTTTAACTAAAGTGGCAAAGGCACTTGGCGGCGCCACAGGGTACCAGCAATAAACAAAACCGCATTGCAGACGGTAACAGGCAGTGAGCGTTATGAAGAACGGGAAATACACTGGTCAGTGCCAGATAGTATGAGCAATAAAATGCACTCACTGCAGACGGTAGCATCCAATCAGCGTTATCCATAATGGCAAATACACTAGGCGGCTCCACAGAGTATGAGACAGAAACTAAACCACATTGCAGCCGGTAGCAGCAATCAGCTTCACCAAAGAAGCACGCAACAAGAGGTGGCCTAATGAGGACGAGGCGCGATGTTAATACAGGAAACGCGTTGAATTAGTATCAACAAAATAAAATAAACCACAGTACAGGTAAGTGTTCTTTCGTTTTTCTGCCCACATTTTGAAGCGGATTACATGTTTCCGCGCCTGTCATTTCTTTGGGCGAAGTGCCATATGTTTTCAACGAAGATTTAAAACTTCCTAATTCTCGCTGCGCCTTCAATCTATAATGTATGGTCCCATTTTCACCTGCGCAATTAGCCAAATTCAGTTCAAGCAAAGATTCTTGGCTTGCGGTCGGTTACCGCTCGGAATTCTTAATTATGGCATTAGTGCTAATGCAATATTCAAGCGTACAGAGTGCCGACCAACAAACATCCAAGAAAAATCACTAAACTGAATCATTTCGTTGGCTGCCCTAGCTGAACAAAACGATTTTTTTTGTTGACTACCTAAGGCGGCGGGTTCAACAGAGACTGTTCTGCATTATAGAGAATCCGAAATACAGATTTAAATTTTGAGAATGGCAGTTGAAGGGAAGATTCTTGGCTTGCGGTCGGTTACCGCTCGTCTTCCTTAATTATGAAATTAGTGCTAATGTAATATGCAAGTGTTCAAACTGCTCCTAAAAACAAATATCACAGACATATTACTAAACATAATCATATGGCTAGCTGGGCTAACTCAGCAAATCGACTTTTCTCGTTGGCAGGCTACGGCTGGGAATTTCTCAGTAGGGGCAGATCTGCGCTACAGAACTGAGAAGTACAGCATTAAATCTTCCGAATAGCTCCTTGTAAATAACCAGTGCTGAGAAAACGTCATGCTTTTTTTTTTAACACTGCAACGAAACCAAAGTGCAAACATTCCGGTTTGCCGCTTCCATCGGTTTGCCAGGCCGATTAAACAGCTCGTGTGTGCAAACTCGTTTTCCGAATTGTCGTCTGCGGAAGCCCACCTGGTTGGGTTTTTGGAAACGGAGACTTGAAAAATATTGACAGCAACCGTAGCTTTATTTTCAACTCAACTTTCCGGGAACAACTTTCCTGCTTCAGAGGTGGCTTGTGTCAGTACTTTTCGAACTTGCGCCCCCCGATAGCCTGTCAGCACAAAAACAAACAGAAGTCGCTGTCAGCTCTTTGTGTAAAATTCGTCTGCAAAAAAAAAAAAAAATGCGCTTGGGGGCAAGCAGGCCACTGTATGAAGAATGCTGCATGGCGCCTGCCTCTGCAGCTGGCCCGCTCCGTTGTGTGCCGCTGACAAGCAATTCTATGTATATCCACTTTCTCTCTTGTGTCCTAGAAGCAGCGTATTTTTATATGCCAGAAGAAGTGAAGTTAAGGTAGTTAGCCCTAATGCATTCCAAGCTAGACAACGCGCGGTGGTGACAGAAATGTGAGAAAAGAGGGAGTGATGGAAAGGCACTTAAACCTCGATTTTAAGGCTGTGACGCGAGTCGCAATGGCTCCCGTCTGCCGGGTTAACTTGCTGGTTCTCTAAAAGCGGCCAAGTATTTAAAAATATTCTGTAATTGCTCTGGGACTTTTCACTTATACGTGTACCTCTGTTTTCAGCCATCCCAGGTAACCAAATGGAGTCTTCTAGGTAACTTTTGAACACAGTAAAGCTATTAAGGATGCTATACACAAGGTTGCACTTAAGTGTTGTAGATTCTTAGAAAGGGGGAGGCGTGTAGAAGTTAAATATGAACTAAAAGTTTGGTCTGGATGCTTGCCACCTTTCTCAGTATAGACTAAGGGTATGTGATGTTTGCTTACTGCCTGCAAGCTTTTTGATAATATCCCATAGTTTTGTCCTATTAATGCCTCTCCGCAGTGTGCGATGTTTGTAAACATTCCTTTTTGTTCAGCCCTCATTATCGTCCAAAACTAGGTTCCGCATTGTCTGAACCATATACAAAAGGTAATTGTTAGTTTTCTGTACTTTCTTTTGATTCACCACTAATCCTTACTTTTTGAAAGTTAGAAGCCGTCTAGTTTATCCAAGGGCGCATTGTTGTCCAACCACACAGAGCTTTGAATGTTCATGCACCTGCGTTATTTCACATGTCCAAATATTCATTAATTTAAAGACCACAAATTCAGTATCTTCAAAATATATACACAATCTGCGAACAATTGTTTCACAAGATATTGTAAAATGTTTTCGTGGGATCACTGCGAAAGTAAATTATTTCCGTTGTGCAAATTATCTATAATATCAAAAATGGGAAAATGCCAGGTACCTGTTGATCAAAAAGACCCTCTGTTATCACTGTGTTGTCACTAATTATCACTGTGTTGTCATCACTGTGTTGGCGTGTTCTCTCAACCTATCATTCAGACATCTCCCAGTTGGGCCTACATATGTTTTTCCACAGTTTAACGGAATTTCGTATACTACGAAATTCCGAACACGCCAACAATGTAAAAAACGCCCGTGACGGGAAAGATTTTGAAGGTTTTCTGGCCACCGACTGCCTTACTTGTAAGGACTGTTCTCCTGATCTTTCCTGATCTTGCTGGCACTGTTATTAGCAAAATAAGCAAACAACGTGCAACACGAGAAATCCTAGAATCTCAACTGATATGTAATCGGGGAGAAGCATGTGTTAGTTCTGCCTCTATCATTCTTTCTGAAAAAGAACGCTCTTATTTGCGCATGCATTGACAGTGACGCCTGATTGTTTCAGAGTATATATGTTCACACGATTCGTTCGCAATAAAAGTTGGAAGCTCAGCGCCGTCCATGTCGTCTCGCCTCGTCCTTGTCTCTTTGCGCTGTTACATATTTGTTCACTATAGATATTTTGCAGTACTTTCACATAAGCGCTTATTTCGACGTGCGTGTATAATTGCCTAGATTTCGGCCGCGTCAAAAGCTATTTCGTAATCAATGAATGCTATGTATAAGGGCTGGTTATAATCCGAGCATTTTTTTAACACCAGGTTCATAGTAAGGATATGATCGGTTTGTAGAGTACCCTTTCCGAAAACATGCTCGATCCGTTGCTTGATTGAAGTCCAAAATTGTCCCGATTCTGATGGCTATTACCTTATAAACACCTTATAAGTAACTGGTAGTAAGCTAATTAGCCTGTAATTCTTCAAGTCCTCAGCGTCCCTTTTTTTATGAAATAAGATAATGTTAGTGTTCGATGACACCCAGGGCATTGCGTATACACGGTGGGCAGTTTTTCTAGCACGATATCATCCCGTCCTTCAACAAATCTGTAGGTACCCGATCTTGCACAGTGGCTTTCTCCGTTTTCGTAGTTTCTAAAGATTTCTTAACCTCATCCTTCGTCACTGGCGGAACGTCTGATTGCTTTTCACTTCTGCCTATCTCCTTATTAGCCTGACTACTCGGCTACAATAAAGATAAGCATAGAACTGTTCGGAAAGTTTGACTATCTTGTCCATATTCGTGATGGCATTGCCCGCCTTGTCCCTTAGCGCATACATCTGATTTTTGCCTATGGCCAAATTTCTCTTAACCGCTTTAAGCCTGCTCCCATTTTTTAGAGCATGATCAATTTTCCCCAAGTTATACTTCCTTGCGCCGGCTATTTTGCGCGTATCGGTTATCTTTGATAGTTATATTCTCTCTGTTGAGATAGACGATTTCAGACTGGCATTTTGTAATCAAATCTTTTGTCTCCTGGGATAGTTTGCCGGTATGCTCCATAACAATTCTCCTGCCTACTTATACGGCGCCCAGAGTAATGATAACTCTGAAATTATTGTTCATTGCGTCAAGACTAAGGTCATCATCCTCCGGTAAAGCTGAATATATTTTATATATCGAGATTTCTGGACGCTTCTGCGCTCCCCTTCACTGCTAATTCACTGATGGAAATCTGTTCCGATCTCTCTTCAGATCTAGACTAATTTAACAGCTTAGCACTCTGTGGTCACTGTATCGCACCTTTCCGATTACCTCTACATCCTATATATTGCTGTGGTTCGAACACAGTATGAATTAAATTTCATTTTCAGTCTCCCCGTTAGGACTTTTTCATGTCCACTTCAGTTTATTTCATTTGCTGAAGAAGATATTCATGATTCGTAAGGTATTGCGCTCTGCAAACTCAACTAGTAACCCCCCCCCCCCCCCTCCTACTATTCTTATAACTAACACCATAGTCACCCATTGCTTGGTCTCTAACCTGCTTTGTCATTATCGTGGCACTGACATCGGTCATTAGTAAAATATACTGCGTCTTTACTTCTTTCATTGCCAGTTCGACATCTTCGTAGGAGCTTTAACTGCATGACCATCGCGTCCAAATTTAGGTGCGTAGGGCAGTACAACTTTCAGTTTATACCCCTTATTAGGCTTAATTACGATGCTGCCACTCTCTCATTATTGTTATAGAATTCCTCTATATTGCCATCTGCATCCTTATTGACAAGGAATCCTACCTCTAGTTCTCGCCTCTCCGGTAAACCTCGGTAACACACGTCCGCCTTTAGTATTGTATAGGTCTCATTTGGCGTCCTAAGCCCTATCACATCCCATTTCATACCCTCTGATTCCTCTAACAGTACTGCTGAACTCGCCTCACTAGCTGGTGTTCTAGCGCTAAATGTTGCCAGGGTCAGTTTACAATGGCGGCCTGTCCGGAGCAAGATATTTTTAGCACCCTTTGCTTTGCTGCAGGTCTGTCCGCCGCCGAGGTCAATTGCTTCGCAGCCGCTGAGGTCTGAGATAGCCGAGTGTTTGAGTATTCATAGGAGGTTGGGAGCAATTACTACACTAGAGTGGCCAAATCCTGTTCTAGTGAAGAAGTTCGTTTCTGGAGGTCTTCTCCAGATAGGTCGCACCCTAAACCTGTTTCTTCAATTCCATCGCCACGCGGATGTTTTTTTTTTTTTTTTTTTTTTTTTTAATTCCGTTGGGGAATTGCGAGGCACCGGGATTTGAACCACTTTTCTCTTGTACGAAATGAAGAAACAGCGCCACTTGTCCGTTTTGCACAAAAAGTATGTCAATAACTTTTCATTCTCGGAGGCTATAGTCGTTTAGCAAGCACAACATTCATGAAAGACACATTATCACTAGCATCTTTGTCGCGAAGCTGGAATATCTCGAGTTTGTGTCTTTTCTTTGAAACTTATCTCAATAATTCAGCCTTAAGCAATACATTTATCACACCACTGGCACCTGTCTCATCACATATTGGTAACTTCTGCATAATGGGAATACCTCATTTTCGAAGTGCATCTTATATATAAATTCCTTTATAGCAGAAAGTGCATCGGAGTGGAACTATCTGCCTTATACATCGGTGATTCCGTACGACCCCGAGGACATCAAAATAAAGCTATGTGTACTGTGCAACAGCGGTTGTTTCATTATATAATTTGAGTCTCATGGTCTTGTAGGTCTGATTGTGTACATTGGCTTACCGGCGATAATAGTACGAGTTGCTCGCAACTTCATCTTTTATTTAGTACGCTGTCGTTATGGGTCATTATGGCGTTTTGGGGTGAACGATGTTCGTTTATTTTCTTAATTCCATCTTCTCCTGTGCTTCTGGTGTAGTTTGCTACTTACGGATGTAGTTGTGTTTGCTTGCTAATATGAGTATTTCATTGCTGGATTTCTGCTTTGTCAACATCATTTGGCTTCAAAACTTACCCAGTAAAGCATATTTGCTCTTCCCGTCCCTTCTTTTCTTCTTCATGTCCAGCCCCACTCCTTTGTATTTTATCTACGGGTCCAAGATGGTTGTTGAAATAAATAGTAAATAGTTTCCAAACTGAAGTTGAACTGTCTAGGCTTAAATTCCCACGAACATCAATGCAGCAGCAAGATCGCTCTCACTAGGCACGCAGACATTCATTAAAAGTAATCTCTCATTACAGTCGGCCATGTTCTCTTTTCCTTTGTTGATTGGCTTGCCGCTCTGTAACAATATAAATAAAGTTTATTACTGAGTCTCTTTTATCAAATGTGCATTCAGTGTTGACTCGCTTATTTCGATTTTTGTTCATAGCCTTTTGCGTCCTTATATTGTAACTTCATCGTTTCTTTCATGGGTCCCATTCAGGGCTCGCGAGAAAGTGGTTCTAAGCCGGTTCTCCAACGGCTCCCTTGCATCGATGGAGGATGAATACTCAGCAGACTTACCACTAAGGTTCTCTTTACAACATCTTCAATGGCAGGATTACAGATAATCAGCATAAGCCACCCTTAGTTTGAGTAAATGCTAATATGCATCTTTGAACTCTTGTTCTTGATACGGTTTCGAATTGCCTGCATTGCTGAAGTTTGTGTATGCTACACGAGGAATTGAACGGCTTCCTCCAAGCACGCTAGCAATCTGTCGGCTAGCACAATAGATGCCAAATAAAGCGTCTTCTCACTGCCTTTAAGCCGAGATTTTTAATTTTACTAATTTTGAAGACAACCTTGTAAGCCTTAAAACATTTAATTTTTGCTTCACAATAACACCATTGCTCTGTTACTCTTGCTTTTGCTATGGGTCTCACATTCGTATGCCCTCTCCAAATTATTTGCCTGGATGAATATATGTTTTTTTTAATAGCAATAAGGAAATCTGTTGCTGAAACGTGCTGTCTTTTTGCATGGCTGTAATTTGGTAATAAAATATTCCTCACATTTCAGCATTTGACATATTTGCTCTGCGATAAATATTTTTTTCTCAGGCGTACACATCCTGTACACTGACATGCAGAGCTCCGGTACTCAAGATAGAGTCATTACCTTGTAATCACATTCAGTAAACATGAAGGGTGAGAGAGAAATAAAAAAAAATAAAAAGGCAGTGAGGTTAACTAGGCGACGCCCAGTAGGCTATCCTACAAAGGGCGTTGGAACAAATGGAGAAAAAGAAAGAGCGGAAGCGAAAGACGTATGTCACATGTCCAGAGACCAGTAGTAAAAATGGGTAGAAGCCGTACACTTAAAGTGTTGAACTCAATCAAGAGTCCTTTAAAAACTTAATAAGCGCCTTCTCCCGCTTTTCTTTCTAATGAAGGTGTCATTCAGGGGCCCAGATTCTTAAAATGTCTTAGTACTTGCTAATAAAATACAATTTTCAAGGCGTATGGTCGAAGTGATGGATGTGTTTAAAGAAAACAGTTGTGGTGTACAGTTCACGAATGAAGTTCTGGTTGATAATCAACTAAAGTTTTTAAATTTTTTTAGTATATAGGGAAAGATAATTTATGCTCTGAATATTCGCCGCGGACTGACAAACGTTTATTTAACTATGTTTCGAAGCATTCGAAAACCGTTCAAAGCGGGATTGTTGTATATTCCTTGTCATTGGCATTATCAATATCCTGCTCACATAAGTAGGATCAAAGCTTTCTTGATCAAGTACGGAGGCTCAAAGAGGCAGATTATCTGGATGACGTGATCACCGTTGGGTGCAATAAATTAATCAAAACGCTGAAGACCTTGCCTACTCATCACAAACGTCGTGAAAGGCAGAGGGTCCCGGTTATTCCTTATATACACCGGCTGTCCCATAGCCTTAAAAATGTGGCCTGCAGGTTTGCTGTCCGGGTTGTATTTTTTTGGCACCAAGTAAGCTCTTAAAGATCTATTGTATAGGGGTAACAAGACCCGTAAGGCTTCAATATTAAAAGAGATGCCAGGTATAAACATGACCTGGAGTACGTTCCTTGTTATCAGGGCGTGGTGTATAAAAATCACCTTGCCTGTGGCGAAGTTTATGTTTGCCAAGCGGGACGTTGCATTAATGCACGTTTCGGTGTAAATAACCGCTCACTGGAATCTGCCCGTTCCTCAGAAGTAACCAACCATTGCCAAGAATGCCACTTATGTTTCCCTCTATTCCCTTAAAGTGACATTTTGTACAAACACCCGGTGCAGCTGACACGTGAAATAGTCGAAGCCTTTTAATCTAAGAAAATACTGAGGTTGTCCGCCAGCCAACCATCGCTGTTACTGAGGGATAATGAAGTGGCGTATCTCGACAATACGTAGCTACAGATGCTCTTCTTTGTGCCTTTTTTTGTTCTCTTATATGTCTTGGTTCCGGTGATTAAAGGTCAGTTGAGAGTCAGCGCTTGTGGGGTTGTGATGTGTTATTCTCTTCGTTCGTCTTAGTATTTCGCACAGTTTTTTTTACAACCAGAATCTTAGCTTCTCTAAGATGGCGACAGTCCAAGTGGCGGAGTGTAGCAGCAAGGAAAGTACGTTCTCGATCCTGATCAAGAATTATAAAGGAAATGCCAAATGTAACACGCAATTCTGACCGAGAGCATGCTGTTTTCCGCATGGGCGTCGGGTGTAAGAAACTCTAATCTACCACAAAACTTGAAAATCACGTTTTTCAATTTTTGTTTTGTTATGTGCAATGATACAGGTCCCGCGGAAAGGATCTTTAGAAGCGAGAAACACCTGTTTGGGCTGGGTGCAAGGGTATTAATATAAAACGTCTTTAAGGTGTTTCACTTATTACCGTGTACGGCTACCTGAAAAGAGAATGCTAGTCCCTTACCCAGCCATGCAATGAATAGAAATATCATATAAGCTTGAGCAAGCATTTGAAAGCACAGGGTTGTTCGAGCTATGAACGCCGTTTGCAGCTTTCCACACCAATTGGAAACAGCGAAACCAATGTGCCTGGTTTGCTAGATTGTTCTGCTTCCTTGACATTGAAGGATATCATACGTGTTCAAATAAAGGACCAAAAAGTGGCTTCGGTCATTTTTTTTTTTTTGCGGGCATGCTTGGCCAAGCCGAAATTCCGTTACTGAACACCAGAGCTGTCACATTTCAAAATTTTAATCTGCCACTATGTCAGAACATGAACAGAAAAATGCTCGTAGAATTTAACGGCGCTCTTATTTGGATTTTTTTGCCGCTAAATATAAAACAAGTCCGTAATTTTACTTCTGCATTAAAGAGATTCTTTTTTATTCAGAAATATTGTGAATGATTGTGTTATGATTGCTATTGCGGTATGGATTGCATTTCTTGTTTCATTGTTCGCGTGCTGCATTTATTCTGTGTCCTATGTATAGTATGAATCCGTAACTAGCTAATGGCTATGGTCCATAAATGTTTGTGTGTATTTTGTAAAATAGGCAATGAAATAATGAAAAACCAATACGTCGTACAGTTGTTATGCTTAGTCATACTGTGTTGCTAAGCGAAGTTATAAAGGAGCAGTGAACAAGGGTACATATCACAGGTCGAGCCAACGTTTCGACAATTCAACTTGTCTTCGTCTGGGCAAAGCGATCATCACTGCAAGCCAGGTTAGATTCGTGTAGATAGCCTTGTTTACAGAGCGAAAGCTCGTTTAAGCATTCTCAGACATGGTTTGCGGTGGTTAGACTCCTTTTAGCTGTCTTTGCATGTCAAGTAAACGCTGCCTACCTACTGGTTCAAGCAAAGGACACCACAACGGGGTGTAGACGGCTCGAAGGTGTATCAGGCAGTTCGTAGGGGGATTTCCCGCCAGGCGAGCCAAATGGGCAGGGGTGGCGGTGAATGGAAGTGAACTAGAAGGATTTGCTGAATTCTGTCAGAAAATGTTGCATACTGTTTCAAATATGTACCGGTACGAATAAAAGGTTGCAGGTGAGTGAATAATCTGAAAAATGTGCGGAGTAGAATAAGATGTGAAGCAGCAGCAGGAAATGCAAGCTCTGCCGGCTCCTCTCTCCGCACCTGAGGTCACATTACCGATGCTGATGACTTTGCCTCGATGAGTACAGGAAAGCTTCACTTTAAAATAAGCCAGAGGATGCATCCGCTATTGATAATTACACCAGTAAAGCGACACTTGCAAACTGGTACGCCTCAGCAGTGTTAGCTAATGTAAGCATCATATAAACCCCCAAACACGCTGTTGTTAACTGCCCTGCTTTTTACTCTTCTCGGCAGAACACCAGTGCGAAGCGTCCCCTATACCTCGTGTGTTTGAATACTTTGGTATTTATTCCATGAAAAAGCGTAATAAAATGTGTATGAGTATAGGGTGGAACTAAAAGTCAGTACTGCACGACAGAGTTGCAAACTCCCTCCATCACAATACCTATCTAAAATGCTTCAGTGTAGCTATATTGCATGCTTCTGGGATAAAGTCAGGCTCCGAAGGGCTTGATGTATCATAAGCTCAAGGATTACGCGTAGTACTTACCGGATCAGTAGGTTCAACCGTTTAACCGGATGAATGAATAATACGGTGATATAACTAACGGTCATAAGGAAAAAATACACAGTGGGTAAGAAAACAAAGCAAGGAAATTTTGTTAGAAATAATGCCTCAAATACCGCATGGAAAAACCCGCAGGGCTGCCTCCAGGTTCCAGCATTAAAGGACCATGTTCATCGACACGTTTTTTAGCATCGAGAGTTGTGGAAAACATCTTCATACAAATTAGTAGAGCATGAAAGCGAATGCCAATTAGAGTATAGTGTAATGTGAATCGGCAGTAACTCAACTTGCTCTTCGTTTTCAAGTACAAAACGTACCACCTGAAGCTTTTAGTGCCATAGACTTTACTTGCTGCTGTGAAAGATTGCACGGGCTTTGTGCCTGTTTTCTCTCTATATATCCTGAAATGTAAAGATCCATCGCTCCTATGCCATCCGAGTATGTTGGAAAAGTTTGCCTTTCTTCTTAATTAATTTCTTCCTGTTCAAAACCGGATGTGAAAATATGAATATTAATCTCTGCATGCGCTAAAAAATATAAGCATTTATTTTCTTCGGTTTTCGAAAGTTTAGCCATGCAGCCTTTATGCAATTTAGCCTGCGAGCTTTAGAACGATGATATATAGAAACAAATTGCGCGACTCGGCTTAAGGTAATGAAGCATCGTGCCAATGTGCAGCACCACTTGCTATTTTGTGCATTTCTTTTCAGTAACAAAAAGTGAAAAAATTACTCCCGGAATGAATAACGCAATTACATGGTAACATACTTTCATTTACAAGGTGTTTTATTTTCGGCGAAAAATGAGGAAAGACTGGAATGGCACTCGTGAATCGGGCTCATATGAGCGCAACAATAATCCTAATTTCACCTGCACTGGGAGCTGAACTTCATGATGATATGTTGTAGTGTCACATGATGTCTGGATAGGAGAAGGCTTACGGTGATCTAGAATATGGATATGAATGAAGAAAAGATTTAAGTGCTAACAAATAAAGTAGGAGCGTAAGCTCTGATATAAAGTTAATGATGCGAAAGCGTAGGCTACCCGAGATATGAAGCCCCGCTCTAACCAAGCCCTATAAACCTCCCTGCGTGGTCAAGGGTAACATGCCGGACTCTGAATGCAAGTGTCCTGGCAAGCTGATTATGATATCGCCCTCCCATACAGAAGCAGGGGTCCAGGTTGGCAGTGTCCTGGCAAGCTGATTATGATATCGCCCTCCCATACAGAAGCAGGGGTCCAGGTTGGCAGTGTCCTGGCAAGCTGATTATGATATCGCCCTCCCATACAGAAGCAGGTGTCCAGGTTGGCAGTGTCCTGGCAAGCTGATTATGATATCGCCCTCCCATACAGAAGCAGGGGTCCAGGTTGGCAGTGTCCTGGCAAGCTGATTATGATATCGCCCTCCCATACAGAAGCAGGGGTCCAGGTTGGCAGTGTCCTGGCAAGCTGATTATGATATCGCCCTCCCATACAGAAGCAGGGGTCCAGGTTGGCAGTGTCCTGGCAAGCTGATTATGATATCGCCCTCCCATACAGAAGCAGGGGTCCAGGTTGGCAGTGTCCTGGCAAGCTGATTATGATATCGCCCTCCCATACAGAAGCAGGGTCCAGGTTGGCAGTGTCCTGGCAAGCTGATTATGATATCGCCCTCCCATACAGAAGCAGGGGTCCAGGTTGGCAGCTACTGCCGAATGTATCGTCAGGATATCCTAACTCCAATCAATGCACTGAAATGTCACTTGCCAGCTACCGCCCGCAGCTCCATGCTTGGAGTTTTACGCTCCCAAAGCCTACGCTGACAACGACGCCGGCGACGCTGACAGGAGATTTTCTGGCAAACGGGACATTTAACGTTTTTGCATTATAGAGGTATAAAGGTAGCTAGGCTGTTTGTATTCTGATAGAAATATTCTGGATATCATTAAAACATAGTGATATGTGCTATATCTTCGCACGGTAAAAAGCCTGGTCTACAATAACTCAGAGAGGCCGCTTTGAGCGTTCTTTAACATGAGCACACAGGTTTTACTGCAATCGATGCCGAATAATGCAGCGCTCGCCTCGGCTGCCGTAACTCGGTGGGAGGAGATTCCCATATAGATATCAAATTTGCGTTCAAATCTATAAATTCGTTCAATTCCCAATTTTTATTAATCTCCAATACATATCGTGTCCGGCTGACCTGGACAGGTAATCGAATGCGCAAAACAACTCCCATATTTACAACATCCCTCTTCGAGTGCTATTGTGAAGTTCTCTGCTACGCAAAAGTTCAGCTGAGCGCCTTTCTAGTACATAATTCAAAAACGTTACGAAGACGTCCACTGGTTAAGCTGTAATAGCCTGATTTAGAATAATGAAGAGCCTTGAGAGTTCGTGTTGCTCCTAACCAGAGCATAGAAACACGAGCGTCTCCGGCGCGCCTGTCCTGCGATTCGTTATGTCATCCGCTATGGTAAATAAATCCTGCTTTAAACGTAACGCCATTGCTATTGCGGTCTGATATATTCTACAAATACGTGATGCATAATTTTAAAGAAAAGAAAGTTTTCAGAAGCTAGCTGTTATCCGACGCTGCTCATGGGGCCCACGTAACAGCCTGATAGTGTAAGGTTTGCCCCCGATATGCCGTTATCACGCAGAAAATTGCTGAATTTAATTCAGGAAACACATGTTTCAAAGCGATATATACCTGAAAGGTGGATGCTTACATTCTGAATCCGCCAGTTAATATTTTTTGCACGCTGCAGGCAGCTTTTCTAAAAAAAGAAAAAACGCTTCATGAGAAGTGAGCAACAAAAGTTTTTCTCGCCGCACACAACAAAATCCTGCCATCGCTATACTCATTTCGATCGAGGAGGATATAACGTCTGAGATTGTTCCGAGTTAGAGAAGGAAGGTACTCCGATTGCTTTCTCAGTGAAAGCCAGCGTAGTACAAGTCGAAAATATTTACGTCGCGAAGACTATTTTCTGTGCCATTTCGACTGAGTATCCCCCCCATGAATATGATCCTTTTGTGAAATTGCTCTTGTGAATGGAGCACCTTAGAACGAATCGCCTGTACAGGGAAACCTCAATGCAAGTTGACCGTTTTACAAAGCTTAATATCTAGGTCCCGGTTATAATAGGACTCAGCATTATAGGGTGTCCTTTGTTTTGTAAAAGTAATTGTTAAAAAAAAGGCTTTTTTTCCTTTCAATGTGGAGTCTCAAATCATTCCTTTCGGGGATAAAATTCTAGAAAACAAGCTAATTTTGTTGTGTTCGTTTTAATATTGAAAACCGACTTTTTACCCATCAGGGGTGGCGCAGTGGTTACGACGCTCGACTACTGTTCCCAAGGACGCGGGATCAAATCCCGGCCTCGGCGGCAGCTTTCCGGTAGAGGCGAAAAGCTAGGCGTCCGTGTGCCGTGCGATGTCAGCGCACGTTAAAGAAGCCCAGATGGTCAAAATTTCCGCAGTCCTCCACTGCGACGTCTCTCATAGCCTGAGTTGCTTTGGGACGTTAAACCCACAAACCAACAGCTAGATTTCCTCGTAGTCAATAAAGTAAATCAAGCGAATCTTCTAACAAAAATTACGAGGTCATCGCGACAATTCAAAAGTGCCATTTTCACGAACTGCTTATTGCTTATGCGCAGGTTTAAGCTTAGGTTATCATCAATCAGGGAGCCACTATTGGTTGTGTGCCGCCGGGACAGGAATTTAAGAGGCTTACTTGTTAGTGCCAAAACGAAAACATCTGCCAGCTGTGTTTGGTGCAGCCCATGAGGGAAAAGTCGCTCAAAGTCTGTCCTCATATATCGGAAACGAAAGTAGCAAAATCCAAGTCCCAGAGGTTTATGTTTCACTCAAATCAGGAGATCGACTGCGGCTCAAGCAATGTGGTTATAAAGTGTATGGGGAGATTTTTGGGCGAGAGTAAAATGGTCAGAACAAGATCGCATTCCGCCTCTGCTTTAAAACTACGAAACTAATTTTTAATTCTTATCTGTTCAGTACTTTTATTTATTTTTAGATTGCCTTCCTGGTCTTATAATTTTTTTCTTCCGCATAAGCTTCTGAATGTCTTTCTTGTTTTCTTCAAAATAACTAACGGCTCCATGACGCTCTCGAGATTCTTGCACTGTAGCAAGACGTTGTAAACATTTTGAATATTGGTTTGTCACTATATGTTTATTTTTCAGCAACAATAGTGTCGACTGTTTTTCTTTGCCTTTGTACCTTTTAATCTCTCTTGCTTGCATAGGTTGTAGCTCGCACGCGTGCGCACGCACGCACGCACGCACGCACACACACACACACACACACGCACGCACGCACACACACACACACACACATACACACACACGCACACACACACACACGCACACACACACACACAAACACACACACACACAACCCCGCTGGGGTGGCGCAGTGGTTACGGCACTCGACTACTGTTCCCAAGGGCGCGGGATCGAATCCCGGCCTCGGCAGCCGCTTTTCGATGGAGGCGAAAAGCAAAGGTGCCCGTGTTCTGTGCGATGTCAGTGCATGTTAAAAAACCCCAGGTAGTCGAAACTTCCGGAGTCCTCCACTACAGCGTCTCTCATAGCCTTAGTTTCTTTGGGACGTTAAACTCTACAAACCAGGACACACACACAGGCACGCACGCACGCACACACACGCACACACACATACACACACACACCCAGATATGTATATATATATACTAATATATATATATATATATATATATATATATATATATATATATATATATATATATATATATATATATATACATATATATATTACTTCCTGGATCGGCCGCTTGTTTGCATAGAGATCGGTTATGAGAAGATGGGCGCCCTACTGAATGAAAGCACGTTTACGTAAAACACAGGGCAGAAACATGTAACAAGTAAGCTGATTGGGCTGTTATCAGTGGCCATGGTGGCTTGTTACAATTTGTTGGTTGTCGTGGCTGAAGCTCCTCACAAGCCTGCGACAGGAAACGAGCGGACACGTTCCGCGTATTCGTGGAGGTGGTTGCATCGTACCGCGTCGAGAGCAGCGCTCAATTCTCTCTCCGTTTCTCCACCCTTTCCCGCTCTTTGTTTTCCTCTTTTTCTGTCAATCTCTACGTTAGTTTTCCTTTCGTTCTACTCCTATAAATTTAATATAAGCTGTTTCCGTCTTTAATGCGAAAGCATTTAAGCCTCATGAATGAGCGTCCGTGCTTGCTTCCACCCGTCCGCAGGGATTGTCACACTCAACCTGTCAATCAAATGACGTCATTACGCGTCAAGAAGTGACATCATTATAAACATAAAATTATCGGTAACTAATGAAACACTGATACAGATCAATTATTTAAGGAGGTTAATTCCCATAAAGAAAGGTGTTAGTCAAGGAGACACGCTCTTCCCAGTATTATTCACAACTTGCTTAGAGGAAGTATTCAGAGACATTTAATGGGAAAAGTTAGCGATAAGGATAGAGGAAAGCATACCTCAGTAATCTGCAATTTGCTGCTGACATTGCCTTGCTAAGTAAATCGGGGGATCAACTGAAAAATAATGATGGATGACCTAGAGAGGAAAAGTAGAAATGTAGGCTTGAAAATTAATATGCAGAAGACTAAGGTTGGGTTCAACAGCCCTGGGAAGGAACAGCAGTATACGTTAGGTAGCGAAGCACTGGAAATAGTATGCGAATATGTCTACTAAGGACTGGTCTAACCGCATTACGGTACCATGAAATGAAATAACAAGAAGAATAAGATTCGGATGAAGGGCATTTGGCAAGCACTCGCAGATTATGATTGGAAGCTTACCGGTATCGCTCATGAGGAAAGTATACTACAGTTGCGACTTTACTGTACTCACCTATGGGGCTGAAACGTGGAGGCTAACCGAGAGGGTTCTACTTAAGTTGAGGGCAACTCACAGGGCTATGGAACGAAAAATGGTAGGGGTAACATTAAGAGGTAGGAAGCGTACAGACTGGTTCATAGAAAAATCGCAAGTTACTGACATTCTAGTGGAAATTAAGAAGAAAAAATGAGCATGGACAGGTCATGTAGTGCGAAGAGAGGATAACCGATGGTCACTTAGGGTAACAAACTGGATTCCAAGGGAAAGAAAACGTAGCAGGGGGCGGCAGAAAGTTAGGTGGACGGATGAGGTTAAGGAAATCTGTTGCTGAAACGTCCTGGCATTTTTCATGGCTGTAATTTGGTAATAAATATTCCCCACATTTCAGCATTTAACATCTTTGCTCGGCGATAAAATTTTTCGTAGGCGTACATATCCTGTCCACTGACGTGAAGATCTCCGGTACTAAAGATAGCGTCATTACCTTCTAATCACATTCAGTAAACATGAAGGGTGAGAGAGAAAAAGAAGAATAAAAAGGCAGTGTCGTTTACTAGGCGATGCCCAGCAGGCTATCCTACAAAGGGGGTTGGAACAAAGGAAGAAAAAGAAAAAAACGGAAACGAAAGTAGTTCGTCACATGCCCAGAGGCTGTAGTAAAAGTGGGTAGAAGCCGTACATTTAAAGTGTAAAACTCAGTCCAGAATCCTTGAAAAACTTAATAAGCGCCTTCCCAACTTTCCTTTCTAACGAAGGTTTCATTCATGGGCCCAGAACCTTAAAATGTATTTTTATTTGCTGCCAAAATACACTTTTCGAGGCATATGGTCGAAGAGATGAATGTGTATAAAGAATATGGTTGTGGTTTACAGTTAAGTCCTGGTTGTCCCCAATTAAGTCCTGGTTGATAATCAACTAAAATATTGAGCGTAATTTTAATATATAGGGAAGGATAATTTATGCTTAAAATATTCTCCGCAATGGTTTATTTAACTATGTTTAGAAGCACTCGAAAACCGTTAAAAGTGGGATTGTTGTATATTCCTTGTCATTGGCGTTATCAAGAACCTGCTCACACAAGTAGGATCAAAGCTTTCTTGATCAAGTACGGAGGCTCAAAGAGGCAGATTTTTTGGATGAGGTGATCACGCTTGGGTGAAATAAATAACTCAAAACGCTGAAGACCTTGCCATCTCCTCAGAAAGATTGTGAAAGGCAGAAGATTCCGGTTATTCCTTATATACACAGACTGTCCTATAACCTTAAAAATGTGGGCCCGCAGGTTTGCTGTGCGGGTTGTTTCTTTTTTATTGGCACTAAATAAGATATTGAAGATCTGTTGTAAAGTGGATAACAAGACCCATAGGGCTTTGAAACCAAAGGAGATGTGAGGGATACAACTTGACCTGGAGTACGTTCCTTGTTGACAGGGCATGGTGTATAAAGATTTCCTTGCCTGTGGAGAAGTTTATGTTTGCCAAACGGGACGTTGCATTAATGCGCGTCTCGATGTACATAACCGCTCACTGGAATCTTCCCTTTCCTCGAAATTAACCAACCATTGCCAAGAATTCCAATTATGTTCCTCTTTATTCCCGTAAAGTGACATTTTGTACAAACACCCGGTACTGCTGACACGTGAAATAGTCGATGCGTTAGAGATAAATATACTCAGGTTGTGCGTCAGCAAACCATCGCCATTATTGCCTGATAGCCAAGTGGCGTATCTTAACAATACGTAGCTACACATGCTTTTCTTTCTGTTTTTTTTTTTGTGTCCTCTTATATGTCGCGTTTGTGGAGAAGAGAGTACGCGCTTGTAGTTTTGTGGTGTGTTATTCTCTTCTGTCGTCTGAGTGTTTTGCACTGTTTTATTTATAACCAGAATCTTAGCTTCTGTAAGAGGATGGCAGTCCTAGTGGTGGAGTGTAGCAGCCAGGAAGGTACGCTCTCGCTCATCATCAAAAATAATAAATAAATGCCAAATATAACTCGTAATTCTGACACAGAGCATGCTGTTTTCCGCATGGGTGTCGGGTGTAAGAAAATAATCTACCCCAAAACTTGAAACTCACGTTTTTCAATTTTTGGTTTGTTATGTGCTATGATACAGGTCCCGCGGGAAGGATGTTTAGAAGCGAGAAACACCTTTTCGGCCTGGGTGCAAGGGTGCAAATATAAAACGCCTTTAAGGGTGTTTTGATTATTACCGTGTACGGCTACCTGAAAAGAGAATGCCAGTCTCTTACCCACCCATGCAATGACTAGAAATGTCATATCACCTTGATCAAGCCTTTGACAACTAAGAAAGCACAGAGATTGTTCGAGCTATGAACGCCGTTTGAAGCTTCCCACACCACTTGGAAACAGCGAAAACAATCTGCCTGGTTTGCCAGATGGTTCTGCTTCCATGACATTGAAGGATATCGTACGTGTTCAAATAAAAGACCAAAAAGTAGCTTCGGTCATTTTTTTTTGCGGGCATGCTTGGCCAAGCCGAAATTCCGTTACTGAACACAAGAGCTGTCACATACCAAAATTTTAATCTGCCACCTTGTCAGAACATGTAGGGAAAAATGCTTGTAGAATTTAACGGCGCTGTTCTTTGGAATTTTTTACCGCTAAATATAAAACAAGTCCCTAATTTTACTTGTGCTTTAAAGAGATACTTTTTTTTTTGAGAAATATTGTGAATTATATGTAACTTTGTATTTATTTTTATATAAACTATGCATGTTATGAGCTATTGTGCTATGGATTGCATTTCTTGTTTCATTGTTTGCGTGCTCCATTTATTTTGTATCCTATGTTGATTATGAATCAGTAACTAGCTAATGGCTAAGGTCCATAAAAAACAAGACATCGTACAGTTGTTATGCTTAGTCATGCTGTGTTGCTAAGCTGGGTTTTAAAGGCCCACTGTCCACCCTCCGGTTGAAAATATTTTCTTCCCCGGTGACTGTGAGACTTCGCCCCTTGAACGCAAGGCCGCAAAATGTTTTTGAAAAGAGTAACTAATAACGCAGTTACAGCCACCGCAATCACCCGATTCTGTCACGCCTCTCTCCTTCCGTTCCCTCGCAAAGGTTTTTCACTCTCCTGCCAGAGGTCGTCTAGCCTCCGCAATACAAATTCCCCTTCGTCCTCCGCGTTTGGCGGGAGGTGGGGCGTGGCTCTCCGCGAGCGCGAAAAAAAAAAAAAAACCACGGTCGAGGGAGCGCGCGCCGTTGGATTCAGTCTGGCCGTGGCGAGGGAAAAGCGCGCTGCGAGCGGTAGACACCCATCCTTCTCCCGTCAGTCAGCGAGACGGACCAATGGACATCGTTCGCGGTACGTACGTCATTGTTGTGGGCCGTCGGGCCAGCGCAGGAAACGGGGAAGCTGGCTTCCCGGAGGAGAGCATGAGAGAGCTTTGAATTGTATTTTCGATGCTTTGCGGCGCGCGTGTCACTGTAGCATTTTGCACAGACTATCTCCGGTACCTGATCGAAACACTGGGCTCTTTTGCTTAAAATGGCCTTCCCTGGACAGTGGCCCTTTAAAGGACCACTGAACGAGGGTAAAGGGGGGACGGCTCAGAACACAGGTCGAGCCAACGTTTCGGCAATCGGAATTGTCTTCGTCTGGGCAAAGCGATCATCACGGCAAGCCAGGTTAGACTTGTGTAGATAGCCTTGTTTACAGAGCGAAATCTCCTTTAAGCATAATCGGAAATGGTTTGCAGTGGTTAAACTCCTTTTGGATGTCTGCGCTTGTCAAGTAAACGCATCCTACCTACTGGTTCATGCAAAGGACACCACAACGGGGCGTAGATGGCTCGAAGGTGTATAGGGCAGTTTGTAGAGGGATTTCCCGCGGGGCGAGCCAAATGGCGGTGGGGGTGGCGGTGAATTGAAGTGAACTAGAAGGATTTGCTGAATTGTGTCAGAAAATGTTGTATATTGTTTCAAATGTGTACCGGTACCAATAAAAGGTTGCAGGTGAGTGAATAATCTGAAAAATGTGCGGAGCGAAATAGGAAGTGAAACAGCAGCAGAAGATGCGAGCTCTGCCGGCTCCTATCGCCGCATCTGAGGTCAAATTACCGGTGCTGATGACCTTGGCTCGATGAGGCCTGCAAAGCGTCGCTTTATAATAAGCCAGATGATGCAACCACTTTTGATAATTACACCAGTAAAGCGACACTTGCATACTGGTAGGCCTCAGCAGTGTTAGCTAACGTAAGCATCATATAAACTCCCAAATACGCGGTTGCTATGTTAACTGCTCGGCTTGTTCACTCTTCTCGGGATGAAGCCAGTGGGATGCGTCCCCCATACATCGAGTGTTAGAATACTTTCATACTTATTCCATGAAAACTTAATAAAGTGTGTATGTGTATAGTGTGGAACTAAAAGGCAATATTGCACGACAAAGTTGCAAACTCCCTCTATCAGAAGACCTGTCTATAACGCTTCAGTGTAGCCATATTGCATGCTTCTGGGATACATTCAGACTCCGAAGGACTTGATGTATCATAAGCTCAAGGAATACGCGTATGACTTACCGGATCAGTAGGTTCAACAGTTTAACAGGATGAATGAATAATACGGTGATATAACTAACGGTCATCAAGAAAAAATACACAGTGGGTAAGATAACAAAGCAAGCAAATTTTGTTAGTAATATTGCCTTAAATACCGCATGGAAAACCCCGCAGGGCTGCCTCCAGGTTCTGGCATTAAGGGACCACGTTCGTCGACACGTTTTTTTAGCATCGAGAGCTGTGGACAACATCTTCATACAAATTAGAAGAGCATGAAAGCAGAATGTCAATTAGAGCATAGTGTAATGTGAATCGGCAGTAACTCAACTTGCCCTTCGTTTTAAAGAACAAAACGTACCACCTGCAGTTTTCAGTGTATAGACTTCACTTGCTGCTGTGAAAGATTGCACAATGTTTGTGCCTGTTATCGCTCTGTATATCCTGAAATGTAAAGAGCCATCGCTCCTCTGCAATCAGAGTGTGTTTGAAAAGTTTGCGTTTCTTGTTAATGAATTTCTTCCTGTTCAAAAACGCATGTGAAAATATGAATATTAATCTCTGCATGCGCTGAAAAATATAAGCATATATTTTCTTCTCTTTTCGAATGTTTTGCCATACAGCCGTTATGCGATTTAGCCTACGAGCCTTAGAACGATAATGTATAGAAACAAATTGCGCGACTGGGCTTAAGGTAATGAAGCATCGTGCCAATGTGCGGCGCCACTTGCTATTTTGTGCATTGCTTTTTAGTTCCAAAAAGTGAAAAAATTACTGCCAGAATGAATAACGCAATTACATGGTAACATGCTTTCATTTACAACATTTTTTATTTCCGAAGAAAAATAAGGAAAGACAGGATTGGCACTCTTGAAGCGGGCTCATATGAGCGAGAAACTAAACCTAATTTCAATTGCACCGGAAGCTGAACGTCACGATGAGATATTGTGCTGTCACAGGATGTCTGGAGAGGAGGAGGCTTACGGTGATCTGGAATATGGATAGGAATGATGAAAAGGCTTAATTGCTAGCAAATAAAAAAAATATAGGAGTGCAAGCTCCGTTGTAAAGGTAATGATGCGAAAGCGTAGGCTACCCGAGATATGGAGCCCCGCTCTAACCAAGCCGTATAAACGTCCCTGCATGGTCAAGGGTAACATGTCGGACTCAGAATGCAGGTATGCTGGCAAGCTGATTATGATATCGCCCTCCTATACAGAAGCAGTGGTCCTAGTTGGCAGCTGCTGGCGAATGTAACGTCAGGAAATCCTAACTGTAATCAATGCACTGAAATGTCAGCTGCCAGCTACCGCCTGCAGCTCCACGCTAGGAGTTTTACGCTCCCAAAACCTACGCTGACAACGACGCCGGCGACGCTCACAGGGGATTTTCTGGTGAGCGGGACATTTAAAGCTTTTGCTTTATAGATGTATAAAGGTAGCTAGGCTGTTTTCATTCTGATAAAATTATTCTGGATATCATTTAAACATAGTGATATGTGCTATATCTGCGCACGGTAAAAAGCCTGGTCTAGATTAACTCACAGAGGCCGCTTTGAGCGCTCTTTAACATGTGTGCACACATGCTTTACTGCAATCGATGCCGAATAAAGCAGAACTCGCCTCGGCTGCCGTAACTTCGGTGGGAGGAGATTCCCATATAGATATCAAATTTGCGTTCAAATCTAGAAATGCGTTCAGTACCCAATTTTTATTGATCTCCAATACATATCCTGTCCGGCTGACCTGGACAGGTAATCGGATACGCCAAGCAACTCTGATATTTACAACATCCCTGTTCGAGTGCTACTGCAAAGTTCTCTGCTACGCAAGCGTTCAGCAGGGTGCCTTTCTAGTAAATAATTCAAAAATGTTATGAAGAAGTCTACTGGTTAAGCTGTAATGACCTGATTTAGAATAATGAAGAGCCTTAAGAGTTCGTGTTGCACCTAACCAGAGCATAGAAACACGAGCGGCTCCGGCGCGCCTGCCCTGCGATTCGTTATGTCATCCGCTATGGTAAATAAATCCTGCTTTAAACGTAACGCCATTGCTATTGCGGTCTGATATATTGTACAAATACGTGATGCATAATTTTAAAGAAAAGAAAGTTTTCAGAAGCTAGCTGTTATCCGACGCTGCTCATGGGGCCCACGTAACAGCCTGATAGTGTAAGGTTTGCCCCCGATATGCCGTTATCACGCAGAAAATTGCTGAATATAATTCAGGAAACACATGTTTCAAAGCGATATATACCTGAAAGGTGGATGCTTACATTCTGAATCCGCCAGTTAATATTTTTTGCACGCTGCAGGCAGCTTTTCTAAAAAAAGAAAAAACGCTTCATGAGAAGTGAGCAACAAAAGTTTTTCTCGCCGCACACAACAAAATCCTGCCATCGCTGTACTCATTTCGATCGAGGAGGATATAACGTCTGAGATTGTTCCGAGTTAGAGAATGAAGGTACTTCGATTGCTTTCTCAGTGAAAGACAGCGTAGTAGAAGTCGAAAATATTTACGTCGCGAAGACTATTTTCTCTGCCATTTCGACTGAGTACCCTTATATGAAAATGCTTCTTTTGTGAAATTGTTTTTGTGAATGGAGCACCTTGGATCCAATCGCCTGTATAGGGAAACCTCAATGGAAGTAAACCGTTTCACAAAGCTTGATATGTAGGATCGGTTATAATAGGACTCAGTATTATAGGGTGTCCTTTGTTTTGTAAAAGTAATAGTTGAAAAAAATGATTTTTTTCCTTTCAAGGTGGAGCCTCAAGTCATTCCTTTTGGGGCTAAAATTCTAGAAAACAAGCTTATTTTGGTGTCTTCGTTTTATTATTGAAAACCGACTTCTTGCCCATCAGATTTCCACGTAGTCAATAAAGAAAATCAAGCGAAACTTCTAACAAAAATAAGGAGGTCATCGCGACAATTCAAAAGTGCCATTTTCACGAACTGCTTATTGCTTAGGCGCAGGTTTAAGCTTAGGTTATCATCAATCAGGGAGCCACTATTGGTTGTGTGCCGCCGGGACAGGAATTTAAGAGGCTTACTTGTTAGTGCCAAAACGAAAACATCTGCCAGCTGTGTTTGGTGCAGCCCATGAGGGAAAAGTCGCTCAAAGTCTGTCCTCATATATCGGAAACGAAAGTAGCAAAATCCAAGTCCCAGAGGTTTATGTTTCACTCAAATCAGGAGATCGACTGCGGCTCAAGCAATGTGGTTATAAAGTGTATGGGGAGATTTTTGGGCGAGAGTAAAATGGTCAGAACAAGATCGCATTCCGCCTCTGCTTTAAAACTACGAAACTAATTTTTAATTCTTATCTGTTCAGTACTTTTATTTATTTTTAGATTGCCTTCCTGGTCTTATAATTTTTTTCTTCCGCATAAGCTTCTGAATGTCTTTCTTGTTTTCTTCAAAATAACTAACGGCTCCATGACGCTCTCGAGATTCTTGCACTGTAGCAAGACGTTGTAAACATTTTGAATATTGGTTTGTCACTATATGTTTATTTTTCAGCAACAATAGTGTCGACTATTTTTCTTTGCTTTTGTACCTTGTAATCTCTCTTGCTTGCGTAGTTATTGGCTCTCTCTCTCTCTCTCTCACACACACACACACACACACACACACACACACACACACACACACACACACACACACACACACACACACACACACACACACACACACACACACACACACACACACACACACACACACACACACACACACACACACACACACACACACACACACACACACACACACACACACACACACACACACACACACACACACACACACACACACACACACACACACACACACACACACACACACACACACACACACACACACACAGACACACACACACACACACACACACACACACACACACACACACACACACACACACACACACACACACACACACACACACACACACACACACACACACACACACACACACACACACACACACACACACACACACACACACACACACAAATATAAATATAAATATAGGTATATATATGTATATATATATATTACTTCCTGGGCCGGCCGCTTGCTTGCAGAGAGATCGGTTATGAAAAGATGGGCGCTCTACAGAATGGAAGCACGTTTACGTAAACCTCAGGGCAGAAACATGTAACAAGTAAGCTGATGAGGCTGTTACTAGTGGCCATTGTGGCCTCTAACCATTTGTTGCTTGTCGCGGCTGAATCTCCTTGCAAGCCTGCGACGGAAAACAAGCGGACACGCTTCGCGTATTCGTGGAGGTGGTAGCTTCGTGCCGTGTCGAGAGCAGCGCTGAATGCTCTCTCCGTTTCCTCCACCCTTTCCGGCTGTTTGTTTCCCTCTTTTTCTGTCAGTCTCTACGCCCGTTTTCCTTTCGTTCTAGTCCTATAAATAAATATAAGCTGTTTCCGTTTTTAAGTCGAAAGCATTTAAGCCTCATGAATGAGCATCTGAGCTTGCTTCCACCCGTCCGCAGGTATTGTCACACTCAACTTGTCAATCAAATGACGCCATCACCCACCAAGAATTGACATCGTTATAAACATAAAATTATCGGTAAATAATAGAACACTGATACAGATCAATTATTTAACGAGGTTAATTTCCAAAAAGAAAGGTGTAAGACAAGGAGGCACGATCGTCCCAGTATCATTCACTGCTAGCTTAGAGGAAGTATTCAGGGACTTGTAATGGGAAAAGTTAGAGATAAGGGTAGATAGAGCATACCTCAGTAATCTGCAATTTGCTGCTGACATTGCCTTGCTAAGTAACTCAGGGGATGGAGTGCAAATAATGATTGATAACCTAGACAGGAAAAGTAGAACTGTAGGCTTAAAAATCAATATGCAGAAGCCTAAGGTTGGGTTCAACAGCCTTGGGAAGGAAAAGCAGTTTACATTAGGCAACGTAGCACTGGAAATAGTAGGCGAATATGTCTAGTTAGGACTGGTAGTGACCGCATATCCGTACCATGAAATGAAAATAACAAGAAGAATAAGATTATGATGGAGTGCATTTGGTAAGCACTCACAGATTATGACTAGCAGTTTACTAGAATCGCTCAAGAGGAAAGTATACAACAGTTGCAACTTTACTGTAGCCACCAATGGGGCTGAAGCATGGAGGCTAACCAAGAGGGTTCTACTTAAGTTGAGGACAACTCAGAGGGCTATGGAACTAAAACTGGTAGGGGTAACATTAAGAGATAGGAAGCGTGCAGAGTGGTTCAGAGAAATAACTCAAGTTACTGACATTGTAATGGAAATTAAGAAGAAGAAATGAGCATGGGCAGGACATGTAGTGCGAAGAGAGGATAACCGATGGTCGCTTAGGGTAACAAACTGGATTCCAAGGGAAGGAAAACGTAGCTGGGGGCGGCAGAAAGTTAGGTGGACGGATGAGGTTAAGGAAATCTCTTGCTGAAACCTGCTGGCTTTTTGCATGGCTGTAATTTAGTAATACAATATTCCCCACATTTCAGCATTTGTCATCTTTGCTATGCGATAAATATTTTTCGTAGGCGTATACATACACATCCTGTCAACTGACGAGAAGAGCTCCAGTACTAAAGATAGAGTTATTATCTTGTAATTACATCCAGTAAACATGAAGGGTGAGAGAGAAATAGAAGAATAAAAAGGCAGTGACGTTAACTAGGCGATGCCCAGTAGGCTATCCTACAAAGGGGATTGGAACAAAGGAAGAAAAAGAAAAAAACGGAAACGAAAGGAGTTCGTCACATGCCCAGAGGCTGTAGTAAAGTGGGTAGAAGCCGTACATTTAAAGTGTAAAACTCAGTCCAGAATCCTTTAAAAACTCAGTAAGCACCTTTTCCTCTTTTCTTTCTAATCAAGGTTTCATTCATGGGCCCAGAATCTTAAAATGTCTTAGTATTTGCTGAGAAAATAAACTTTTCGAGGCGTATGGTCGAAGTGATTGATGTGTTTAAAGAAAACTTTGTGGTTTACAGTTCACCAATGAAGTCCTGGTTGATAATCAACTAAAGTATTTAGAGTTATTTTAATATATATGGAAGGATCATTTATGCTTAAATATTCTCCGCAAACCTTTATTAAGCTATTTTAGAAGCATTCGAAAACCGTTAAAAGCGGGATTGTTCTATGTTCCTTGTAACTGGCGTTATCAAGATCCTGCTCACACAAGTAGGATCAAAGCTTTCTTCATCAAGTACGGAGACTCAGAGAGGCAGATTATTTGGATGAGGTGATCACCCTTCGGTGTAATAAATTATTAAAAACGCTGAAGACCTTGCCATCTTCTCAAAAAGATTGTGAAAGGCAGAAGATCCCAGTTATTCCTTACATACACCGACTGTCCTACAACCTCAAAAATGTGGCCCGTAGGTTTTCTGTCCGTTTTTTTTTTTTGGCACCAAATAAGCTCTTAAAGATCTGTTGTATAGGGGATAACAAGACCCGTAAGGCTTCGATACCAAAAGAGATGTCAGGGATAAAACATGCCCTGGAGTACGTTCCTTGTTGTCAGGGCAGGTGTATAAAAATTTCCTTGCTTGTGGCGAAGTTTATGTTTGCCAAATGGGACGTTGCATTAATGCGCGTCTCGGTGTACATAACCGCTCACTGGAATCTGCCCTTTTCTCTAAATTAACTAACCGTTGCCAAGAATGCCAATTATGTTCCCCTTTATTCCCTAAAGTGACATTTTGTACAAACACCCGGTGCTGCTGACACGTGAAATAGTCGATGCGTTAGAGATAAAAATACTGAGGTTGTGCGTCAGCAAACCATCGCCATTACTGCTTGATAGCAAAGCGGCGTATCTTTACAATACGTAGCTACACATGCTCTTCTTGGTGTTTTTTTTGTGTGTTTTCTTATATGTCACTTTTGCGGAGAATAAAGATCACTTGAGAGTAAGCGCTTGTAGTTTTGCGGTGTGTTATTCTCTTTTTTCGTCTGAGTGTTTTGCACTGTTTTATTTATAACCAGAATCTTAGCTTCTGTAAGGGGGTGACAGTCGTAGTGGTGGACTGCAGCAGCCAGGAAGGTACGCTCTCGATCATCATCAAAAATAATAAAGGAAATGCCAAATATAACTCGTAATTCTGACACAGAGCATGCTGTTTTCCGCATGGGTGTCGGGTGTAAGAAACTCTTATCTACCCCAAAATTTGAAACTCACGTTTTTCCAATTTTTGGTTTGTTATGTGCTATGATACAGGTCCCGCGGGAAGGATGTTTAGAAGCGAGAAACACCTTTTCGGCCTGGGTGCAAGGGTGCAAATATAAAACGCCTTTAAGGGTGTTTTGCTTATTACCGTGTACGGCTACCTGAAAAGAGAATGCCAGTCTCTTACCCACCCATGCAATGACTAGAAATGTCATATCACCTTGAGCAAGCCTTTGACTACTATGAAAGCACAGGGGTTGTTCGAGCTATGAACGCCGTTTGAAGCTTCTCACACCACTTGGAAACAGCGAAAACAATGTGCCTGGTTTGCCAGATGGTTCTGCTTCCTTGACATTGAAGGATATTGTACGTGTTCAAATAAAAGACCAAAAAGTAGCTTCGGTCATGTTTTTTTTTTGCGGGCATGCTTGGCCAAGCCGAAATTCCGTTACTGAACACAAGAGCTGTCACATACCATAATTTTAATCTGCCACCTTGTCAGAACATGTAGGGAAAAATGCTTGAAGAATTTAACGGCGCTGTTATTTGGAATTTTTTACCGCTAAATATAAAACAAGTCCCTAATTTGACTTGTGCTTTAAAGAGATTCTATTTTTTTGAGAAACATTGTGGATGAGAAGTAACTTTGTATTTATTTTTATATAAACTATGCATGCTATGAGCTATTGTGTTATGGATTGCATTTCTTGTTTCATTGTTCGCGTGCTGCATTTATTTTGTATCCGATGCTGATTATGAATCCGTAACTAGCTAATGGCTATGGTCCATAAATGTTTGTCTGTATTCTGTAAAATACGCCAGAAACAATGAAATAATAACAAAAAACAAAACGTCGTACAGTTGTTATGCTTAGTCATGCTGTGTTGCTAGCTAGGTTTTAAAGCAGCACTGAACAAGGGTAAAGGGGGGACATCTCAGATCACAGGTCGAGCCAACGTTTCGAGAAAAAAAAAATTACGGTCGAGGGACCGCGCGCCGCTGGATTCAGTCTGGCCGTGGCGAGGGAAAAGCGCGCTGCGAGCGGTAGACACCCATCCTTCCCCCGTCAGTCAGCGAGACGGACCAATGGACATCGTTCGCGGTACGTACGTCATTGCTGTGGGCCGTCGGGCCAGCGCAGGAAACGGGGAAGCTGGCTTACCGGAGGAGAGCATGAGAGAGCTTTAAATTGTATTTTTGATGCTTTGCGGCGCGCGTGTCACTGTAGCATTTTGCACAGACTGTCTCCGGTACCTGATCGAAACACTGGGCTCCTTTGCTTAAAAGGGCCTTCCCTGGACAGTGGCCCTTTAAAGGACCACTGAACAAGGGTAAAGGGGGGACGGCTCAGATGACAGGTCAAGCCAACGTTTCGGCAATCGGACTTGTCTTCCTCTGGGCAAAGCGATCATCACTGCAAGCCAGGTTAGACTCGTGTAGATAGCCTTGTTTACAGAGCGAAAGCTCCTTTAAGCATTATCGGACATGGTTTGCAGTGGTTAAACTCCTTTTGGATGTCTGCGCTTGTCAAGTAAACGCATCCTACCTACTGGTTCAAGCAAAGGACACCACAACGGGGCGTAGATGGCTCGAAGGTGTATAGGGCAGTTTGTAGGGGGATTTCCCGCGAGGCGAGTCAAATGGGCAGGGGTGGCGGTGAATGGAAGTGAACTAGAAGGATTTGCTGAATTGTGTCAGAAAATGTTGTATATTGTTTCAAATATGTACCGGTACCAATAAAAGGTTGCAGGTGAGTGAATAATGGGAAAAATAAGTGAAGCAGCAGCAGAAGATGCGAGCTCTGCCGTCTCCTCTCGCCGCACCTGAGGTCAAATTTCCGGTGCTGATGACTTTGGCTCGATGAGGCCTGCAAAGCGTCGCTTTATAATAAGCCAGATGATGCATCTACTTTTGATAATTACACCAGTAAAGCGACACTTGCAAACTGGTACGCCTGAGCAGTGTTAGCTAATGTAAGCCTTATATAAAGCTCTCAACAAGCTGTCGCTAAGTTAACTACCCGGCTTGTTCGCTCTTCTCGGGATGAAACCTGAGCGATGCGTCCGCCATACCTCGTGTGTTAGAATACTTTGACACTTATACCATAAAAACCTAATAAAGTGTGTATGTGTATAGGGTGGAACTAAAAGGCAATATTGCACGACAAAGTTGCAAACTCCCTCTTTCAGAAGACCTTTTTATAACGCTTCAGTGTAGCCATATTGCATGCTTCTGGGATGAATTCAGGCTCCGAAGGGCTTGATGTAACATAAGCTGAAGGAATACGCGTATTATTTACCAGATCAGTAGGTTCAACAGTTTAACCGAATGAATGTATAATACGGTGATATAACTAACGGTCATCAAGAAAAATTACGCAGTGGGAGCAATAACAAAGCAAGGAAATTTTGTTGGTTATTATGCCTTGAATACCGCATGGAAAAAGCCGCAAGTCAGCCTCCAGGTTCCGGCATTAAGGGGCCACGTTCGTCGACTCGTCTTTTAGCACCGAGAGTTGAGGACAACAGCTTCATACAAATTGGTAGAGCATGAAAGCAAAATGTCAATTTGTGTATAGTCTAATGTCAATCGGCATTAACTCAACTGGCTCTTCGTTTTGAAGTACAAAACATACCACCTGCAGTTTTCAGTGCATCGACTTTACTTGCTGCTTTGAAAGATTGCACGAGCTTTGCGCCTGTTATCTCTCTCTATATATCATGAAATGTATGTAGCCATCGCTCCTCTGCTATGCGAGTGTGTTTAAAAAGTTTGCCTTTCTTGTTAATTAATTTCTTCCTGTTCAAAACCAGATGTGAAAATATGAGTATCAATCTCTGCATGCGCTAAAAATATAAGCAATTACTTTCTTATCTTTTCGAAAGTTTAGCCATACAGCCTTTATGCGATTGGGCCGACAAGCTTTAGAACGAAGATATATAGAAACAAATTGCGCGACTCGGCTTAAGGTAATGAAGCATCGTGCCAATGTATGGCGCCGCTTGCTATTTTGTGCATTTGTTTTCAGTACCAAAAAGTGAAAAAATTACTCCCGGAATTAGTAACGCAATTACATAGTAACATGCTTTCATTTACAACGTTTTTTATTTCCGACGAAAAATGAGGAAAGACAGGATTGGCACTCTTGAAGCGGGCTCATATGAGCGCAGCACTAAACCTAATTTCACTTTCACCGGAAGGTGAACGTCACGATGATATATTGTGCTGTCACAGGAAGTCTGGATAGGAGTAGGCTTACGGTGATCTAGAATATGGATAGGCATGATGAAAAGATTTAAGTGCTAACTAATAAAAAAAAATATAGGAGCGTAAGCTCCGTTGTAAAGGTAATGATGTGAAAGCGTAGGCTACTAGAGATATGAAGCTCCGCTCTAACCAAGCCGTATAAACGTCCCTGCATGGTCGAGGGTAACATGTCGGACTCAGAATGCAAGTGTGCTGGCAAGCTGATTATGATATCACCCTCCTATACAGAAGCAGTGGTCCTAGTTGGCAGCTGCTGCCGAATGTAACGTCAGGAAATCCTAACTGTAATCAATGCACTGAAATGTCAGCTGCCAGCTACCGCCTGCAGCTCCACGCTAGGAGTTTTACGCTCCCAAAGCCTACGCTGACAACGACGCCGGCGACGCTGACAGCGGATTTTCTGGTGAACGGGACATTTAAAGCTTTTGCTTTATAGATATATAAAGGTAGCTAGGCTGTTTTCATTCTGATAAAATTATTCTGCATATCATTAAAACTAAATGATATGTGTTATATCTGCGCACGGTAAAAAGCCTGGTCTTCAAAAATTCAGAGAGGCCGCTTTGAGCGTTCTTTAACATGTGTGCACACAGATTTTACTGCAATCGATGCCGACAGTGGTCTTGGCAGCAGCACATCGGAAACGATGTTCAGGAGCCATTTTTGCTTTGTTGTTCTGGTTTTTTTTTATATGCCTACTAAATGCTTCCGCAGCGATAACCGCTGCTTATTGCTGGTGCCTTGCCCACTATGCCTTGCGTATTTTTTATCGGATGTCTGTTCATTCTCAAAGGATCTATTATTATGCCGTGACATTGAATCTAACACCGGTCCAATGCAGGAAGAAATGTTGCTTCAGCTTGTTGCAGGCCAAACCAATATGACTGCCTCTAATTAACATGTTACTGGAAAAACAGAATACGCTCGAGAATAAAATCGGTGGTTTAACTGTTCGGATCACCAACCTGGAACAAAAACTATCCTGCCTGGCAACAATAAACAAAGTGGTCAGTGATCTAAAAGCAATGGTAGCTCAGCTTGAAGAAGATAATTCATACATGCTAAAAAAATTGCTGATTTAGAAAACAGATGTAGGAGAAACAACTTGATTGTTTATGGTTTGGAGGAGGACGACGAAGAAAATCCTACCACTCTTCAGAACGCGATCAGGAAAGAACTCTGAAGAAAAATTGGAAGTTGAAATCAATAGCGTAGAGAGGTGTCACAGGCTGGGAAAAAAGAAGAGAGATCAAAGCCGTCCCATAATTATGAAGTTTCAGGACTACAGAGAAAATCTTGCGGTGTTACAGGCATGTTCGAAGCTGAAAGGAACCAAATTCTCTGTGGCTGAAGACTTCTTCAGCCGAGTTCGTGAAATTAGAAAAAAGCTGTGGCAAAGCTGCTCACTGGAGAAGGTTAATGGCGCTAAAGCCAAACTGATATTTGATAAGCTAGTTGTTGACGGTTCTAGGTTCGGATGGAACGAAGTGAAGAATGAGCGCTGTCGTATATCAAAAAAGAGGGAATGACGGAGACATATTACGAACAAAAAGTGCACACTGATTAACGTCAACTGTCGAAGTATTGTCAGCAAAGCTACGCAACTTGAGGGCCTGCTTTTCACACATGATGTAGAAATCGCTGCACTCACTGAAACATGGTTGGGAAAACATATTTTTGACAGCAAATTTGTGCCACAAAACTACGAAGTTTTTCGAAAAGACCGAGATGGAAGGGGCGGTGGAGTGGCCATACTGTTCAAATCTTCATTGCAAATCTTTAGAATGCCAGATATTGACGATGTAGAAGGCATCTTTTGTAATTCTGTGGAATACTGCGCTACTTGATATACAGAGACAAATGGACGACGACACACGAATGAAGCGCAGTATTCCACAGAATGATCAACCAACTGGCCCCCGTGTTTGCATTATCTTTTGTAAATTTTACAAAATAATGTTCGTTACGTTTTAGGAGCCGTGTACAGGCCACCTAATTCCTCTGTGGAACTCCTACTGAATCTAAAAAGATATATTGAGCGCCATATAAAACCGAATGATACGCTAATCTTGACTGGTGATTTTAATTTACCAAACACAGACTGGACTGCCTTTTCGTATTCTATTAACATCATTGAGCAAACTATGCTTGATATTTCCATTGACTTTGACCTGCTTCAGGTAGTTAAAGATTGTACTAGAGTTCACAATGGTTCACATTCAATTCTTGATCTATTTTTTGTAAATGGTATTATCAAAGGAAACCTCGAATGCTATGTAACGACCGGTATTTCTGATCACAAAGCTGTTGTACTAACATTGATGAATTCAAACATTGATCGCCGAAATACTGTCAGTTTCCTAATTTTTCTCGTGCATATGATGAATCTATTCTTGATATGCTTGAGTTTGATTATGACCGCTTTATAAATTTTAATGGAAATGTGAATGACTTGTGGCTATTTTTCAAAAGTGTTGTCTTTCAGTGCATTGAACGCTTCGTTCCAAAAATTGCAAAAAAGTCTCCAAAATGTAACCCGTGGATTACACGAGAGACATTACGCTCACAACGAAAACTAAAAAGAATGAAAAAAAGATTAAGAGTAGGAAACTGTTCCCAAATGATCATTGATGAACAAACAGAAAAACTAAAACAGCTGATTGCCCATTAAAAGGAAAGGTACTTTTCTACTCAGCTCCCTACCTTCATTAAAACATCCCCTGATAAATTCTGGAGGCAGATAACTCCAGCTTCACGATCTCATGATACTTTTAAAATAAATGGTATGTGTGAGCGTGATGATGCTTTGGTGTCCGCGGCTTTCAATGATTACTTCAAATCGGTGTTTACGCAGGATGACGGCTCTCTTCCTTGCTATTCAGTGAATTTGCCTTCAATTCCTGATGTTGTTATTTCCGAGGCAGGTGTTCTCAATTTATTATTAAAGCTTGATTTAAAAAAATCTCCCGGACCAGATGACATTCCCCACGCATTCCTGAAGCGTTATGCAGAATGGTGTGCCAAGTATTTATGCATCTTATTTAACAAATCATTAAATGAAGGCTCATTACCGGATGACTGGAGAACGGCAAGAAATAAACCAATCCATAAAACTGGAGACAAAACATCTATTCAGAATTACCGTCCGATATCATTAACATCTAATGCATACAAGGTTTTAGAATACATCATTCATAAACATATAGCTGATTTTCTTGAACAAAACGAGTCTCCAACTAATGCACATCATGGCTTCAGATGAGGATTTTCCCCGGCCACTCAGCTAGTACAAACTATACATGATTTTGCGCAGGCAATAAATGAAGGAAAGCAGCCTGATATTTATGGGCCTTAAAAAAGCATTTGATAAAGTTTCGCATAACAAGCTTCTTCACAAATTAGGCAACGTACTGAAAAATGACAAATTACTCGCTTGGATTGCAGCCTACTAAAGCCTACTTAATGTCAGCTTGTAATAGTAAATAATTCCTCTTACTCTCCAGTTCCTGTAGATTCCGGCGTTCCCCAAGGATCTGTTCTTGGGCCACTCCTCTTCTTGATTTTTATTAATGATATTGTCGATAACATCTCAGTTTCTGTTAGATTGTATGCTGATGATTGTGTGTTATATGAAAAGATTACTACTGCTGAGGACCAAGTCCAGTTAAATAACGATTTCACTAAGGTAATAGCGTGGTGTGACCAATAGCAAATGTGTGTTAATTATGATAAAACAGTTTTCATGCGTATAACTCAGAAGAAGCCTCTCTTGCTTAACTATACTGCTAAAAACAATGTTCTCTCTCAAGTGTATACATACAAGTACCTTGGCTTGCGGATCTGCCATAACCTCTCCTGGACAGAGCATGTTGACAACGTTGCAGCAAATGCCCTACGCAAACTATTTTTCCTCCGACGTGCTCTGAAGCTCAGCCACCCTAGTGTACGTTCACTTTCATATAACACTATTATTCCCCCTATGCTAGAATATGCCGTCATAATATGGGATCCTTTCACTAAATCTAACATTGCTAAATTAGACACTGTCCGAAAGAAAGCAGTACGGTTTATTTACAATTCATATAACCTCACATCTATCACTGCTCTTCTTATCAAAGTGGTTTGCTTCCAGTCTCTCACAGAAACCGCATCTGTCGCCTAAAGTTCTTTTTCCAGTTAATCAAAGGCCAGTACAATACTGACACATCCAACATTATATCGTTCTCCTCGAGGTACAACACTAGACAACGGCATGATTTTACAGTAACACCATTACACGCACGAGTTAACACCTTTAAGTATTCCTTTTTCCCCAGAACCATTACAGACTGGAATAATCTAACTAATGATGCAGTAACGCAAACTTCACTAAAAAGGCTTGAAAACCACCTTTAACTTTTTTATATTGTTGTACCGCTACATTCATGTGTTTCGTTTGTACTTTTGCAATTGTGTTGTTCATATTTAAGATCGTTGTGTTGTTTCCAGCACTGATGTACTTCCACATTGTGTGCCCACCCTGCGAAGGTCTGTAAAAGATCGCAGTATCAATAAATAAAATAAAAATAAACAAAATAAAGCAGCACTCGCCTCGGCTGCCGTAACTTCGGTGCGAGGAGATTCCCATACCGATACCAAATTTGCGTTCAATTCCATAAACGCGTTCAATGCCCAGTTTATATTCATCTCCAATACATATCGTGTCCGGCTGACCTGAACAGGTAATCGAATACGCCAAACAATTCTCATGTTTACAACATCCCTCTCCGAGTGCTATTTCGAAGTTCGCTACTACGCAAGCGTCCAGCTGAGCGCCTTTCTACAAAATAATTCAAAGGTGTTAGAAAGAAGTCTACCACTTAAGCTGTAATAGCCTGATTCAGAATAATAAAGAGCCTTAAGAGTTGGTGTTGCTCCTAACCAGAATGTAGAAACACGAGCGTCTACGGCATGCTTGTCCTGCGATTCATTAAGTCGTCCGCTATGGTAAATAAATCCTGCTTTAAACGTAACAGCATTGTTATTGAGGTCTGATATATTACACAAAAACGTGATGCATAATTTTAAAGAAAAGAAAATTTTCAGAAGCACGCTGTTATCGGACGCTGCACATAGGGCCCACGTAACAGCCTGATAGTGTAAGGTTTGTCCCCGATAGGCCCTTTTCACGAGGAAAATGGGTGAATATAATTCAGAAAACCCATGTTTCAAAGCGATATATACCTGAAAGGTGGATCCTTACATTCTGAATCCACCAGTTAACATTATTTTGCACGCTGCAGGCAGCTTTTCTTAAAAAAGAAAAAACGCTTCGAGCAACAAACGTGTTCCTCACCGCACACAAAAAAATCCTGCAATCACTATTCTCATTTCGATCGAGGAGGGCATAACGTCAGAGATTGTTCAGAGTTAGAGAAGGAAGGTACTCCGATTGCTTTCTCAGTGAAAGCCAGCGTAGTACAAGTCGAAAATATTTACGTTGCGAGGACTCTTTTCTGTGCCATTTCGACTGAGTACCCTAATATGAAAATGCTCCGTTTGTGAAATTGCTCTTGTGAATGAAGCACCTTAGATCCAATTGCCTGTACAGGGAAACCTTAATGCAAGTTGACCGTTTTACAAAGCTTGATATGTAGGTCCCGGTTATAGTAGGACTCAGCATTATATTGTGTCCTTTGTTTTGAAAAGTAATAGTTAAAAAAAGAATTTTTTTTCCTTTCAAGGTGGAGCCTCAAGTCATTCCTTTTGGGGCTAAAATTGTAGAAAACAAGCTTATTTTGGTGTCTTCGTTTTATTATTGAAAACCGACTTCTTGCCCATCAAATTTCCACGTAGTCAATAAAGGAAATCAAGCGAAACTTCTAACAAAAATAAGGAGGTGATCCCGACAATTCAAAAGTGCCATTTCACGAACTGCTTATTGCTTAGCCGCAGGATTAAGCTTAGGTTATCATCAATAAATGAGCCACTATTGGTTGTGTACCGCCGGGACATGAATTTGAGAAGCTTACTTGTTAGTGCCAAAAAGAAAACATCTACCAGCTGTGTTTGGTGCCACCCATGAGGGAAAAGTCGCTTAAAGTCTGTCCTCATATATCGGAAACCAACATTCATGATGGAAAAAAGCGCTATTTTCCATCATGAACGCTCACTAACTCGAACAACTTTCGGCATTACTTAATCGGAAATCAAACTGCAAAATCCAAGTCCCAGAGGCCTTTATGTTTCACACAAATCAGGACCTCAACTGCGGCTCAAGCAATGTGGCTATGAATTGTATGGTGAGATTTTTGGGAGAGAGTACATTAGTCAGAACAAGATAGCATTCCGCCGCTGCTCTAAAACTATGAAGATAATTTGTCATTCGTATATCTTCAGTAGTTTTATTTATCTTTAGATTGTCCGCCTGGTCATATAATTTTTCTTCCGCATAAGCTTCTGAACCTTTCTTATTTTCTTCAAAATCACTAACAGCTCCATGACGGTCTCCAAATTCTTCCACTGTACCAAGGCTCTGTAAACATTTTGAATGTTGGTTTGGCCCTATGTGTTTATTTTTCAGCAATAATAGTGTTGCCTATTTTTATTTTCCTTTGTACGATTTAACATCTCTTCACTGCGTAGTTATTTGCTGGCCCTCACACACACACACACATCCACCCCCCCCCCCCCCACACACACATACATATATATATATATATATATATATATATATATATATATATATATATATATATATATATATATATGAAGGAAAGAAGCCGACAGTCGCCGAGGCCAAGGAAAGCATTGGAAATTGTACTTTGCCTTTTATTTCTCATTTTTACTTGATAATTGCATAAATTAGGAATGTAATGTGTTTAGGGGAAAGATAAATAAACATAACGTAGAAGGAAAAACAACTTACCGCTGGTGGAAACCGAACCCACGGCCTCCGGATATCGCGTCCGGTGCTCTTCCATCTGAGCTACATCGGCCGCTGTCCCCCTGCTACTTTCTTGGGTATTAATGTTGTCTCTATACGAACCTTTAGAGTGTTCACCAGCGCCACCCTTAACTATAGCGGTGGACGTGGAACGTCCTGTGTTACCGCCAGCGTCACGTAGACGGTGATCAAGAGTGAGGACGAAAGCTGTGCTGCAACCCTCGTACGCTACATATGGCTTCAAGACTGCCAGAACCGAGACCCCCGTAAGCTACAAGCAGATAAATGAAGGGGAAATAAGGGTGCTCTTTATAATACATGAAGGAAGAAGCACAGCTTTCTCCTTCACTCTTGATTACGTTCTTCGGGACGCTGGCAGTAACACAGGACGTTCGACGTCCACCGGTATAGTTGAGGGTGGCGCTGGTGAACACTCTAAAGATTCGTATACAGAAAACATTAATACCCAAGAAAGTAGCAGGACACCCGGGTTCGATCCCTGGTGCCGCCGGGTACCCACCGGTTTTTAAATGGGTACAAGCTTTCCCCCGGCCTGGTGCTCGGCTCTTCTGGGGTGAAATGCTTGGGAAAAAAAAATCGGCACGTTGTTTTTTCTTCTACTTTGTGTTTAGTAATCTTTCTCCTAAAACAGATTACATTACTAATCTCTGTGATTATCCAAGTAAACATTAAAAAAAAAGACATAAAGTACCATCCCCGACGCTTTCCTTGGCCTCGCCGACTGTTGGCTTCTTTCCTTCATATATATATATATTAGAGCCCCTTCATGGATCACTGCCTTGTCGTGGCGGAGGTGCTTGCGAAACTCGATGAAGTCGTGAGCTCTGCTGTGTAGGGCCACCCAAGATAGACAGGTGACGGCACAGAGTTGTGACAAAATGTGATTCACTGGAGAAGGGAATGGCAACCCACTCCAGTATTTCCTGCCAAGAAAACCCTATGGCCAGTCACAATACCATTAATGATATGGCGCCGGAAGATGAGCCCCCCAGGTTGGAAGGCGTCCCACAGGTTACTAGGGATGAACAAAGGGCGATTCCTAGTAGTTCCAGGACGAATGAAGCGGCTGGGCTAAAGCCAAAAGGATGCTCAGTTGTGGATGTGTCGACAGGAAAGTCCGATGTTGCAAGGAGATGTATCACATAGCAACATGGAATGTAAGCTCTATGACGGAAGGTAAACTGGATGTCGTCAAGCGAGAAATGGACAGATTGAACATTGATATCTTGGGTATCAGCGAGCTCAAGTGGACCGGAATGGGAGAATTTAACTCCGGCGACCATTTTGTCTTTTATTGTGGGCACGAATCCAAGAGAAGGAATGGGGTCGCTCTCATAGTAAACAGAAGAATGGGCAAAGCAGTGCTAGGGTACAACCCCAAAAACGACCGAATGATTTCACTTCGGATCCAAGGTCACACTTTCAACATAACAGTTATCCAAGTCTATGCGCCGACCACTACTGACTGCTGAAGAAGCTGACGTTGAGAGATTTTATGCGGACCTACAATGCCTTTTAGACCGCACCCCATCATCAGACGTCGTTTTTCTCATAGGAGACTGGAATGCTAAGGTCGTTAGTGAAGAAATGTCCGAAATTATAGGCAAGTTCGGTCTTGGCGAGCCAAATGAAGCTGGGCAGAGGCTAGTAGAGTTTTGTCAAGAAAACAACCTGACCATAGCGAATACTCATTTTCAACAGCACAAGAGGCGCCTGTACACATGGACTTCACCGGAGGGTCTGTACAGGAATCAGATCGATTATATTCTTTGCCGGCAGAGATAGAGAAGCGCTATGCAAGCAGTAAAAACAAGGCCTGGGGCCGATTGTGGCACCGATCATCAGCTTCTTGTTGCCAAAATTAAGCTTCGACTGAGGAAAACGCAGAAATCTAGAAGACCTTTCAGGTATGATCTGGATCAAATTCCATTAGAATATGCTGTGGAAGTGAGGAATCGATTTCAAGAATTAGATCTAGAAGACAGAGAGCCCGAAAAGATGTGGACTGATGTTCGTGATATAATACAAGAAGTTGCTACTAAGGTAGTTCCAAAGCACAAGAAATGCAAGAAAGAAAACTGGTTATCTGAAGAGGCTTTGCGAATAGCTGAGGAAAGGAGGATGGCAAAAGTTATGGAGGAAAGAGAAAGATACAAGGTTCTCAATGCGGATTTTCAGAAAATAGCAAGGAGAGATAAGAATGCCTTCCTGAACATACAGTGCCAAGCAGTCGAGGACAACAGCCAATTAAAGAACACGAGAGCTCTGTATAAGACAATCAAAGATATCAAAGGAAGCTTCTGTGCTAAGCTGGACGTGATAAAGGACAAACGAGGCAAGGACCTCGAGGAAGCCTCAGAGATAAAGAAGAGGTGGCAGGAATACACAGAAGAACTGTACAAGAAGGACCCGAATGTGCAAACCCAACATAAGACGGTTGTGATTAGTGATCTCGAGCCGGGCATCCTGAAGAGCGAAGTTGAATGGGCCTTAGCCAGCCTTGCTAAGACGAAAGCCAGCGGAAGTGATGGCATTACAGCTGAGTTGCTTCAAAACCTCAACCATGATGCTGTTAACATTCTGCATACATTATGTCAGAAGATTTGGACAACCCTGCAGTGGCCACTGGATTGGAGGAGGTCAGTTTACATTTCCATTCCAAAGAAAGGCAGTGCCAAAGATTGTTCCAACTACCGCACGATCGCGCTTATTTCGCATGCTAGCAAGGTGATGTTGAAAATCCTCTAAGGTAGGCTGCAGCAGTATGTGGATCGGGAGCTTCCTGACGTGCAAGCTGGGTTTCGCAAGGCCAGAGGAACTAGAGACCAAATTGCCAACCTTCGCTGGATCATGGAAAAAGCAAGAGAGTTCCAGAAACCCATCTACTTCTGCTTTATAGATTATGCGAAAGCGTTTGACTGCGTAGATCACAGCAGATTGTGGCAAGCTCTCCAAGAGATGGGAGTTCCAATTCACCTCATTTGTCTCCTCAGGAACCTGTATGAAGGACAAGAGGCCACAGTCAGAAATGGGCATGGTCTTACTGATTGGTTTCCGATTGAGAAAGTAGTGAGGCAATGCTGCATACTGTCGCCCTGCCTATTTAACCTAAATTCAGAGTGCATCATGAGGAAGGCCGGTCTGGACGAGTCTTCAGCTGGAGTGAAGATTGCTGGAAAACGTATCAACAACCTTAGATATGCGGATGATACCACTTTAATGGCAGAAAGTGAAGTGGAAGTGAAGAGACTTCTGATGCGCGTACAAGAAGAGAGTGAGAAGTTTGGGCTTATGCTGAACATTAAAAAGACAAAGATCATGGCGTCTTGGCCTATCAAGTCCTGGAGCATCAATGGACAAGAAGTGGAGGCTGTTACAGATTTTCTCTTCTTGGCCTCCAAGATTACCTCGGAAGGAGACTGCAGCCATGAAATTAGGAGACGCCTGCTTCTGGGAAAGAGAGCAATGATTAGCCTTGACCGCCTAGTAAAGAGCAGAGGCATTAGTCTGCCAACCAAGATCCGTATAAATCGTGCTATGGTCTTTCCAGTTGTGATGTATGGATGCGAGAGTTGGACTGTGAAAAAGGCTGACCGCCGAAGAATTGATGCGTTTGAATTATGGTGCTGGCGAAGACTCTTGAGAGTTCCTTGGACTGCCAGAAGATCAAATCAGTCGATATTGTAGACCATAAATTCTGACTGAACATTGGAGGATCAAATTCTAAAGTTAAAGCTCAGCTACTTTGGTCCTCTGATGAGAAGAGAGGAGTCGCTGGAGAAAGATTTGATGTTGGGAAAGGTTGAGGGTCGCCGGAGAAGGGGTAGGCAGCGAACGCGATGGTTAGATGGCATCCTCGAGGCACTACAGATGAAGTTTTGTGATGTTAGGAGGATAGTGAGAGACCGGAAAGCGTGGCGTGACATGGTCCGTGTCGGCACGGAGAGTCGGACACGACTGAACGGCTGAACTGAACTGATATATTAGAGACAAAGATATAAGATATACTTGAAAGAAGACTACAAGACTCTGCATGCTGTCTTCAGTGGTATCCCCATCGGTGTGTGCTCTTGAACTGGCTGTATGCTGACTATTCGTGCCGTGCTTATCGTTCGAGCCCTACTGATTTTGCAAACGCTTATTAGGGAAAGCATCATCCGGTATGCTGAACACATCTCTAGAAATCAACTCTAAAGGTAAGGCGCTGTTACAACATATATGAACACCTTGCATAATCTGTCGTAGTTGCGCAGCGTTTTCATGGCAGCTTCTACGTTCTCAATGACCCGCCGCAGTGGCTGGGTGGTTAAAGCGCTCAATTACACAATTCAAAGACGCGGAATCGAATCACGGCCACTGCGACTGCCTTTCGATGGAGGTGGAAACTAAGGCTCGCCTTAGGCAATGTCAGTGCCCATTAAAAAATAATTGTGCTCGAAACTCTCGGGGACGTCCAATTCCACGACTCTCATGGCCTAGGCTGCTCTTGGCGGCTCTTGGAAGTTAAACACTGCAACCAAAACAAACAATCTCTGTGAACCACCCCGCCTAATAGTTCGCGCTGTGAAAAAGATAAGCATGTTCAGGCGCTACATAGCTGAAAAACTCTGCAGCTGGTAATTTGTCTGGAACATATAAAAGCAGGTTGAATTCTTCAGCCAAACGCAGCTGGACTTTCTGACGTCATGCTTCACTACAGAAGGATTTGGCATTAAATTGAATTGCCACAGATGCCAGCAGAAACTGCACAATGCAGGAAGACCGTGGACAGCGCAACATAGGGAGCCAAGCGCGCACGTCAGTGACAGGGCACATTGGGCTTCCAAGGCGGTCTAAATTATTCTGCAACCCTCCACTATTGTCACCGTCCTCCTTTTCTTTTACGCTTAGCTACCGCTCTTTTCCTAGGGTGCGATTCAGCTCCGCCGGGGTGGTGCAGTGGTAAGACGCCCGGCTACTGTTTCTTGGCGGTTTTTGGGTCGTCTTCAGAGATGTCTGCTTGTTGAATTCACAAGTCTTCTCCGTCGACCTCGTCCACTTCTGCACAATGGTCGGTTGCCCTCAGTCCAGGGCTCCGCTGGCTACTGCCACCCGTTCGGCTGGCTGTACCAGATTTTTCTGGTCTTCGCAGTGGTCGCTGGACAGCATAGTATCCGATTGCTCCGCACTCGAGTTTCGAATTTTGGGAGCCGGTGTTCGAACCCGACCTCGGCGGCTGAGTTTCGATGGAGGCAAACGAAAGAGGAGTCAGTGTTCTGTGTGATTGCAGCGCACGTTAAAGATCCCCAGGTGGCCTAAATTATTCCGTAGCCCTCCACCACGGCTTCTCTTTCTCTCTTTTCACTTTCACTCCTACCTTCCTCCCTTCCCTTACGGCGCGGTTGAGGTGTTCACAGAAAGCAAATGAGACAGTTACCGCGCCTTTCCCTTCCTATATATCAATGTAGGGTGCGATTCAGGTGTCCACCAGGAAGGTGACCGAGACAGCGCCTTTCCTGTCATATAAGCCAAATCACACTTACCTGCGGTTCAGAAACTGAAGAACAGCCCGATACGTAACTGCTGAAGATGGCATCCCTAAATACATTAAGGTCGCATTGTGCATAGTCTTATGAGCACACCCACAGCATAGACTGAGTCCCTACGGGTCATGCCAAGCTGATCGTACTGCGTTTGTAAGATTTTGCGGATAGGTGGCCGTGCTGCGAAACTGTATGAAGGTGTAAAAGGTAATCAATCAAAAGGTCAAATCATATCACTACCTGAAGAAGCTTCAGCGGATGTGCATCAGAATTGAAAATAACTGCAGAAATTATGAGCAACGAATGGGTTAACTCTGGGAACAGCGGCACTTGTTTTAGATCAACTGGATATAATTAACGACGCAAGAATAGAAACGAGTGGCTCTGCAATGAATGCAAGGCTGGGTGTTCAAACAGAGAGCTGTTAGTGTACTGGACAACTGACTAGAGAAAGACTGAATTAGTATATTTCAGCGCCATAAACATTTATTAGAGGGAAAAATATTGAACTACTACTAACCAAGAGTTAAATATGGGGATAATAGCACCGAAATGGGTTCACCATGACCCTTCAGCACATTGAGAAAATGTTTTCAAGACGCGCTACTATACTAATGCGACATGAATAGGGCGATGGGGCTGTTGGTGCTCCTATGAAATCCAGTATAATACATAGGTCGTCATGATCCCTAAATTAAAGATAAAGCAAGACAAAAATGTAAAATTACACATACAATTTTTGAACATATATTACTTAATCTAAGAAAGGGAGTAAGAAAGTCAAGACATACGTCGTTTGTAGCTATAACTGAGCTAATGAAGAACGTCACTCCAGATTTTTCAGTGTCTACCGAAATGTGTCAGTCCTGCAGCAAAATGAAAATTTCCGATTACGTTCCAATGATGCGGGTTGTATCTCGAGTTTGTGTAGGACTATTTCCAGTTCGTGCTTTCTCGGGAACACGTTCCTAGCTTTCAGGTAGCGTATGGCAGAAATCGATACATACGAGGAAAGAGCCTGCAATTCTAAACCTTCCTTTGCAGATTACCGCAAAAATGCATCCGGCGCCAATAAAATATGCTTGTTTCTGAAACGCTACGCGGCTCGATAATACCCTTCCTTGTACAGAATTTTCAAATCTGCTTTCTTTAACTGCAACGGACGGGCTTCCTACAGATTGGATGTGTGCGAGTGCCATGACAATTCAAAAAGCACAAAGCATCTCGTTGAGACGTACACCTGTCAAAAGTACACGGCCCAAGGGGTGGGCTGTTAAGCTGCTTATCGGGGCTGTCAAGCAAATCTCACTATTCAAAGATTAGGTGGGTTCGAAAAGCGCAGCTCCTTCACTTACGACAGTTTGTGGTAGTTGGTGATCTAAAGCAAAACGAGGTATGCTGCAGGATACGGAAGAAAACCCCTTGGGCTGCTTACTTCTGATGGGGCTATACATGCCTGTGGCAACATTAAGTGTATGTTGTGAAACATAGAACGTATTGCAAAGAATTAACTGTAAATTATTGATGTTAAAATATTGGTCTGGAAAAAACAAACAAATTGTGTGGAGAAGACAGCAGAAATTCAGAAGAGAATGTTGTCACGCAGTTACTGTTATGTATACGGATGGTATTACCGCAATGATAACTACGCTCTTTAAAGTGATGCCATATTTGTAGATTTTACGAAGGAATTTGACCGGGCATTGAATTCTCTGCAGATTAAAAAGGTTATAGTTTTCGCCATAGGTTCAGACATTGTTTCACGGATTTCAGCTAATCTCTCTACGCTGTTTCGCTAGCGTGTAAGTGAATTTTAGCATTACACAGACCTTAGCGTACAACAACAGCTTCTTACAATTGAATGCGCCCTTTACAACCCTGTAATCAAAGCTAATGAATGATTACATCTTAAAAAATGAATTGAAGACATCAATAGATGGTCCAATAAATGGGACACAGAAATCCACCACCTCAACACAGCTAGTGTCATTTTCACTTGTAGACAAATGGCTTTTGATATCACACAGCAGGGAAGTAGTACTGATCCATGAAGGAATGTCAGTGTCAAGAATATAGCAGTCACAACAGTTCCATACCTCACCTAAGACGTTCATGCTTGACCAAAACATTTAAATAAGTCGGCTTTCACAGAAGTAGGCTTCAAAGGCTATTTACAGATACCAAAATAACCGCCAATCAAAAGAAAAGAGGCGAATATCCTCAAATATAGCATAGAGTTCACCCAAAAAACACCGGAGTGATGTACTCAGAAAAAAAAAGTGACATATACTTCTCTGATTTATGTGCTCCAAATATCCTTGATTTTCTAGCGCAATGGCTTTCTGAATTTGAGCTTTTGTCTGTCTCGATAAATCAGAGAAAGTTGGTTGCTTAAATTTCTTTGGTTAATCATGAGGGTAACAGAATTTAAAAAAAAAAAAAACTACCTAAAATCGCCTTACCTCCAATCCTGTAGAAAGAACCACAGATCGGCCATTTCTATCGTGATGCAATGCATATCAATACACCTCTTCCCCATATTCTGTAAACCGATCGTAAAAATGTTAAACGATGTGTTAATCCCATTCCGCAATTTTACAGGAAGAAGTGTGTCTGCTTTCTTTGCTCAAATACTGGATTTTCTATGAGACTGGCTTTACTGATGGGAACCGCATCATAGGGAACTGTAGAAGAACGGCTGATTGGGCGAGTTGGTGAACCATGATGGACAGTAATGTATATTGCGCAAAAAGACGAGACAAAGAGGAGAAGTGGACAACGACGGCGCAGAACTGACAACTGAATTTATTCGAAGAACGGAAGAGTATATATATAAGTACACACACTTGTTGTACCCACATGAGCATAGTCAAAAATGCATAAAAATCTATATCAACACAGTAAAACTCCCCCCATCACACGCACGTGGTGAAAACTGCCGACGCACTAACGATTGTGCAGCATGGTCATCTCATTTTCTGTCAATGCGACGGACGTTTTACTAACACAAACATTTTGCTTTCGGTTAATATGGAACGCCTCGGCGATTTCTCGAGTAGTCTGGTCTTTATGAAGAAACAATATATTAGTATCAACGAAGAAAGGTACACACTCACACGCGTTACAATGTTTTGCTAAGTTAGTATCAATCTTTTTTAAGGACTGCGCATGCTCCATCAGCCTAATGTTGATGCAACGGCCTGTCTGCCCAATATACGTACGGCCGCAGGACAATGGTATTTGGTATACTACACCCATCCTACAACTAATGAAACTCTTGGCGTGATTGACCTGGCATCTGTTCTTACTTCTTGTGCCCCCCAGCTTTCTTTGAACCGCTGCACCTACCTTGCCAATCTTATTAGGGGCTGAAAACAACACCTGTACGCCATATTTTGCGCCTACTTTTTTAAACCGATGTGATAATGCATGTATATAAGGCACAACTGCAATTTTATTTCTTTCATTTTTTCTTTCTATCTGTCCGGAACACTTCAGAGAACGCAGAACCATATCAGCACTAGCTACAAGCACTGAGTCTGGATAACCAGCCTCCCTACATCTATTAGCTTGGATTTCAAGGCTATTATACATTTGATGTGCACAAGACTTATTGACAGCCATCCTAAAACAAGCTGTTACTATTCCAGATTTAACAAGTTTGGAGTGACATGACTTGTAGTTTAAAAGAGGCTTTACACTCCTAGGAGAGTACTGCCAACACACATGATTCATATTAAAAGTCAACTTTAAATCTAAAAATTGCAAAACATTTTTCTGAGGAACCTCAAAGGTGAACTTCAGTCCTGTACCATTCCGAGCAAAAATGTCAAGAATTTGAGGCACATTTACAGCATCCAAGGATCTAACTAAAACAAGAAAATCATCTACGTATCGGAATATACGAATGATCTTTCCTGTTAGGTCGCTCTCTATTTTTCGGTCGACATAACTAAGATAAATGTTACTGAGAACGGGGGCTACTTTAGCGCCTATGCACACGCCAGACTTCTGCATGAATAATTTATCGTCCCACATTACATAGGTGTTCTGAAGATAAAATGACAAAAGTTCCAGGAAGGATCCAACAGTTATACCGCACTCATTTCGAAATAAACACTCATCATTATCCTCTGTGATGCAATTCTTCACACATTGTAGAAGTTGATTATGAGGAAGAGAATAAAACAAGTCAACCACATCTATGCTAAAGCCAGAGCAAGAAGCCATATTCTCGTTGAAAAGATGCTTTACAACGGTCTCTGAGTTAGGCACAAGAAACGGGTCATTAACGGAAAGTGCTGACAAATGATTGTTAAGGTAAGACGATACGACTACTTGCCAAGTCTGGCGCTCAGAAACTATTGCCCGGAAAGGGATGCCAGGCTTATGCGTTTTTGCTGAAAAGAAAATTTCAAGAACTGGAAGTTCAGCTTTCTTTACTTTGCTTGCCAAATTCTCTAGTCCAAATTCATGCAATAACGCCACAGCCTCTTTCTTGCACTCAACCGGATCCTTTCTGCTCACTCTAAAATGCTTCCTTACTGACTCACATGCTTTTTCTGAAAACTGTTTCTCGGACAGTACAACAAAGTAGCCTTCTTTATCAGACTGCACAACGTGCAAACGATTGTCACACAGGTAATTGACCAATGAGCGAAACCTGTTACTACGCCGACCACTAGACTTGCTACTGGCTACCGCATCAACACACTCTGAAATACACCTAGACCTATCATCGAACTGAGCTTTGGACGATACACTGCGAGCAAAAGCCAACTTCTCAACCGTTAACATCCCAGGGTCAAGACAGAACTTTGGTCCGAGGCGTAAAGTCTTTTCATGCTTAGAATCCAAAGCGACATCATCCAAGACCAAAAGCTTTCCTTCTGATGCCGGTCTTCTCGTACCTTTTGGGAGGGTTGGACGGACTGCGCTCCAAAGGAATTCCGTCAGCTGATCGGTAGTCTTACATCACTCACGAAACACACGCTGATTACGGATTCTCTTCCTCATAATCAACTTCTACAATGTGTGAAGAATTGCATCACAGAGGATAATGATGAGTGTTTATTTCGAAATGAGTGCGGTATAACTGTTGGATCCTTCCTGGAACTTTTGTCATTTTATCTTCAGAACACCTATGTAATGTGGGACGATAAATTATTCATGCAGAAGTCTGGCGTGTGCATAGGCGCTAAAGTAGCCCCCGTTCTCAGTAACATTTATCTTAGTTATGTCGACCGAAAAATAGAGAGCGACCTAACAGGAAAGATCATTCGTATATTCCGATACGTAGATGATTTTCTTGTTTTAGTTAGATCCTTGGATGCTGTAAATGTGCCTCAAATTCTTGACATTTTTGCTCGGAATGGTACAGGACTGAAGTTCACCTTTGAGGTTCCTCAGAAAAATGTTTTGCAATTTTTAGATTTAAAGTTGACTTTTAATATGAATCATGTGTGTTGGCAGTACTCTCCTAGGAGTGTAAAGCCTCTTTTAAACTACAAGTCATGTCACTCCAAACTTGTTAAATCTGGAATAGTAACAGCTTGTTTTAGGATGGCTGTCAATAAGTCTTGTGCACATCAAATGTATAATAGCCTTGAAATCCAAGCTAATAGATGTAGGGAGGCTGGTTATCCAGACTCAGTGCTTGTAGCTAGTGCTGATAAGGTTCTGCGTTCTCTGAAGTGTTCCGGACAGATAGAAAGAAAAAATGAAAGAAATAAAATTGCAGTTGTGCCTTATATACATGCATTATCACATCGGTTTAAAAAAGTAGGCGCAAAATATGGCGTACAGGTGTTGTTTTCAGCCCCTAATAAGATTGGCAAGGTAGGTGCAGCGGTTCAAAGAAAGCTGGGGGGCACAAGAAGTAAGAACAGATGCCAGGTCAATCACGCCAAGAGTTTCATTAGTTGTAGGATGGGTGTAGTATACCAAATACCATTGTCCTGCGGCCGTACGTATATTGGGCAGACAGGCCGTTGCATCAACATTAGGCTGATGGAGCATGCGCAGTCCTTAAAAAAGATTGATACTAACTTAGCAAAACATTGTAACGCGTGTGAGTGTGTACCTTTCTTCGTTGATACTAATATATTGTTTCTTCATAAAGACCAGACTACTCGAGAAATCGCCGAGGCGTTCCATATTAACCGAAAGCAAAATGTTTGTGTTAGTAAAACGTCCGTCGCATTGACAGAAAATGAGATGACCATGCTGCACAATCGTTAGTGCGTCGGCAGTTTTCACCACGTGCGTGTGATGGGGGGAGTTTTACTGTGTTGATATAGATTTTTATGCATTTTTGACTATGCTCATGTGGGTACAACAAGTGTGTGTACTTATATATATACTCTTCCGTTCTTCGAATAAATTCAGTTGTCAGTTCTGCGCCGTCGTTGTCCACTTCTCCTCTTTGTCTCGTCTTTTTGCGCAATATACATTACTGTCCATCATAGGGAACATTTTACCTTCATGTTAAAGAGATGCACTCCACTTTTTTAGCGTCGTTCCATTACTTACATGGTTTTTGGTTTGGTGTTTTACTTCATATGTTGCGCTAACCAAAATATAAGTATACGCTGCCCGAAGACACTCGAACTTAAAAACTTTATGAAGCGGACCAAAATATTACGTTCCATACTAGAAATATGACAGTGGTGTGTTTGATTTGCATCAAGTAAAAAAAAAAGGCGCCCCTATATTAGTTATTTTTTTCAGTGGATAGTATTGGGTATTCTTTTCTATACCTTCTAATCTATTATCCATATGGTTACTATAATATTTCTATTTGATAAACAGTAAAAATCTCTATACTTTCCTTGATTTTAGTGGTTGTTGTCTACCTTCGTATCTGACTCATAACAAACTTCTTATTTCTCCTAAATTACTTTTGTTGATTTGGTTAAGGAGGGTCTCGTATCTAGCAGCGTCGTTTGTCGTAATGGTCTACTATGTAAGCGGGCTACTGCAAAGCATTCACCATCCCCGTTGCATCACGTTCCACGTGACGCTCGTGGTAACAGACGATGTTGAACGTCCCCCGCTATGAACAAGTGTGCGCTCGCAAACACTAGCATAGATAGGTTACACACCACAAAAATATCGAAGTAGAATATTGGACAACCATCACCACTGCTTCATTATGTAGAGAACCGGACACAAAATGCGAATGTCGGTGCTTCGGACAGCAATGGCCAGGTCGGTTGTTCCCTTTAATTTGTTTGCTTTGTAATGATTTAGCTCTAGAAAATCATTTGTAACTTTACGTTGAAAAAAGTAAAAAAACAAAAACAAACTACGCTTTATTTGCTGTCGATGCCTTTTCCTCCTTTCTATGTATCTCATAACGGGCTCTTTAATCCCCATGAATAGGTAATTAACCTATCGAAGGCAAGATTTTGCCAACCTGACGTCGTTGGTAGCTATGGGCGTTTTAACATTGTTCCCACTGCTCCCTTTAAATCACATTGCACACAATATTCGCGATAAACGCGAGTTTATCATCTGCTGCTATGGATGAGGCTGGCGATTACGAACAGTGCCAATCATAGGTCACACGTAACGTAATTGCCTAAGCAAGTAGACGATTCAGTGGTCGTCAACGCACCGCAGCGGGTAAGGCACGGGTCGCGAAATTCGAACTGGATCGAATCCTGTCCCACTGGCGGTAGGTTATATTCACTTTTTCCACTATCTTATCAACTATCTCTATAATTAGGTCGTTATTTAACATAGATCGCCAAATAACAAAATCCTCTTTGATTTCCTTGGTGGGTGGAGCTGCGGTTTTTTTTTATTTTTTGAATCAGCAGCGTTTATTGAGCTTTTCATTATACAGCAGGAGGCCCAAAAGTCTGAACTGCATATTAGGGTCTCCTATAACTACATAAATAATGTACAGTGGACGATGGCATGCACAAATATCCAGGGTGAAAAACGTGATTGTATTTGGAGAGAATGAAAAAAAAAAGAAACAAGGAGCAGATAATGCACTAGTGTATAAGTTAGGTATGCATTAAGCAAAAATAATGACAAGAATCTCATGATTTAATCATGTGCTGTTTTAACTTTATTTTAATGTATACAACAGCACTGCTGATTTCAGTGCAGGGTGTGAGTTATTTCACGCTCATATAGCACGGAAAGAAATATTTTCCGTACCATAATTATGGCGTGGTTTCGGTAACAAAAAACTTGAATGAGCAAAACTTATTACGTTATTATTTATAATCATATTTTCAGGGAAGAACTCAACGAGTATATTGTTACGGGGTGATAAGCTGATGAAGACAGGAGACAGAACATGACAGATGGCGATGGTAAATGACGTTTTAATGTATGATGGCGGACCTAGAGTGAGCACGCCTAAAAGAATAACCAACCTGGATTCCTTTATATAATAGCAGTGCACATAATTATTGCTTTTAATTAATCATTTATACGCATAACGCAAAGACAATCAACCACAACATGATAGATCTGATAGAACACTAAATGCAAAATGTCATAGGTGATGCTTGCTCCATTGCCAGGCGGAAATATTTCAGGGAGTAATATATTGAGAACGTAAGGACGTTGAGCGTGGGGATTGGAATCAATCGGATGATCAGAAAGAGAAATTGCGCGGTTTTTATTTAAATACACAGAGGATCGTAGTCCTTTTAAGTTCATTATGAGCACATTGGTGAACGTGATGTTAAGAAGCCTTTCTAAGTAGCATAATTGGAGCAGCGTATTGCTTGAAAAGGAGTGTACCACCAGTTATGCTTGTTTGGTGCATTCAATGCGTGGAGGAATTACACATTATTTGCTCGGAATACTGAAGAAAGTTGTGCGTATAAGCTGGTATGTTCAAGTGTCGCTCCCAAAGTCACGTCATTAAACTATGTGCCTTTCAGAGCTCTTTAATATTCACTGATAACGTAACTGCTGTGCAGGTCACTTGATACTGCCTAAAGTGTGTGTCCAAGTGGCCAAACGTTCGCGTTCGTAGCCTGAAAATAAGCGCTGCAATAATATCGAACATGTTTCGCCGTCACTAAAGAGAGCGCGCAAGAAATGTCTTTCCAAGTGGAGGAAATAGCCTTTACATGAACTTGGCAATCTGTTTGCGGGAAAAGGTTGTTAATGAATAGATAACGGTAGTTTGTGAATGATGAATAAAGCTGTGTTCTGCTCACTAAGTCTATTGAAAGGATATCACAAAAATGCAAAGAAAAAAAAAGCATTCACAGGGGTGAGATGACGCTGTACGCTGCGTAACTGTGAATTCTATAAACAGGTGATAATGAATGAAATTCTAGATTATTAGCATATTGAAATTCTGCCCAGGGAAGGCGCCAGAAGAGATAGCTTTTGATAACAGAGTGTGGAAATCCAGAGGCACTAACATCGTTGAAGCGGATGCATAATACAGCACCGTACGCGGAAGCATAACCACACGCGGAACTTGGGATCCGCAACTATAAATTTACAAAGTAGGCGCTGTGTGCCCAACAGCAAGTAGGATTGACCAACTTTATAACCAGAAGGATCGGAGAGTTTCTCAGGCTCCCCGTGTGTCAAAAAATGTTTCTCTCTCCGTGAAAAGTTTTGTTCAGTGCAGCAACGAAGATGTAGACTTCAATGAAAACGTAAATAATGGCCAAAGTGCCATAGTAACTCTGAAATGATCAAAGCATATTTAATTGGAGCCTCAGTCTCCGAATATTTAGGGCATAGAGTGTCATATGCCAAATAAGCCAGCGACTCATACAATTTTCGTGGCAACTGTTGTAAAGCACGCCGGGCTAACATCTCTCTGAAACGATCAACTTGCTTTAATAACTATCGCTTTATCAAAAGGCGCTCAGGTTTCGACAGTGACTCATAACGAGCTTGATTATTCGCAATATTAGCTACCCTTAGGTTCTTTCTGTCAAAGCTTCTAGCTGGTCATACTGCAACAGAGAAAAAAGATCGAACGAAATTGGCACATTAAGCAACTGACAGCGAGGGCTTCGGGAAGCCTGACCATCAAGGAAGGATGATCACTCATTTGTTGAACTGTGATTCTGCGGGTGAAACTAAGTCACGCAAATCAGGAGACTTTCGAGTATACTACCAGCCGCTGCTATCAAGCGCGATTCCAAGCAAATCCATATATGTCCTTATTGGCGAGTGCGGGAGCTGTAAATGTATACATGCAGCCGCGCATAATGTCTACCTGTATACCTGGGAACAGTACCAGCTGAGATTATTCGGCTGATATTCAACGCCACACATTGAAGTAATCTTGTACCTAAAAAATTTCGTGAAGATCCACAAAGGCTAGTGGTTTGGGTCGAAATGCAGCAAATTTTGAATGTTGTCTGTATGTAGGGACGTGCGTAGTTGCTCTGACTTTCTTTAACAGCTATTAGTCTGACCAGCGTTCAGCCATTTTAGTTGTTTTCCATGCATACGCCGTCGGTCCGTCTGATATTAGCATCGGTCGACAAATGCAGCTAACTCCAGTTAGAAAAGGCGAAGCACTAAACCAGCCTCCGATCATCTGCTAGCGTCGAATGACATGCAGACTAATTAGGATAGCTCAGTATGGGCGATAGAGCCAGCAGCAGTCCCATGCATTTTTTTCTCTTTTTCCTACAGTCGCAACAACAGCTACAACAATTTGAGCTGCAGGACAGCTGAGGGATGTTAAGTGTTTGGAAGTTTTACGTTTTGTAGAAGCTATCCAACGCATCTGTATGCGAGGATACCTTGATTCTATTCGAATCAAGGTATCCCCAAGAGCCGCCGAAAGGGTCAAATAAGAGCACAATGCAAAATGACACAATTACCCCAAGTAAGCTACCACATATTGATAGGCCTTCTTGTAGAGCAGTGACTCTTTATTTATTTTTTCGTCTTGCGTATAATTTATACTGATGGCGCGTTTTCCTCAGTTACACCGTCAAACATTGTAGCGGATGCTGGTCTCTCACATGAAAAGAGTCTTGTGGAATTATTGGATAGCAGACACAAGAGCTATCTTTCTTGCACATCTCATATTTGCCATTGCTTAATTTACTCAGTATCCTGACCGGGCTATGGGCTTCTCGCTTCCCTCCATTTTGCGGTTGCACACAGGACCAACACTACATGCAGAAATCTCAAACTTTCTAGCGTCCTCCCTGAATATGAGAAGGTTTGCCCATTTCCTGTATATTACTGGAAATAATTTTTTTTTTCAATTTTCAATTTTCTAAAAATATTTGAATATTAAGAACTGGAGCTTGAGTAAGTTGAGTGCGATAAGATAAGTGTGTAAAATTTTCTAGCGTTCGCGACTAGCGCCCCAAATCACCTTTTTACCTGATCCGTCACGCATTCATCATGGCATCTTCAGTTCGACTCCGTGAGACCGCAATATCTTAAAAATACAAAAAGGTAAACACGTTTTTGCCTACCTAAGAGGATTGAAGATACGAAAAAAAAAATTCCATACAGGGATAAGCATGGCCTCACACGCATAAGCAGGCGGTCTTCCTAAAGTAAGCACTTGGGACCAATGGATTTCTGTGGTTCCCACTGTATACTGATCCCTTTGGTTCATACTGCATTCGCAGTCACATTTTGGGGCATCCATGCTGAGTAAAAATAAAACGCAAGCTTCAGTCCTAGAAGCGCAGCAATGCGTACGCAATTCGAGCAAACCGTGAGCACGAAATAGGGCATCGGTTTAATTTTGTGGATGTTCGCTGCCTCAAATGCTCTGACGTAGTCCATTGAGAGGACATACTAGGAAAGCTGCGAGCTACAGGCACGTCTCAGCAAGGCTGATAGCTTGTCCTTGGGATTTTAAAGAGAAATCCTAGGACGATCATAAAACCTGCTCCATATAGCTGTGATAGAAGTTTCAATTGTAATCAGTAATTTTAAGCTGCTGCTGTAACTTGGTGTGGGGAGGGAAGAGGTGCGACGTTATTTCAACTCAATTTATATTTCACAAAGGTAGTCTCACGCTGCCCAAAAGAAGTGATGCTGTGAGAAATGTGTGTAACTAAGCGGCTAAAAGAACGCTTTTGTGATTATTGTCCTTACCCGGCTGCTGTAGCCCTTCAATCTTTCTCGTTCTGGCACCTGGTGGTTTTTTCGTGGCGTTGTAAAAAGTAAAGGTGGTGCAAGGGTTTCAACATTTCAGGGGGTGGGGGTGGGGGGGGATGATGGCTCTTCCGGTTTCAGAGCGACTCTGTCCTTTTTTCAGCCGTTTGCTAAAGTTTTTTTTTTTCTACGGGTGGCGTATGACAGCCCCTGAAAATGTCTCCAGTAATTTTTACTGTCCGAGGCTAGTTAAAATCTAGGGGCGGACTTGGTTGGCTGCTGCCGCTTCTGCAGTTCTCAAGATGGGTACAGGTAATGTGCATAGGTGAGTTAAGGGAAGCAGAAACGTTAGTGGGAGTTCCTTTAGCAATGCGGCATGAAGAAGTGTGGATTGGGGAAGAGTGCGGAGCCTCTACTAATGTAGGCTTAACGCTGATAACAGCAACGTTTCATCGGGTCCATTTTTTAATTTCATATCAGTAAATAAACCGACCCTGCCGGAGCCGGAATGTGAGTTTTTCACTCACAGGACGACACTTGGCACATAGCTACTAATGACCATCGCCAATGTGCGCCCAGAGGACAACCGTTGTCAGCTAAGCTGCATGTTTTTGAACAGGCGTGCATAGACCTGGTGAAACAAAGCAGTAGAAAATGGACACTCAAAAGTAATCTATAGACGCCTAAATGGTTCGATGAGCTTATTGCGTACCGAAAAGTACTTTATTCATTTGAATTGTTTTAAATTTTTTGCATTAATAATGTTATATTTGCCTTATGTTATACTTTTTACACTTTAGGCGTCAGTTTCGCTCTCACTACCTTTGCTCACCTTGTATCTTCGCCCATACAGATAGTCCGCATTACACCAGTCCAGGGGGCGGGGGAAGTGGTAGGCGTTTAGCTTGTTCAAGCTTGGCTCACCGCAGGTGCCGGAGCCTTTGTAAAGCCATATATATTTACGGAAGAGGTAACCTCTGCAAGAAGAATAAGCTTACATCGTTGAAACAATTCACATCACTTTTGTAACGAGTTCACTTGAATGATTCTTTAGAGATGACGTAATCAAGATTACGGGAAAGCAATCAGAGCACCTTGCCAAATTGAAATTGCCACTGGCCCCGAAGATTGGGCATTAATTCCTGTCGCAGATAGAAGGCGTTTTATAGAAGCATTGAAATACCCTCCGCGTCACAGTAACGATCCCCTCCCACGTTAGTGCTACAGTAGCTGATACCTAAAATAAGCTCACATTCTGTAAGCGCTGCTTCATGTACTTATACCACTGAAGACAGCGCGCAGAATCTTCTTCATCTTTTTAGGTAAATTTTCATCTTTACAAGGGCCCCCGAGGAAGAGCGGAGCCAGCCTGGTGACTTATTTCATAGGCAAGAGGATAGACGTCTTTCTTCTTAATCCTATTAAGCCGGCGGTAATCCACACAGAAACAGATGGAGCCATCTTTCTTTCTAATGGTCGCAACAGACGAAGCCCAAGGGCTGTTTGAGGGCTGAATGACGCTGTTATGAAGCATCTGGTGTGCTTGTGCTACAGTAACCTGGCGCTCAGTTGAAGACACATGATAGGGCCGCTGTCCCAGAGGTGCGCGGGCTCGGGGGTCCATCCGATGAGCGACACTTCAACATGGACACAGGTAATTTTTATGAGAGTCAAAGGAGGAGCTCCACTGCTGAAGTAGGGCAAGAAGTAGCGTTCGTTAAGACATAGGAAGATTGGCGCCGCTGGTGAAACAGGTCTGCGGAAGGGAGAGTGGGTGTTTAAAGTAGATGGCTGAGCGCAATCGTGGTGATGTGTGGCGCGTCGTCAGTCTCTTCACGGAAAACCGATGGGATATGGCTTGTAGGTTCCCGAGACATTCACCGTGGCGCATAGCAGTGAGGTAAGGAAATGAATTACAGACCCAGGGAGCAGCGAATCCAGCAGAAATAGTGAGTAGAGCGTTGGGCATCCGAAACCATTTTAAGCGCCGAAATTTACGCTATAAATGTATGGCATAAAAAGCACAGTTTCGCCGACAGAGCAGCAAGCATATATTTACAAGCAGGGAAGAAGAGGAAGGAATGTCTATGTCTTCGGCAAACGGGGCTCTAGCGCAGAGGCTGCAATGAGCGTTGTCTGGTGCAGGCTCGGGCAGCACAAAAAACCCAACTTCAGCGCTAGCGCAATCGTTTAGAGCGGCGTGACGCGCCAGTACCAGCCTAAGATAACTGCGTATGAGCAACTTGGTAGCACGAAGAACTGAACTTTTTAAATTCAATTCTGGATGGATACTCGAGCTATGCGTGCTGCTAAGGGTTTAATTTGCTGAGCGCTGGCCGTTCGCAACGAAAGAACGAAACACGCTTTCACCAACGAAGCAATCCGCGTGAGCATAATCAGAGAGCATGCAAACCTACTATACATGGTGCTTTAGTGTTTATCCTTGTCCCGTGTAGAAAGAGCGACAGAGTAAGACTGTTGCAGAGATAAAATTACAGCAATATCCTATGCTCTGGGTCAGAGTGATAAAATATTCATTTCAGGGCAGCATTCGAATATCTGGGTAATGTTAGTCCAGCTATTTTTCATTTTTCATTCATATATGACACATAGAAAAGCTGACAGCTGAGATATATGGTATAAAACCAAATTTTGCTGTTCAGCAAATCAGTTTTATAATGCCCTAGGTGCTACTTGGTGCAATTTGTGTGAGCTACTTGTGATGTAATGCGTGCTGCACACATGAAGTTTATATGTTATTTTAATTCGCTGTGTCACATTCAGATAGGAACCAAGGCGCTTGTAGCCATTCGCTATCTCAAGAAGAGCAAACGTCTGCAAGATAGGCAGACGCAGGCCTAGCTGGCAGCTTTTATGTCGAAGGGTAAGAAGTACGAAACTTGCTGAGTCAAGATTTCTGTGCTCTGTACTGTGCATTTTCTTACAGCATGCTATTATATACTAGCCCCCAGGCCTATTGAAGCTCATTTTTACAGCCTTTACTAGGCATTTTGTCCCAACTAATTCACTATTCCTCACTCCCAACCTTGCTTAGAGGTCATTCGTCACATGCTGTAAGAAATGTGCTGCAGACGTTCTGCTGGAGAAATTAATATGAGGTGCACTTTCAGTACAAGAACACGGTTTCCCATTTCCAAGAAGCTTTGCTCTTTCATTGCTGTATAATGAAGTCGATAGTCACTTTTACCCTTGGCTATTTTCTTGTGCCTGACTGTTTCGCTTGGTGCCCGTAACAAAGCTGTGCTAAGTGTTGATACCTTGCTTTCAATTGATGTTTCCATTATGAAGAACCACAAGACAAGTTGGCTTTATAATTGGCTTTTCGCCCTTGACTCCTTTACCTTGAACACATTGGATATAGTACACAAGTTATACATTCGTACATTTCAGTATGTATATGCTTTAATAGCCAATGGGCCTACTGGAAGCGTCTGAATGTATACAAAATCTAGTTTTTCTGTACAGCCACACCTCGAGCACAAAGTATACAACAGTATGTATATGCTGTTACAGCATAATAGTTACAGACTCTTCCTAGCTTTGATTGGAAGAAATAATGGTTTCGCATCCGGAAGTTTCTGGAGGTTTATAGAGGTTTCAAAACAAAGCTTTCGTTTTAGTACTTCCTGTTTTTACCCGTTATAATGTAGAAATCAGTATTGGAGAATCAAGCATGGGAATTTCAAATATGGAGAGCTTCCATAGTTGTATGTGAATGCCGTAAAATGTCTACCACGCTATGCTTGGTGGGGTTTTCTAACATATACTACAACCTCTGCAAGTTGATATGTCTGTGACTGCCGGAATAGCTACATCACTAACCGACCCTCACCCTCAATAAGCATTCATAGAGGCAATTGGCTAGCATGCTGGGGTATGATGGTTACAAACTGAAAACGGCAGCGCAAAAAATGGAACTCATACGTCATACAGTTGCATTTTCGTAGTACAAATCAAGTAAAAATGAAATACTTGAGATTTTTATTTATATCTTCATCCTCCTAATGTTTTCATTGATGGACGCGTTTGAATTGTGGTGCTGGCGAAGACTCTTGAGAGTTCCTTGGACTGCCAGAAGATCAAATCAGTCAATATTGTCGACCATAAACCCTGACTGCTCATTGGAGGGTCAAATTCTAAAGCTAAAGCTCAGCTACTTTGGTCATCTGATGAGAAGAGAGGAGTCGCTGGAGAAAGATTTGATGTTGGGATAGGTTGAGGGTCGCCGGAGAAGGGGTAGGCAGCGAACGCGATGGTTAAATGGCATCCTCGAGGCACTGCAGATGAAGTTATGTGATGTTAGGAAGACAGCGAGAGACCGGAAAGCGTGGTGTGACATGGTCAATTGGGTCACGAAGAGTCGGACACGACTGAACTGAACTGATGGTTGCTCTTGGGTGGATGTCAATGACTAATTACTCATATTTACAAATCTACTCTACCTTGGGGGACTCACCTAAATATCCGACCAACATCGTTTCCACTTCGAGTTATTGATCAATTCCATCTCACACTACCATCTCGTCTGCTTACCGTCCTTGTTAGGTCCGTTGGCAGAGCGAGTTCCTCGGAATGGCTGTAGTCCCCGGTTGGATCCCCGGATGTGGACAAATTTTTCTTTAATTACGAAGCTTCTCAGAAAGCTGTATGCACAGCTTTCTTTGTAGCCGAATGGCTGCGCTAGGGTGGATGTCAATGAGTAATTACTGCCTTATTACGATCACTAATATCACAAATCACAAATACCTGTCTGTTCTGTGCTTGGGAACTGCCGAGGGTTTGACGTGACCTTTCTCAAAACTGTATTTTGCGTACGCCAAACGGTTATGGCAGCACTGAGAAGGTCGCCAGCAATCTGCGGCTTAGTCCTTCGTAAAGTTTGTCTCACGACGATATCTTGTTATCGTCGCTTCGTCATATGTCTTCTTTTATGGGCTTTATTGGTATTAATCGTTGCGTTATGAGTTCTTTAATTACAATGGGTCGGCGATGGTTTAGTTTTTTTTTTGGTGTTGGTGTACCCCATGGAGAGGGAGCACCTATAAACGGTGGACTGCTGGGCAAGTTTCAAGGCTGAGAGAAAGAAAATCCTACACATTGTTGTCCTTTTAGATTGCAAAAGCATCGTAGAAATGGCTGAAGAAGCTGAAAATGTCCGTAGGAATTCGAGATCAGTGAAACGGATTCGGTAGTTTTATGATACAAAATGAAAAGTATTCACAAATTCGGAAAATAAATTTTATGTTATCCGCTATCTACAGAATTTGCCAATTAGAATGGTAGATATATGGATGTTTTGAGCACGTTTTGCCGCGCAGGCCCAATTATAATCCAACTTAAGATGAGATAAAAGCTGGAACTCAAACAGTGAGCCGAAATAGAGTAACGTAAGTCCCTAGACAAGTTCTCTCGTGACCGTACAACTGGCATAAAAGTGCGTACGAGTCCTTAAATGCAGCTGTATCCCACGTCTCAGAATGGATACTGAGACCTTTGAAAAGCATAAATAAATAGTGTAGTGCAACTACATGAACTAACACTTCACGATGATGAATGTAGGGGCGCATGACTCGAGGATCGTATTTGAAAGATGGAAGAAGTGAACTTAAAATGAGTTTTCTAAAAAATCGGCTACTGTATTGAAATAAATTCTACTATGCCTTTGTACCTACTTCCTTACACTTCTTTCGCATGCACTTGAATTAAAAACAAAAGTTTATGCGGAAAATAGAATCTCGCAAGCTTTTGTACTCTAAATACAGTAAGTCTGCATAAGCACATGAAGCCAGTTCGCGCCTCGGTGGCAAAGCATTTGGCTACAAATATTGCGTAATGTACGTTTCCCTCTTCGTGTCTTGAGAACAGCCGACAAGGCAACAAATGCTTATTGTAATGGCAATAACATGAACTTTTTATTTACCACATGTTTCGCACTATCATTAACGCATTTTTGTTTCGCGCATTTTTGCTTTATGGTTACTTTCACGCTTTAAAACGCCGCAAGTATATATTACGTTTGAAAAGCTCTCGTTACGTGTGAAATTAACTTCGACTTCTATAGCTATTCGCACTCGCTCCTCACCTTTAGTCACCATGCTCACATGGCGTTGTCCCTGCGGCATATTCATCACCAATATAGATCGTGGTTCGTGTGTGTACTATGATTGTGAATAGCCGTGGTGCAAACTTAACCTTTCTATAAACTATTTTGCGCACCCGAAACAACCATGACTGCTCGGCCGTCTGTTTTGTGACCAAAGGAAAGAAGCGTCGCCACTAGTCAGTGGCTTGATCCTTCAGAAAGGATATTTTTTGTGATGGTAGCTAGTTATCGGTGTTTTGACTAATGCTCTGTCTGTGCTGTGCTTTATTTCGGTTATTCTTTGTCTTATAGGTGCGGTCATTACAGTGGGGCGTTGATGCATTATTATTTTTGTGGTCTTCCTGGAAAGGACACTTATCCAAGATGGGGTATTATTTAACAAGTACCTCCTGCTGAACCAAAAACAAGAGGCGAGATTCTAGAATCAATGAATCAAGCTACCAGCTAATGAATGGTTCACTGAGATGACAAGATCTCATATAATACTGAAATGTGTTGTATACTATTATGACACAGTACTAAAAAAAAATGTGGCAAAATTTCAATAGAATTCAAGCTAGCTAACCATTCTCCCAGTAATAATATTAGAGCTAGTGAAGTGATTGTAAACGTTTATACAAATAAACATTGCTTTGTACTGTGATAGTGAGCACTTCAGCCATCGACATCCACCAGTGCGTTGTGCGACGAAGACAAAGAAGAAGTACGCTGGGCTCGCCGTTGCAAGGTCCTCTCCTCACAGCTCTCCATCTGAGCGTCAATAAACGCCCTATTACAATTGGCGGAGGTGCCGGAAACCATCCCATCCAAACTGGAACTGCGAAGCCGTACACTACCCTCTACGACCGCCATGCAAGACGACTCCACTTCGACGCTGCCGGCCGTTCTACCCACGATCATGTGTTCTGGCGTCGTGCGCCAGCGTGACCCTTGCCTCTTCAGTGGCACGGCCGATCAAGATGTCGACGACTGGCTGTCATCGTATGAAAGAGTAAGCAGCTACAACAAGTGGGATGACTCATACAAGTTTAGTAACGTCATATTCAATCTGACGGACGTGGCGAACCTCTGGTTTCGCAACCATGAGGCTGACCTGTCATCTTGGTCGACATTTAAAAAGAATTTCGCGGAAGTGTTCGGCCGCCCGGCAGTGCGTAAGCTTCGTGCCGAACAACGTTTACACGATCGTGTTCAGCGCGCTGATGAGACCTTTACCAGCTACATAGAAGACATCGTTGATCTCTGCAAACGAGTCGACCCGACCATGCCGGAAGCGAACAAAATCCGCTACATCCTCGAGGGCATTTCTGAGGACGCCTTCCAGATGCTGGTAGCGAAAGATCCCGCCAGCGTTAGTGAACTCGTGAAGCTTTGCCAGAGCTACGACGAGCTCCGCAAGCGGCGCGCTTCTAGGCGCCGCTCCAGTGTGTGCGACGAAGGCGTATCCGCATTAGCCCTGGTTGGTTCGCCAACTTCTGAAGAGAGCCCGCTCAATCAACAGATAAAAGATTTTATTCGTGCAGAGGTCGCACGTTAAATCTCACTCCTTCCCCATTTTCAAGACTCGGGCCGCCTCGTTCCTGAAGTGGCTCCATCTTTGTCCCCTACTATACGCCGTGTCGTGCAAGAACACGTCGCTGATGTCTTGCCGTCCAACCCCGTGCTGCCGCCTGTGACGGCACCTCTCACGTATGCCCAAGTAACGGATAGGCCACCACCTTCGCCCACGTCTGGCTCCTATGTGCAGGTCCCTGCCTACTGTTCACCGCCGCATGCTGAGCCTTCGTTCCAAGCCCCACCCTCAAGGTTCCGCCCACATCCTATGAAACCTTGGCGTACTACGGACAACCTTCCGATTTGCTATGCTTGCGGTCGGCCGGGCCATGTTGCACGCCTTTGTCGCCAGCGCCTCCAACCTTCACAGCCTGACATTCGACTTTACCCGTACGATACCGACTCACGCTCGCAAATGATTCCGCCCGGTTCTCAATTTGTCTCACAAGATCGCCAAACCTATGCCACTCGTCGATCACATTCTCCTCGGCACCGATCGCTTTCTCCAATGCTGCAACGTTCTACCAGCACCGTTGAGGGAAACTAACAGTCGCAGTTCCGGGGGCAAGAACTGCGCTTGTTTCGAATTCCTCAAGTCCTCCGTGTCGTCCCGCTAATGTTATCAAAGTTTCTGTAGAAGGCGCCACAGTTCTCGCTCTCGTCGATACCGGTGCAGCCGTCTCCATCATCAGTGAAGCGCTCTGCCTTCGAATTCGCAAAGTGACCACTCCGATTTCCGACTTTTCGCTCCGCACCGCCTCATCACAGCACATTCACCCCTCCGCATCTTGCACAGCCCGTGTGCTCATTCAAGACGTCTTGTACCCCATCGAATTTATTGTTCTGCCGAATTGCTCGCATGATATCATCCTCGGATACGATTTTCTATCGACTCATCAGGCCGTTATTGACTGTGCTCGTGCGCAAATTGCTATCGCCCCCCTCTGCGATACCCCTCCCAGCACTGCAAAACTTCTCATCGCCCATGACACTGACCTTCCCCCGTTCTCTGCTGCACTCGTACCATTGCCTTGTGAGTGGGTAACTCCTTTGACTGCAATTTTTACACCTTCCGAAGTCGCCTCCCGTCATCCCTGCCTCCTTTCTCCGTTCGCAGTACTCGAAATTCAAGACGGCAAGAGTGCACTTTATGCCTCGAACCCATTTTCTTGCCCAGCAGTCCTGCTCCGTGGCATTGGACGTCTTGATGAGCTTGATCCCGGTCATATCACCACTCTTGCTGACTCAACCCCCTCCTTCGACGTTAGTCTGTGCTCTTACAATGTTGCGACCGCTTCGACGCCCTCCGACGTTTTCCAAGATGCTATTGATGCTGACCTTCCACTTGCGCAACGTGATCAACTTGTCGCCCTCTTGCAGAACTTCGCTTCTTCATTCGACCTTCCTCAAACTGACTTGGGCCGCACGTCTGTCGTAAAGCACACCATCGACACCGGTAAAACCGCACCTTTGCGCCAGCGCCCCTATCGCGTGTCGGCTTCGGAGCGCCAAGTAATTGCTGATCATGTGGACGACATGCTCCGTCGTGGTGTCATTCGGCCATCCCACAGTCCCTGGGCGTCTCCAGTTGTGTTGGTACCTAAGAAAGATGGCTCCTTCCGGTTTTGTGTCGACTACCGCCGGCTCAACAAGATCACGCGCAAGGACGTCTATCCTCTGCCACGCATCGATGACGCACTGGACTGCTTGCAGGGCGCCGAGTTTTTCTCCTCGTTGGATTTACGATCTGGTAGTGGCAGGTGCCAATGGATGACGCTGACCGCTCTAAAACTGCCTTCATCACACCAGATGGATTATATGAATTCAACGTCATGGCCTTTGGGCTTTGCAACGCCCCGGCCACATTTAAACGCCTCGTGGACACTGTGCTTCGTGGATTCAAGTGGCGAACCTGTCTTTGCTATCTCGATGATATCGTAGTCTTTTCTACCGATTTTCAATCCCACCTGCTCCGACTGAAGGACGTTCTCACTTGTCTCGCTACCGCCGGCCTCCAACTGAATCTGACGAAGTGCCGCTTTGCTGCTCGCCGACTAACTATTCTAGGTCATGTCGTTTCTAAGGATGGCATTCTTCCCGATCCCACCAAACTTCGTGCAGTTGCCGAATTTCCACGCCCAAAATCACTGAAGCAGCTACGAAGTTTCATCGGCCTGTGCTCCTACTTTCGCCGCTTCATCTTAAATTTCGCCTCTATTATTGCTCCTCTCATCCAGATCCTCTCTGGCAGCTCCGACCTCTGCGCATGGACACCTGCTTGTGATGACGCCTTCAACACTTTACGCCGTCTTTTGGTTCCGCCTCCCATCCTCCGCCACTTCGACCCGAATGCGCCAACTGAGATTCACACTGACGCTAGCGGTATTGGGATAGGCGCCGTTCTCACCCAACGCAAACCTGGTATCCGAGACTATGTGGTGGCGTACGCAAGCCGCACCTTGACCAAGGCAGAGTCCAATTATTCTGTTACGGAAAGAGAATGCTTGGCCATTATTTGGGCCATCGGCAAATTCCGTCCGTATGTCTATGGCCGACCATTTTATGTGGTCACTGATCATCACGCTCTGTGCTGGCTGGCTTCCCTCAAGGACCCGTCCGGCCGCCTTGCTCGCTGGGCTGTTCGCCTCCAAGAGTATGACATTCGTGTCATATATCGCTCAGGCCTCAAGCATACTGACGCGGATGCTCTTTCGCGCTCACCGCTGCCTCCCTCTTCGTTGTCTGATGAGATCTGCGCCTACGATTTGTCTTCGCTTGCCAATATCGACGTGGCCACGGAACAGCGGCGCGACCTGCGGATATCTACACTTCTGGACTTTCTTTCAAGTCACTCTCCAGGTCGTTTGTCTAGGGCGCTTGCCCGCCAAGCTCACCATTTTTCAATTCATGACGGGCTGCTCTATCGCCGCAGCTTTTAGTCATCCCCCGTCACCTCCGCGCCGAAATTTGTGCTGCTTTCCATACTGATCCCCAATGCGCCCACGGCGGAGTGTTGAAAACCTACACGCGCTTGCGTCTACGCTTCTTCTGGCGTGGAATGTACCGCTTTGTCCGCCATTTTGTCCGCTCTTGCCAGTCTTGCCAACGCCGAAAAACTCCTCTCAAGTCTCCTGCTTCGTTGCAGCCGTTGCCCTGTCCTGCCCGTCCGTTTGATCGTGTCGGCATAGATCTATATGGTCCCCTCCCTACAACTTCAGCTGGCACCCGCTGGATTATCGTGGCAGTGGATCATCTCACCCGCTACACTGAGACATCATCATTGCCCTCTGCTTCCGCACGCGACGTGGCTGCTTTTATTCTGCAAAACCTGGTTCTTCGCCATGGTGCCCCTCGCGAACTGCTCAGTGACCACGGACGCGTTTTCTTATCAGACGCTCTTGAGGCTGCCGCATCATACACCGCACCGCTACCTCGTACCACCCTCAGACGAATGGACTGACAGAACGTTTCAACCGCACTCTCGGTGACATGCTGGCTATGTACGTGAACACCGACCATTCCAATTGGGACCAAGTTCTACCGTTTGTTACTTACGCATATAACACCGCGACACAGACTACTACTGGATTCTCTCCAATCTTTCTCCTTTACGGGCGCGAGCCACCCTGTGCTATGGACACATTTTTTCCCTACCGCCCTGACGTTTCCGAATCTTCCCCGCTATCCGATGCCGTCACGTACGCAGAAGAATGCCGTCAGCTCGCCCGCTCTCTCACAACAGAAAATCAGTGGCAACAAAAATACCTCCGTGATACCGGCGAAGCTTCGTCATATCTCCCGAACTCTCTGGTGTGGCTCTGGGTACCCTCCACAACCCCTGGCCTTTCAAAGAAATTTCTTGCTCGCTACCACGGGCCATATAGGGTCCTCCAGCAAACATCTGCAGTCAACTACGTAGTTGAGCCCGTCACGCCCTCTGCGGACTTGCGTCGCCGTGGTCGTGAAACAGTTCACGTGAACTGATTGAAGCCATTCTATGACCCCGCTGTGCTTTCCGCGCCATAAGTCGCCAGGATGGCTCCTTTTTTTTACCCGGGGGGAAAATGTATTGTGATAGTCAGCACTTCAGCCATCGACATGCACCAGTGCGTTGTGCGACGAAGACAAAGAAGAAGTACGCTGGGCTCGCCGTTGCAAGGTCCTCTCTTCACAGCTCTCCATCTGAGCGTCAATAAACGCCCTATTACAGTTTATTTAACGTTTCAGGAACGTTTGGGGCACGAACAAAAAGCCACACACTCTCCCGATCATACTAAATGAGGGAAAGACGAATAAAAATAGTGTGCCATAAAGGAGCAAGGTGAATTTTCAAGTAAGCTTCGTTGAAAAAAAAAACGATTGAAAGGGGTTTTACTGAGGGTTCAACACGAAATATAGCCCTCTGTAAGCTGCACGACGAACAGCACAAGAACACAGTCCGTCAAGGCACAAAACCAGCGAGCTCGATCAGCGCAGCGGCACTTTGTCGTCCTCTTACTCGTCTTCGTGAATCCGCTCTTCGTTCACTACATTTCCCCGGGAGCGAAGCGGAGCCACCCTGGCGACCTATGGCGAGTACAAGACGAGTGGGTCGTAGTACGTTTTGAGGCGGCTCACATGCACAGTTTCGTAGCCGCGATGACGCTGTTCGAAGAAGGAGTAGGTGGCTCCACGATATTATTTACAGGGGAGGTTTGGTGAACGATTCGATAGGGGCCGTGGAACTCAGTTGGAAATTTCGACAACAATCCCGGTGGGGTGCCAGGAACCCAGAGCCAAAAGAGGGATTTTGTAGGGAAAACATGTGGCGTCTGATCTTTGTCGTGACGATGCTTTTGGCGGCCTTGATATTCCGATTTTAAACTGCGGGCCAGCTGGCGACATTCCTCCGCACGCTTGGCAGCGTCGGAAAGAGGAGTCCACTCGAAGGAGTCGGGACGATATGGTAATATAGTGTCCATCGTGGACGATGCCGCACGGCCATAAAGGAGGAAGAAAGGGCTAAATCCAGTAGTTGACTGCGTGGCGGTGTTGTAAGGGTATGTCACGAAAGGAAGAGCAGCGTCCCAGTTAGTCTGTACGGCGGCAACGTACATCTTCAGCATATTTCCGAGAGCACGATTGAAGCGCTCAGTCAGCCGGTTTGTTTGAGGGTGGTAGGCGGTTGTGGTCCGATGTATGATCCGACATTCGGACAGTAGAGTTTCAACGACGTCGGAAAGGAAGACGCGTCCTCGGTCACTCAGCAGCTCTCGTGGTGCGCCGTGGCGAAGAACAAAATGATGTAGCAAGAACAGGGCAACTTCACGGGCAGTAGCGGCGGGTAAAGCGGCGGTCTCGGCATATCGGGTGAGGTGGTCGGTTCCGACGATAATCCACCGGTTCCCAGAGACCGTGCACGGAAGTGGCCCGTAAAGGTCGACGCCAATGTGATCAAAAGGGCGGGCCGGGCATGGAAGTGGTTGTAAGGGGCCAGAAGCACGAGGTATGGATGACTTCCGGCGCTGACAGGCGATGCAGGTGCGGACGTATTTGTGAATATAACCGTACATGCCGAGCCAATAGTAGCATTGAGAGTTTCTTTGAAACGTCTTGACTACACCAGGATGGGCACACTGAGGGTCGGCATGGAAAGAGGCGCCCATGTCATGTCGTACATGGCGGGGAATGACGAGAAGCCACCGTCAACCATCAGGCATATAATTGTGGCGGTAGAGAAGACCTTCTCATAGGTGAAGTGTGGTGCTGGACGGCGTAAAGTCCGAAAAGGCGCAGCAGCGTTAGAACTGGACACGATGTCGATAAGAGGTGCGAGGCACGGGTCTTTTCACTGCTCCGCAGGCATATCAGCGCGGGTTAGAGACGAGAGGACGGGATCAGCCGCCGTGGAGCAAGCTGGATTGTTGGAGAGGGGAGAACGAGATAGAGCGTCGGCGTCCATGTGTTTACGGCCAGAGCGATATATAACGCGGATGTCAAATTCCTGAAGGCGGAGAGCCAATCGTGCGAGGCGGCCGGACGGGTCTTTAAGAGAGGACAGCCAACATAATGCCTGGTGGTCCGTGACGACGTCAAACTGGCGACCGTACAGGTAGGGTCGGAATTGCCAAATCGCCAAACACTCTTTTTCCGTAACTAAGTAGTTGCATTCAGCTTTAGAGAGGACACGACTCGCGTACGCGACGACGTATTCGTGAAAACTGTTTTTCCGTTGTGCCGAGACAGCTCCGAGGCCAACGCCACTCGCATCCGTCTGGACCTCGGTGGGTGCTGTCGGGTCGTAGTGGCGAAGGATTGGTGGCAATGTCAAAAGATGCCACAATGCAGTAAACGCTTCATCGCACTCAGTCGACCAGGCAGTTAAGTCCGCTGTTTCCCCCGAGTAGCTTCCTCAGGGATGCAGTAATTTAAGCGAAATTCCGCACGAAGCGCCGAAAATACGAGCACAAACCTATGAAGATTCGAAGTTGCTTGCGTGCGACCGGTTTAGGAAACTCTGCCACTGCTGGCAGCTTGGATTCTTAAGAAGTGACACTTCCTAAGGTTCAGTTGTAGTGCAGCATCAGTAAGACACACCAAAACTTACCGCAAGCGCTCTAGGTGCGTAGCGAAGTCGGTGGAAAAGACAACAATGACATCCAAGTAGCAGAGGCAGGTGTTCCACTTGAACTTCCGCAAGATGTTATCCATCATCCTCTCGAATGTGGCGGGCGCATTGCACAGACCTAAGGGCATCACATTAAATTCATAGAGGCCATGTGGCGTCACAAATGCGGTCTTCTCTCTGTCACAGGCGGCCATTGGCATTTGCCAGTAACCGGAACGTAAATCCAGAGACGAAAAGTACTCGGTACCTTGGAGGCAATCAAGAGCGTCGTCTATACGCGGAGGGGGGTAATTGTCCTTGTAGATAATTTTGTTCGGGCGCCGGTAATCGATACAAAAGCGAAACGAACCATCTGTCTTCTTTACTAGCACCACTGGTGAAGACCAGGAGCATCGAGATGGATGGATTACACCACGCTGTAGCACGTCCTCAACTTGCTCATTGATCACGTGACGCTTTGCCACTGACACACAATAGGGGCGCTGTCGAAAAGGCGAGTTAGAGTCGATCTGAATGTGATGCGCGACTGTGGAAGTGCGGCCGAGAGGTGTGTGGGCGGCGTCGAAGGCGAAACGAAACGTCTGTAAAAGGACCACTAGCTGCGTACGATAGGTGGAAGGAAGAGCGTCATTGATGGTGGTTCGGAAGAAATTGTCTGGCAACGAATCAGGCGTCGGATCGGACTGCAGAGCATCGATGTAGTTACTATGGTAGGTCTCGGAGGCGTCCAGGTCAGAGAGAAGGTGGACTGGTTGAATAAAACCGAGAGATTCCCCACGTAGCAAAGTAATCTGGCGCGGAGACGGATTGTAGATGAGTAGCTTCGTGAAGCCACAGTGAATATCAAGAACAGCAGACGGCAGCGGCAGGTGCTTGCGGTAAATGTAGGATGCAGACGACGTAAAAAGAACACTAACGGCTGACACAGCAGGACACGAAAAGGCACAAGGGCACAAGTCTCTGGTGCTACATGGGCATCTTCAACGATGGTTAGCTTTTGAGGACACACAGAACGGTTGTCGTCGGGCAGTGCGTCGCACAGTGCAGAAAATTCCACTTAAGCTCGGGCGCAATCGATCACGGCTTTATGTTTAGACAAGAAGTCCCATGCGAGGATTACGTCGGAGGACCAAGACGACAAATCAACGAATTCGACACTGTACAAAAGACCTTCATTGACGACACGCGCTGTAGATGCTGCTAAAGGTTCAATCCTCTCTTGACTGGCAGTGCGGAGCAACAAACCGTCAAATGACGTCGTAACTTTTCGTAATCGTTGGCAAGTCATTCATGAATCACAGACACTGCAATGCCCGTGTCCACCAGCGCATATACAGACAAACCATCGATAGAGATCACTATAACTTTCGTGGACGAAATATGAGGCCTTGAGCTTTTCGCAGAGCACGCAGCTCTCGCCTCAAGAACCGCGGAACATAGTTTCCCTCGTCAGCAGGGGGTGGTTGCCGGCGCATTGGTAACAGGTACCAGCGACGTAGAGAAGGATAATGGGTGGTATATGAACGCTGTTCAGCGGCATATGCAGGCGAAGAGGAAGCAAAGCGAAGCAGCGATGGGGAGTACTCCGAAGAAGCAGGTTCTAGATGCGCAGCCATGCGACGACGGCATCGACGAGGCACATGTCCAGGTCAACCACAGGAGTAGCGAATTGGGCGACTGTCCGAAGTGCACCACGGGTTGTAATAGCGCGGAGTCGCAGGATGAAGTGGAGCCGTTTGAGGAAGCGGTGCGTGCAGTAGGATAGGCTGCATGGGTGGTAACGTCTCAGGCGGAGGTCGCGCTGCCACTGCTGCGCCGGTCAAACGGGCTGGAACAGAAGGTTGGCTGTACTGTACTGGTGCTCCGACGTATGTTTCTGGGCAGCGACAGCAGGAGCTTGAGGAAGCCTGGGAAGCGCTTCTGCGACTCGTTCGCGGATAACGTGCTGCAGCTTTGGCACCAAAAGAGAGGGAGCATCAGGACAATGGGGAACGAGGGACAGTTGATGGGCTACTTCTTCTCTAACAAACTGCTTTAATTGTGGCAGCTAGGAGGACTGTTCTGCGTCAGCAGTTAAAGCTGCAAGAGGCTCCTGGTGTGAGAGCGAGGAGCGAGGGATTTTACGGTGCTTGCGTAATTCCTCAAAGTTTTGGCATGTATTGATTACGTCGACGACGGTTGCTGGATTTCCGGCCAGAAGCATCTGGAACGCGTCGTCGTCAATTCCTTGCAAAATGTGACCAATCTTGGCATATTCTGTCATTAAAGTGTCCACGCACTTGCAGAGGTCTACAGCATCCTCAATATAGCTTGTATAATTCTCACTAGGTAACTGTGCATGGCCGCGCAAGCGTTGCTCAGCGTGCAGCTTGCGCACTGAAGGCCGGCCGAAGATATTGGCAAGCCTAGTCTTGAAAGCAGACCACGATGAGATATCGGCCTCGTAGTTGCGGAACCACAAGTTGGCAATGGCCGTTAAGTAGAATATGACGTTATTTAATCTGAGGCCGTCGTTCCATTAGTTGTGAGTACTGAGCCGCTCATATGAGGAAAGCCAATCTTCGACGTCGTGGTCGCCGGTTACGCTGAAGATTGGAGGGTCCCGTTGGTGCAAAGCTCCAGCGCAGAAGACGGGGGACGAGAAGCTGCTTGTGCTGGGGGTGGTAGCGTCGGTCATGGCTGTTGTTGGTAGTGTGCGGCTGCGAAGCTCCAGGGCGAACGGAAATCCTCACCTCCACCGAGTGAAAGGGCTTTTACTGAGTGTTCAAAAGGTAATATAGCCCTCTGTAAGCTGCACGGCGAACAGCACAAGAACACAGTTCATCAAGACACAAAACCAGCGAGCTCGATTAGCGCAGCGGCACTTCGTCGTCCTCTTGCTCGTCTTCGTGAATCCGCTCTTCATTTACTACACGATGAACCTTCGACAGTGTGAACCTTGAACAGTACATTAATAATTTCGGTGAACGCCTGTCGGAGAATCACGTGAGCCTTCATTCCTTTCAGCTGCGTGGACAAACATTTCATGAGAATGTTAAATACTGCTGTGTGTAGCGAAATGTGTGCACGGTTTGGGGAGCTAAAATGCTAAATATGTCCAATACAGGCCTTTGTCAATGAGGCAATACCCAGCATGATGGAACAGGCCCGTTAAGGGATACGTTCGATGAATAATCAACCAATGCAACTCTAAATATCCCAGTGGCATGATGCTCAGTAATTTAACACTCATTTGACATACATTGACATGAAAAATTGAAGCAACCTGCAGAACCCCCAATCTCTTGTTCAAATGAACTATCAAGACATCAATCAAGTGTGTGAGTAATCATTCGAGGTGTTGGATGGAATAATATGAAGTACCAATATACTGAGAAGACATTTGCTGGACGTGTTGACAAATCATTCAAGACCCCTCCATTTCTACTAGCTGGGCGATACAAAAGTCCCCATTGAACGTAGCGCGCAGAACAACCTATTTTTTCACACATTACATGTTCGTTTCAAGCATGCTTGAGTTGTGGATGTTATTATATTTCTTGTAATTTGTATCACTGATTGATATTTATGTTGTATTGTTTTCATTAGGTACAGTACTCACGGATTGAAATAGGACACTCGGAGCGCGTGGCCGTCGCTGCATGCAAGGCAGTGTGGTAAACAGGCCGGCATATTGGCGACCGGAAGAAGCACTTCTGCTTTTTAGATGTTCTCTCCCTCCTGCTATACCACAATACAGCACCTTGGTTCCATGAGCATCCACGGGTGGCGCTGCATGCAGCGACGGCCACGCGCTCCGAGTGTCCTATTTCAATCCGTGAGTACTGTACTTCCTATATTTCTCAGTATTGTGTAGAAACGCCTAATAATTGTATTACCTACATTATATCCGTTCTTTTAAAACTGCATTGCATTTGTTCGAAAGGAAAACGAGTGAGGCACAAGAAAATATCTTTACACCCCTCAGTATTTGGGCCTCACTGAAATAAAAGCCACAATACGTCAAACCAATCAAATTGGCACTGGCCTTGCTAAATTTTGTCAATGCAGCCGCCTACAGAGCGTCAAGCTAGAACAAAGGTTGGCCACTCACTGAAGCTCACATATTACCTCTTTCAGTGATATACTTAACCCCTTTACGATTAATACTGATTGATGTATATGGCTGTAGAAATTTTTGGCTACCTGTTCAACCTGCTCTAACATACGCTTCAAAATCATTTTTCAATGAACAAATGTTAAGTAGCGCACAAAGCACGATTATCAACATTTATTTTCTGCTTACAAAACCACTAAACTGGCGGCAGCGATACAGTATGATACAATTGGCAAAATACATGACAGCTTACGTTTGAAGCTACAGAAAGAAACATTAAAGTGCACCTTATTAACAACACAAGGAAATTGCTCTAGCATCTCCAATGGGATCTAGAGAGGTGGCTAAAATACCCTTTTCTTAGCTGAAATTCCCTCGCTTCAAACAAGGCAGGGCAACATTACCCTTAAACAGCACAAAAGAAATTGAAATCATAAAGAAAAAAAACATTACACTAGATCACTGGAGGGCTTACAAGTATTTCGAGGTACTGATTGGCTAGACACTCTTGCATTTGTGTTAGCATGCATCTAATTATTAATCCCAAAGTGACGGAAAGCTTCGTTGCTTTGTAAAATCAAGAACAGCGCAGCTTAGATCATCTTATGTATCCTCTGAAAGGAATGTAGTTTGCTTTTCGAGTTGAACTTACTGACCTGCATTTAGAATGTCCTCCTAAATGACGCTGTCGCTCTACACCGCAACTGCAACGACCTATTTCTATAGAAAATACCTCAGATCTTGTCTGCCCATGTAACACTATGCAAGTGTAAATAAGTGAGGCTACAGTACATGGCTGCTTAAATGGAGAAAACGCAATTAAACATTCAGGGTGATCCAGGCAGCTGGGAGCAGCGCACAGGACCTAAAAACTTACTTCGGTTTCGTAGATGCCTGGCCAATCGTTTCGTCTCTGAAGATAGAACTTCACATCGAAGACTTTAGACCTGAACGTCGGAGAAAGGCCACTTCAACTCGTCCGCTGCGCAGATGTTCTCTGGACGATAGAACTCTGCGCATTCAACGAGAGCATAAAAGAGCGACGCGACCATCCCCATGCCAAAGTTCAGGGTGCTCCAGGCAGCTGGGAACCGCGCGCAGGACCTAACAAACTTTACTTCGATTTGACAGGTACGTGACGTGTTTACTTGCCTCATTTTCTTAGTATACAGCTCCTGGATTACCCTGGGATTATGCAAAATGGATGAGGGAACGAGTCTGTTATCTGCGCTTGGTGATGCGTTGGCCGAAAACAGCCCAGAAAAATGAAAGAACTTGCCAAACCTTTGGTCGAAGTGACTACGCGACTAGAAACAGTCACTACTTGTATCAGAACTGATATCAGAGTTGATGCCCTTGATCATAAGGCTTCGCTTTCTGACACACAAGAAGTGAAACAATCAATGGTTTTCATGAATGCTGCTTTCTAAAAGTTCAAAGACTATGTACAGAGTGTCTGTCAGGAAATAAATACAATTAAGAAGGAGCAGGCGCAGTGCAAACAGGAGGTCATAGAACTGCGCAAAGAACTAAAAGAAGTGAGGAAAGAGCTAATAAATCTGAAGTAGCACAGCCGAATAACCAATCTTGAGATAAAAGGGGTTCCTCAGTGCCAAATGAATCGCTGCACACTATAAAACTAAAGATAGCAGTAACCCTTGAGGAAAACCTTCAAACTGAAAACATTGATGTCATACAACCAGTGCCGACTAAAGAGAAAAACCAGGCAAACATAGTTGTGCGATTCATATCAAAGGAAGTTCGCGATCGCATTATTCTCAAAGCTCAGAAACAGAGACTTACTACTAGTATCTTAGAATTCGAGAAGGATGATCCAGTTTATATAAATGAGTATCTGTGTCCAGAATATAAACTCTTGCTTGGCAAAGTAATCAAGACAAAACGTGAGAAGAACTGGCAATTCGCCTGGGTATCGCAGGGCAAGATATTGATGAGGAAGCCTGAGAAGTCTAAGGTGCTCCACATAACTTGCGAGGAAGACCTGGCTAAGGTTAACTAAATGAACAAATAATGTTTTGGCACCGTTCTCTACCGCAATGAGCTTTTCGATAAGTCAAGTAAATCACGAATTTAACAAGAGACCATGTTTTTGTATAGTTCACTGTAATGTCCGCAGCGTTCACGAAAAGTGGGATTTGTTTTCAGCATTTTATCTCAGCGCAGTTTAGGCTCGAAGTCATTGCCCTCTTAGAAAAATGGTTACGCAAAAATAGATATTTTTCTGTCCCGACATAGAACTTTATTTCTAGCTCTGAGGACGTGTTGCACTGCTGATAAAATATTGCCTTGAATTTAAAATCATTACAGAATTAGTTGGTAATAATTATACTATTGAGTATCTTTTTATTAAATAATATTCAAGTGTAACAATTGGAGTAGTCTATAGGCCACCAAGTTCTAGTTTGCCGATAGTTTTCGACGGGAGGGAAAGCGTGTTTAAGTCTAGTCCTTAGGTAATAGTAAAACCTGACCGGTGATAATAACAGGTGACTTTAACAGGTAACCAGCACCTCCATCAAAAATGTTACGAGTGGAAATCACGCACCGAGGCGTAACACCACTCTGAAATCGCTGGGCACCACTTATACCCTCTTTACACGGGCAGAGTTAACCACGGTTAGCGTAACTGCGGCTACGCGAAACGGTGGTTAGCCCGTTTACACGGCAGACCGAACCACAGTTGCACCCCTAACTGTGGTTATCGCAAACCGAGTTTGGCGACCTCGGTTTGCGTCGTTAACCGAGGTTATGGCGGCTTCTGTTGACGGAGGCTGCTTGTCGGCACTCGAGTGCGCGAAGCGTACGAGCGTGTCTGCTTCAGCAGTGTACTCGTTTGCCCGTATTGAATATCCGGTGTCTACTGTTCAGCCCGGCGTCTTCGCGGTTACGGCCTACAGCCAAGCGTCTGCGCACTGAAGCCCCATCCTGTGTTTGCAGTATCGTTTGTGCGGCTTGGTGCTGAGCGCGGAACGTCAAAAAATGCGCGGTCTTAGCTTTATCGTGAAAGTGCACAAATTCGCAACGCTTGCAGTGCGGGATGCTGCAAGCAGGCTGAGGTACGTTACACTTACCGCAGCGGTGAAGCGAGCGAGCGCGGCGAACTACGGCGGGGTGCGTAACCCCCTAGTCGTCGATAGGCCTAAATTATTTCTCTTCGAAGCCGCGGCGCTCGGCGCTGTGGAACTGATCAACGCTGTCGAAATGGTGCACTCTTGAAACATCTGTATTGTGAATCCTATTCTGCCGCCGTAAAATAACGATATGATAAACTGTGGCGATACATTAATCGCAGAGCTAGTATAAGCAGAGCGGTGAGCCGCAATGTATACCGGCGGCAGCTGTCTTGAACAGAAACTTCATAGTATCGCGGTTATCGGTCTTGCGAGCAATTTGCCGCTGGTCAGTGATCAGGAGTGATTCAATTCTGACATTCGGCTCAGTATTCCAGGTGCCAATAAATTTAGCACGCTTTGTTTCTGACGTCGGCGCTAGCGAACCGCCGTGTCGTTCGCGTACGGTCTGCGGGAGGAGCGGCCAACGCGGTGGTGTTAACGATGGTCGATGAGCTGCTGCCATCGTGCGGGGCTTCACCGCGTTTTTGTCGCCTTGCCGGACGGCACTCCGGAAACTACATTATAAATAAAATATTTGTAAATGCGGCTTCGTTCCTCAGATCACCGCGTCGCTTCGGTTGTACTTTATGGGCAATGGCGGCCGTAACCGAGAACGGTGGCGAGCTGTGTAAGCACAGCTAACCGCGATTGGCGGTTAACCATGGTTAAAGTCGGTAACCTCGGTTAAGCGTAACCGTGGATAAGCCGGCCGTGTAAAGAGGGTATTAGCCGCACACTCAACACTGAGCGTCGTCTTCGTCCACACACCCAGACACTTCCTCCTTCACTTGCTGAATGCCAGCATGGTACACCATATAACAATAATAACGTTAATAATGATGCACATAATGAATATCTGCACTTACTAGACTCCTTCAACTTCAAATACACGATACCGAAACCCAATAAAATGCCTTCTACAACTGCTACAATATTAGATAATATTTTATGCGACATCAGAAATATTACATCAGGTGTGTATGATACAATAAATACTGACCATTCTTCAGTGTTTGCACTTTATCATAGGCTGTAAGAACGTAATAACCACTCGCGTTCAAAGACCACTCGACTTAATTACGGTTTGTTAAAGAGGAAACTGCAGGTACTGAATCCAGGAAGTAAATTTGAGGCTAAAGTGTACTCACAGTCTTCGAATTTTGCAAATATCTTGGACACTACAATATCTGAATGCGCAATTCTTGTCCAAGAAAATACGACAGGCCCCTTGGATGACTGAGACGATACTGAAAGCAATAACAGAAAAGGATACTTAGTACAGTAAGCGGAAGAAGCAGAAAGATGATGTGCATAACTTGCAGCAATTTCACATTTCTCGAAATTTAATTCTGTCCATGATAAGAAAAGGAAAAAGAATATAACACGTCGATTATTGAACACAGTAATGGGAACAGGAAACGAATATGGAATGTGCTATATGATGTAATTCGCAATGCCACCTACAAAGCAAGTCTGTCTTGATGTAGTGAATAACGGCACACCATTGGGATTTAACGCATATTTTAGCAGCATAGGCCTGCAGCTGGCACTGAATATACCACCTACTCCATGGAGGATGCATTCAGTAACTGCCAATAGTAGCTTTACACTAACTGCACTTACACTTGATACAATTACTGATATAAGTAGCGTCAAAGCTACAGGGCCACACGGGATACCTGTGAAAGTTGTGAAAGATATTGAGAATATTGCACTCCTTTTGCTCCATATATTTAATCACGCAATAGAGACAAGTATTTATCCTGACACTGAAAATAGCAAAAGTCATCCCTGTACATAAAAACGATGTTACCAATGATCCTGGCAGCTAAAGCCCGATATTGGTGCTTAGTGTAATAAATACTATTTTTGAAAAAAAACTATAGCATTAGAAGTATACCATTATTTGGAAGACAATAATATTGTTTCTCAATATCAGCATGGATTCCGATCTAACATACCTACATCCACAGCGGTTCTCGAACTTACACGAACTTACATAGTCTATATATACATCTCTATACGATAATAAAATTATTGTAGTACTGTTTCTTGACTTAAAAAGCTTTTGATAATGTTAGTTACTGTATTCTGTTGAAAAACCTTGAACACTATGGTTCTACACTTGAACTGTTTGCAAGTTATCTTTCAAACTGGAAGCAATCCGTTTATCTTGATGGGTTTTCCTCTCCCCTTCAAATAGCTGAAACAGGCATTCCTCAAGGTTCGGTCCTAGGTCCTATTTTGTTCTAATTATATATTAATAATCTCCCACAAATATAAGGCTGTTCTCTACACTGATGACACATCAGTAATATTTTCTGGCGAGTTACTTTTAGAATTGGAAGCAGTAATTATTTCCGAAGCATGTCGAATAAATGCATGCTTTAACTGCAATAAACTCACGCTAAATAAATCTCAAACTAGTTTGTTTTATTTCGTTTGAGAAATACGTTTGCTAACACTTCTAGCCTCACTATTTTAATTCATGGAACACCCTTGGAGGAGACAGAATACAATATTTAGGTATTACAATTGACAACCAGTTAAACTTTAAAGAACTATTTACAAATATGTCTTCGAAACTTCCTTCAGCATGCTATATTCTTTTTCGAACACGAACATATTGTCACGACTCAATCCACACGGAGCCGTGAAGGTACACGGCACCGTAAAGGTAAGACCCGAGAGTAAGGTCGGCTTCTAGTTCCGATGACAGTGTCCAGCACCAGCACGCCTGTCGAGCCAACAACCGCTTCGTCGTCTCCGGCACCAAGCACGGCAGCCGCGCGGCGCTTAGGCACGTGGCCTTCCCCCCCCCCCCCCCCCCCCCCGTGGAAGGGAAACATCGTCTCGGTGTCAAGGTGAGGAGAGAAAAAAAATTAGGGATGAGTTGAACTGTACAATAAGGTCTCACATGCAGCGTAAATGTTACAAAACGCGACGTTGACACAGCGAGCGCTCAGTCACATAAAAACTACGGCTTTAAGCGCACCACGTGTACAATTTCAGGTCCTGACGCCGAACACTGACGATCACAATTCCATCTAGAGCAACTTCGTAGTTAACACTGTTTAATCGGGGCAGGACTTTATAGAGTCCGAAATACCGGTGTAGCAGATTTTCACACAAGCCTTTGTGGCGCACGGGGGTCTACACTCACACTTGGTCCCCTGGTTCACAGTGGACTTCCGTGCGCCGAGGGTTATAGTATCAAGCGTCGGTGGCATGCTGCTCCTTGATGTGCAGACGGGCGAGCTGGCGGCTTGCTCGGCCTGTTCCGCGAAATGGGCAGCATCGGGTTCGACCGCTTCATTCCCGCACGCGAGCGTCGCGTCCAACATCGTGCGGGCCTCCCTGCTATATACGAGACGGAATGGAGTAAACTGCGTGGTTTCTTGCAGCGCCGTATTGTAGGCGAAGGTGACATACGGCAAGATCTCGTCCAACATTTTATGTTCAACGTCGATGTAAATTGAAATCATGTCCGTCAACGTTTTGTTGAGTCATTCCGTTAGGCCATTTGTTTGTGGGTGATAGGCTGGTTTCGTGCGATGATCGGTATTGCTGAGAGTTAAGGTGCCCAGCAGTAGCCGAGGTGCAAATGCCTTGCCTCGTTCAGTAATAATGGTCGACGGTGAACCGTGTCTAAGCACAATTTCATAAACAAGCCAGCAACTTCCCTGGCAGTGCCTCGGGCAAGGGCCTTTGTTTCAGCGTAGCGTATCAGGTAGTCTGGGGCGACTACAATCCACATATTTCCGAGCGAGGATAAAGGAAATGGGCCTAAAAGGTCCATGACCACTTGCTCGAATGGTGTGAGGGGTGGTTCAATAGATTAAAACATGCCCGATGGCTTGAGCGCAGGTTATTTTTGCCGCTGGCATTGTCGACAAGTCTGGACGTAACGTTTATGCTCTGAGTAAGATGTAGCCAGTAATAGTTCTGCCGGACTCGGTTTAGGGTGCGTGTAAAGTCAAAGTGACTGAAAGATGGTTCGTCGTGGCAGACCAGGAGAATTTTGTGCCTTAGACCAGCCGGTATGACTAGCAAGTATGTTCTTGCACTCGATGTAGAATTCCCCTTGTAAACCACACCGATGCGGAGGCAGAACGATAACAGCCTCCGAGCAAAGTACCGGGCATTTTAAGGTGCCCACCTTCGAGATGGTGGATGATCAGTCGCAGCTCGGCGTCTGCACGCTGTCTGGAAACGAGGTCGGACGTACTGACTGCTCCGAGGAAGCTATCGTCGTCGGTTACGTCTGACAGAGGAGGGTCGAAGGTAGCGCGGGACAGGCTATCAGCATCGGTGCGCTTTCGGCCGTACTTATAAATAACGTCGAAATTGAACTCCTGCAAGCGCAATGCCCAACGTGATAAGCGGCAGCAAGGGTCATAGAGAAAGAGATTGGTAAAGAGCGGACACTCCTATAGGGCCCAGCGGCCCATTTGACTGTAGTGCACCAAGCGGCCGGCGGCAACTACTTCCGTTCTTGCTGAAAGGCGCGTTATTTGAATGCTAGCATGCGCTGCGCCCTTCCCTGCCCTTTTGGCGCATTATTTTAGTTTTACATGGTCGGCTAATGCTTCTATTTATTTTCAGCATGCATAACAACATGAAAAATAGATTTTCAGATCTCTAAATTGGCCATCAACGCAGCTGCGCCACAGCCCTTGCAAAACAGTATTGCAGAAAAGACGCCAAGTGCTTTGTGCAATGAACGTTTATTTTTCTGCATATAAAACACACAAGAGACGAAACAGATGTAGACGGATGCATTGACAAACCTTGGCACACATTAGACGATGTGCAAAATACAGAAAAATAAAAATACACAAGGCGAGAAAGAGCACTTAAGTAGAGACAAAAATAGCATAACGTTGATTTCCAAATTATGGCAAATGATATGTAACAAAACAGGCATTATACATAAACTACACAGTCTCAGTCGCGGCTACCTCAGCAAGGGTAAAGTGTATTGTTCAGGGCAGAGAGAAGTACTGACGCTTGGGGGAAGGCCACTCCGTTCACTCGTCGCATCTGCCACGCTTCGGCTGCAGTCCGTGGGTCCATTCAGTGCTGTTGGAAAAGGAATGAACATGATGCAGAAGGTTGCACTGAAATGTAAGGCCACTGCACCGCGCACACAACTGTGCATGTGGGTGCGTACTGAAGATTTGGTGAGCAGCAGTTATGGTCCAGAACAGAAAAGCTGCGATTCGTAAAACTGATACAAAAGCTACTGTTGCAACGTAGAGGTCAGGAAATGCAGGCTAACCGAACCTATCTGAAAATGCATTTCTACAATGAGTGAAATAACAGCCACTAAACTAACAACATTCCTCAAGAGCACTGAGCAACTGAAGCAATGAAGCTTGCTGCATAATAAAACATTTCTCACTTTAACGTTGTCCCGTTACATGCAACGCGACACCGCGCACCACTAGCCGTTTGCAAAACCGCGGCCGGCCGGCAGGCCATGTTGGCTTGCCCATCATACGCGACTTTGTGAAGCGCAGACCACCGTGTTGAGCTAAACTGCCCGAAATGCCTCGCAGTTTGACAAGAATGAAACATTTCACACCTTGCGGTTGCCCTGTTAAATGCGACACCACGCAAAACTAGCCCTTCATAAAATCGCCATGTCACGTCACCGCGGCGGTCATCACGCCTTGTCATGCCTGTTAGCTTGCCCTTCACGTGCGACTTTGTGAAGCGCAGTCGCCGCCGTACTGAGCTAAACTGCCTGAAATACTGCACAGTTTGACAAGAAAGTCAAGAACGAAACGTTTCTCACTTTACCGTTGCTCTGCTAAACGCGACACTTAGTAAAACTAGCCGTTCGGCAGACTGCGTCAGCATGGCCGCACCGGCCGGCCATGCTGGCCATTTTGGCGCAACGGCCTGCCTTGGTGCCTTCACATGCCACTTTGTCAAGCGTGACGAGCTAAACTGTTCGAAATGAAGCTGTTTCCCGGAAACACAACATATTACACCTTGCCGTGGTTGGGAACGGCCAGAGGTACGGCGTAACGAACTGCGCCTGAACAGCCGGCGCGCCTGATCACGAGCTACGAAACTTATTGGCACCGGCCGGCATGGTCAGCGTAAACTGCTTGAAATGCAACGTAGTTAAGCAAAAAACGTTGCTCGCCTTGCCGTCGTTCCAAACCGCTGTCGTTCCGCGCAGCAGCCCACAAGAGGTCTGTGCCGCACAAGCGTTGCGAGGCACGAGCACACAACCGCTCCCTTCGACAACTTCTTGTCGTCTGCTAGTGCTCCGGCGGGATACCGCTGCAGCGAGGGCCGTCGCGCGCGCGTCCGCGCATGCGCACGTTGGTGCCGCCATCCATCAATCGGCGGCAGCGCAAAAAGTCGCGCGTCATTTCCTGGGGCCAGTTTTCGCCGAGTGACCGCTCTTTACCAATCTCTTTCTCTATGCAAGGGTCATTTAAGTTTTTCAGTTTTCAGCCAACACAACGAGTGATGGTCAGTGATCACTCGAAACGGTCGGCCATAAAGGCACGGACGGAACGTAGCAGCGGCACAAACTACCGCCAAACATTTATTTTAGGTGGTAGAATAGTTGGACTCAGCACGTGAAAGTGCACGGCTGACGTAGACAATTACTTTCTCGACCGCGTCTTGGTGCTGAACTAGAACGGCACCAAGGCCGACATTGCTTGCATCCGTGTGTAGCTCTGTGTCGGCGTCGTCGTCGAAATGTGCCAGGATCGGGGCTGGCTGGAGCCGGCGTCGCAACTCGTCGAACGTCATCTGCTGCTCGGCGCCCTGCAAAACAATGCGTCATCTCGAGTCAGTAGTGTTAGAGGACTAGCCATCTGTGCAAAGTTTTTAATGAAGCGGCGATAATAGGAGCACAACCCTAAACATCGTCGGTCTACCTTTTTTATGGGTGCGGATGGGAAAGGCAGCAACGGCAGCAAATTCCTCGGGGTCAACTCGGATGCCGTCAGCACTGACGATGAGCCCAAGGAACTTCAATTCGGTGAACCCGAAGTGACACTTTTGAGGCTTGAGAGAAAGGTTGCCAGACCGAACAGCTTTGAGAACACTTCTCAGGCGGAGTAGGTGTTCCGTAAACGATGGCGAAATGATTATCACGTCGTCGAAATAAACAAAGCATGTCTATTCCTTCAGACCTGTGACCAAAGTGTCCATCATCACTGGAAGGTGGCAGGAGCGCAGCAGAGCCCGAATGGGAGGACGCGGAATTCATAGAGCCCATCTGGTTTCACGAAGACAGTTTTTCACGGTCCCGCTCATCAACTTCGACTTGCCAATAACCACTCCTGAGGTCAATCGAGGAGAAGTACTTGGCACGGCAAAGTTGGTAGAGACAGTCGCCTATCCGTGGCAGCGGATAGACATCCTTCTTTGTCACACTGTTAGGCTTCTGGTAGTCAACAGAGAGACGCAGTGTTCCGTCTTTCTTTTTGACCATGACGACCGGAGACGACCATGAGCTGCTTGACGGTTGAATGACGCCATCGGCAAGCATCCTCTGACGTGCTGGATAGCTTCTCTTTCCCAGGGAGACACACTATAGGGCTGTTCATGGATAGGCCGAGTGCTTTGATGCGTGATATTCCGGTGTTTAATGACCGACGTTTGCTGCACTTTAGACGAAGACGTGAAGCACGCACAAAACTAAAGCAATAGATCCTGGAGTTAGCTCTTTTCAGCGGAGGAAAGTCTAGAATTGATGTCGACAGCGTGTACGGGATAACCCGGTTGGGTGCTAGGCGTAGCGTCCTCCGAAGCAGAACATTCGGCGACTTTTTGCAGATGGTCAACGTACGCGATCGCAGTGCCACGGAACAGATGCCAATGTTCATTGGAGAAATTGGTGACGAGCACCTGCGTCTCTCTGCCACGAAAAAAACAGACCTCTTGCCACAGACACTCCCACAGTGAGTGAGAGGGACCCATTAGGCTCAACAACCCGGAGGCCGGGTTGTAGCTCGTCGCAGGTAACTCTGGCGAGGAAGCTGGCACGTAGTGGCACTGTGAGGCTATCATCGGCGACTCGCAGCATGGAGTTGGACCCACGGTACTTATGGTTTTCGGTAGCTAGTTTAGAGGAAAACGTCACCAAGCGATTCAGGAGATCTGTAGTGGCACCGTGCTCACGAAGGAAGTCGATGCCAAGAATAACATCGCGAGAGCATTCGCGTAGAACAAGAAACGTTGCGACAAATGTGTAGCCTCGCCCCGTAACCCGAGCCGTACACATACCTAGTGGTGCAACCACATGTCCGCCTGCCGTATGTCTGGTCACCATCACATAACTCAGCGTCCTTGTAAGCCGCTTGCTAAGGAGAGAATAATCGGCTCCCGTATCGACTAAACCACTGACCTCCTTCGTGTCGACGATAACAAGGATGTCCAGGGAGACCAGGCCCCGACCAGGGCCTGTCGACGTCGGTTCGGAGTGAAGCGAACGGTGCGGCGGCGGACGCTGGGAAGCAGTTGTGTGGTATGCGGCGGGGCTATTCAGTCGACACGGCGGTGATAACTGGTCGGCGATGCGGACGACGTCGGGGCGATCTGGTCTTTGCGGCGAAAACTGGACGGGAATTCGTCGTTCGACGTCGGGGCCAATCGAGTGGTGCGGCGGTTGAAGCTTTGCGGCGAATCGATGTGGGGCCCCCTCGCCGCCTAAAGTCGCCGGAGCTAGTTTTCTCGACGAGGGCTCGAGGAACCACGGTGTGCAGCGGTATAACGTGGCCCAGAGGGCGAAGAGCGGTGTGGAGAAGGCGATCGCGACTCACGGCGAGGAGAATGTGGCGGACTACATTGGCGGGTGGCGTACTCGGTGATGTCCTGAGGCCATTGACTAGGCCATGAATGAGGGCTGTCTTGAGCAAATCCTCTCAGGCCCATCTGGCGATAAAAGCACTGCCGGTAGAGGTGGTCAGCCTCGCCACAATGCTAGCATAGAGGGCGGTGATCTGGAGCGCGCCAGATATCAGTTTTTCGTGGCGCCTGGCGCCGATCTGCCCAATGGGGCAGCGGTACCGCAGCGGGTACGCGACCTCGGGTGGATGTTAAGGCGAAGGAGTAGGATGCAGAGCTGGGCGGCGTGTGACATCCGCATACGTCATCGGCTGGGCGAAGCCCAGATGCAGCGATAGAACGCCTGCAATTATCAGTGTGGTAAGTGCGTTCTGGACCTCCTCACGAATGACGCTTTCCAGAGAAGCCGGACCTGGGAAAACGTCCCGTGAAGTTGCTGCAGCTCCTCGCGAACTAAGGTGCGAATGAGGTCGCGAAGAGAGCTCAGGTCTACCCCGGGATTGTAGTCGATGCGATCAGTCGGCGTTGGTGCGGAGAGGGAATTCAGCGGCCGTTCACACTGACTGCATCTCTGCTGTAGCAGTTTCTCCATAATCACATCTTCAGCCAGAAACGTCGCAGCGGTGATGGACGGGTTCCACACGAGGCCGGAGAAAAGGTGATCTTTGACGCTGTGCATTAGGTGCCGCACCTTCTTCTCTTCACTCATGGACGGGTCGGCGCGATGGCAAAAGCGCATGGCGTCTTCAACGTACATTGCAACCCCTTCGTTCGGACGCTGAACTCGAGAGGTCAGGACACGCTCCGCGTTCTCCCGGCGGTCACTGTTTGCGTACGTACCAAGGAGCTGGCTTCGGAAGGCTGGCCAACGTAGAAAATGTGGCCTCGCGGTTCTCAAACCACGTCCGAGCAGCGTCTTCAAGGCTGAAATAGGCGTTTCGGATTTTTGCAGCGTCGTCCCAGCCGTTAAATATCGCGACCCTTTCGTAGTGAGCTAGCCAGTCCACGGCATCTTCGAACTGCCCACCGTGAAATAGCTTAGAGGTACGTGGGGTCTGAAGGATGAGCCCGGACGAAGGGGTGGAAGGGACAGTTGTGGTATGGGAGGCCGTTTTCGTTGCCATAGTTAGGCTGGAAGCTAGGGGCTCTTCGTCAAGAGGGAAGGTCTCGGTAGGCAGGCCTCGGAGCTACCGGCTTGCACGATGAACAGGAGTGGTCACGAGAGACGGCCACGTCGCGTTGTCCACAGGAGAAGGCATCATCAATGGCACCTCCACCAGTGTCACGACTCAAGCCGCAGGAGCCGTGAAGGTACACGGTACCATGAAGGTAAGACCCGAAAGTAAGGTCGGCTTCTAGCTCTGATGACAGTGTCCAGCACCAGCGCGCCTCTCGAGCCAACAACCGCTTCGTCATCGTCGGCACCAAGCATGGCGGCCGCGCGGCGCTAGGCACGGGGCAATATTTCTGCACCCTTATAATAAAAATTGTTAAATTTGCCATCTTTCATTCCCACCTTATCTATTGCATCGAGTCATAGGCATCCCCATTTAAAACATACTTAGAACCCATCATTCTTCTTCAAAAATAGAGCTGTACGCATAATGAGCTCCTACCTACCTACACCTTTATTGTTGTCAGAGCTTCATATACTCCCTTTTACTATCGCGTCAGAAATGAAAGTGTGCCGCGCAGCAAATGCCATTCTCTTGAATGCTCACCTTTCACCAATTACAATATTTGTTACATTCGCAAAAAAACCAGAAATAAAAGCATCAGAAACTTTATCCTTCCTGTCACAAGAGACTTTTGAGGCCAGTGCCTAATACAGTATGTGGGTGTAAAATATGAAATAATATTTGTCTTGAAATTAAAAAGGCAAATAACCTTTTATTCTCTCAAAAAGGTTTTATTCATATTGGAAGGGCACGGCGCAAAAAGACACGGGATAAAAGTAAGAAGACGTACACACGAGCGCTGTGCCCTTCCAATATGAATCAATACCAACTCGTCGAATTGTCTATCCTTCTTCAAAAGATTTTATTTAGAGAAAATTCAGTTATTATAATACTAAATAAAATAGATAGGAAATGCTTTCATTTCTGGCGCTGCCAAATGTGTATGTTTTGGTTGTATTCATTTTCCTCAGGTTGGGAATTGTATTCCGTGATCTCTCCATTATGCAAGTCGCATAAAATATTCTGTCTATGTTCATGCCTGCTTTTCATTTCTACGCTGTTATGTATTCTATGTTTTTGTGCTTTACTTTTTATGCTCATTGATTGTTATGTTTTCGTGTGTATAATAAGCCTGAAAACGTTTATTACATATCCTTTAGTGTGTCTCCACTGCTGTGTACATGCATGCATGTATGTATGTATGTATGTATGTATGTATGTATGTATGTATGTATGTATGTATGTATGTATGTATGTATGTATGTATGTATGTATGTATGTATGTATGTATGTATGTATGTATGTATGTATGTATGTATGTATGTATGTATGTATGTATGTATGCATGCATGTATGTATGTATGTATGTATGTATGTACGGCCTAAACTAGCTTCAGCTATTGGCCCAACACTTTTTGTAATTTGTAAATTTAATTGAAATAAATGATTGAATCAATGAATGAATAAATTAATGAATAAATGAGTGAGACTGGTGCTTTTCTAGGATGTGTTTTTATTCCCTTTCCGATAGGAAGGAACTACACGATGTTGTTTTCAACATTGCTTAAAAGGGAAACATCAGCTTTCGGTTAGTCCTCAATTGCGACCAGCCCTACATCTTTTGCGCTTGTCACTGTATTGTAGTACAGCATGCCCCCCGTCTGCTACTTGGAGACTACTCTATAAAGCAGACAGGTTCTGCCAAGTGTACCACTGTATTGCGTGCTTTTTTTAAGTTTTAAGACAAGGGGAAAATTAGAAGCACAAAAAGCAGAAAAATTAGGCAAACGAAAAATGGTACTCACAACGCTATTCGCACAGTACAAAAAACTAAAGAGTGAATGAAGTGAAATGACAAATACAAATGTGGCACTGCCAGAGATGGAAATGAAGTCACTCAGGGACCCACGAATTTATGCATGAGCCGGAAAACATCTAAAAAGAAACATGGAAACACATGCAAATACAGAAACGCAAAAAACGTTCTCGGGAATTATATTGATACGTGGCAAGGTGCACGAAGGTTATTCCAGGATGACGCAGCACATAAAGTGCAGAATCACACAGCGTTAACCGCCTTCGAGCACTAAACGTTGCTACCACTTTGTCGTCTTCTGTGTCACTGTTTCTGATCGTTGTCTTCTTTAACGTCCAGCGATGCAGGGCATATATGTCACATTACCTCCCCCCCACCCCCACCGCAAAGCACAGTCCCGGTGCGTACTAGGACGAACTACTGCAGGGGTAGTGCGGCTTCATTCTGGCGACATGAACAATCTCGGTGCGTGGCATAGAGAACTGTCGCGGCGGATGTACAGGGACGACCTCGTATGTCACAGGAGTGACTGGCCGTAAAACACGGTAGGGTCCTGCGTAGCGTGGCAAGAGCTTCTCACAAAGCCCAGCTTTACGAGCGGGAGTCCAGAGCAAGACGAGAGAGCCCAGAGAACAGTGGACAACCTGATGGCGAGAATCATGGCGCCGTTTTTGAGAATTTTGGGAGGACGCCAGTCTTCGGCGAGCTATAACACGGGCGGCGTCAGCTCCGGAGATGGCGTCACGAACGTAGCAACTGGTGATAGCGGTGGGATGCAATACGCTGTCAAAAGGAAGAGGATGGTCGCGGCAGTGTAGAAGACAAAACAGTGAGTAGCCCATTGTGTCGGGACGAGAGGAATGGCACGCGAACGTTACAAACGGCAAATTAATATCCAAGTAACGGTGATCATCCGAGACATACATAGACAGCATGTCCGTGAGCGTGCGGTTGAGGTGTTCGGTGAGGCCATTCGTTTGTGGATGGTAAGCGGTGGTAAAATGGCGCTTAATGGAGCAGTACCCAAAAATTTCGTTGGCTACTCGAGCAAGAAAGCAACGGCCACGGTCAGTGAGCAGCTGGCGTGGAGCACCATGTGGCAGGATGACGTCGTGGAGAAGAAACGCAACCACATCAGTTGCACAGCTGGTGGGTATCGCTCGGGTGACAGCGTAGCGCGTAGTATATCCATGGCCACTGCAAACCATTTATTCTCGGACGCAGAAAGTGGGAAAGGCCCTAGGAGGTCAAGGCCAACTCGGGAAAACGGGTCTACTAGGATGTCGATCGGCTGCAGGGATTCAGCAGGCATAGCCGAGGGCTTCTTCCGTCGCTGACACCGGTCACAAGAAGCAACGTAACGACGAACAGAGAGGCCTGGCGAAACGAAGCGGCAGCGGACGCTATCGTACGTACGAGATACGCCAAGATGACCCGCTGTGGGTGCGTCGTGCAGCTGTTGAAGAACGGTGGTACGCAGGTGCTCGGGGACTACGAGCAGTAGCTCGGCGCCATCTGGTCGCATATTCCGTCGGTATAAGGTACCGTTGTTGAAGACAAACAGAGCAAGGGTAGCATCAAGGTGATCAGTGCTGAGGCAATTGATAATGCTACAAAGCTTGGGATCTAAGTGCTGCCAATGGCGAAAGTTTGAAAGGTCCAGAGATGGCTAACACATATGTGTCATCATCGCACTCGCTCACAGGTGGCGGATCTACCGGGTTGCGGGACAGGCAATCGGCGTCAGCGTGCAGCCGGCCAGACTTATGGACGGCAGAAAAAGTGTATTCCTGAAGGCGGAGGGCCCAACGGCCCAGGTGACCAGTAGGGTCCTGCAGCTTAGAAAGCCAGCATAAGGCATAGTGGTCGATGATGACGGAGAACGGGCGGCCAAACAAAGGCGAAACTTTCTAATGGCCCACACGAGGGCTAAGCACTCACGTTCTGTGATCGAGTAATTTCGTTACCCGCAGAAAGGAGGCGACTAGCATAGGTAATGACGCGAGTGTGACCCATCTGCTGTTGGGCGAGTATGGCACCAATACCGTGACCACTAGTGTCGGTGCGTACCTCCGTTGGTGCCGAAGGATTGAAGTGTGTTAGGACGGGCGGGTTGGTGAGGGCTGCAATGAGTGCAGAAAAGGCTTGGGATTGTTCTTGATCCCAGCAAAATGGAGCGTCGTTCTTCAAACGATTGGTGAGTGAGCGAGCCGTCTCCGCAAAGTTGGGTACAAACCACCGAGAATAGGAGCAAAGCCAAAGAAAACTACGCACGTCACTGGTACAACGGGGTGCAGGAAATGCACTTAATGCACGTATTTTGTCTGGATCGGGTGGAACGCCACGGGCGTTGACCACGTGACCGAGCACCTTGAGATCACGTCGGCCGAAGCTACATTTCTTCGAGTTCAGCTGAAGGCCAGCTCTTCGGGAGACGCCAAGAATGGCATCAAGGCGATGGAGATGGCTCTCAAATGTAGAAGAGAATACAATGACGTCATCGAGATAGCACAAGCACGTCGTCCATTTCAAGCCGCGCAGGAGAGAGTCCATCATGCGCTCGAATGTTGCGGGCGCATTACACAAGCCGAAAGGCATCACCTTGAATTGATACATGCCATCGGGAGTGACGAAGGCGGTCTTCTCCCGGTTCCGCTCATCGACTGCGGTCTGGCAATAACCGGAACGAAGATCAATGGAAGAGAAATAGCTGGCACCGTGCAAGCAGTCGAGGGCATCATCTATCCTGGGGAGCGGGTAAACGTCTTTCTTTGTAATTTTGTTGAGGTGTCGGTAATCAACGCAGGATCTCCAGGTATTGTCCTTCTCTTTAACAAGCACGACAGGCGATGCCCAGGGACTGCTCGAACGCTCTATAATGTTTTTTTGCTAACATCTTGTCCACTTCATCTTGTATGATGTGTCGTTCAGAAATGGCGACTCGATAAGGTCTTCTGTGAATTGGGCGGACGTCTCCGGTGTCGATACGATGTGTAACGAATGACGTTTGTCCTAAGGGGCGGTCACCAAAATCGAAAATACCGCTGTATGAATTCTGAAGACTCGTAAGTGCTGTAGCACGGTCAGAGCGCAAATTAGGTGCTACCATTCCTGATATGCGGGCCTCCGGAGATGGGGACGGTGCAGGTCGTGTCGGCACTTTAGCAGTAGGGTCAGTCAAAAGAGCGGTAACTGTGACGTCAGACAGTGGGGTCACTTCGGCGAGAGTAATGCCCTCAGGAAGAACGTGCAAAAAAAGGCCGACGTTCAAGACTGGAATATAAGCGTTGTTATTTTCTACGTGCACGATGATATGAGAGAGAGCGATTCTACGCTGCAGTGTCACGTCGGTTAAGGGGCAAAGAACGTAGTCGCCATCAGGAACGGAGGGGAAAGGTGACATGATCACATACACAGCAGCTTCTGGTGGCAGACGAGTAAATGTAGAGGAGCGGAGACGGAGCGTTGAAGTATCAGAGGCCTGTTTGTCAGGACAGAGTGGCAGGTCCAGATGAAGCAGTCCAGAATAACAGTCAATGAGCGCGGAATGTGCAGTTAAAAAGTCGAGTCCTAATATAACGTCGTGAGGGCAACTGGTGAGGACTTTAAAAAGGACAGGGATATGGCGGTCGGCAATGGTAATTCTCGCAGTACACATACCTTTCACCGTAACTGTATTGCCATCAGCAACACGAACGGTAGATGAAGAAGCGGATGTGAGGACTTTGTTGAGGCGTTGACGGAGCGAGGAACTGAGGACGGAAATGCGGGCGCCAGTGTCAATAAGGGCAGAAACGGAGACTCTGTCCACAAAAATGTCAATGAGGTTACGTCTGGGTGCGAGGGTCATCTCTGAGTTGACAGTCCGGGTCGGTAATGCAGCGTCACTCCCGGGCGCTGCACTCGCTAGTTTCCCGAGTGGGCGCCGGCGTATAATGGGGAGGAATTGCGACGAGGCAGCAGTGAACAAGATCGACGAGACCGTGGAGATGCAGATCGGCTGGAGTGACGGACACTGGAGAAGGCTTCAGTGTGAGGTTCATCTGGGTGAGCAGGGAAGTGTCCAGGTCCATCATATGCGGGGCGGAGCTGTTCAGGCTGGGCAGGGAAGCGTCGAGGTCCGTAGTAGTACCGACGATCAGCGTTGTACTAGGAACGAGGTGTGGGGAAGGTGTGACTGCGGCAATAACGGGAAGTGTGGCCGGCTCGACAGCAAATAAAACAAATTGGCCTGTCATCTGAGGTGCGCCACTCTGCAGGATTACGATTAACGTAGCGACGTGGGGAGCTTGGCTAGTGGTTGCAGCCGCCACTACAGGAACAGGATGCGATGATGACGAGGGCGGTACGGGGTTGGAGGAAAGATCGACGTTGGCAAGTTCCTGTCGGACAACAGCCTGTATTATGGCCCCGGTGTCCGGCACTGGAGATGGGAATGGTGCAGGAGCTAATGCCTCGAGTTGTCGCCTGACGATCCGAGTCCCTGTTGCGGACTGAGAAGGCTGTTGCAGAGGAGCCAGATCATCGCAGCATGATGTGGCTGCCGTGTTCGGCAGGCGCTCAAAGCGATGTACCAGGCGCCATTGTTTAGCCTGCTCGAATCTTCGGCAAACTTGAAGCACCGACTCGACGGTAGAGCAATCCATGCAGAAGAGGATGTTGAGCGAGTCATCTGCGATGCCCTTGAGATTCAACAAGGTTGATGACTGGGCACGTTGGTATGGGTTCATACTTAACCAGCCAAAAGACGAGACACAGCAAAGAGGATGACAGGACAAGGCTGGACTATCAACTGAATGTTTATGATCGGAAGAAAACAACGAAGACTCCTTCCAAAAGCTCGCGCACAACCCAACCGGTGGAATGCAAGACATTGGGAAGGAGATGAAGACGAAAATTCAAAGCCCATTCAAAGTCAAGGCCTAACTAACGACTGCGCCTCTTGAATGTAGGCCAGGTAGGACTCCGTAGTGGATTGGGCGCGAGACGAAAGTTCGGTTTTGGCTGCGAGAGCCCGTCCAATGGGCTTCCCGAACAAGTCGTGAAGCTTTTGCTTGCAAATTTCCCAGGTCACCAGCTGGTGCTTGTGATTTTGAAACCGTGTGCGAGTGGTTCCCTCCAAATAGAGTATCGGATTGGCCAGCATGATGGTCGCGTCCGAATGATTGTGCCGGCTGCATCGCTCGTATTCATGCAGCCAGTCGTCAACATTTGTCTTGTCTTCGTCATTGAAGATGGGAGGGTGGCAGGTTTTTGTGAGTACGAGTGGTTGCGCCGATGTTGTTGCGGTGGTAGGAGCTGCCTCAGAGGTCATAGCGGCCGTTGTTGACGTTGTGATCTCAGGTAGGTGGCGGCCACTGCGCAATGCCAGCTTTCGGCTGCTTAAATGAATTTATGTGTGCACACGGGGATCTTTAGTCACCTCCACCAAGATGATACGTGGCAAGGTGCGCGAAGGTTAGTCCAGGATGACTCAGTACACAAAGCACAAACTCACAGCAGCGCTAACCTTCTTCTAGCACTAAACGTTGCTACCACTTTGTCGTCTTCTGTCACTGTTTCTGATCGTTGTCTTCTTTAACGTCTAGCGATGCAGGGCATATATGTCACAATATAATTGTACACTTATTTCACACATGAAAGAATGAAGCACAATGAAGCATGAACTCTACAGGCAGGCAGGATCTGGTGGCACAAAGGAACATGAAATGTGCTAAAGCGATCTGAACTTGTTCTATCTGATCATCTCTAACAGACTGCTGAACACGACACAAGGTGAAACATACCAGTGGCAACAGAGCGAGGGCGATGTTGAAAAAATGGTACCTCAACACACAAGTGGTCAACACGCATCCTAGCAGCGTGTTTTCACTGTAAGGCCGACATTATTTGGTTTTCTAAACAGCCCACACAGATGAGTTTCAGGTGATCAGTCGGCTATGAAAAACCACACTGGCCTATGCATTTGGCTTCATTGTTTTTGTAGAATTTACTAAAGCGTGTTTTTATGCCTTGTATGCGGGGCAGCGTAAGGAACAAAACCTCGTGAATGAAAAAGCCAGAGGCAAGGCACTTGTTGCTGCCTAGGCCTTGTCCTTTTGCTTGTGCCGTTTTGTTCGTTACGATGCTTTTATAGAGCCCCATATCCTCTGATGAAGGACCCTGCTGCGGCTGGCCAGAATCGCAATGGTACTGTCTGATAACCAGCAGCTTAGTGATATTCCGAAATGAGAAACTGTTCACATACCTCTAAATAAACACACTCCAGTGACGATAATCAATCCAACGCAATAATGGGCACTTGATAAAGGGGGCAAATATATGTACGCGACAGGCGGTAGGTTTCTTACAAATGATGTGCATGCTTTTGAGCAGACTTCGAGGTATAGAAATTAACTAACCAATTACAATTACTACTACTCTGCCCTAAATGTGGCGGCTAACAGCCTTCAATTACTGCTCTGGAAAAAGCAGAGAATTAGAGAACAGTAATCAATTAAATTTGCCTTACTTTTCATCGAACTTTATTGCTAAAACACACACAAAAAAACGCTCAAACAGCTATAAAATAATGCGGCTTCCTTAAAATTTTTACACAGAACTAATTTTCTTTAATATTTGTTTACAAACAGCCCATCTTCTGCCTTTGCTTCTCCCCCTGCGGTCAACCCACCTAGTGCGATGAAGAAGCATCGAAGTCGAGCCATTTTTATTTATTTATTTATTTGCAAGTACTGTTAGCCCTTGCGGGCTGTTACAGGGTGGGCAATGTACATTCAAGCAGTACAACAAATTTCCAACTCTTTCTCAAAAGTTTCTAAAGAACAAGTTTTTTCAAATACGCTTCGGTCAAGGTTGTTCCATTCAATGATTGTTTTAGGCAGAAACGAAAATTTAAATACATCAACTCTTGGCACATACGACATCACTGCAAAGGAATGATTAGTGCGAGATGACAGTCTTCCGGGCGGCCGCAAGTACAAGCCGGAATCCAAATTGAGTTTATTGTTATAAAGTTGATAAAGGAACTTGAGCCTAGCAATTTTTCTACGAATAGCCAAGGTTTGTAGCTCAGCAATTGAAATAAGTTCGGTTGCGGACTGTGTTCTTCGATAGCGAGAAGACACGAACCTCACTGCTAATCTCTGAATTCGTTCAAGCTTATCTATGAGATATTTCTGGTTTGGATCCCAAATTATGCTCGCGTATTCCAGACTTGGCCTTACCAATGATTTATAAGCTTTTAGTTTTACAGCCGGTGGCGCATCTCTTAACTTTCGCCGTAGGAATCCAAGCTTTCGTTGGGCTGCTCCACAAATATTCTGTACATGATCACTCCAGTTCAAATCATGAGAAATCGTAACACCTAAATATTTTAATCTATTGGAACGTTTTATTTCAATGTTATTAATTGTATACGGAAACACTAACGGGGTTTTCTTGTTCGACACAATCATATTAATTGACTTTTCAAAATTGATTTCCATGTCCCACTTAACACACCATTCATACACAACTTTTAAAGAGTTATTCAAAAGGACTTGGTCTTACAGGCTTTTTATGCGGCAGAATAATATGATGTCATCAGCAAATAATCGAGCTTCAACGAGAGGGTGTACGTCCTTTACAATGTCATTTATGTACAACAAAAATAATATGGGATCAAGAACGGACCCCTGCGGTACACCGGATGACACTGGTGATGTTGATGAGTAAACATTATCAATAACCACAAACTGTTTTCTGTTCAACAAGTAAGCCTGAATCCAACTGATAATTTGCACGTCGATACCGAACTCTTGCAGCTTGTGCAAAAGTTTCGTATGACACACTCTGTCAAATGCCTTCGACAGGTCCACTGTAATCACATCAATTTGTTCTCTCGAGTTTACTGGCGCATCACTGGCGCATCGAACTCATCTGTCCTGAACGTTGCCATTTACCAAAAGAAGCTTCCGAAGACTATTTTCGTCTCTAAACTCAGTCCCGAAACAACATCGGAAGACCTTACCAACCATCTAAAATCATTGAATATTACCCCCATTTCCTGCCGGCAGTTGAAATCGAGGTACGACTCCTACTCGTCCTTCCACATTGAAGTTGATGAAGAATCTTACAGTGAGCTTGTTGAGCCTTCGATGTGGCCGATGGGTTGCATATACAAGGACTTTCGTGGGAAGCTTTACGACGATATGCTTCGTCCCTCAGAACAGACGTAAAATTGCAGTGGCCCCTAATTTGGACATCTATTATCAAAACGCCCGAGGTCTTCGGACTAAGGGATCTGATTTTTTTTTTCTAGCGTTTTGTCCTCTTGTTATAACGCTGTTGTGGTTACCGAAACCTGGCTGTCAAGTGATATTCCTTCCAATGATTTTTTTCGAAATAATTACTCTGTTTTTCGTAGCGACGGCCCTGAAACAGGACCCAAACAAGGAGGAGGTGGAGTGCTCATTGCTATTGACACTTCTGTGAAGTGTATTCGAGGTTCCGATCTGAAAACTGCTGAAGAATGTGTGTGGCTTGAGATCACTTTAAATCGACATGAAAAACGTTTACTTGCAGCTTTCTACATTCCTCCGAATCTTACACCTCCAGCCTATGATGATGTTCTGCTCTCAATCGAACATGTTATAACCCGTCATAGCAAACACAAACTTCTTATTTTAGGCGATTTTATTATTCCTGGTATCAACTGGAACTCAGTTATTTCTTCTCACAACAATCCTTACATATTAAGTAGGTTTAATGCTCTACTTTATTTTATAGCCTTTAAATCTTTGCAGCAACACAATTTCATTAAAAACGGCTGTGGTAATATTCTTGACATCTGTCTATCGAATTTTGAAAGTGTTCGAGTCTCGAGTTCAGACATAGCGCTGACTCGCTGTGACAAATTTCACCCTCCACTTCTAGTTACTACTGCTGTCTCTGCCTCACCTTCTACTTATTCAGATCGGGTAAGGAATTCGCCCCGTTTCGCGTATGCACGTGGTGATTATGTCGGTCTTTTCAATTTCTTCTCTTCCGTCGACTGGTCCCTTTTAAATGACATTAATGATTCAGATGGACAAGTCAGTCGCTTTACAGAAATAGTTCTTTATGGTATGTCTTACGGAAATCCCATATCTGCTCCAGATATGGAACATATGCTGCGAGATACAAATATATGAGGCAAAAAATAAGACCCTATCTGGGCAAGATAAGGTCATATATGTGCAAAATGTTGGCCTTATATGGCTCAAATATGGCCATATCATGCAACATATAATCCATATCTGAACGGGTAGCGGAACCTTATATGGCTTGATCAGGGGCATATATGGTATCCTCGCGACCATATGTGGCCTGATAAAGGGCATATATGACATTGTCATGACCTTATATAGACAGACCAGGGCCATATATGCCTGGCGTCAACAGGACTTTATATAACCTCATCGGGGCCTTAATTATGTAGGCGCTATAATTATTGTATATTAGCAATATATGGCCTTCGTCTACCTTCTGCAAATATCCAATATTGGCATCATGTGGTCGAGCTTCAATTTTTCTACACTCAGCATGGCCTGCATGCTTAGTGTTAATTGTATCCAATTTAGAAAATAGCTACGACTCCTAATATTTCAAATATTCTGCAGATTTCGCTGCATTATAATTATTACACCATGTGTTCCTTAATCCAGGAGGGTGCTGGGTTATAGCTACATGCTCCTCTTTCCGCCTACTAACTCGCATTTTCATTTAAAATGCGGCCGCAGTCCGGCGCACAAAAGCATGGTCGGTTAAGTTGAGCATTTCAAAATATCAAGAAAATGATGGCAGTTCAGTATACGGCCCCCTCCGCGCTGTCAGACGGTGACTCACCCTCAGCGACAGCTGGCGGTTGCTGCGTCGAGGGCCGCAGTGGCTAGACAGTGACTCCTCTCCTGCGTTCCCTTCTTCCCTCTCAGACAGCGGCGGCCCCTGCGTCGCTGGCTCGCATTTCATCTCTCCTCCTTGCTGCCACGCTCTATACCGCGTAGGCAGCGAGCTCTCCGTTTTGTGTGTGCCTACTTCTTTGCCCTCCCCCTTTCAACTCAGTGCGCCTAAGCACTTGCTATCTCGTTCCTTTTCGGTGGCAGACATCGGAGTTCGGTGCGGCTGGCGGGCGTGCTGCATGTTGTGTATGCTGGTGTGTGTGTGTGTGTCAGCGCCTGTTCGCTATTAGCTGTGTGCATGTAACAAAAATGCGACAGCAAACCTACAAGAGCTTCAGTCTGACCGTCGACACAGAGGAAATCACTGTGTCCCACTGCGGGTGGAAGCTGCCTCCCCAGCCTTGGCAGCGAACCTGATGGACGATTGAATTTTTCGGGGCTTCTGCCCTGGGTGGCCCGGCCAAATCTTCACCATTGTGTCGGATCGCACCCTCATCGTGCCGCCTCATCTTCACGCCCGATCACCATAACCGTGAGCGTGATACTTCTTGTCGGGAACTAGCACTTGCCAGCCTCAGGATATCGTTCACATTATTATATTGATGAAAAATTAATTTTCCAATCAGTAAATTGAATGGTAATTGCCAGTATGTGATATTTTTCGTACATTTCGTTGCTTATTTGTCTTTCGCTCCAGCAATTTTGATAAATTTCAGTGGGTGGATAGGGTCCTTCGTTATTTATTATTATTATTATTTGCACTACCTAAGTAGCTTCATGCTTGATTAGGTTTAGGGGCAGAGCTGTCGCTGTCATGACAAATGCCATCGGATATGCTTTTTTTGTTTTCTCTCCTAATTTGAAAAGCAACCACGAGTTAGGCGCGTTCACTCATTTTACACTGCAGTCTCTGCTTAAGGTAACACCAGTACTTCCTAACAGCCTATATGTACTTTGCTATGGTTTAGGTATTATCAGCAGTCCCAGCAGTGCGTGTTTTATCCCCCTACGGTTTAGCGGTACCTTTTCCGGGTGTCGACAAACCTTTAAATTCCATTTTAATAGTCTAGTTAGATTAATAGCCGTTTATTTTATTTAGCTTCGCAAGTAAACCAGCTCAAACTAAAAGCATTTACTGGTTAAAGCTGTGTGTTAAAAGAGTAGAATAAAAATGTAATATCTAACTTAATAGGTTAATGTATTTCACTTTAGCTTCTCGTGTAGACATTATTCTGTTCAGATATCTCATTAGTTTGTTATAGTATCGCGCGTAAATGAGTAGAATCTTAATATTTACTAACGGATGAGAATGTCTTTGACCCTCGGTATACACACGTAATTCAGGGCCGTCTTTGAGCAATTCCATATAGGCAGGGAAAAAGAAAACCTGTGGTTTCAAAGCTAATTTCCTGTAAAGTTTGAAATAAAAGGAGAAATTGAGGTTTCCCTAGGCAAACTTGATTGAGTGTGCATTTAGCTGGGATACTGAAATTGTTTTGTGTGTGTCGCAATAAAGTGTTATGTTGATATGCACATATATAGATCTATACTTCAAAACCTACCTGCATGCGGGCTAGATCTTTAAATCAGGAATTGGGTAGATAAGGCATATCTGACCAGATATGCCTTATCTGGCACTCGAAATCAGGAATTGGGCAGATCAGGCATATACAACCAGATATGCCTTATCTACTCCAGAAACCCATCTACTTCTGCTTTATTGATTATGCGAAAGCGTTTGACTGCGTAGATCACAGCAGATTGTGGCAAGCTCTCCAAGAGATGGGAGTTCCAATTCACCTCATCTGTCTCCTCAGGAACCTGTATGAAGGGCAAGAGGCCACAGTCAGAACTGGGCATGGTCTTACTGATTGGTTTCCGATTGAGAAAGGAGTGAGGCAAGGCTGCATACTGTCGCCCTGCCTATTTAACCTATATGCAGAGTGCATCATGAGGAAGGCCCGTCTGGACGAGTCTTCAGGTGGAGTGAAGATTGCTGGAAAACGTATCAACAACCTTAGATATGCGGATGATACCACTTTAATTGCAGAAAGTGAAGCGGAACTCAAGAGACTTCTGATGCGCGTACAAGAAGAGAGTGAGAAGTTTGGGCTTAAACTGAACATTAAAAAGACAAAGATCATGGCGTCTTGCCCTATCAAGTCCTGGAGCATCAAGGGACAAGAAGTGGAAGCTGTGACAGATGATTTTCTCTTCTTGGGCTCCAAGATTACCTCGGAAGGAGACTGCAGCCATGAAATTAGGAGACGCCTGCTTCTGGGTAAGAGAGCAATGGTTAGCCTTGACCGCCTAGTAAAGAGCAGAGACATTAGTCTGCCAACCAAGATCCGTATAACCTGTATATTTCCAGTTGTGATGTATGGATGCGAGAGTTGGACTGTGAAAAAGGCTGACCGCCGAAGAATTGACGCGTTTCAATTGTGGTGCTGGCGAAGACTCTTGAGAGTTCCTTGGACTGCCAGAAGATCAAATCAGTCAGTATTGTCGACCATAAACCCTGACTGCTCATTGGAGGGTCAAATTCTAAAGTTAAAGCTCAGCTACTTTGGTCATCTGATGAGAAGAGAGGAGTCGCTGGAGAAAGATTTGATGTTGGGAAAGGTTGAGGGTTGCCGGAGAAGAGGTAGGCAGCGAACGCGATGGTTAGATGGCATCCTCGAGGCACTGCAGATGAAGTTATGTGATGTTAGGAAGATAGTGAGAGACCGGAAAGCGTGGCGTGACATGGTCAATAGGGTCACGAAGAGTCGGACACGACTGAACGACTGAACTGAACTGATGCCTTATCTGCTACTCGAAATCAGGAATTGGGCAGATATGCCTTACCTGGCCTAAATCTACCTTAATATACCATATCTGCCCAATTCCTGATATACCTGATCTGGATTTTTTTTATAAGTCCAGATATGGCATTTCCGTAAGGGATGCGTCGGTACATACTTCTCCTACGCGTAGGAAGTTCCCTTCCTGGTTTTTAAGGGAACTAATAAGGGCGTTAAAAGTCAAGGAACGGGCCCATCGTAAAGCAAAACGCCCTGGGTTTCACAGTTGGGCAGATGAGTTTTGCCACTTGCGTTCTCTTTGCAAACGCTTATACAAGCGGGACCACGACCCCTATCTTGAGTCTTTAGAGAGGAGTGCCTCAAATCGTCCTAGTCAGTTCTGGCGTTACGTTCGCAAGCGTTACATTCAATCAGATTTGAGTATCAGCTTAGCTGACTCTCAGGTTTCGGAAATTCTGGATGTGTCCGACAGTTTTGCCCAACATTTTTCCTCCGTTTACAAACATGCACATTGTGATTCCGTTTGCCTCCCATCTTTTACACTATCTAATTCCGCTCTCTTTGACGAGGAGTGGATAACTGAGAGTCTTAAGCGTCTGAGACCATCTTTGTCTCCTGGACCTGATGGCATTCCAGCCACCTTAATAAAAGCCTTCAGGTATATTTTTGTACCAGTACTGACTGCCATATTTATAACTGTTTAAAAATGCTGCCTTTCCTCGCGTGTGGAAAATGGCACGCGTGTTTCCTGTCTTCAAGTCTGGAAACAAATCTGATGTTTCCAATTATCGTCCGATTTCTCTTCTATGTGCAACCTTTAAGCTTTTCGAATTAGCTTTGCACAACGTACTTTCTTTCCATCTCAAACATATCATTGCACCGAATCAACATGGCTTCATGTCGGGTCGCTCTACTTCTACCAACTTAGTCACGTTTATGACGTATGCCTCTGCAGCAGTTCATCAGAGGGGTCAGGCTGACACTGTGTACTGTGATATGAGCAAAGCTTTCGACGTTGTTATTCACTCACTACTTCTTGAAAAGCTTCTACTCTCTGGCGTCGAAGTCTCACTCGTAGCCCTCCTATGCAACTATCTCCTTGATCGCTTCTGCTTTGTCAGTGTCAATGGACAGACCTCTTTCGTTTACCCTGCAACCAGTGGAGTACCTCAGGGTTCTGTACTAGGCCCGCTTCTCTTCTCCGTTTTTATTAACGATGTTTCCTCGGCGATTAAGAACTCCTTGTTTCTTCTCTATGCTGATGATATAAAAATATTCAACGCAATACATTCTTTTCAAGATTGCTTGTTGTTGCAATCGGACATATCTGCTTTTTCTGATTGGTGTGCGAAGAATCGACTTACCCTCAATTCTTCCAAAACAAGGGTTGTCTCCTTTACTCGTAAAACACATAGCTTTCTCTACCATTATTCTGTGAATTCTGTGCTGTTGGACAGGGTTGATGAAATTAATGATCTTGGCGTACTTTTTGACCGCACCTTCAGCTTCTCCTCTCACACTAAGCGCATTGCTCAGCGGGCTATGCGCACACTCGGATTCGTTTGCAGACTTTCGAGAGTTCCGTACTCCACTTCCGTTCTTAAAACTGTACCTGTCCATATGCTTGCCGCTCTTGGAGTACGCGTCGGTTGTTTGGAATGGCACTTGCAAATCGAACTTGGACAAGGTTGAAAGAGTACAAAAAAAATGTTTACGGATATTAAATTATCGCTTTCCTTGCGCAACTTCCTCCTCTCACTCCACCAGGAGCGCCCAATTGAATCTTCCTTCTCTTCACTGCCGTCGTATTAGAGTTGATATCATTTTTCTGTACAAACTCCTTCACCGCCACATTATGTGCCCTTAGCTCCTAGAGTACATCCTAATGCGCGTTCCGCGAAAGAGCATGAGGGAATTCAGACCATTTCAAGTTTCTCCATCTCTTCATTCTCATTCCCTACTGGACAGAATGAAGTGGCTATTTCTCTCTTTTTGTCCTCACCTTGACTTCTTCCAAAAATCGCTCTGTTCATTTATATCGGATATTCGTAGCGTTGTATTCTAAATAGTACTTTATCTTATATAACTCCCACTTTCTAGCCTAAAATATTGTATTTACTTCACTTTTTGCTTTTTCTCCTGTTCAATGCTGTCTGTATCTTGAACTGCTTTTTATCCGTTTCTTACTTATATTTCTTATTTAGGCTTTATATTCGATTCTTACTGTCCCGTGTTCAATTCTATTTCTTTATTGTATTATTCTGTGTTTCTAGCCTGTGTTTTAAGTACCACGCACTTGTTGCGCCTGAAATGGTTGTTTATTTTATGTATATTTCTATATTACTATAATCAATGTCAGTTATTTGTTGTTTTTCTTTTTTTTTCGTGATGTGCTCAGCACTTCTCTCACTGTGTATATAAGTGATGCTACTCATCGATTGCTTTCTTTCTGGGATACTTTTCTTCTCAGTTTCATTTCATGTGTTATTTTTTTCTTCTTTTGTGTTCTCTCTGTGTGTGTAAACATGTTTGTGCATTTTCATTTTTGTTTCTTTTTTTTATTTGTGCTGCAGCACGAAGACCACATGGTTGTTCCTCCGCACTATAAAGATTGATTATTATTATTATTATTATTATTATTATTATTATTATTATTATTATTATTATTATTATTATTATTATTATTATTATTATCATTATGCAGAGCTGAGGTCCAAAAATGTGTTATTGCAGTTTTCAACAAATTAGCATCCGAATCAGTGTTATTTGCCTAGCAGATGAGTCTAATAGAGACAATTCGGTAACATTTGTGATATGCTGCACCCAAAAGGTTTTTATTCGTAGGTAAATGCGAGGAAAGTTTGATACTGCTCTAGGCAACTCAAGGGAAGCGCATACATTGCCTTTTTTGTATTCCAAAAAAGGGACCATAAAGACATTCCTTGCCAAATGGATCGTTTTTTTTTGCGATGTTTATTGCCTCAGGGCATAAAAAGGCTATGAAGGATGAAGGGTGTGATCAAATAAATGAATAAATGTTGGCTGATGCAATGAAGTTGATGAGTGAACGATGATATGGTCCCTGCGTCCAAGCCAAATATGACTGCGGTGGAGAGGCCAGCTGCCACCAGATGTCGGATCCGTGTTGGCTTGAGTGCTGGACATTCCCACAGCAGGTGATGGATGTCAGCTTCTCTATTTCTAAATTTGCAGATGGTGCACTTAGGGTGTGGATACCAATGTTGAAATGAAATGTTGAAATAGTCTGAAAGAGTGAGTAGCGTTTGAATAGTTTTCTGAACAAATGATATATTTGTTCAGAGAACTATTCTAGTGCTACTCAATATTTGAGACTATGGTCGCTAGTTAGCTGTCCGCTCATTCAGAAGCCATCCCTGCGCTAACTGCGTAAGAACTAAAAAAAAAGATTATCTGACGCGGAGGCAGCCATTTATTACCGAGCGTTAGCTCGATAATCCTTTGAAGCAATCGTTGATCTGGATTACCGAAAGCTGTGCGGCGAGGGCGAAATAACGGTTATGTACACGGCATTGTGCTTGGCTCCCTATTTATAATCGTGTGAGATCGAGAAGCGAGGAGTGCATGCGATTGTTCGAGATGCGTTCAGACGAGAGGGCCAGATCGCGGATGATCTGAAAGCGTCAACGCAGCTTCCGTGCTACGTGACCGTGCATCTGTTAGCCGGTCCGGACGTCGAGCACCTATAGCAAGGCAGCGAATAAGCTTAATCTTTCGCCCACCAAGCTTGTGTTGTTTACGCGGCTCCGAAAACTGCTACCGGGAGTTTCAACATGGACGCCAAGTGGATACGTCGTCTCGATTCCCTGGTGGTTGCCAATGAAGTGTCCCAGGTCGACGGGAAGCCTTTGTGACTAAAAAGCGGATATGATTATATTGAAGGTTTGAAGTTTTAATAAAACAAAATACAAATATATCATAAGGGCATAAAAAGTTAGTACAGTAGGAGGTCCCTAAGTGAGAATTTGTGGGGGACCATGATTATAAATACATGTGTATAGATACACAACTTTGGCAGATGATCTGGAGAAAGATATAAAATTGAAAACTATTTGTAAAATTTTCGGCAATGAATAAAGAAGTAATCGTTGGAAAAGGCAAAAATGTTTCAGCGCGCAAAATTAACCGTATGAGCGAATCTGCCTATGGCAAAACCTATTTCTTAGCGGTTGAGTTTCCATATAGGTTATCAACTCTCAACGAGGGCTAAAAGCTTGACTGTCCCCAGGTAGCACAAAGTGGGCTATGAAGGGTGGGCCCCGGTAGGCCCGATGTAGGCAATGCAGGACAGCCCCGGTGGGCTCAATGTGGGTGCTGCAAGAGGGGCCGACGTAGGCCCGAAGCGTGCTGTCGACAAAGCCCCAATGGGCCCCACTAGGGGCCGATGCAGGCAGCCCTTGCGGGGCTGCCCCCATTTTTCTGGCATTGTTAAAAGGGCACATCCCGCCAACTCCCCGCGATGGTCCTACTTTGGACCGATGTGGGCAGCCGCTTTGGAGGAGCATTTTTTTTTTATTTCAGTTAGCCCCTCAGATAATGACATAGGACCAATGCGGGTTCTATAGCGCTAGCCTCACTTGGGCTTACCCACATTATTCTCAGAGGGGTCCGACGCAGGAAATTGATGGAATGCCCTAGTCCAAGTTTTCCCATTCAATATTTATGCACATAATTAAATAATTATTTTATACATGTCTGCACTTTCTAAACAGCCACAATATTAAATTTTACAATAATTCATAACATTCATCTAGCCGAAATGACTTCATGTACATCTTGTTCAGGCTATGGAGATGTGTGTTCTGAACTGCAATATTGTGCTGGGAGTGGCAGGCTGTCCAAAGCAACCACATAAGAGGCAACAGTTAGCAATCAGTTTGTTTTAGTTCTTGTAGCGCAATTTGCATGAGCGCGAGAACTAAAACCATGTAAATTTCAAATTGACTAAACATGGCAACAACTGTTATACAAATCATCTATAATAGTAATTTAGGGCAACATCTAATGCAACTAAAGGTTGGAAACAATGATTACGCAATTGCACGCACGCCTTCTAGCCCCATTACGGCCGATATGGGACCTACAGCGGTTTTGTGTGGGCAGCCCCAATTGGGCTGGGTGTTGGGTTTGAACCTAAAGCCCACTTGCTGTTGCACGTGCCTTCAAATTCCGCACAAGGGACCAATTTTGGTATCATGCGGGCCCTCCCGCCTTCCAGCCCCATTACGGCCCATGTGGAATATAAAGCAGTTTTATGTGGGCAGCCCCAACTGGGCTGGATGTTGTTTTTGAACCTAGAGCCCACCTGCTGTTGCACGGGCCTTCAAAGTCCCCACAAAGGACCGATTTTGGTACCATGCGGGCACGCCCGCCCTCCAGCCCCATTACAGCCTATGTGGGACCTAAAGTGGTTTAGCAAAGGCTGCCTCATTTGGGCTTCACGAGGGCTTGCCCAAGTTGAGCCCTTATTCATATTTCACCTGCCCTCAAGTAACGTACAAGGGGCCGATTGGGGCAGCATGTGGGTATGTCCGTTTTCTTGCCCCACTACAGCCAATGTTGGTCCCACAAAGATTTTATGGGGGCGGCCTCATTTCGGATCTATGAGGGCTTTCCCATAAAAAGCCCACATTTAGGTTGGATTGCCCTGAAATATCCGGCAAGGGACGCTTGTGGTCTGGATGCAGGAATGTGCTCTGCATTAGCCCAAGAAACGCCGCTATGGACATATGCAGGAGGAGCAGGGGCAAGCCCAAATGGGGCTTGCCCACTTTTGCCCCATCGGCGACCGATGCAGGTTTTATTATGGTTGCCCTAGCCCCACTTGCCTACATCGGACCTACTGGACCCCACATTCTGTGCTACATGGGTCACATCTACACTGATCGCTTTCTTTCAGACTTTACTTATATTAGCCGAAGCAACCAAGCAAACCATGCAGTCACGCACGCGCACACGACTAAGCGCATAGAAAAACTTTGAGAGCACTGCAGAACAAACATTACATTGGAGAAATGCAAAAGCGTGAGCGTTGCTGCTCCCTTTACCTCGCACGCCCTTTGCATAGCTTTTGCTAGCAACGCCAGGACGAGTGCCGCACAGTGTAAAATTTCTTTCCTTGAGTGTGGGATTGGACCGCCGCTCCTATCGCTTTGCGTTCCCTGGCGCGAGTTCGTTGGAGTGACTCTGAAAATTCGGAAATGGATTTTCTGCATCGCTCATGTTGCGTGGCGACTTCATAGCTACGTGACATTCTCATGCCACGTGGTTGTTACGTGACTTCCCAGGCAGCACAAGAGCCCGGGCCAATATTGTCAGTGAGTTGGCAGAGGTCAGCCCTATGTAGGCCCAGCGCTGCCATCTTATGGCTAGTATTGGTTGTGCCATTCTATAACACCTCCAACACTGGCCCTGAGGATTTCATTGGTAACCAATATTGTTCGTACCGATTTATATTGATAACAACATTGGCCCGTCATATCCGATGCCCTGACAATATCGGTGGTACCATTATACGAGGGTGGCAATGATGGGCCTGGATATCCGGCGTATCACCGGTGTCGGCGCTGCCATGAGATAAGGATGGCTATAACGGACAGCATTAGCCATCAGTCCACTGATGTTGGCCAATATTCGACATATGCTGGACAATAATGTGAGCTCTGTTACAATGGCCCGCTAATGTCAGATTTACACTGGCATACCTTACATATCAACAGTATTGGCATTGCCCTTTCATAAGGATGGCTATATCGAACAGCGTTAGCCATTACTCCACTGACGTTGGCTAATATATGGCATATGCTGGACAATATTGTCAGTTCTGCCAATGCCAATACTGTTGATATGTAAGGTATGCCAGTGTAAATCTGACATTGGCGGGCCAAACCAACCAACCAATATTGTCAGTTCTGTTACCATGTCCCGCCAAATGCATTAGCACACACTTCAGTCAACATTGTCTTGTCTATTTCACCTACTGGTCAATATTAGATGCAAATTAGCATGTGGTGTAAATATTCCGTGGGAAACCGCATTAGCGTGCTTTTGCGGTTGGCAGGCTAGTTTAATACTTGGAGTCGTTACCTGTGCTGTTATAATCGATGTTTTCAAGTTACCTTTGCAATTTTAAATACTTCGGAAATCTTGTGTAAATAGTTACAGTTCCGTGGTGCTGGTTTCAGTCGCGTTTGCTTTAATCCCGCCTAGCTGTTGTTGATGTTGCTTGGGATTACACCATGTTCTTTTACACTAGATCTTCATTGACTTAAGCTGGCACTGTAATCAATCCACATGTATACTGTGACGAATTTGGATGAGACCGACAATCGGTCAACGGCGACAAATATCAATAGTTCACCACCGTTTGCTGGTCCGTCAGGGCTGCGGCGGCGATAAATAGCTCCACGCCGACCAGTAGATTAGAAAGAATCAAAACGACATGTCACATATCGTGCGTAGGCAATGGTTGCTAGTTTTTGTATTCTCTTCGGCAATGGTCTAGGTTCTTTCATAGCTGCTCCCGTGGCGATTCCTGCTGCTCTGGGTGAAGAGAATTCCAAAAGTTGCAGCAAATTTCTTTGCCCCCGAGTGTATTAGGTTTAACAACAGTGGCTTCAAACAGCCGATTACCGCAGGACACGCATGCAGTGCGATGAAAAAAATGAGCGATAAGCATCGGCATATTAAGGCTCGTACGTGACTCAGATCGACTATGGCGAGCGCGCTTCCATCGAAATAAACTTTAAAAATACACTATAGGCCGTTTAAGCTATACGAATACGAAGCATCGCAGCACATACTTTCGCTTAAACGATTTAACAATGGTGATCTGAATTAAAGCTGGGTTATTGAGCGGTAAATTAAACGTCGGTCCGCACATGCATGGACGCTCCCACATATGGCAAATCGTATCGACGCTTCCTGCTTCGTTGTCGCTCTAAGAAGGGAAGTATTAGAAAAAAAATGGAGAGAAAACACTGCACGTACAATCTCAGTATGAATAATATTAAGGTTATGCTGAAACAAATAACTGGGTTACAGTTTCACTTTCCTTCATCGCACTCGTTCGCACATTTGTTTTTTCTCAAGCGTCCGTCCTTGTTGACGACACACCGCGCACTTCTGTTCCAGTCCACTGATGGCACTCACTCGCGTCGAAATATGAAAGCTGTGTTCGCTGCTTGCTAGGTGCATTGAAAACATCACAAACAAAGGAAGAAAAACATGGAGGCACGGCGCCAGCAACAGCGGCGACGACTTGCCCGAGTGGATGCGCTCTGCAGGGTGGGGTTGTCGGGTTACACGCTGCGCGATGCAATCCAAGACGCAGGCCCTGACGCTCCACGTGTGGTTCAAGGTGCGCACGGCCGCCGCCCGGGCGGGAACTTACGACGCAATGCGTCAACCGCTATACTTTAAGCCTGTATTTCTTTCATATACCTATTTGACATACGTAGAGCTGGCGTAACTTACGCCTTAGGCTTTGCGAGAGTAGACCATTCCATACGTGTATAATCAAAAATATGACTGCAATGACCATGGCGCTATAATCACTGATCGAATATCGCACACATGCGGTACTGGTAAATGCTCTATGATTATCTTGAAGCACTCATTCGGCAAACGAGTACGCCAGTTATTTGCTAAACAAGCCGCGAATATTCAAATCACTGCAGTGGCAAAAATGATCGCAGAGCCAGCTATAGTCGCCCGCGGCACGGCGACGGGCCGGCTTCCACATTTCACAAGAACTTGAAACGCGAAATATATCCGCATGGGGCTTTGTCACACTGAATTTCATAGGAAATCAAAATAGCTTCGTGTAGCAGCCAGTATACAAGGACGGCAGCTCAGCAGAACAACATTTAATTGGACGCCATGCAAGTGCATTGATAGCATAATTAATTTCTGGATTATTTGTTTTGCACAAGTGCGAAAAAAAGAAGTCTGTAACGTTTCTCCGCTTTTATTCACACCCCCAATTTCGCTATTTCGTCGTTCACTGCATTACAATGCTTGCGCTACAAACGGCAAGAAGGAATAACTGTAGAGTTCAAAAACTAAATAAAGCAGTCGTTGTTTTACAATTAAGCTTAATTCGGTATCAAAGCTTATTATTCTCTATCTTCGTGGTGGAACAGTTACAGACGTGCGCGGGGAAGGGAGATTTTTTTGTTTTTTTACAAATATTGTGTATGGAGAGAATATTACCAACATGTAAACTAACTTGTTCGCATTAGAACGAAAAAAAAATGTGGAAGAAAAGACTGGAAATACAAATAAAATACGAAAAGGTACAATGGGTATATTACCAACTGGATTACAATGACACATCTTTGTTTCGCACAGGCTCGTTCGCACAGTTTTCCACCGCCTACTCTCCGTGCTGACGCACCGCTCAATCCCGTCCTCGCGCACTTCGCACTCCTGTCGTTCCCCGGATCGCACTCTCTCACCGCATGCGATGCGAGCAAGGTCCGAGGTTGCATGCGCGCGTCCAAATCCACGCAGGTGCGCCAAAGCGGTGGACGGGTCGACGCACCACTCAGGGTCCAAGGGGCGGACGGCCGCCGCCCAGAGGAAGGAATTGCGCAGTAATAAAAACACGAACGCTAACAGACTGGAGGCTTCTTTCAAACATTTACTGGAGACTTCTTTCAAACATTTCCGGGCTCTCATAACAGGTTGCATAGAGAAATGTGCTTTTACCGCATTTTCTTGGCCAATAAAATATACGCAAGAAACTAAACTGTGAGAAAGAAACAAGCGCCTAATGAATCGGGCCAACAAACGACTAATCTATGAGATAGAATGATGGTGACGGTGCGGATATATGAGAAAAATGTAAGCATCGTATGCAACTAGCTTATAAAAAGGTGGCAAGTTGTGGTACTGAGATGCTTAGCTCAATAATATTCAACAAACTTGCTTCAAATCCGCATTTAAGGGTGATTAAAATATTCCACTCAATTAAGCACTATTGTAAGAAAGAATTTTCGTTGGTAGGCTAAAAGTGAGCAAACTATTCGTAGTAGAACAGAGCATTCACAAAATACAACTTGAACAGGTTTGGGTGTTAGAAAAAAAAACAGCTAGGCGCCTCTCCAGGGCGACGACGCGCTTCGCTGCTGGCACAGAGCCCTCCATAAATGAGCAGCCGCAGAGCGCATCTATGCTGCTGCTGCTGAAAAGCGATTACTAAAAAGCTCGAAGGATGACGCGAAAATCGCTTAGCCGGCATGACGGCGACAGTTGTATTTTGTTTCAAAGAGGGCGCTCCGTTAGCTGATTGACAGAGCGCGCAAGACGGCAAAGGCCACTGGGGCCCTGGACTGAGGGCCCCACCAACGCCGGGAGAATTCCCTTTGTGTAAATAAAGTTTTTCATTCATTCATTCATTCTTTCGTCCATCCAACGGCCACTCGTACGCTCGGCTCGACGTTCGGTGGCACCGCGCACGGAAAATGCTTTTTTCTTCAAGAAATATTCCATGTAAGTTTTCAAATGTTTTCATTCAGATTTCATAAAGCGTTTGTGTATATTGGAGCAAAATATTAGCCTCTTAGATTGAGCATTTTTTAAATTACAAGCGTTGTCTTACATTTCATTGTTGCTGCAGGCTGCGTAAGCCATGTGCTAGGGAGATTTGTCTTCGTTTAGCATATTTCTTACGTTGTTAACTTTTCAAAAGTGGTTCTCAAGTGTGCGCGACTTGATGCCGATCATTTTGCAGCTTATTTCAAGTTAAATCGTTACTGTTTTGCAGAGTACTGATTTTCTAAAGTAAACAACTGCGTGGCATCGTAGCCCTAAAAGCCAACTTCGGATATTCACGGCGTTACAGCGGCTGGAATGGCGTATATACCGTTGCTTGGCTCGGCCGCTCGGGTTCCCTCGGGTGACCTCGGGCGGAGTCGGCGGAGTCCGGGCAAAAGCATATTTTCTCGTGTCTGGTGCGATAAAACGCTAACCGCATGAGTCGCGCGGCAGCACGATGCGCAGTGCGCTGAGGACCGCTAAAGCATTGCCGCTCGGCGCTGCAACCCAGGTTCTGGGTTTTTAGAAAATCGCTCATGATGCTGGAATCAGCTCGCGAGGCAGCCAATCGCAAAAGGCTTCGGGGTACTGACCTTAGTTGTTTCTTTTTTTGTTTTTGTTTTTGCATGCAAAGTTTGTTTCTCTAGTCCGGTATGAGCGAAAATCCTGCAGACGCTCATTTCGTCTGATCCGTGCATATATGAGCGCATCGAGACGGTGTAGTAAAAGCTTGGTAGGGTAGTATTGCAAAACAAAAAAATCTAGTGTGGCTAGATATTGCTAATTTTCGAAAGTTGCAGAAAAACGCCACTGCTTTAAATCATGTCTGCATCGCAGTATAGTAGCACGCCGCTGCGCTGGGACCATTTTTTTTAAAGGGGGGGGGGGGTGCTCGACGCTTTTCAAGAAATTTAATCAGTCTTGCTGTTTAGTGCAAGAAACTGGATATAGCGTAACTGTACTCATTTACCAAACGAGGAGGCGGCGCTAACAAAGCAAGGCTGAAAACGCGTCTCTGTCGCTGAGGTCCTTCGCTCTGTGCGATGTGCACCAGCGGCAGCGACAGGCGTTGGCGGCGTCGTCGCGCGATGCATCCCCAGGAATTGTCGCCTATTTTTTTCTTTCTGTATCGTTGCTTCAGTTGCAATAGATCAGTTGCAAAACCTACACGTCAGCTTCCCGGTGCGGCAGACATTGCTGCACAATGGCGGCATAGATTTTGGGGTAATAGTTGAGTATAGTGCTAGCACATCGCCTGACGGGTAGGGTAATTCCCGCAAGTCTTGCCCATTCGTCACAGTATTATTCGCGTGCGCATTGTCACCCCACTATCCCCCTCTCCGGTTAGTGTCCCTTTTCTAAATTTTCTTTCTTCACCCCTAGTGGGACAGTGCTCCCCCCTTTATTCCAGCGTTAAGAATGCCCAAAAACCTTTCTCTGACAATGGCCTGTGCGTGGGGAACTGCATCCCAAGCAGCATGGACTGTGGTAGATGCATGTACTGCACCTAACTATTATCCCTGAATCAGGTTCTGTCGCCACTGTGCACGAATTCCTGCCTCACAGGGAAGCCGACTTGTAGGTTTTGCATCTCCAGCAGGGCCGGAGCCTTAAGTGTGAGTGCTGGGTGGGCTCAGGCAATTTCAGTTCCAGGCCGGGTTCGGGTTTGTAGCATGAGGCCCGGGTCGGGCTCAAAATTTATGCCCGTGCACACCTCTAGTCCCGTCGGTTGTGTAGCACACGTTTGGCGCCCGTGCCTGCTTTTAATTTTGTTCTTCACACCATGACACTTTGCTCCAGCATCAAGACTGCATGAAACATCAGTATGCATTTTCCAGTCGTTATGCTAACTGATCGCCCCACCACCCTGGCACAGCTATGTTATACCATGTGTAACATAGAGTTGCAATTAGTCCATTTTTTGAGACAGCTTTCAATTGAAATTATAGATTAACTAAACAGAGAAGAACCGTGGTATGCTGTTATCATGATTTAGAGGCATCAATTTAATGGACACTTTCTTTCCTTGCATTTAGGGCTCTTTGCTCTATAAAGCCCGCAGTCCAGCTGCTCCACTTGTATTATCGCACTGCTTTTGCACAAGCAATCATCTGCCATCAAAGGGGTGCTGCCTCAATGTGAGGCAGACAATATCGTCAACATTTTGGTGCTGCAAACCTGTCAACAACTGTGGGAGCCTTGCCATGAAACATGCTGTGTGTAAGGAAACATTGCCTCGGTAGGTATGACACATTGCCTTTGTTTTGCATTATGTAAAGGCTTTAAATGCTCTGCTGGCGTTTTGCTATATGATTGCATGCTATATGACTTTTTCTGGCTTTTTAGCTCAAGACTTACTTGTTCAGAAGTTTTGCCCACCAGTATGTAGAAAATAATATCTTTCATGTCCCTGGCAGTGCTTTTATAGCTGGTGCTATATTTCATTGCTTATTTCAACAGTATGTGACTATTTCAAGTTGAGGCATGATTGAGTGAACCTGTGGTGTAATAGCACAATAACAGACATAGCTTGTGAACTTACGAAGTAGTTGTCATTTGCGTAACACGGGAGTGCAGGTGCTTTAAGTGATGGAATATTTAGCATACTTGATTATGCTTGCATTAAAATAATTCGCAGGACGCCTGTATTGAGGTTGCAGAGAAAAAAGCCATTCAGTATTGCTCAGGTTATTTGCCTGCCACTCTCCCTTCATTACTGCTGCCTGCACTGTATGTATTTGTTCATACAGACATGCAGTTACTGACTGCTTGTACATTTCTGGTTGCCTACACTGGCTTCAGCCATGTAGATGTAATATTACTTTGATCTAAACCAGGCTATTTACTTTGCTCAAAGTGACAATTTTAAATAATTTTCTCCCCAAGCCATTGAGATTCGCCATTAGCTCCCAACAAGCTTTATTCGCAGCTGCAATGAATTTATTCTGTAACCCTAGAGCAAGACATTTGCAGAAAGGTCATCATGCAATACTCGTTCAAATTTTGTAAATTTTAGAGAACATTGTTTTTGCATATGCTTCTGTGTTCGGAAAACAGAGCAGACTTGCTTACAGTGCAGGAGGGGTGGGCTGAAAGACAAAAGGAAATTATTAGTGCAGCTGCTCATTCAGGCGTGCATTCCTTGTGCATTTATTGCTCTTATATATGTGCACCTTTGCCTGCATGCTTGCCAGGGCTTTCCCCATAATGGGTGGCAGTGATCTTGCCACCTACCTCTCAGGGGGACTGCCCTTTTCTAACTACCTGCTCACAACCAACTCACTCCTGGGCTTCAAATTTGTCATACTCAAGGACGATTTTCTGTGCTTGATGTTACCAGTGACGCCATTTAAGATACGCAGTGGGCATCATTGGTCCATTAGTTTCATTTCGGGATGTTGTCACCCCTTATATTCCTTACTCATATTTCTTTTTCTACATCCCCTTGCAACTGCCAAACGAAATAAGACGTATAAAACTGCCAAACTCCCGCAGTCTGAATGCTATGTCAACAACAAAAAAGCTTTTGCATGTCTTAATAAAAGTAGAAATGATCCCCCGATGTTTTTTTTTTTATTGTCGTATCTAGTCAGACGGTTTAGTGAACTGCCACATGACCAAGCAAATTGCAACTGTAAGTGCACTCAGGAGTCATGCGTTAGAGCAAGCATATGGATCTTGTGTTGCTTAGCTGTTTAACTCCAAATATCCTCCTTTGTCAGACAAGATATTTTTTTAGAAAACTGGATGAGTCAGAAGAAAGCAGATTGGATTCTTAGCAGCATTGTTACTGTATACACCCCTGTATACATGAACTCGGCAGAATTGCGTCGAGTACGTCCGTCAAGTGAAAAATCAGTTGTGGGGTTCATGTATACAGAGTCGGGTCGAGTAAAATAGGCGGCGGAGCGGGTCGCGTTAATTCGATTTCAGGGGATAGGTTAATTCGCTTGACCCGCTTATCTAAAAAGGCATGTAGACGCTGTCCAGTCAGGGAGTATAGTTATGGGGAACTCTGGGATAGGCAAAAGCCTCTGGAGCGGCGACGAGCGTCACTCGAAATCAATGCTTTTTAGCGCTCATCAACGATAAAAAATAATCGCAGCTCTCGATAGTAAAAGTCAATGGGATCAAATACAAGTAAGAACTTGCACAATAACTTCGAATCTCGATGCTACGCTCTGCTACGATACTTACTCACTAGTAAGCGAGTTCATGTAGACATCAGCCGTGTCGAGAATGATGACCTTGCTTACTCAACGCTGATTCAACCCGGTGCTGTCGAGTCCATGTACACAAGGCTATTGTACTTGTAATTTTAGGTGAACTCTCAGTTCGTGTATTTCACATTAAATTTGAGCGATATTGGTGCTTTTTTGCCTATGTGCTGTTTTTTTCTGCAAACAATACTATTTCTCCAGACACAATCTTATTTTTAATTTGAGTACAAAATATTGTCCATTTTTGAAAAAAAAATAATTTGTGAAGCTGTTAAGAAATTTTGATTTTGAAATATATTCACAAAATATCAATATTTTATAGATACTGAAATATAAAATGTGTGCGAAACAACTTTTCAGCTCAGGATTAAACTGGTTTTTCAAGGAACTTGTGATAGGGTGAAAGTGAAAAATCACTGTCATGCTAGATGTATCGTTTTTTTATGATCCCATAGTCACATCATGCATTGTATTTTAAGGTGCGCTTAAGCAATAAAATAATATTTCGCCTCAGATATTCAGGCAGATTACTATTCTCTATACCAACAACTACTATGAATTGGTTTGAAGAAATCAGATGCCCGAGCACCACACCTGGTACCTGGACATAAAATCACCCATGTATGCCTAACTGAATATAATCTTGCACGTGGAAGGTTGCCGATGGTATGGCCATATGATTAGCTGTGAGGAGGGAAAATGCATACCTGGTAGGCTGCTAGCTGATAAAGAAGTACGATATCATTGTACTCAGATCTAGCATACCATTTTCCTGCCTATGCAAAGTAAATTTCTAGTACTTGCTCAATTGCTCATTGCATGCTGACTGTAATAATTTTAGCTGAACAAGCATGCACTGTATGATTACTAGAACGTCTTGTTGGGCTTGTTCGTGTTTATTTATTATAAACTGAAGGCGCCAAAACAATACACGCACACAAGAAAAGAACGGGACACAGTTCCACTCACAACTGATTTATTGTGCAGAACAAAGTACATATATATCTCACTGCCGGCATATGCGCAAGGAACACATTCAGCTACATCACATTCAGCATCTTGTAGTTTAAGATAAGCTATGTTCAAGACATGATTTCTCAGAGAAAGAGGCTATGGTATGAGGCATGGGCTTCTTGAACATATCTTATCTTAAACTACATGACGCTGAATGGGTTCCTTGCGCATATGCCGGCAGTGAGATATATATGTACTTTATTCTGCACAATAAATCAGTTGTGAATGGCGCTCTGTCCCGTTCTTCGTTTCTTGTTTGTGTGCATGTTGTTCTGGTGTCTTTAATTTATAATGAGCACTGTATGAAAACTATTCTTTGGTACATTACAAGTAAGGCAATTGTTTATAGTAGAATGCAGCAAGCAATAGAGCTGTGAAAACTAAAAAGCTGGAACTTGAAATGGTACGGTTATCTTGAGAATATTATATGCGTGCGCAGCCTAGAGAATATCTGCGATGTACACATATCTCTCAGTTAGCTGATTGAAGATAGCTTGATTGATTCTGTCAGGGAATTATTTCTTCATTCTGGCCGCAGTAATGTATGCGTGCCTGTAACTAGTGTACTCCAGAAAAATATTCTTTAATGTGTTTTTAATATTCAGTTTTGCATGCTTAGTAATCCATGTTGTCTATTGCAGAAATGTTTAAGAAGTTTTTAAAAATTGAACGTTCTGGAGCCCGAACCGTCATATTTTCAGGAACTGTAATTCTATTTGAACACTAAGCATCCACCTGAAGTTATCGGTTTGCCGGAAGCAGGTTTTTTCATCCAAATATCTTTCTTTTGTATCTGGAATGGATATTATTTTGCATATATCATCATCATCATCATCATCTTTATTTTCACTGTGAGGTACATATGCATGGATTATCAGTATTACAGTTTATTATCCCTACGTCATAAGATGCTGCATGCCCTTGCAGGCCCAAAAACCTGTCGCAAAGTGTTCTAAAAGAAGAATGTGTGGCAATAGGCCTTCAATATATACAGTAGAACCCCTTTATAGTAAAGCCACTGAGGCCAGCGAAAATATTTACTATATTATGGTCTTTACTGTATCAGTGGTCTGTGATGACATGGTCCTGAAAGTGCTGTCTAGTAGTTAAATAGGCACTTACTGAACACGTCGTGTTGCTTAATGAAAAAAAAAACCTAAATACCTTCCATCTCGCTTTTGTCATCTCTGTGTGATTTTTTCATTATAAAATTTCTCTACATTTTGTGGAAGTACCTCTGAAGCACGAAGACGTGATTACGAATGGAACCAAGTTTGATTTCATGTAAAAACTAAAGCCTTGCATGAACAAGGTATCTCTTTTTGCTCTTTCTGTCTTTTAAAAGGCAATAAATGATAAATTCGCATGGCACTCAAATGCTGTAAGACCTTACTCGCTGCACCTCCACTTTCTGCCACCACTGCCTCATGATTTGTACTGCAGATTGCAGTGAATGTTGACCCATTTCTTTCCCTTCCCTATTTCGTGCTGCACTTTTACTCCTTTACTTTCTGAATGGAACACGCCGCCTCCTTGCTATGTTTGTAGACTGCTTTACTTTTTTCTTCTTCGCGCTGCGCGCTTTCCCTCACGGCTCTAAGGCTTCTGTAAAGTATGCTTCTTCTGACTGCTGCTACGGCTAGTAGTAAAGCCACCTAAATGAACACTCGGGGTTATTGTTCTGTTTTCAAATACAAAAAGTCTTGGCCTCGCGACTCTAGGTAGTGCGCGGGAGTCGTCGCCATGGCCAGAAGCACATTAACTGTTTTTTACCAAAAACATCTTCACTATAAAGGGGCAAAATGTACAGTTGCCTATGGAAGATGAACTGGGACTTCAGTTTCACTTTACTATATCAGGTTTTACTATAGCGGGGTTCTGTATTTTGTACTCAATCGTATAGAGCGCCCAGACTTCAAATATGTGTTTGAATAAGTGTTGAGAAGGTGAGTTTAGATCTTATGGTGATATATGCTTGTCTTCTGTGCAGATGTCATTTGTAACACCCACGGGATAATCTCCTCAACAAACTGTTCCTGAATGGTTGTTTCCTGCGGGGTGCCCAGCTTACTACCTGGGTCATGCGCTTCCCCCGCCCCCTCAACCTCATCACTTGATCCATTGACCCTTCACTGCCAACTATCATGCTCAACACAGTCCACTGCCATTTTCCATCCATTGTGGACACTGCCCTGGAATGCACCCATGCTCAGCCTACTATTCTTGCAACACCTCTCGCACTACAAGGCTATAGTGCATCAACCCTGCTCAACATGTCCAGCCCCTTCCATCATGAGCAATGCACACTGCACCCCATCACCTCTACCTGCACTACCTGGTCATGTGCTGCTTAGTGCCCTGTTTCCAATTACATTTACTAGCCTTTCCCATATTAGCCCTGTACCGAATGCCTCCTGCACTGCATTTTGGCCCTCTGATGTCTTTGTGGCATGTACAAGTATATGAGCTCTCAATAAAATGTTTTCGGAAAATATTTTCCTTCCCTCATTAAATTGCGTGGTTTTTATGGCTCCTTAGGGAGATGACATGCAAGGTGGTATTGGGAAATGACTGCATAAGAAAGCCACAATTGTCAGAGTGACAGTTAAGTAAATGGCAGCAGTAAGGGCAAGGGTGAAATAACTGCATGGCTAAAGGTGGCTTAACAGTGGCAGTGCCAGTGCCACGTGTGCCGATGAATACTTGTTGCATGCCAATAAATACCAATATGTGATACTAGCGGCACGGCCGGTTTATTGCCAATGCAAAATGTGCCAATGAATACTAGTGGCATGCCAATACGTGACACTAGGGGCACGGCCAGCTGATAGCCTATGTTGGCAGTGCCAAGACAGGTGCAATGTTGGCATATAAGCCGGACCAATATATAAAAATGTAGTAATTTCTCAAAAAACCAGAGTTACGCCAATGTTGGTACCAATTTTTGTCGACGTTGGGCCGGGGTTGGTGCGATGTTGGTGTGCTGCCTGGATTTGTCACGTCATACTCTCATATCCAGGTGACATGCATCCTTTTCACGTGATATTCGCATAGCTACGTGGCATTGTGTGAGTGAGAGAGACAGAAGACTTTATTTACACTGACATGGACCTTGGGGCAGGGGCTCAGCCAGGGGGAGGGTCTTCTTGCCGGCTCTCCGGCGCCGTGGCCGCACAGAAGGTCTTGGAGCAAGCCTCCTCCGCCAAGTGCGCTGTATGGCATTTCATTTTTCATATGGGTGCACGTGCTGCTTCATCATCCTCTCTTGTAGGTACCCATCGTGATCGCTGAAGCTGATTCATTTCGGTGTGTGGCCGGGGATTGAGGTTTCCAATTAACCTGGTTCACTACGTCCGTCCTTACACTTGATTTATACGCTGCCTGGACTCCTGAATCTACTTGGAGCTCCGTTCCGGTCACCGCTTGATCGATACCACCTTTGTAATGACCCCTTGCTAAGAGACTCGGAGGATGAACTGGAAATAATGATTGATGACCTAGACAGGAAAAGTAGAAAGGTAGGCTTGAAAATCAATATCCAAAAGACTAAGATAATGTTCAACAGCCTCGGGAAGGAACAACAGTTCACATTAGGTAGCGAAGTACTGCAAGTAGTAGGCGAATATGTCTAATTAGGACAGGTAGTAACAGCAGAAACAATTTTCTAGAGAAACATTCAGTTCTGTCAGATAGTCAGTTCGGTTTCAAAAAACAAAGATCCGCGGAAATTGCACTAATTAAGGAAAAAAATGATAATAATTGCGTTTGAGGAAAACCTTCTTGTACTAGGAATATTAGTTGATTTTTCAAAGGCGTTTGACCTGTTTAATCATGATTTTCTGGTGCATATTCTCAATAACTATGGAATTGGAGGTAACAGCTTATCTTTAACTGAATCATACCTAAAATAACGTAAGCAAATGGTCTCCCTCAATCACACTATATCAACCAGGCAAGCTTTCCTCTCTGGTGTACCACAAGGCAGCATTCTGGGCCCCCTATTATTTTATATTTACATAATGATATTGCCACGTGCCTAGCGCTGCGCGACAGCCTTGTTTGGTGCCGACGACGACGAAGCGGTTGTTGTTGGCACGAGCGGCGCGCTGGTGCTAGACTCTGACTCTGTGATCGGAACGACAAGGCGACCTTATTGTCTGGTCCTCGGCAGCGTGTACCTTCACGGCTCCCTGTGACTTCAGTCGTGACACTGGTGGAGGTGCCATCGATGATCCCTTCTCCTGCGGACGATCCTACGCGACCGCCTCTCGTGACCACTCCTGTTCATCGTACCAGCCGACGGCTCCGAGGCTTGCCTCCCGAGGCCTTCGCTCTTGACGAAGAGACCCTGGCTGTGGCAACGACACCGCCTGCCCGTACCATGACTGTCCCTTCCACCCCTTCGTCCCGTCTTATCCTTCAGACCCCACGTACCCCTAAACCATTTCACGGTGAGCAGTTTGAAGACGCCGAGGACTGGCTAGCTCACTACGAAAGGTTCGCGACGTTTAACGGCTGGGACGACGCTGTGAAAATGCGGAACGTCTACTTCAGAATTGAAGACGCTGCTCGGACACGGTTCGAGAAACGCGAGGCCACATTCTCTACGTGGCCGGCCTTCCGAAGCCAGCTCCTCGGTACGTACGCCAACAGTGACCGCCGAGAGAATGCCGAGCGTGCACTGACCTCTCGAGTTCAGCGTCAGAATGAAGGGGTCGCAATGTACGTTGAAGACGTCATGCGCCTTTGCCATCGCGCCGACCCGTCCATGAGTGAGGAGAAGAAGGTGCGGCACCTGATGCACTGCATCAAAGAACAGCATTTTTCCGGCCTCGTGCGGAACCCGCCCACCACCGTCGCGGCGTTTCTGGTTGAAGCTGTGACCATGGAGAAACTGCTACAGCAGCGATGCAGCCAGTACGGTCGGTCGCTGAATTTCATCTCCACACTACCGCCGTCTGACCGAACCAACTACAATCCCGGGGCAGATATGAGCTCCCTTCGCGGCCTCATTCGCACGGTGGTTCGCGAGGAGCTCCAGCAACTTCATGGATCATTTACTCCTGGCGCAGCTTCCCTGGCCAGCATCATCCGTGAGGAGGTCCAGAACGCACTCACGCCACCGACAAGTACAGTCGTTCCACCACCATCCCCGGGCCTCACCCAGCGGATGACTTATGCTGATGTCACACGCCGCCCAGACCTGCTACCTACCCCTTCGCCTTACACGCAACCTCAGGTCGCTGTGCACGCTGCGGAACCGCTGCCCCTTAGGGCAGATCGGCGACAGGCGCCCCGGAAGACTGATCTCTGGCGCGCTCCAGATAACCGCCCTCTCTGCTACCACTGTGGCGAGGCAGGTCACCTCTACCGGCAGTGCACTTATCGTCAGATGGGCCTTAGAGGATTTTCCCCCGACAGCCCTCGTCCATGGCCTGGTCAGCGGCCTCAGGACATCGCCGAGTACGTCACCCGCCAACGTAGTCTGCCACATTCTCCTCGTCGCGAGTCCCGTTCGCCTTCGCCTCGTCGTTCTTCGCCCTCTGGGCCATGGTATACCGCTGGACGCCATAGTTCCTCGAGCCCTCATCGGGAAAACTAGCTCCGGCGACCTTTGGGGGCGAGGCCGCCGCACACCGATTCGCCGAAAAGCTCCCACCGCCACACCGCTCGATTCACCCCGACGTCGAACGCCGAATTCCTGTCCAGTTTTCGCCGCACAGACCAGATCGCCCCGACGTCGTCCGCATCACCGACCAGTTGTCACCGCCGTGTCGCTTAAATCGCCCTGACGCAGACCACACAACTGCCGCCCAGCTTCCGTCGCCGCACTGCTTGCCTCACTCCGACCTGCCGTCGACATTGAATTGTCCCAACGCCGACCACCCAACCGCCGTCCAGCTTCCGCCGCCGCACCGCTCACTTCACTCCGAACCGACGTCGACAAGCCCTGGTCTTGGCCGGGTCTCCCTGGACATCCCTATTATCGTCGAAACGAAGGAGGTCAGCGTTTTAGTTGATACGGAAGCCGATTATTCTATCCTTAGCGGGCGGCTTACAAGGACACTGAAAAAGGTGATGACGCCATGGAACGGACCAGACATACGGACGGCAGGAAGACATGTGGTTGCACCACTGGGTATGTGTACAGCCCGGGTTACGGTGCGAGGCTGCACATTTGTTGCGACTTTTCTTGTTGTACGCAAATGCTCTCGTGATGTTATTCTTGGCATCGACTTCCTTCATGAGCACGGTGTCAATATAGATCTACCGAACCTCTTGGTGACGTTTTCCGCCAAACTGGCCACTGAAAGGCATGAGTACCGCGGGTCCCACTCCACGCTGCGAGTCGCCGATGATAGCTTCACAGTGCCACCACGTGCCAGCATCCTCGCCAAAGTTACTTGTGAGGAGCCACATCACGGCCTCCGGGTTGTTGAGCCTAATGTCTCCCTCTCACTCGCCTTGGGAGTTTCTGTGGCACGAGGTCTTTGTTTCCTTCGTGGAAGAGAGACGGAGGTGCTTGTCACCAATTTCTCCAATGAACATCGGCATCTGCTCCGTGGCACTGTCATCGCATACGTCGACCATCAGCACGAAGTCGCCGAATGTTTTGCTTCAAAGGAAGCTACGCCTAGCACTGAACCGGATGATGCCGTACACGCTGTCGACATCAGTTCTAGCCTTTCCTCTGTTGAAAAGAGGCAACTCCAAGATCTATTGCTGGAATTTCGTGTGTGCTTCACGTCTTTATCTAAAGTGGAGCAAACGTCGGTCATTAAACACCGGATTATCACGCATGAAGGCACTCGACCCATCCATCAGCAGCCCTATCGTGTGTCTCCTCGGGACAGAGACGCTATCCAACAGCAAGTCAAGGAGATGCTCGCCGATGGCGTCATTCAACCTTCAAGCAGCCCATGGTCGTCGCCTGTAGTCCTCGCTAAAAAGAAAGACGGAACACTTCGTTTCTGCATTGACTATCGGAAACTTAACAGTATGACAAAGAAGGACGTCTATCCGCTGCCACGGATTGACGACTCTCGACAGACTTCGCCGAGCCAAGTACTTCTCCTCCATTGACCTCAGGAGTGGTTATTGGCAAATTGAAGTTGATGAGAGAGACCGTGAAAAAACTGCCTTCGTAACACCAGATGGGCTCTATGAATTCCGCGTCCTCCCATTCGGGCTCTGCTGTGCTCCTGCCACCTTCCAGCAGATGATGGACACTGTGCTCACAGGTCTTAAGTGGCAGACATGCCTTGTTTATCTCGTCGACGTGATAATTTTTTCACCGACGTTCACGGAACACCTGCGCCGCCTGAGAACTGTTCTCGAAGTTGTCCGGTCTGCCAACCTTTCTCTCAAGCCTCAAAAGCGCCACTTCGGGTTCACCGGATTGAAGTTTCTTGGGCACATCGTGAGTGCTGATGGCATCCGAGCTGACCCTGAGAAACTTGCTGCCGTTGCTGCCTTTCCCGTCCCCGCCCACAAAAAAGCAGTCCGACGGTTTTTGGGGCTGTGCTTCTATTATCGTCGCTTTATCAAAACCTTTGCACAGATGGCCAGCCCTCTGATTCTCCTGACTCGAGATGACGCATCATTTTCCTGGGGCGCCGAGCAGCAGATGGCTTTCGACGAGTTACGACGCCGGCTCCAGTCACCCCCGATCCTGGCACTTTTCGACGATGATGCCGACACAGAGTTACACACGGATGCGAGCTCGTCGGCCTTGGTGCCGTTCTAGTTCAGCACCAAGACGGGGTCGAGAAAGTAATTGCCTACGCCAGCCGTTCACTTTCCCGTGCTGAGTGTAACTATTCCACCACTGAAAAAGAATGTTTGGCGGTAGTATGGGCCGCTGCCAAGTTCCGCCCGTACCTTTATGGCCGACTGTTTCATGTCATCACTGACCATCACTCCTTGTGTTGGCTGAAAAACTTAAAGGATCCTTGTGGCCTCTTAGCACGTTGGGCATTGCGCCTGCAGGAGTTCGATTTCGATGTTATTTATAAGTCTGGCCGGAAGCACACCGACGCTGATAGCCTATCACGCGCGCCCGTCGGCCCTCCTTCGTCAGATACCACCGACGACGATAGCTTCCTCGGAGCAGTCACTATGTCCGATCTCGCCTCCAAACAGCGTGCCGACGACGAGCTGCGACTGATTATTGACCATCTTGAAGGTGGGCATCCTACAATACCCCGGTATTTTGCTCGGGGGTTGTCGTATTGCCTCCGCAATGGGGTGCTTTATAAGAAGAATTCTACCTCGAGTGCGAAAACATACCTGCTAGTCATACCGGCTGATCTAAGGCACGAAATCCTCCTGGCCTGCCACGACGAACCAACTTCAGGGCATCTTGGCTTTACACGCACCCTAAACCGAGTCCGGCAGAACTATTACTGACTACATCTTTCTCCGAGCGTTAGACGTTACGTACAGACTTGTCGACAATGCCAGCGGCGAAAAAAACCCACACTCAAGCCATCTGGTATGTTACAATCTACTGAACCACCCCTCACACCCTTCGAGCAAGTGGGCATGGACCTTTTATGCCCATTTCCTTTATCCTCGAACGGATACAAGTGGATCGTAGTCGCCACAGACTACTTAACACGCTACGCCGAAACGAAGGCCCTTGCCCGAGGCACTGCCGGCGAAGTTGCTCGATTCTTTATGAACGACATTGTGCTCAGACACGGTGCACCGTCGACCATCATTACTGACCGAGGAAAGGCGTACAGCTCGGCTACTGCGGGACACCTTAACTCTCAGCCATACCGAGCATCGCACAACAACAGCGTATCACCCTCAGACAAATGGATTAACGGAACGACTAAACAAAACTTTTGCGGACATGATCTCAATGTACATCGACGTCGAACATAAAATGTGGGACGAGATCCTGCCGTATGTCACCTTCGCCTACAATACGGCGCCGCAGGAAACCACGAAGTTTACGCTGTTCCGTCTCGTATATGGCAGAGAGGCCCGCACGATGTTGGACGCGATGCTCCCGTGCGGGGAAGAAGCTGTCGAACCCGATGCCGCCCATTTCGCAGAACAGGCCGAGCAAGCCCGTCAGCTGGTCCGCTTGCACATCAAGGAGCAGCATGCCACCGACGCTCGACACTATAACCTCCGGCACAGGGAAGTCCACTACGAACCAGGGGACCAAGTGTTGGTGTGGACCCCCGTGCGCCACAAAGGCTTGAGCGAGAAACTACTCCACCGCTATTTCGGACCCTATAAAGTCCTGAGCCGCTTAAACAACGTTAATAACGAAGTAATTCCAGATGGAACTATGACCGTCAGTGTTCGACGCCAGCGGCCTGAAATTGTGCATGTGGTGCGCTTAAAGCCATACTTTTCGCGTGACTGAGCGCTTCCTGCAAGTGAAACCTCACACCTAATTTTTTTTCTCCTCTCACCTTGTCATCGGGACGATATTTTCTTTCACGAGGGGGAATAATGCCACCTGCCTAGCGCCGCGCGACAGCCTTGTTTGGTGCCGACGACGACGAAGCGGTTGTTGTTGGCACTAGCGGCGCGCTGGTGCTGGACTCTGTGACTCTGTGATCGGAACGACAAGCCGATCTTATTCTCTGGTCCTCGGCAACGTGTACCTTCACGGCTCCCTGTGACTTCAGTCGTGACAATATACTTTCTGCTCTCCTTCCTGTAAACATAATAGCGTATGCAGACGACCTCACAGTGCTTTCCTCAGGTAACACAGAAACAGACCTACTAGAACACGGCAATCAATTTTTAGAATTCCTGCGTAAATAGTCCTTTAAGAACTACCTTAGGGTAAACATCACGAAGAACAAGCAACAATATTTCGAGCCAAAAACAAAATGGTAGGTGCAAAGTTTGACCTTTGGTTATCAAACAAAAAAAATGATGTCGTGCCAGATGTAAAATGTCTTGGTGTTGTTTTGACTCAATCACTTAATTGGGATAAACATACTGGGTATATCTGCGCTAAAATAAACAGGAAAAATGATATCCTATGCCGCCAGAGGCACGCACTTCCGCCTAGAGTGAAAATATTATTTTACAATGCATTTATATTGCCACATATAACTGATTGTCTCATTGGGGGACAACCACCAAACAAAACCAAACGAAAATTCTAACGGCGCAAAAACGAGCCAATAGAATAATAGCTAATGTGCCGTGGTGTACTCATACGGGTTCTTACTTTGCAAGGTTCAATATCATGAAAATCTCAGAGTTATTCCCATTCAAGGTAATCTCTATTCATAAAACGCTGTTTCAACTAAAAATGAGTTCTTCCTATCAAGTCTCAACCTTACTCGTTCGATTCCATCTTATAATACACGAAAAAAATGACATGGTCCGTACCTTTCTGCCGCATTACATACGCTGAGCTGTCACTGACATACAATCTACGCCATTACTCAACATTCTGCACAAGAACAACATCATACTTGAAAAGACTTCACCGCATAAATTAATAACACTTATTCCTTTGTTTTAATGTGCATAGTTTTCACATCGTGATTAAAACATATATGTACAGCTTTGTGCATCTACATTCTCCTTGATTTGTATCTCGGTTGATTATAAATGCGTTTCCTGTACATAAAAATGTTGAGTAGTTTCTTTTGTCAAATTATGTCGAATGATAACAGAGGCATAACTTTACGCAAATGTTAATGTATATAATCTGTGGATGTATTTCTATTGTGCTTGCGAGTGTGCTCTTACACTGCTGTTGTGATCAGCTGCTGGACTATATACGCCGGCAGAGGGCGCAGGGTGGCTCTAAAGCTTCGATAAAAAATTGCTGGAGTGGAAGTCAATAGGCTGGGGTGAAGCTTGCGGCGGCCATCTTGTGGTGGGCAAGAAGTGGCCTGCCAGCGCTTGGAAGCGCTGTTCACTGGCGTTGCCAGTGTGTTTCAAGTGCTTAAATGATCTTTAAGTTCTCATGCAATGCTTTGGGCTATCACGTGAGCCATATTGGATATATCCGAATTGATTTTAACCATCTAGCTTTTTAAAGATATTGATGATATCCGAGTACTGGTAATTGCACAATGGTGACTAAATATTAAAATACATGCTCTAGCTACAAGTCGTATATCGTTGGATAGCTTATGCCAAGTCCAACAGCACTAGTCTAGCTGCACGTTTTACTTAATTACCGCTAATTGCGCTAATTATTTACTGCTAATTGCATAATTGTGAATAAATATTAAAATACAGGCTATAGCTAAAAGTCCTATATCGTTGGATAGCTTATGCTAACTCCAACAGCACGACTAGCTGAATAGCTTATGCTAACTCCAACAGCACGACTAGCTGCACGTTCTAATTATTAACTGCTAATTGCGCTAATTATTACTTTTAATTGCATAATTGTGAATAATAAAATACATGCTATAGCTACAAGTTGTATATCGTTGGATAGCTTATGCTAAGTCCAACAGCACTAGACTAGCTGCATGTTTTATTTACCGCTAATTGCGCAAATTAATTACTGCTAACTGCAATGATATTAGTTTAGTAGAGCTGTACTCAATATAAGCTACACCACGATATATGACTTTAAAGGATAGCATTCAATTCAGGTTTAATCACAATGGACTAATTAGCGGTAATTAATTAAGACGTGCAATTAGTCTAGAGCACTAGTACTCGGCATAAGCTATCCAACGATATATGACTCGTAGCCAATGCATTTATTTTAACATTTATGGAAAATTATCTAATTAGCATAATTATTTAGGAATTAAGTCAAGCCAGTGCACTTATACTCGACATATGCTATTTAACGACATATGGACTCGATGTGCAAAATCTAAAGTTTATTAGCAGTTAATAAATTCACCGTGTTTAATTAATACTTGCAATCAATTAAGACTTGCTCAGCTGGTAGCCCACAACATTGCATCACAACTTAAAAATCTTTTGGGTAGTTGAAACACACCGGCAACGTTCGCGAACAGCGCGTCCAAGCGCTTGGCAGGACACTTCTTGCCCACCACAAGATGGCCGCCGCAGGCTTCCCCCCAGCCCATTGGCCGGCATAGGGAACTTCCACTCCCGCAGTTTTTTATATCCTCCTTGGCTTCAAAAATGCAGCTTTTTGCCTTGCGTCCTCTCTCCTTTGTTACTCATGTAACCTTGTGAGAATTAGTAAACATATCATTCATTCATTTATTCAACTTGCGGGGGGACCACGTGCAAGTTGCGAGGTCGGACTTTCCTCCCTCCCCCCTAGACGAAGTAGACAGAAGGCATCAGCGCTGTCTCAGCCCCGCCGGGTGGTAAGACGCCCGACTATTGTGCCGGAGTATCCGGGCTCGAACCCGACCTCGGCGGCTGCGTTTGATGGAGGCGAAACGAGGAAGCGTCCGTGTGCTGTGCGATGTCGGCGCACGGTAAAGATCCCAAGCTGGTCGAAATTACTCCGAAGCCCTCCACTACGGCTCCTCTTTCTCCCTTTCCACTTTCACCCCCACCTTCCCCCTTTTCTTACGGCGTGGTTGAGGTGCCCACAGAAAACACGTGAGACAGTTACCCCGCCTCTCCCTTCCTATAAATCAATCAGCGTTGTCTCAAATTGGTTTATAGGGAAGAAAAGGCGTAATTTGTGCCACGAACTTTAGCCAGTAGCCAACATTAGCCCTAAGCCAAGTCACTAGTAGCTAGTAGTCACAACTGCGGCGGTCTCGAGTATTCTAGTTCACTATACGCACTCCGTACGGCAAGCGTCCGTGCGGAGCCTTTTATTTGGCGCTTCCGCGAACGCTGCACAACACAGCATACAGAAGCAGACGCAGTACAGCAGGCATCAATAGCGTTCAAATTTGTTTATAAGGAAGAAAAGACGCAACATAATAATAATAATAATAATAATAATAATAATAATAATAATAATAATAATAATAATAATAATAATAATAATAATAATAATAATAATAATAATAATAATAATTGGTTCACAGGAAGGGAAAGGCGAAGTATCTGTCACACTTGCTCTGTGGACGCCTGAACCGCGCCGTAAGGGAAGGGATGAAGGTGGGAGGGAAAGTAGAGAGAAAGGGGAGCTTAGTGGAGGGCTACGGAGTAATTTCGACCACCTGGGGATCTTCAACGTGCGCTGACATCGCACAAAAGACGCGATATCTGTTAATTCTACATTTCTTCGCGGACAGCTTAACCGAGCCGTAATGACGAGGAGCAAGGTGGGGGTAAAAAAAGAGATGTTAAAGAAACTGTAGTGAAGGAACCACTGTGCAACAGATGCTCTCGCATCCTTGCACTTTAGTGCTCCAAAGTGCACCCTAGAATTTTGGGATCCATGACACGAAAAGTACTTTTCATGACTCAAATATGTGGCCCATGATTCAGCACTTTGACTCAATTTGGAAGGCATGACTCAGCAGTTTTAGTGACCTAGAAATCATGACTATGACTGAGCACAAGCCCTAAACCGTTTTGAGTCCGTATTGGCTCATGACTATGAAAAGTGACTTGGCTCACATGACACGGTTGACGTGACCATGATAATGACATGACATACCGTTTGTATAGCACTTGTCATATATACTTACAGAAACGAGTACTATAATTCCACAATCTGAAGACATTATATCACGCGTTACATTTTGCTTCTACGTTTAGCGGAAATATCTGTTGCCAACGTAGCTTGTGAGCCTTTAGCCCTAACGACTTATTGCAGCGAATAGGGTGCGAACAACGCAATGATCGAAACACGCGAAATGGCAGGCGGCGAAAAGCGCGCCCGTATAAATGGCGCCCGTATGCAAAAAAGCTGACTTGAATCCGGATAGCTCTCCGCACGAGTGAGCCTATATCTGAATACCGAGTAACGATAGAAAAGTTCCGAGAATATAAAAAATTCAACCAGCGAAACACACAGAAACCGCAAAAAAGAAGTAGGTACATAGGAGAGTACACTGTCCCGTGTACTTCTTTTCTTGTGTTTATGTGTGTTTCGCTGGTTCAATATGTTAGATTCACACCAATTAAGCCAAATATTCATCATGTTAAACCTCCGACAGCCTTAATAATTAGTTATCGGGAAGGGAAAGGCGCAGTGTCTGTCACCCATTTCTGATGGCACCTGAACTCGTTTTGGGGTACTGTCCAGTCCACACACCAGCGACCGGAGTTTCGCATATTGACGCCGCCCCGTCGGGATGGTGCAGTGGTAAGACGCCCGACTACTGTGCCGGAGTACCCGGGTTCGATCCCGACCTCGGCGGCTGCGTTCCGATGGAGGCAAAACGAAGAGGCGTCCGTGTGCTGTGCGATGTCAGCGCAAGTTAAAGATCCCCAGGCAGTCCAAATTACTCAGTAGCCCTCCATTACGGCTCCTCTTTCTCTCTTTCCACTTTCACTCCCACCTTCCTCCCTTCCTTTACGGCGCGTTTCAGGTGTCCACAGCTACAAGTGTGACAGATACTGCGCCTTTCCCCTCCTGTGAACCAAGTATTATAATGATGCCACAAGCTCTCGCTTTCAAAGAAATGCAAAAGCAATCCCGGCTCGCCGGCACTGCCGTGGACTAATGAGCCAACGGCGGTGCCGGATTCGGTCCCGGATTCAAGCCCGGAAAAGCTACACCTTTAAAGATGGTTGGTTGGTTCACAGGAAAGGAAAGGCGTGGTATCTGTCACGCTTTCTCTGTGGACACCTGAACCGCACCGTAAGGGAAGGGAGGAAGGTCGAAAGAGAGAAAAGGGGGCCGTAGTGGAGGGCTACGGAGTAATTTCGACCACCTGGAAATCTTTAGCATGCTAGTTAAAGATCCCCGGGTGGTCGAAATTACTCCGCAGCCCTCCCCTACGGCTTCCCTTTCTCTCCTTACACTTTCAGTGTCACCTTCCTCCCGTCCCTTACGGCGTGGTTCAGGTGCCCGCATAAACAAGTGTGACAGATCTGGAGCCTTTCCCTTCCTCTGAACCAATCAAAAAAACCTCTCAAGGTCTCTCAAAGCAGTCTCATTCACGTCACGTGGCCCGAGAGCCACACTGGGTACATCCGATTATCAGTCTCGGACTGTTCTGGACTACATGCTGACAGTTGTTCGGCTTTCGCTCTCCTCGGGCAACTCAGAAGCCCCATTCAAATTTAAAGGTAATGAGCCGGCGGCCATAATGAGTTAGACTGAGCGCATTCTGAGTACTTTTCAATTTCCTGTACACGATATCGTGCGCTAAATAATGACACAAGCTCCAGACTTGCATCTTCGCTTTCAGGTCTTATGTTCTCTACAGCAGAAAGCATTCAGAGCTCCGAATTTTGTTCGTGCTGTCAAGTTCTTCACAAATGTTTTTCAATCTTTTCAACGCGCTGGTCTGAAAGTGTCGCAAGCGAACCGCTGTGTACTAAAGCAGCTAACGCTTATTGTAAATGCCGTTTCAAACGCTTTCGTTAGCTTTCCAATTGAGTGAGCTGGGTCCTTGGAGGAACTTCGCTAGTAGCAACGGCAAATCAAGCCTGTACAGAGTTCTGTAAAACGGTTCGCATTCAGGCATGTCACGCTCCGTTGAAAAAAGCACCATTTACTGGCGCCTCTGTTATCTATGTTTAGTGTTACACAAACGCCAAAAAATAAACTTGCTTGCGGCGTTACTACGAAAGAACTTAGCCCTTAGTGACATCATGGTTGCCATCAGCAGTTCGTATTTGGCATTGTCCGCTTAAAGAAAACGTTGGAAGGAGCTTGCAAGGTCATGTGACCACCCCGCTGCTTCCTGTCACAGCGGAAGCCGCGACCTGTCAGCAAGCAGTCCGAGCCTGAAAATCAATGTAACCACAGACGTACTGACGCGAGGAGTGGCTCAGATAGTCCACTCCCTCGGAACCCACCTTAGTAAACACTCGGCAGGAACAGGCGGCGCGCAACGCCATCTGATGCAGACGCTTATTGACTATACCGCAAAAGACTAAGCAATAGGCGCGGCGATAGCAACAATGGTGCTCAGCGGTCGTCGATCTGCTATTGCCAGTTTCACTGGTCAGCGCTAAATTTAAAGGCGGAGAGGAAAGATCTACATGAAGCCACAAACGTTAACTAGCATGACCTGGAACGTTATTGAAACGCACGCGAGCGGCTGGGATCTTCAAGATACGTCCCGATCCATCTTGTGCGACAAAGAAAATGATAAAGCGTCGTTTCGTGACAACGAACATGAATAAACAGAACACAGAATCGATCCGCGTGCTAGAATCACAATGATAAGACCGCACACTAACGGCTGTCGCAACAGAACAAATAAAGATTTGTGTAGTTCGCAGCAAATATCGACTATTGTCGTCGAAGAGATAATTGGCTCACAGGAAGGGAAAGACGCAGTATCTGTCACACTTGTGTGAGTGGATACCTGAACCGCACCGTAAGGGAATGGAGGAAGGTGGGAGTTAAAGTGGAACGAGAGAGAGCGAGAGGAGCCGTAGTGGAGGGCTACGGAGTAATTTCGACCACCTGGGGATCAATAACGTGCGATGACATCGCGCAGCACACGGATGCCTCTTCGTTTCGCCTCTATCGAAACGCAGCCGCCGAGGTCGGGTTCGAACACGGGAATTCCGGACAGTAGTCGGGCGTCTTACCACTATACCACCCCGGCGGGGCAAACGTCGAAGCGATCTGTACAAGGTTTTTGTCTTGAATGTCAGGAGCTTGAAGGTCGCCTACATATGTGTTTGAGCTCAAAGGAGCATCAATTGCCTGGCAGTAAATAAGCTAGATTGTCCAAACTCTGAATGGAATCTGTTGCAGCAGTAATACTGATATACAACACGTGACCAAGCGTCAACTGCATCGTATTTGTTGCCACTCATTTGTATGTTTGGTGTTGTGCACTGTTTTACGGTCGCATTGTTGTGCTACTATGTTTTGCTGTTTCCATGTCATTCAATACATTGCCTATAAAAGCCGCCATAACGCTGGCCGGTCGTAATTAATAGCACCAAACAATGTTTCCGAGGCGTCTGCGGTGACATGACGCGCTGGCCGCTATGAGATTCGAGTAAGTCGACTTTTCGCTGCTGTGCACCGCTCACTTGTTCGACACCCGAGGCACATTGTAATGGCGCCCAGCCGTGCAACCAGCGCCCGGATTTCATCGATGGCAGCGGCGTCAAAAATCGCCGTGCGCACACTCTTCCTCTTTATCTGATGAGTGCTGCATGCTATATGGTTGCCGGCCGAGTCGCAAGGATGTCACGTGAATAAGATCTCTATATACAGCGAAACAAACGTATAAGTCTGAATTGCGGTGCTCGAACATAGCCCCTACGCTTCTGTTGCTGCTATACAGCTGTCATGTAGTCACGTGGTACGATACCATCTCTGTCGCCCTATATGTATGTGTTGTTGGCATTCGACGGCCACGCTTGGTTGCCATTTTGAAACTTTGACTGAAAAGATCACGAAAAACCTAATTCGTGAAGATAAAGCATTAAAAAAGTTGATGAAAGACAAGCGCTCCATATTCTGCAGGCTTTTCTATTCGAATCTGACAAAAACGAATAGTTCACCGATGCACCAAACGATCTCACTGACATGTTGACTCCTACAATTAGCGTTATATACAACGTAGGGATATAAACAGATCTACATTTTGGTTTCATTCCCTTCACTGATGTTTTAAAGGTTTCAAATACATTTCGAGCAGCACATAGAATGGCCCTTAATGATTTCACACTGCCACGTTAATAGGTCTCTTCAGCGGAGTGGGTCCTCTTTGCATGTCACTTTATAGACCCGGGCACTGTTTTTATCCTTACTTTTATTTACAAGAAGGCGCACAATGCCTCAATCGAGTGCTATTGTCGAGTGCAATTCCATATGGCAAATTGAATGCTGCAAATTACTCCTTTAGCCTGAAATGTTTTCCCCACTTTTAGAAGAGGCGAAGCTTTATTCCAAAGGCCTGCTGTACCAGTTCAAATCGCATACCTTTAATTAGTTTAGTTATAGCATATTCACTGCTGCTGTACTTTTGTTTCTGAGCTCGGTCATAACCGAGCCAACTTCGGCAAAAGTTTAGCTTATGCACAAAACAATTGGACGGAAATAAGCTGTCTGAGAAGCCTCGCTTACTCATCTTCAGTGTTTGAATGACTCGTTCGCTCAAAGCAATCTGGCGTTATTGTGGCTTTATCTCGGTGTCCAGGCCAGATTTCTTTCAAAGAAGCTTCAGGGCCAATGCCTGCATACAAGCCAACGTTTCCAAGGCCGATATCTGCATTTCACTGTTTCTGTGGAAAGGCCGTCTGCGCAGTCTATATAAGGTTAGACTAAATGCCTGTATTTAGAATTGGTTACCAGACCCTTGCAAAAAGCTACAAACGTCGCTTCTTTTAGAGTCGGGAAAACATATCAGCCTAAAGGAGTCAAATGCAGTATGCAAGTGCAAGCAGGCGGTAGCTTTGGGTTAGAAGTGCTTGCATCCTGAAAATAAGCTAAGTTGCTTATCTGTTCTTGGCAGGAGACCTGCCTTTGGGGCGAGATAAATATAGGGGAGGGACGTTGATTGTGCTCTTCGTGCTGACTTTACAGCAATTGTGCTATCATGTTTACGTTCTTCGGGGCAGAAAACTTGATTTCGTTGCTAAACCAATACGTTTGACAAGTAGTGGTGGTTTGTTAAGCTCGGAAAGACGGGAAAATCTACCAGATTAAATGATAAATAAAACGAAGTTATCAACTTCATTTCGCAAGATGTAATCTCTGCGTGCACCTAAACGTAAGAGTCCGAAGAAGGCTTTGTACGTGATAAGATAGCCAAACAGAAGCTTTCAATTTATGGTCGGCAAGATGTTTTTTTATTCTGGAAAGGTCCTTTAGTATTCGACATGTTTTTGCAAAATGCTTGTCTGGTCCGCTAGTGTATTTGTGAGATGGCCATGGTATATACGAAGACAAGCAGGTTAACGCTAATGTTCCGAGGTTTTTTAACCTAGTAGCAGGCTCGTGTACTTACATGGCGGTGACAGTATAAATTAGTTGCTCAAGTCTTGATCAAAATTACCCACCGCGGTGGTGCAGTGGCTTGGGCACTAGAGGATTCGGGATCGAATACCGGCGAATGCGGCTGCTTTTGAATGGCTGCGCAAAGCAACACGCCTGTATTCTGTGTGACGTAAGTGCACGTTAAAAACATTAGTGTAGAAATTTTCGGAGTCCTCTGCTAGAGCCTGAGTTGAGATTAGTTGGGCTGTGAACGACGACGATGGCTCTTCGACCGAAGTAGCTGTATCGCGGTGTCCTTCTTTCGTTTGAGCTCAGTTTTTATTTTTTTGAAAAAGGGAGCCATAGGGCAGAGGCTGCTTGCTCCTGGCTCGAAGGTAACACCATTAACACTTTTCCATTTGCCACCTAATAAAATAAAGGTCATTGGAGAGGCAGGCTTTGTTGCTTCAGCATAAATTAAAGTTCAGTCCTGGATTTACGCGCCTAGATCGCCGCGACCTGTTTGAAACAGAATTGCAAGAAACGCTTACAGTATCGGGTGATATAGAAACCGGGCACTGTGAAGAGCGCTGGTTATATTCACTGGAGGCGAATTAAATGGGCTCTTGTACATGATCAGCGAGGTAAGACCGCGCCATGGGTGGAACGCGGGGTTCCTTTCTTGCGATGACCGGAACAAGACTTTGCCGACGTCGCTGCGATTGATTTTTCAATCAGCTTCTTTATATTCGGGAAATAGAAACAGTCAAAGAACACGCAAAGACTATGCGCAGACGCTAGCTTGCAAATATGCGAAATTTCTGCGAAGAAGTCGAGACCGTAAGTAGCTACGGCTTGGCCCTCGCTATGAGGAAATTAATTACGTGGATTGAAACGTTTTCGAGGAAAACAGGTTTTCTCAGGACATTTCTTGACCGAGGCGTGCCGTTCTCCGCTCAGCCATGTATACACAAACAAAAGAAGTGTTGTTTAATCATCTAGAATTGATTAGAAGATGCAAGAAAGCACTTCATAAAGTTGAAAAAACAACGAAAACTCCTAGGGCGAAACAAAAAGGGTGTGAACGCTTACAAGGTACGAACACCGAGTCGCTTGGCAACAAGATTAGCAGGATTATCGTCTTCTGTTCTCTACGATAAGCGCTTAATACCCGACGGAATAACACACAAATCTGCCCCAGTTGCCCGCCTCAAAATTATATTTGATAGAAACTGCTAATATGGACGACCTGGCTTGTTGCAGCACTAGGGTAGCAAACCGCAACGAAAAGGCAAGGACGAAGAAACAAATAGAAGAAATATGCCACGAGCAGAAGTAGAATGATGGGATTATTACCACTTCCGCAGAGCTAACAAAGAGAATGCTGGCGCTATGAGTCGGTTCGTTACATCGCTTTTTGTTCTTATGTCTTGCAGGCTTTGGTTGTGGGTATGGGAAATGTTTTCACATTCTGCCATTTCCGTCCAGTCATGCATATATACTTTACATGCCTTGTTCACATGCTAAAGTCCTTTCTATATTCAGCATTCATTCGCGGTTTCCTGTTCTTTCTTTTTGCCCAAGTACCCACAAAGCCATGCATTTTCTGTTTAAGTCATCAGCCCTACTGTGAACACCCTAAGTCGCTGTGCGACTTAATTAATTCCGTCCGAGGCCGCTCACCAAAGTGGCCAGGACTAGGCCCACATGACATCACTTGTGGTGGATTGCGCTGCGCTGGCAACATATAGCATTTGACTAGGTCGTATCTGGGTAGAATATAGTGAATTACGTTGAATTAAGGCCGATTCTTATGACGTGAAGTGTATTACGTTGAATTGTTTTGAACACGGTAGCGTTTACTGGAGTGGTGCTCACAGCCTTGGTGGTGCAGGGGTTAGGACGCTCATCTTCTGTACCCAAGGATGCGTGGTGAAATCCTGGCCCCGGCGGCCGCTTTTCGATTGAGACGAAATGAAAAGAACCCGTCTATTGGGCGATGTCAGTGCACGATAAAGAACCCGGCTGGTCAAAACTTCCGGAGCCCTCTACTACGGCGTCTCCCTCATAGCCTGAGTTGCTTTTGGACGTCCAGCCTCCATACCAACCCAAACTGGAATAAAGGCTGATTCTATTAGATTGCATTTGGTTACGGAGAACTAGGGGTGTTTCATTGGATCGGAAACATTTATTGTCAGCATTGAGCTATGAGGACGCTACACTTAGATGGACAGAGCAAACTAATTTATGTTCTGCCGGTTGATGCTGGATTACAGAGGATAAAGGATGGATTGGGCTCGAATTGGTGGTTTTATGGTAGAATAAGTTGGATTACCTATCGTGAATTACTGGGTAGTCAAGTCATTGTTGCTTTTACCTTCGCAGCCCGTAACTAGTGCGAATTGCACTGAGTAATGTTTTATTGCGAAAGCAATACTACTACAGGTCTAACGGCTCGTCACTGTAGGCAATGTCCGTGTTCGTGTTCGTACGACTCCCTAGCCGGCGCTGCGCCTAACAGAAGAAGAAGAAGGAGGAAAAGAAGAAGAAGAAAAACGCTTGATCACCCGAGGCTAATGCTTTCGTTCTATATTCGGTTCAGCTGCATTAATCCCTTCTAATTTTTTCACCTAGCTATCTCGACCCTAGCTTCTTGTCCTAATCTCTTCAGTGTAGGCGAAAGGCTGCAGTTTGAAGAAGAAAATGTTCCGCGACAAGGCGCATATCATATATTTGCTCAGACGGTAGCCGTGGAAACGAAACAAACCGAAAAAACGAGCGGTCGAATGGCGCCCGCAATTACACGGCCGACGTGGATATCCTTACCACTCACGAGATTAGAGTTCACAGTAGAGGAGAGTTCGTGATCGGCGCCGACAAAGGGGCCAATAGGTGGTGCATCAACACAGATCTGCCGCGCATAACAAAACATGTGTGAAGAACAGCGATTCCGATGAGGCTGCTCAAACGGGGACTACTCATCTTTGGGATGAAGAATGTGCTATGAGGGCCGCGGTATTTGTGTAAGGAACGTCAGCGTAAATGAGCCGCCACGCAGCCCAATGCCGGGTCATGCCTATTGCTCAACTAGGCGAATGTACCACTGCTGAGTATAGCAAATTTTTTACTAGCTTAATTTACGGCGTGATTTAGCACTTCATACCACAAGTGTGTCAGTGACTACAATGCGCGGACGCTGAAGATTTCGTGGAGAGAGCAGGCGCTTTTATTGCCAAAGCAATACTACGCCAAGTCGAACCGCTCGTCGCTGTGTGACATGTCCGTGTTCGTATCCGTGTCCGTGGTCCCCTGGAAGGTGCTGCCAACTTGGTCCTCTCGTTTGACGTGAGACGGTTATATCAGAATCAGCCTGCCTGGACCCTGTCGTTCACGTTACCCCAATAGGCCGCTATGGCATGTTCAGAAGGCTTGGTTAAAGCGCGGCGTTATTAATGAACTGGGAAAGACGAAGAAGAAGGAGAAGAAGAAGGATAAGAAGAAGAAGAACAATAAGGAGAAGAAGAAGAAGGAGAAGAACAACAACTCTCGTTCCCCTGCAGCTGATGCTTTCGCTCAATATTCGGTTCAGCAGCCTTGAACCCTTCCAATTGTTTTTAAGACAGAAGCCTGTAATTGCTCATACTACTGTCGTTCGCCCGTTGGTTCAAAAAACAGCTGTCAATCAAAATACTTCATGATATCGTCATAAGAAAAATAAAAAATCCCGTCTCCACCGGGAATGAAACCTCTATCCCTTCCCTCCCCAGCCGAGCGCTATAGCCAACTGCGCCACGTGAGAGAATTTTTTCTTTATTGCCAGGTAACAAAGTACATACATGCAGGCATAAAAATCGTTATCCTACCTTCGGGTAAAATGATATAATAAAACGGTTACGAGGAACAACGCCTACCAGCTCTGCAGCAGGAGCAACGTGCGTTCCTGCCCCCCCCCCCCCCCCCGAAAAGAAACTAGTCTGTAATTATACATACATGTCTTGCTTGAAATATTTGCCTCCATCTATCGAAAAGGTGAAACAGCTGATGAGCTGCGCTCAAATTTTGCGTTAGAAAGTAGCGTAATCGTCGGTAAACTTGTTTCGAAAAATAAGCAAATGGTGAGCCCGAATGCATATCAAAACAAACCTTTGTATGAAACACGCCACATGTGGCAAGCAAACATGTTCTATGTGTATGACACATACCTTCCTTTATTAAAACATAAGCAGTCATTATTTTTGCTTGCTTCACCCCCTCACCCTCATCGTGGGAAGGCCCTTCAATTCATTAACATTGCAGTGAGTGCATTGTGCTAGGCATTAAAGGTAATGTTTAGGGTCGACGTCTAAGGCAGTCTTCGGTGATCCCTCGCTGCCTGTCGCGCCAAGTTCCTCCACAGCTACCCCTCCACATCACCCCTCAGGTTGTATTCAACAAACATGCAGGCAGATAATTCGAAGCCATCGCGGTGCTCTCTGAAATCAATCGTCTTGCCCAGATCAACCAATTGATGTTTGCAGGCCACCATTGCTGATCTTGGCAACCATGGCGCGTATCGATGGTTTATCTATGAGGAGAAAGCGTTTGCAACGGGAGGGCAGCTAGGACCCTGGTGCGGCTGTAAATTTTCGTCTTCTTTATTAATCCTCTAAAACGTTGCGCAGCTGGAAAGTACCCTTATGACGTCATTTCAGTGCTTTCTGCAATTACAACGAGATATCTCAGCTTACTTCACCACCACGGTGTAAGAATTATTCTTACACCGTATTCACCACCCACCAAACTGTCTACCAAACAGTGGCGAGCTAAAAACCGCCTATACTCCACGTCGAATTTGCCATGTTTTATTACGCGGCCACCTCAAATGGCCAAAATTTAGCGCCCAACTTTGGTCAATTGGCAGCACAGCATTTACGTAACGAAATTTCACTTTGACATCATCATATAATGTATATGCATGGCGTATTTCCCGCCAGACAACGTCAGCCAATCAGATTTCAGAAGGCGGCTCTTGAAAGTCGGCAGTTCATTTCATCCCATTCGTAATACAAGCCTCAGTGCTTTCCTCTTTATCATTGATACCTCCGTTTTCTCACCACAATTGCTCATAAATGCCATCCAGGTATGATGAATAGCAATGCTAAAAAACCATTTTAATGCTCCCGTCATTTTTACGTCACCACAAAATCCATTTCGACAGACCGCAATTTCGCGCCACAAATTTCAGACACGCGAATGTTCTGGGAACCAATCAGTGAAGCAACATCGTGCCGTACAGCGTACATGTGTGTAGAAAATAGAGCCAACGACGTATTATCGCATTCACCATGCCAACAACCAATGCTCTCCTCCAAATTGATTTCGTCGCCAGCAAGTCGAATGTCTTCTTTAACTCTTTGCAGACCGACGCAGAAGTCGACGATATCGCCCGCGTAAGCAACAACTTTTACCTGCGTAGACTGAAGAGTGAAACCGCACACGCGTTCATTATGTAGCAATGATAACATATACGTTTCAAAATAAATAGTAAAAAAACCAGAAGTGAGACCGGACAACTTTTCCGGACTGAAGAAAAGACAGGCACACATCCTGATAACTACTTATTTGCAATGATACGTGCAACATTGTTTTAATACGCCATCCGCACACCTTGTGATATCACCGAGCCAACATTTACATGTTCTAGCATTGCGAAAAGAATTTTGTGCGACACTCTATCGAAAGCCTTCGCAAGATCAAGCTTCTTCATAGCAACTCATTGTACGAAGGCTTCGCAGCATTCAAGAATAGTTCTTGCCATGTGCACAGGCTTGTGGAACACACATCATAAATCTCCTTGTCTGCCATGAGGAAGATAGTTGACAGTAAATAAATAAACCCTGTCTACAAAAAAAATCTAGCCACCATCACTTGGATGGTGGTTCGGATGATGGCTCAGTGTCGCTGTAAAACTCTTACAGAGCGCCAAAGTACTTCGCAGGTGTACAAAGCAAGTAACAGCTTATGGTCCTATTAGCTTAACTAACTGCGCCACAACCGGGATCACGAAACGCACATTATAATTCTACTTCTCTATCATGAGGATGATAGTAGCGATGACAATGCCGCAGCAAGTAGTGATAAATACATGACATTAGCAGTGATAACAACAGTGCATTTAGTTGATAATCACAATAAGAGGAAACATGATGCACCGTAAGCACCAGCAACACTTAAGATTTCGTATTTCTGCTGAGTAGATTACGCAGTCTTCTCGGGATTTATTTTTTCAACAGCCTTCATAATGGCGCTTGTTTCTTGAAAGCGCCGTGTTTGTAATAACTACGAACTGGAGGAGTATTGCGTACGATTAGAAGAATAGTTTTGGGGGACTATGTTGAGTACACCTACTCTGCCCATGTGCCTTCAAACCTGCGATAAAATTCGCAATACCGAGAATCCTAACCCAAGACCAATTTTTCTCACTACAAAAGAAAGGTTTTTCAATAGGCTGCTAGAATACAAAATAACTGTTTGATTTATGTTAGTGCATTGCTTTTTGTTCCCATATAATTTCTTGCGAGGCTAATGTTCTTTACCAAAATTATGGCATTTGGCAAAACGCGCACCAAATTAGTACCTCTGTTTTCATAAATATTTTCCTTATGTGTAATAATAAGTTGTAGCCTTTGGCTCTTGCTACTTTTCCGCAAAAAAAGTTTTGCCACTATTGTGAGTGATGCGAGCAACTAACGCAGCTTCATGTGGAAAACTTTCTCTAGCGGTCTGAAGTGAACATTAATCCTGCCATAACACAGCAATATATTTCTGCAATACGTTATAAAAGTTCAAAGAACATAGCTTGCTTTGCCCGCTAGATGAACCAAACGTACCCCAAGCAATGCTTTGTAAGGCTGTATCGATCTCACTCATTCTCTATTTCTCTTGGTAAAATCCTCCATGGAGCAAAATCACCTTATATACTATTTATTTGCCTCAGCCTCTACCTCGCAAGAGCTGTAAGGCAGTATTCAGGGTACATATTTTTTTCACCGAGGAGTAAAGAAGATTTGCTGAGCTTTTTTTCTTTTTTTGAAAAAAATAATACGCATGATTCTGCATGAAAACTTGCTCGTGTCGTTTTGTCGTTTTATCGTGTCGTGTTGAAAAATAGTGCTTTATAAAAGCGCGAAGCACGTATTCACATATTTATTCTACGCCTACAGCAACATATTGACGCCAATACGCTTTGTCCTCCTGAGCGTACTTCAAACATCGCTTTCTTTTAGTATCCACCACAAAGCCTAGCATCCCCTTAAATTCATGACGAAGCCCTTGTGCTTCTAATTATAGCTTTTGCAGATCAGGTATGTTCTTAAACGTAAATCAACCCTTAATTTGCCTGCTGTTTTTAAATCAGCAAAAGCAGTATCGGTTAAGTGTATTAGGATTTAAGGATCATTATAAAAGCAACTTCCTCTGTTTGACGGAAATGTTGCTGCTTTTTTGATAGCAGAAACTAAAGGCAAGATCGAAGCAAGAAGCCTCGTCGTAAAATTCGTCTGTATTATCTCTGCGTTAAAATACAACTGGCAAGCAACAAATTAAATTTGTGAAATTAACAATATTGGCTGTTTAACACACAATAATTGGAAAAAGTCCCAATCGACACAGTTGAAGCTGGTAGAAAATTAGGTGCGTCGTAATGCCGTTAGCTATGGTGCTGTCAAAAGAAAGACCACTATCATAAGTTACAAAGCAAGAATGCCAGAGATTGTGGCGTAAGCAACATCACTGGCTGTTCACTGATACTACCGAATCCTCTGTCCGGTGTCAACAAAGGCTATACACACGGGGCCATTGACCGAGAGGCAAATGAAATTGGCATGCTATTCATTCAGTCTATTGGGCCACTTTACCAGTAAAGCTCCGACGAGCATGCAAAGCGGAATAATAAAAATCCAGCTGAAGCAAAGCGGTTTATTATTCGAAGTGTATGGTGGGTGCGATTTGCGCGGGACACTGAAAAGGGCATTCGGCTGGCTTGCTGGTATTCCACTGTCCCCGTTTTCCGCGATAAGCTTCGGTTTACTGCCATCCCAACACACGCACATTTTAAATTTTTGAAGTTTATTCACGCAGACTGTGTGTTGAATGCGACTACGCATACCCGACGAGCCCCTGTTTCTGCAACGCAGCAGTTTGGCTTTTTACGACAGGATCGGTAGCAAGGCAGGTCAGTGAACAGACCACAGTGAGAGGCGTACTCGCGCTGAGCGCCTTACGCGGGTATGCTGTAATGAATCTGCCTTGTTTGCATTGCACGCCGTTGTGGAGCATAAGAAAGAAGAATGTTTATTGTGCCCGCAATTGACTAAACGGCCTGAAACGTAGGCACAGCCTATGTACCAGCCTACGCAAAGTGCTTGTCTTTGCACACAATGTATGGTTTCTAAAATTTCTGATTAACTTTCATGGCTGCTATTTATTCTGTATTTTCTGATTTTTATAGTGCCAATGTTTTGCTCGACAAAGCCGTTAAGCAATTTTATCACCTCTCGCCGCACACTTATTTACAGTTTTGCGAAATAGCCACAATGTGACACAATGTTTTTGCCGAAGAATTCATCGCGGAAACGTTGACAATGGTGACGAGCGCGTTCACCACGAGTCCAAAGTTAACGGAAGGTGTCGCTAGCTGTTTGGCATTCTGTATGTTTTCCCCATAAAACACTGCTGATTGCCTACTTGCCATGCTGCTCTTTTAGAGTGCAGCCCTTTGGCGCCCGTTCCTGGGTTTGGCGTTGGCGTCGGCCTCGTAACCAGCTAGGCCCCCCTTAGAGCCCACCAGCTCAGCCCCCCTCTTCCTGTTTGACGCCTACCGCGAGTGTTATCTAGCTGCTGCGCGCACTCCCCCGTTCGCCGCTGCTTATACTCCCATACTCCCTCCCCGCTCTTCCCTCTTCCTGCGTGGCTGTGAGGGTGCTCTCCGGTTGCCGAAATGCCGGCTCGCTATCAGCGGATCACGGTGCGTGCATCTCAAGCCGAAACACAGTCAGGCTCTCTTAACTCGCTAGCAGCGTCAGCGGCATCAGTCAGTCGCTGCTATCTGTTCGTCGCGCAACGTTCCTACGAGCCCACACGCTGCCTCCCGCAACCTCCCTATAACTTAAATGCTCTCTTCATTTCTCCGGCCAAAGGGCCTCTTTCATGATAGCCAAGAACTGTTGATGGAGTGTTTCTTGAAAGAATACGTGTGAAAAATGTAAAAAGTTGTCTGTAATTGGACATACGCGTCTGCCTCTAAATATTTGCTTCAATCTATCGAAAAGGCATAGCAGCCGATGAGCTGCGCTCAAAGGCAGCACTGGGAAGCAACGTAATCATCGGCAAATTTTTGGTCTATCAACTAAAGAATACAGAAGCGCAAGCCGTACTTCGAGGCAAGCAATGCCAATGTTGACAACTCCAGCAAAAGTAAATTGTCCGCTGTATTGCCTTTAGGTTTCTTGTCACATAAGCCGCCAAGCTTCCCACGCATCAAACACGGCCCCTGTCAGTTATGCTTTCGGTATTGAGTTGTCTTCGTTTTCAGTACAGGTGCTGTGATAAGTAAATTGATGGCGCGACAATGTTGCAAACGATCTCGCAGCTAATGCCGGCATCGGGAACTTATTAGCTCGGCCGCTAGGTCAAGGTATATGTAGCCTGGTAGCTAGCCATGACACCTAGATGACCATATGTTCGAATCACGGCAGCTCCTAAGCACCCCAGTGCCTTCTGTATACTTAGGCGCAAGTTAATTGTGTGGTAATAAAGGAGGCGTCGCCTACGTATTCTATTGGCGCAAATTATAAAGTGCCATTTTTCTTTATTCAACCAGCCTTATTCAACCAGGCACCTGAGAATAGCTGGCCTTTCAGCAACCAATCCTGCCTCATACGTCACTTGGACGCAGGGACCTCATCATCGCTCACTTCTGGACTTCATAATATCAGCCAACCTTTTTTCATTCATTTAATCATTTATTCAATCCTTCATCTCATAACCTACTGATGCCCTGAGGCAATAAATAACGACTAAAAAAAAAGAAAAAAAAACAGCCTTATTTTCGAGGCATTCCTTTCGAAAACGAAGCGTTTAGCGCTGTTAACCTCTGCTATTCAATTTTGCTCGGTTCCTGCTAATGCAGTGCAGTTGGCAATAAAACCAATGTGGCTGGCTAAGAAGAAGGCACAAGAAGGGAGCAAACCAGCATCTCTTCCAAACGAACAGACTCAGCATGCTTAGTGGAGATTTTGTGCCATGGAATACAGCAAGGTGTGACCACTAAAGCACCGGCGTAGCCGCGCAATTCGCAATACAGTGTCAAACAAGTACGGGTTATATATATTCTGGTTTTATTGTATCACCTGCCCAAATATAATGGTAAATATTTACCAACAAAGTGTGCGGCAGTCAACTCCGACGGGTATATATCAGGGATCAATGCATACACGTGAAGAAGACTACACATAAAAAAGGGAGGCCCCAGCGCGAAACAATGGAGTATGACACCGACGGTAGAGCCTTCGCTTTCCTACGGTGCATCAGCCTTTCAGCTCAGTTTAATTAACGCGAAAGGCTTCTAAATAAGGAAAAGCGTGCCACGACGGCAGAACAAGATACCACTGGGCGCACGAGCAACGAGAAAAAGACAGGCTTACAAAATAGAGAAGCATCAAACCAACCGGCAATGACTAGGAAGCAACTTCTATTCGAGACGAAAAGTTGGCAACCGGCACGTTTTGAGAAAAGGGAAATAACTTTTTATTATTCCCGGGAGCACCAGCGCTGATAGAGTTACAGTAGCGGCAAGAAACTTGTTCGTTGCCTCCGTCGCAAGCTTGGCAGCAAGATCTGCAAAGCTCGCCAAGCTCGGTGAAACGCACACTCGTCGACAGGGGTGTTTCACCACTTTGCAACAAATGCGCTGCAAAGTATAATAATTTAATATTGTTTTAATAAAATCGCCTACACTATAAAAAGATATTGAAGCATTCATGCTTACATACCTGAATACATATTAAAATTTAGCTTTTGTCGTTTTTGTGAGTTTCTTACCCCCAGACTGTATATATGCCACACTCGCGTTAAACCGAGTTTGGGACCATCATTCGTTATATGGACGATTTTTGCTCTCATAGGGTGGCTGGAACAGTCGCTCACTTTTTTTGGGTTGGAGAACTAGCAATTGTAGGAATTTGACGGCACTAGCCGTGAATGATTTCATGTGCGATTACTACCGTCCAATTAGCTTCACCGGCATGCAAGGACGAAGAAATTATTAGCGTTTAACAGCCGAAAATAAAACAGGTGAGATTTGGATAAATTAATATAAAAGAAGCAGCGTATAGAAATATATTAAAACTCGAAAAAGGAATTCAAGAGAGTGAATTTTTCTTTGATGAGCATAGAGGCAGTGCCCTTTTACAAATCTGTCTGGGTTTCTTAGGACAAGCAGCTATAAATAAAAATTTAGCCAAGAAGATAATGTTTGGCAAGTCCATAGAAACAATTGAACGTGTTTTACTCAGAATGGGTGGTATCCATTCGAATGCCTATGAATACAGCGTCCCTCTCCCCGAGGTCTTGAGTTCAATGATTTCAGTTTTCGGGTTAATGAATCTGAGGCTGCCGGGAGTAAAACGTTATTCGAAAATTGGCGGCTGAAAAGCAGGAAGGCCAGAGAAGGCTGGAGGTATAGACAGGAAAGATTCGTAATCGAAAGGACAGAATAGTTGACCGAACATAACAACAATACAGCATTATAAGGGAGATGTGCGGAAAATGATGTTAAATTCATTAATCTCCGTAGGTACTGTTTTTCTTATCGTTTTCTATTATATAAGATTTTGTTATTGCATTACACTGTATTTTTGCTTAATCCATGTCGCTTTTTAATGTATATTTTTCACGTATGTTCTCTGCTACAAAAAATTGTTCCATTTGCAGTTTTGCAAACGGTTTTACTAAAGGCATGAAAGATCCTTTACCAGGAGGCAGGGTAATACCTTGTCAATATGCTCCTGTGGTAGCCTTTTTTTTCTTGCTCTTGCATTTGTTTTTGTAATGAAAGAAATGCTAAATAAACTGATTTAAACTGCCACCACCCCTTTTCAAAATAGATGCTCCTATATTCCATCTATGTATGCCCGGTGTCAAGGGCACGCCGCTCTCAACAGCATTGCTAAATCATGATGCTCCCATGTTGGGGGGCCGAGGTGCGCTCTTTTGACTTGTGTTTGCGCCTAAGTGCTCTTTAGCGGCTTCTCGTACAACAAACACCGCGCACAGGAATTACATTCTTGACTTAAAAACTTATAACGCGAAATTAAAAAAAAAGAACTTTTAAATTTTGGTTGGCGCACTAGGTCATTGTAGTGACCGAATTTATTTCTCTTATAGCGTCAGCATGGTCAAGTCTTGTTCAAATTGCACGCGTTCGTTCCGAACATAGCATGACGCTTTTATAGGGGACCCAATATCTTTTATAGAGGGCGTAAACCTGTGTTCATTTCATGGAGCAAGGAGAAAGTTTGGAAAAAGTCGGCGTTGCATTTTTGATACCCGACGGGGCGCTTCCTTCCTGATCACTTGGTCACACGTCTCATCCATCTGACTACATTGGCGCCTGCGCCGCTAGCCCCGCGAGGGCCAGGGAGAGCAGACTATCTCTCCTTAATTCGGTTTGCCGCCAGCTGTCACAGGCTTCCAGCTCTAACGACTGCGTGGTAAATGAACTAAACTTGCACCGGTGAAAAGCAACACTCTTTTGTGGGCCTCCGAAATTTGCGTCACTCTAGATTACAGTAACTGCGCAACAGAGGGAGTTCCCAAATATGGGCTGTGTCAACTAAATAAACTATGTAAACTATATAAACGATATAGGTGATGCACACCACACATCAGACGAAGCTTGGCCAAGGCATTTTATTATCCCTTGCGAAAGCACTTGAATTCAGCCCCACTATTTTCTTATGCAGCTCAGATAGCGAGGGCCCTTGCTGAGCTTTCTTGCCTGCATGGTGGATGTAAAGGTTGCCATTTTGCGAGCGTGTGTACCTTGGAGCACACACCTCTGGCGCGATGCAGGAGCAGAGAAATGCCATATCTACTTATTTTGATTCCAAACTTTTGGCCTCTCTCATAGCCTTAGTAGCTTTGGGATGTTCCATCAACTGAACCAAACTTGATTTAAAATTGTTTTTCGCCTTTGCGGGTATATATAAATGCGTTATTGTAGTCAGAGGAAGCTTTCCTTTCATAAAATGAATTTCTCTGTCTGTACAAAAAAAAAAAAAAAACCTTAGCCTCACTTGGGCCGCTCCGAAGCAAGCTTGCACCGCTGCAATAACCTCTAGACGACGTCATGTTGTGAAATGGCCGATGCTGTATCACACGGTGGCAGACACTGCTCACGCATCATGCTGCCCCGATTTCAAAAGGAAATGGGCTGATGACACCAGTTCCACACAATCATATACCGATATACAGGGTGGGCGTGAACATCCGATCAATGGCCAAAATTTTCTGCTACAGCCATGCTTTCAAGCTGAGTGACTAAATATATTAACGCCTTTAAGTATGTTTAAGATTAGAACGCAACAGCATTATGATCAATGTGTCAGTACACGTTTCCGTGATTGCAGCCAGCTTCGGTTGTGGTCGTGTTTTGCATTTAACACCCATAGACATCTTTATTAGCTTTGAAGCAACCGGTTTTCGTTCTCTGGTGTAAACACGGAGCAGACTTACTTTTAACGATTTCCTGCGTTACGAGCAGAAACCAGTGTTTAATTTTGTGGTTCCTTTGCCCTCTACCCAGATCGGTGTATACGCAGTCTATATGACACAGCAATCATTCAAGATACATAACTCAGCAATGCAGGTAGGCAGTTAATAGCGATGTGCGCACGCCACCGGCCATGCCAGCGGCCGCCTATGCACCCGTTGACCAGCTTTCAACACTGGTAAACGCTTACCAAAGACTTCAAAACTTGCGCCCGAAATTTGTATGATCATGTTGTTCATGCTTTTCTTAACACATGGAACCCAGATGCTCATGGATTAGTTCTACACTGCTACTGGATAATATTCCAGGCTTAGCTGTCCTTAATAGAAAATATCCTTCATGGCTGTCGAAAAAACAACAACTACAGAACCGTGTCAAAAATACGACAAAAAATTCTGTAGTTCTGTCGTAAATGTAAGATTTTACGGTAGTTCTGTAGTACTTTTCTGTAGTTCTTTAGTTTTCCTGTAGTATATTTTTGTTGTCTGCAGTTCTGTGGTACTTTTCTGTTCTAACTACAGAAATTTCTGATGTTACTGCCGAACGTTCTGTTGTCACAACAGGTTTCCCATCAAAAACTGCACAGAACTTCTGTCGTAACAACAGAAAATTTTCTGTAGTTTATTCCGACGGGGCCGGGGGGGGGGGGGGGGGGGTAGTTCGTGCATCATTGCAGAGTTTTGAAAAGCACTCTCTAGATACATGACAAGCGCTTCGTGGTGTGTGTTGTTCAGTTCTTGTGTCTAGCAACATTTTTAAACTTTGCAATGTGGTAAACCGTCTGCGAATATTTTAAAGCGGAAGATTTTATAGTGCTCATGTGCTGTAGAAATGTTCACATGAACTGATCTTTTAAGGAAATAATTTCTCCACCCGAAATTGAACCGCTATTACTCGAATCCACCAAAGAGCGCGGAAACCATTACACCACGCCAAGACATATTTTTATTGCATGGGGAAATAAGCGAGGAAGAAAAACTTAAACAACACATGTCTCAACTCACCGGGCGGTATAATGCAGGCCTGTTAAAACCAGCAATTTCCCATGATAACAAATGTAGATATTCCGGAGGCATACTCTAGCATCAAAATGCGTTGGGCATCTAAATGACAGCTCCTCCAGGGCAGAATACACTTCCCGCTCTACAGCGCACTGCTCTAAAAATAAACACTTGGATGATTGTGGTGATTCAGCATGAGAGTTCATCATTCGGCGTTTTCTTAAAATAAATAGATTCATCAACATAAACAAATAATAACGCGTATCGCAGGTTTTCCGACAGGCAAGAAGGGAATGCTATATGGAGTAATTTCAACGTCCTTCTTTGGCTTCCTCTGCAATATCTCACAGAAAACATAGCATCAAGGCATTGAATAAAGCAGTAATAAATGGTCCCCGGCGAGTTAAATATATGGCAATTCACAGTCATTGAAACAACCTTCTCCTTCACATGAAGCCATGCCTTAAGAAGAAGCGTTTATGTGTGCATTCTAAAAAAGAACGTTTTGCAGGACATATAATGCGCATGAGCAAAACATGCTTTAAAACGCTAGTTTTAAGAGTGTCCTGAGAAGGTTCCCGATAGAAATCTATGGGAACAAAGACTCAATAAGAACCTCGGTGATCTGCTTTCTAGGTAAGCTATACAGGCAATCTAAAAAAGCTCGCACTGAGGAGATTGAAGGTATTCGCAAGTTCCTGTAGGAATCCCCACAGCGTCCCTTCATGCACTTGTGCAGTAGATAAGAATAGATAAGAAACTTCTAAATAAGACGCCTATTAGGCACAGATAAAACGGATCATTGACAAATTTGAAAAACCAGCTTATGTATGAATAGGTGAACAAGGCCTAATGCGGCAAAATCTAAGAGATGAAATCGGTTGTCACGACGCATGGCTTCCCATAGAGAGCATCACGTTAAAGTTGCGAATGTTCTTTGTATTGCCTGTGCCCTATTTCTCGCACAATGTAGAACTTGCAAGACGTATGCAAGCTTTGTAAACAAGAATGTTTTGCAGATTTGCGCGCGCGCAAGCAGCGAAAGTTCCCGGCACATCCACGCATCAATATGTGGCCTAATAGCTACGATTTCCGAATCATGATACGCTCCGCTGTTGCGAACTTCATGGAGAGAAAACCCTTGGTATAGTGCAGGGGCCGACATTCGCAACTTAGGCCCACAAAAGGCCCTGCCTGGTACGCCACTGACCAAAAAAAAAGTTATTTGAATTGATGTATATAATTAGCCATACCTGATATCACCAAAACTGTCCAGCGTAATGCAAATCCTCTGTAACTCTTTTTGTCAGAACATAAAAAGGCGACATCATCAGCGCAGTGAGAAATATTAATTTCGCATTAAACCGATGAGATACCTCGATTAGAAGTGCTGTTTTTAATGCTGAGGCGAAGGGTTTGAAGATATAGGGCAAACAATAATGGCGAAAATTGGGCCCCCTTGGCGAACAGGCGATTTTAATAGAACAGATTTGGACAGTTGTTGGTTAACAATCAGCCTTGTATAAGCTTCGTATGGCACAATCTTATACGCTTGATCAAAATACTGTGAACGTTTGCATCCTGCAAGATCGCGAACTAGAAATCGTGTCAGACTTTATGAAGCCTTTTGCAAGGTCAATCTGAATCATAGCTACAATAGTAACTATCATCTGATACTGCCTCCATTAGTATACTTGATATATAGTTTTAGGTTTGAATACTGCAATCTCTAATGTCAAAGACCTGCTGATGCCTCCCTATTTAGTTTGTAGAAAGTGGAGGCAGAAACTAACCTCCTAAAATTTCCGAAGACATTCCTGTAGTACAGGCGCAAGGCAAGGCGAAAATATTATATAACTCCAAGCCACGTCGTGATTGTGAGACACTGATCGTATTTCTGCTCGTCCAGCTTGATGATAATTGGATTGATGACAACGAAGGTGCAGTCAGTGAAAATGATAACAACAGTAGCAATGATAATGACGGTGGATTAAGTTGCTAGGGATGATAGTTGCTGCAGTGTTGATGATGATGGTAGGAATGACAATGACTACGGAGTTAAAACAGCTTTGTAAAGCGACATTTTCCACTTGCGCTCTTAAGCAGACTTAAGCGCAGTCTTGTAATTTTTTAGAGATGGGAAGCCTCTCAGAGCTCTCAGAAAACTTGCGTCCGACAAATTTGTAATGTTTGTTGGGAGTCTTCCAAGCCTGCTGCGCGGCGGCTCGACCAGCCTGGTGGTTATTCATTGCATAACTTGTGCGAATTCCCCCTTTGCCTATATTGAATATATACCAGCTCCCTTTTTGAGCTGGTAGTGTAGAACAAGGAAAATAATATTGGTATCCGCTCTGCAGGTGAAATTAGGATTAGTCGCTTTGGTAACAGCCGCGACAGCTCAAAAAAGTGGGTTTCACTTCTCTTATTGACGCTGCATATTTCACTGGTTTCACTAGGAGTAGAGTTTCTTTCCCTTGAATCCCACGTTTCGCCGACGAGATATTAGGGTACCGCAGACTGGCGCACGCAAGCTTGAATGCAACATTTATGAACAATTTTGCTGAATATAGACTAGCATATAAAAGCCTCCTCTAAAATGAATAAGAAGCCGCAGTTCATCGAGGCAAAAGCATTCGCACCTTACTAGCATGGAGCCTGTAGCTAAAAGGCTGTAAATAATTCTCTGGTTAAAAGGCTGTAAATAATGGCGGTCATGTTTTCCCGCTTTAAATGTCTACCACTGCTTCCGCGTGTTACACTGCATTAAGTTCAGATCTTGTTTGTTGTGCCTTGGTTATACTCATTAATGCGGCACACTCTTTAACGTAGCCCACTTCATTGTAGCTTAGTAGAGAATGCCAGCAAGATTGCACCGCCCCAGTGGCTTTCAAACCCTCCCTTCCTTCGCAGCAATGAATGATTAAGCTACTCATTTGCGCTTCTGGAACAAAGTCGGCGACACCAGGAGATTAGCGGTTAAAACGAAATGACAACATTGGTGCACTCTCTCCTGCAAACTTTGTAATTAGTGTTCCAATTTTAGCGTTATCATCGGCAGTGCTTTTTTTTTTCTTTTGTTCTCGTGAGTAATCCTCGGTTTGCGACCCATCGAAGCGGGCTCCTTGCCTTCGCAGGTATCTGAATATGCTAATGGCTTTACCTTGAAGCGTAATTCGGGATTAGTGCGTCCCGTCAGCGATAAAAATAAAAGACGTTAAAAAATATTGCCATCTTTTTGGAGGGGGCTCTGGTGACCTCGTGTCAAGAAGCTGATCAGCAGGTCCCAGTATATTTACCACCTAAATGAGGATACTACTTTGTAACAAATGTAGTTGTATTCTAATTGTATAGGCGGTGATATTCTCTTAAGTTATCTTTACCAAACCAGCCATTATTATGTTTTGTTTTGCCACCGTGTGGTCTGAAGAGGTTTCACTAAAGCAGATTCTACCTCTATTGCTCAGGAGAATGTACAGGCTAACATGAGTAGGAAAAACTAAATGCATCGCTTTCTTGGTTGGTATCGTCTGAATAACGGGCCATATGGCAGTAGCTTCTGCTCCTTGACTAATTACAAATTGCACACATTAAGCATAAGCTTCAATAATTTCGTTAGCAACGAAGATTCATTGCACTTTCGGTGCCATCAGCTTTACAGCGCTATGTCAAAAGGGAAATGAAAATAAAAGAAAGTATAATGACGTAAAGACTGTAATTTTGCTACAACTATCGATGCCCAGCACATAGTCTGTCACAGGTGGGGAGGTTGAAGTCTGAAAGTTTGTGCAAATCCGCTTCAAGTTATATTATTTAAATTGCACAAAAGGATGCCCCAAATTCAGCCTGTCAGGGGGACCTCTACCAATAAACACATTACATAGCATAATTTCAACAGCGAATTAAGAACGCGGGAAGTGAAAGTAACACAGGGTAACGGATGAATTCCTAATGAATGAAATCTGAAAGCATAACTGTGGAGAAGACAATCTAGCCTATTTCGTTGAGGTAAAATAGAAGACATCAAAAGCTAAGTTCATCAAACGACAGCGACAAAATGCTAATAAAGGGAAGCAGCAAAATAACGGCTTGAGGGGCTAGTTGGTGCATCATCGTATTCAGATATGTGGCGCAAACACAAACACAAGAGAAGATACACACCACACGCGCACACTACCAACTGTAAGAAGAACCGGAAAACACTTCCTCTTCTACACTCAGGCACGTCTCAACTTCCTCTTCTTCTCATTTTCCTCTTCTTTGCCTAGGGGGAAAAAGGCACTCACTTCCTCGCAGACCTTAACTTTGTCCAAACATGGCGGTGACCAATATTCCCTTGGGAAAGAAGAGGAAGAATAGAAGAAGAGGAAGAAGAGATTGGTCACCGCCATGTTTGGACAAGGTTAAGGTCTGCGAGGAAGTGAGTGCCTTTTTCCCCCTAGGCAAAGAAGAGGAAAATGAGAAGAAGAGGAAGTTGAGACGTGCCTGAGTGTAGAAGAGGAAGTGTTTTCCGGTTCTTCTTACAGTTGGTAGTGTGCGCGTGTGGTGTGTATCTTCTCCTGTGTTTGTGTTTGTTTGCGCCACATATCTGAATACGAGGAAGCAGCAAAGAAGAAATGGAGCAATATATATACAGATCTTGATGAAATTAGGCACATATAGTGGAAGCGCACTAAAAGAAACACGCATAAACGAAAACTTCTTTTAGATAAAAAAATAAAAAAATGTAATTGGTTTCATATACAATCAGCGCAGAGTCGCGCTCGACAATCGAAACCGAATTTTGCTCGCAACACGAACAACCGAAACCAAAACTGTGCATGAATCGTCTTTGTTGATGTCGATATCCAGAATCCACTACAGTCCAGTACCCTGCACACCTTGTTTGTTTTTTCGTAGGGCAGGTGCTATTTTGCTCTGTTCCGTGGCTCTGTTCGGTGGCTGTTTCGTAACTTTTTTCCGGCGTGCACTACGGAAGAAGCTGCTAGAAAGCGCCCCCATAATGCGTTGTCCTCAAAAGCCAAGATGAAAATCCTTGATGATGTGAAGTGTGCCAAGGAGTCGAAAAATTCTATCGCGAAAAGGCATGGCATACCAAAGTGCACGCTTTCAAGGATTATGAAGGATCGTGACAAGATTGAAAAAGCATATAACTGCGGCGCTTTCGCCCCCAATAGGAAAAGGATGCCTCTGGCCGAGCATGAGGACCTCGAGAAGGCAATTTTCCTTTGGTTCAAGCGTGCTCGAAGTTTCGATCCCGCAGTGACCGGGCATATTTTGAAGAAGAAAGCGAGAGATATTGCACAACAGATGAAAACTGAAGACTTTATATTCAGCGATGGCTGGTTAAGCCGTTTTAAGAAGAGCCACGGCCTTGTTTCCGCACAATAGCAAGTGAAAGTGCCATCGTAGATAATGATGTTTGCTCTGACTGGCAGAAGCAGAAGCCTCAAGACATCCTTGCAAATAACGAGCCGAACCACGTTTTCAACGTGGACGAAATGGCGCTTTTTACAAGATTTTAAGGGGCACAACCCTTAAGTAAAACTGCCAATAAACGAAACAGATTGCCTTGTCCCAGTTGAGTTTTGGTTAAAGGGAGTCCACTAGTCCATTTGGTCGACAGTTTAACCGACGTTTCAAAAAGAAGTCAAGATTTGTATGACGCGCACTTTTTCTTTAATTTCATTTCAGCCTTTGTTATCGAACACACATTCATAAGAATACATTCCTAGGCTGCCACGCTAATTGAGATACCAGCCGCCACTGATATAAAGCCCCAGTTTGAACTTGCACATACACATTGATTTCATGGCCTAAAATCAGCGCGTATGCCTTTCGTGGAGCGTTCGATTCGTGTCTTGCCCCTCACCTAAAGCACCTAAAGAGGGAGCTGATGTGGCACCTGAATGTTTTCAGGTTATTCTTGGCATGCAGAGTTTTTTTCAATGCCGGAGATTTTATTGAGTATTCTTATTGTTATCTTGTATAGAGTTTTAAGCCATAAAGTTACGCAGATATAAATTCCCTGTGGCAGCACTACTTTCTCAAGAATGATGTACCAGCTTTCGCAACTTGTGGTGCAATATATTACAACGGTATATTCCCATATTTAGGACACCTATGAAGCACCGAAACATACTGACGTGAAGATCTGTTTCTTACCGCTTTTAGAGCTTCTGAGATTTGAGGCTAACACTATGCCCTACTTCATGCCTCCATGAAAAGCACAGTGCATGACCTGAAAACTTTGGCGCATATGTTTATAATGTACTTTCCTGTTTGTAAAGATCGAATTGCCGGATTGATTGATGGAACCCGTCGCGCGACATGAATACGTGCATCTCATGTCTCATCACTTATATCGGCTGAAACACAAAATTTCGCTTGTCATCCCAAAAGCGCACGCACGTTTTGAAATCGCCCTATTTTATTATTCTTTTCAGACAAACACAAAAGAAACACCAAAAACAGAGGAGCCCGGACCAGCAAAAGGTATACCACAATTGAAGCCATTTAAACATAAATGAAAATGTCAAGATAAAAAAACCTTTTTGAAAAAGATTGAAATAAATATAATAAGTACTAAAGGTAAAAATAAAGATGCCCACGTCGCAAGGAGTACACGCTGGCCATTCATAAAAGGGCCCCTAGGAGGTAGCATTTATATATTTAAAAACAAAAAACAAAAAGAACCAAAAAAGCAAAACAACATAAATACAAAAAGGACAAACAACGTGCAGTGAGACATACTTACACAGCGCAAAAAGATTGGAAAATGAAGACACTGAAATACGTATGCGGGATACTCCATAAGAAGCAAGTGGGACGAGAAATTAAGCTTGACAATCTCCAACGGCATTTCATACTATATTCCCAAAGAATCAACGAAGAATTCACGAAGAAAAAAGGCACAATGAGGAGCACAAGAATTAAACAGGGAAAAAATTCTGAGCACGCGCTGATAAATCAAACACAAGGGAGAGAAGAATACAGGGAAAGCTATAGCCGAGACAAAATAAACGAGAAAGAAACACGCAAGAAAACCGGGTTAATATAACAGCCAAAAAGGCGCGGCAAGAGATATGCCGGCGAAATAATCCTAAAAACATAACCATGACACCGCTCTACCTGACAGTTCTAACAAGAGCAGCATAAGAGCCAGAGAGTATCCCGCCACAGGGAAGTAAAAAAAAGGAAAGGCTCGACTCATTTCATACAACTATATGCATGGTGCACAATCGGACCTGGATCAGTAGGCAAGAGGTACGAACTTCCATACCGCGGCCACGGAGATATGTGAGTTGAGGTGCTACGGGTGCCTGATTCCCCATGTCGATACGCTCCAGCGATACAACTCGCAGCGCGTACGCTTACATTTATAGTTTTCCCTCTCACAACAACATCAAGAAAGAGCTTGATGCGTTTACGAAGATGGAATGCACTGTGGCAATGGACGGAGGTATACCTCCTCCGCGAACCATGATTTGTCTTCTGCGCAAGCGCACCCGTTTGATCATCGCTTCTGTATCTACGCTGCCGTAGAGAAAAGATTTCTGCCTGCCCTGCTAGCATACACGCCCGTACATTTTGCAATAAGAAAGCATGTTACGGCAGCGTGTACAAAGCTGCACCGTGGTGTGGATATTGAAACCGCTGTGCACGTCGTTGTCGCCTTGACTTGCGTTGAATTTGCCCATCAAGCGACGGACCTGACGGTGACCCCCTTGTTACGTCGCTCCAAATTAGAGTGTCGAGGCTATTCTGAAGAAGCCGCCACTGTGAAATGCCTATGTGATGATGACCAACAAGTGGGGTAGAAATATCGACAATATATCGACCCATGAAGTATTTAAAGCTCTTCTTAAAAAATGTGCAGCGGTGGCGTAAAGTTTGAAGGCTCCGCCTTCTAGGAAACGGGTCCGCGAGAAATGGTCTTGCACGACGAGTCACAAATCCAGTTTGTGAAAAAAATACCGGTTTATTTCGCGTCTATAAAAAGACACTTTGGAACGATAAATCATTAGAAGACACTGCAGAGCTAAACATACAATCGAGGTCTGCGGCAGCGCTATGCCATGATTAAAAAAGGAAGGTGGACTGTGGTCTTACACAGCGCAGCAAAGTAAACTCGCTCATAGCGGCAATGAAGACATTAATTCGTGCTTGGCAACAACTCACGCAAACCGCGTAACCATTATCCGGAGACACCGCTTCGGTCATCATCCTGGTAGGGTTCCGCTCCGCCGTCTGTGTTCACCCGGGATGCATCGTGCCGCTTGCTGACAGCATGACCGCGTCCCAGCCGCGCTGTCTTGGTATCCCCCGTTATTGGCATTCCGCCGTCCTTATCAATGCTCACTCTTAAGTCGAGCCTATGTGACGCACAGCGATAAAGAGTGCACATGTGCAGTTGCGCTACCTCCGCGCACACGACGGAGTGGATCCTTCCTGGTTCTGAGGACAGGCTGCCACTGGAATACTGATCCTGGCAGCGTTTAATGCTATTACCAAGCTAGTGAGGCTAGGTAGCTGTGCTTTTAGAGTGACTAGAAGTATAAAAATGAATATCGTAGTGCTTAGTGAAGTCAGAAGGCCATATGAGACCTATACTGCACTGAAGGGTGGGCATGTACTGTGTTATCGAGGCTTACAGGAGCGACGAGAACTAGGAGGAGGATCCCTTATCAATAAGGATGTAGCTGGCAAAATAGATGAATTCTATAGCATTAATGAAGGGTAGCCGGCATCGTAATTAAGCTAAAAAAGCGGTATAAGCTGAAGGTTGCACAGGAATACGCACCTACATGTAGTCATAATGGCCAGGCAGTAAAATGCTTCTATGGAGATGTAGAATGGACAATGGGGAAAGTAAAAACATATTATACTGTACTGATGTGCGACTTAAATGCCAAGGTAGGTAGAACATAAGCTCGCGACCACGCAGTAGCCATCTATGGCATTGGATTAAGTGATAGCAGGGGGGGCGGGGGGTTACTAGTTAATTTTGCTGAACGCAATACCTTACGAATCATGAATACCTTTTTCACTGAACGGAGAAACCGGAAGTTACATGAAAAAGTCCTAACGGGAAGACTAAACATGAAATTGATTTCATAATATGTTCTAACCGCAGCACTATTAAATACGTAGAGGTATTCAGAAAGTTGCGATGCAGTGGCCACAGGAAGGTAAGGTCTCCAATTATTCTGGATTCGAAGAGAGAGCGGAAGAAATTAGTGAGTAAAAATTCAATCAACAAATTAGCGGCAAGGGGAAAAGTGGAAGTATTCAGGCTCTCGCTGCAGCATAGGTACTCAGTGCAAACCGAGTAAGTTGACCTTAGCATGGAAGCAATGAACAATAACTTTAGAGATATCATTAATGAGTGCGTGGTAGAAGTAGGGGGTATGATACTGGTAAACTGTCTAAGGAGATGAAATATTTGGTTATGAAACGCCAAAGTATGAAAGCCTTTAAACCAGCAGACCGGATAGAAATGAACGAGGTTTCAAAGCAAGAGGCGCAAGATGGCCGATACAAGGAAGTATACCATGGGGAAATTTGAGCATGCTCTAAAGAAAGGTCGTTGCCTTAAAGCGGTAAAGAGGAAATTATGCATAGGCTAAAATAAGCAGTATCCACTGAGGGACAAGGCGGGCGATGTCATTACTAATATTGACAAGATAATCAAGGTAGCCGAAGAGTTCAATACGGATCTCTACAGTAGCCATAAAAGTCAGGACAAGAATGAAATTGCCTCTAATGAAGAGCAATCATACATTCCGCCAGTAACGAAGGACGGGGTTAGGAAAGCCTTAGAAGCTATGAAGAGGCGGAAAGCAGCTGGGGAGGTTCAAGTAATAACAGATTTGTTGAAGTACGTAGGGGATATCAGGCTAGAAAAACTGGCCACCCTGTATATGCAATCTTACGACATCCAAAACACCGGAATCATAGAACGCTAATATTATTTTATTTATCAGAAACGGGATGCCAAGGACTTGAAATAATAAAGACCAATGAGCGTACTATCAGTTAAGTACCAGGTATTTACGAAGCTTTGGTTTGGTTTGGTTTCTGAGGTTTAACGCCCCAAAGCGACTCAGGCTATGAGAGACGCCGTGAATCGCCAATAGGATCAGGAAAAATTTACGCTTCAATCAACCAAAGGATCAAGCGGAATTTCGGAAAGGCTACTCTACCAGCAATCAGATTCACACTATAAACCATGTGATAGAAAAGTGCTCTGAATATAACCAGCGCCTTTACACAGCATTCATTGACTACGAGAAAGCATTTGATTCTGTCGAAACCTCAGCGGTCATGCAGCCATTGCGAGCTCAGGATGTAGATGAGCCATATGTGAAAATACTGGAAGATGCCTATATTGGCTGCACAGCATCAATAGTTGCGCATAAAAAAGCGCTAAAATTTCTATTAAGAAAGGCCTTCCCCATTCAATTCACAGCTTGCTTAGAGAGTGTATTCAAAGGCATGGAATGGGACCAATTAGGCATTATTGTCGATGAAGAATATCTCATAAATCGGCTATTGGCTGAAGACATTGCCTTGCTAAGCAACTCTGGTAACCATTGCAACTAATGATAAATGATCTAGACAGGAGAAGCAGAAAGGTAGGCCTAAACATTTTTATTCAGCAGACTAAGGTAATGCTCAATAGCCTCGGAAAGAAACAGCAGTTCAAAATAGGTAGCAAAGCGTTTAAAGTGGTAGGCGAATATTAGTCGTTGTCGGGCTAGTTGGCTTGAATCTTGTAAAGCCATCAAGGCTACGCGCAAAAGAGGACAACGAAAAAACTCGTCTTGTCGTTGCCTCTGTTTTTTTGTTGTCCTTTTTTGCGTATAACCTTGATCGCTTTACAAAATGTGGGCGAATATGTATACTCAGGACAGGTAGTGACCGCATATCCGGACCAAGAAAGGAATATAGCTAGGAAAGGAATAACTAGGAGTGGGATGGAGCAAATATTAAAGGTACTCAAACTTCACTAGCAGCTTACCGGTATCACTCATGAGAAAAGTGTATAACAGTTGCATATTACCTGTACTCACCAATGGGGCGGAAACATGGAAGTTAACGAAGAGGGTTCTATTTACGTTTAGGACTACGTAGAGGGCTATGGAACAGAAAATGGTAGGGGTAACGGAAAGAGATAGGAAGCGTGAAGAGTGGGTCAGAAAAATAATTCAAGTTACTGATATTCTAGTCAAAATTAAGAAGCAAAATGAGCATGGGTATGACATATAGTTCGAAAAGAGGATAACCGATGGCCTCAAATAGTAAACAATTACATTCTAAGGGAAGGTAGGCGTAGTAGGGTCGGTAGGAAATTAGATGGCTGGGTGAGGTTACGAAATTCGCAGGGGTGAAGGGGATGCACGACCGCGTTAATAGACAGAACATGAGAGAGGCCTGCGCCCTGCAGCGGGTATAGTCCGGCGCCAGCACCCCCCCCCCCCCCCCCCCCCCCGGCTCTCAGGTGAAAGAAAGGCCTATTTTCTTTTGCGAAGGAGGTGTCCAGTAGACTGTTGTCAGGCTTTCCTATTATAACAGCAGATGGACTGCTAAAGGGATGCTAATTCAGTAATGCTCATAAACATAATAACCTTTGTGATATATATATATATATATATATATATATATATATATATATATATATATATATATATATATATATATATATATGTATATGTAGGGAGGGGGTGGAAGCTCGAATGGGTCCGATAGGGCATAAACGTAAATTAGGTAACACACGGTAGAAAAATTCGACGTTTCGGCCGGGGTCCGGTCTTTGGCAAGGAATGTAGCAATGTTCATTTATATATATATATATATATATATATATATATATATATATATATATATATATATATATATATATATATATATATATATATATATATATATATATATATATGAAGAAAGAAGCCAACAGTCGGCGAGGCCAAGGAAAGCGTTGGAGATGGTACTTCATGCCTTTTTTTTTTAATGTTTACTTGGACAATCACAAAAATTAGTAATGTAATCTGTTTAGGGGAAAGATAATTAAACACAAAGTAGAAGAAAAAACAACGTGCCGATGGTGGGAACGTGCCGATGGCTGGCAGTCTTGAAGCCATAGGTAGCGTAAGAGGGTTCTAGCACAGCTTTCGCCCTCGCTCTTGATCACGTTCTACGTGACGCTGGCGGTATAAAGGACGTTTCACGTCCGCCGCTATGGCTGAGGGTGGCGCTGGTGAACACTCTCAAGGTTCGTATACAGACAACATAAATACCCAAGAAAGTAGCAGGGGGGACAGCGGCCGATGTAGCTCAGTTGGAAGAGCACCGGACGCGTTATTCGGAGGTCGTGGGTTCGGTTCCCACCATCGGCACGTTGTTTTTTCTTCTACTTTGTGTTTAATTATCTTTCCCCTAAACAGATTACATTACTAATTTCTGTGATTGTCCAAGTAAACATTGAAAAAAAAGGCATGAAGTACCATCCCCAAAGCTTTCCTTGGCCTCGCCGACTGTTGGCTTCTTTCTTCATGTATTATAACGAGCACCCTCATTTCCCCTAATTGATCTGTATATATATATATATATATATATATATATATATATATATATATATATATATGAAAGAAGCCACCAGTCGGCGAGGCCAAAGAAATATAGCGGACATCTTTTTGTTTAATTTTGTAGAGGGTGTTGACAAGCACTGAATTTCATGATTTTAGGCAAATCTAGGGAATACTAATTCTGTCGCACATCAACTAAAAAATTAAGAAAAGATATCTCCTACGCTTTTTTTGGCCTCGCCGACTGTTGGTTTCTTTCAGTCTTATACATCATCATCTTCATCAGTCGGGTTTTACCCACTACAAGGCGAAAGGCCCCTTCCTCCAACTAACCCCATCCTGTGCTTCGTGCATCCATTTGGCCCCTGCGAATTTCTAAATGTCAACTACCCACCTAATTGTCTGCGTCCCCTGCTACTCATGCCTTCTCTAGGAATCGAATTTGTTACTCTTAGAGACCACCAGTTGTCCTCTCTTCGCGCTACATGTCCTGCCCATGTCCATTTCTTCTCCTTAATTTCCACTAGGATGTCGGTAACCTGAGTTATTTCTCTGACCCTCTGTGCACGCTTCCTATCAGCGTTACATTTACCATTTTTCGTTCCATAGCCCTCTGCGTTGTCCTCAACTTAAGTAGAACCTTTTTCGTTATTCTCTGCGTTTCAGTCTCATAGGTGAGCCGCGGTAGGATGCAGTTGTTATATTTTCACGTAGTGGTGACAAGGCCGTTGACACCAAAAAAGAGACAGGCTTGATTGTACTGAAATAACTCTTTATTGGGCTGACTTGCGCCCGCAAAAGACCTAAGCAACTCGGCGGCCGCGATAGTAACAAACCTGCTCGTCAGTCGTTGAACATAGAATGCCCGTCGCACTCGTCAATGCTCAATTTAGAGGCTGCCCAGAAAAATCTAGATAACGTCGAAAACTGCTAGTAGCACGATTTGGAAGATTGTAGAAACATACGCGAGTGATTTGAATCTTTGAGAGAGATCTCGGCGCATCGTTCGCGACAAAGAAAATGATAATGCGTCGTATCGCGACAACGAGCATGAACAAACACGGGATACAGAATTGATAATCGTGCCAGAATGACAATGATAAGGTTGCATGCCAGCGGCTGTCGAACAGGAACAAATAAAGTTTTAAACATTTCGCGGCAATATGTTATACACTTTCCTCGACTAATATCGGCGAGCTGCTAGTCATAATGTTTGAGTACCTTCCAAATGCGCCCCGTCACAGTTTTACTCTCCTAGTAATTTCCCTTTCGTGGTCCGGACCTACGGTCACTATCTCTCCTAAGAAGACATATTCGCCTACAAATTCCAACGCTTCGCTACCTTTGTTAAACCGCTGTTCCTTTCAAATTACCTTAGTATTCGGTATATTAATTTTTAGGCCTACCTTTCTGCTTCTCCTGTCTAGATCATTATACATTAGTTGCAATTGCTCCCCTGAGTTACTTAACAAGGCAATGCCACCAGCGAATCGCAGATTATTGAGATATTCTCCATTGACCCTAATGCCTATCTGCTCCCATTCCATGTTTTAGAATGCACCCTCTAAGCAAGTTGCAAATAGCACTGAAAAGTGTGCGTCTCCTTGCTTAACTCGTTTATTAATATGAATTTTATCCATTTCTTTCTGCAGAACTATGGTTGCTGCTCCTCCACTGTAGTTGCCTTCCAGTACTTTCACATATCGCTCAACTAGACCCTGATCTCGCAATATCTGCATGACTGCTGAGGTTTCGACCGAGTGAAATGCTTTATCATAGTCAATAAATGCTGAGTTCGCCGCGACACCGACCTAGAGGTGGCGCCACCATCGCTCCGATAGTGGGGATAGACAGCCGGCGGCGCTCGCAGAAACGCACGCGGCGTATGTCTGCTTCCAAGTTTACGGCGAGTTTGTTGGCGATGAAAACGTGCATTATGCAATGCATTAGCGATATACAATTTAGAGTCTTCCAATTATACAGAAAAAGAATCCATGAATTTTGCCAAAGCATAAAAAAAAACGCGGATTTTAGGAAAAACATTCATCTTTTAGATTTACTGGCATCGCTCTGCATGATTTTTGCGTTGTACGGCGCTCATAGGCCTGATACTTGGGCCTCAACATTACACATCTTATCGCCTTTTCAACTGCGTGCGCGTGTCTTTACGAGTGAGAAAGGCATTTTTAGTGTCAAGCCCATGAAGATAGGAGGTTCCTGCTCTGACCTGCGGTAACTTAGGATGAATCGAGGCAGCCTGGTTCACTATATCGTCTCCGACTCAAGAAGGTTAAATGTAGCACTGACAGCGTACTTCCCGGCAGGCTGCCGTAGACTGAGTGGACATCAAATCTGGCTGGACAATCCGGCACAAGTATTCCCCAAAAATAAGATTGCGCCGACACTGTATAGGAAACCTCGCCGCACAGGAAAGCTGACTGCTCACGTGTAGAGCGATGAGTAGATTGAGTTGGCCGATCTCACAACAAGGCGGATGCTTCTTGCGGCAGATAATCTAGTGTTGCACTGTGAAACGACTCTAAATGATTTCCTGAAACCAAGAGAAGTATAAGAAATTTCTGATGTGTGTGATGTTTATAAATGGTAAATTAGTAGTGTAATTATTTTCTTTCAATGACAATAAACTGCATCATGTGGAAGAAATTTTACACACTTGAAAAAATTTACGAGTATCAGAGATTAATTTTCAGTAACATCAAAGGGCAAGCTACGAATCAGTAGCTGCGAAGACACCGCAAAAACTGTGTTTGGCCACTGTCATGTTCTGGGAAGGAATTTTGAAGGCTCAAGATTTTTTTGTTATTAATTTAGCGGTGTGTTGGGGTGGTTCTGTCGTTTACTTCCAAAACAGGTGCCGGATATAAACTATCCGGTAGAAATGGAGTTCATCTTAGCATGTGACTATAAATATGCATTCATTCATCACATCACATCACATCACTTTATTTTCCTTAAAGACCCCTTGCGGGGTGTTACATAAGGGGTGGGTTTTTATTAAGTACAGGTGTTCAATGCAGTCATGAATGTTCCAGGGCAGGTGATGGCAGCAATATCGTGAGGAAGGCCGTTCCAGTCAGCTGCTACTCGGCAAAAAAAATGAATTTGAGAAAACAGTGGTACGGGCACGTGGGCGCAAAACTTGGAGAGGGTGACTGATGTGATGGGATCTGCGCGGCGGGGGTGCGCAGATGTAGGGTTCTTGTCTGAGTGGCGAATAAAAAAACTTGTGAAATAAGACGAGACTGGCATTCCCGAAATAAACACCGATTGTTAAGCCCGTATGAAGCTATTTTACAGGCCTTGTGAGAAACCATCAGTTTGCTCGAAGGACAATACTGATGAAAATAGGTTTTAATGATTCTAATGGGCTACCAGTGTACATTTAACAATGAGTATCATGTAATATTTGGTGTAACATGTGCTGCGAATATTTGTTTCCCAAACATTCGAGCATATCTTTACAGCCAAATGGGCTCATTACCGCTGTTACAGATGCGCAAAATCGTTCAACAAAAAAAACAAAGAATAAATGAAATGAATATATCAGTTTAACTCGTTATGCGACATCTGATGATGATGTAGGGGCGGGCCTCGGTGTCGTTGACCACGTGGTATTGTTTAACTTGCAGTCAAATCTCAAAGCCGAAGAGCGCCTTTCGAAACAGCCGGGATCGAACCCCCCATTCTCGAAATCAGCCGTCGAGCACCCTGCCACTGAGACACCACGAAGGAGGTTTACAAGGCACGGAGTGGCTTGTTCAAACTGGATTTTGCTATTCAGCAGTCTGCGGTCGCATGTTTCAGTAGTTGCGGCATTCCAAACAGAAACGGGAATATATGAGTTTTGAGCGTTTGTGATAAATTATGTTGTATTGACGGCAGCAACCTGTTTTGCTTTGACACGGCACCTAATGATAGCAGCGCTTCGTTACAGAGACTACTTGTCAAAGAATCTCAAACGCCGAAGATCTCGACTGATGATGTCCTTTCCAGCGTGACATACTGGATATGGACATGCTTTTTTATTTTTAATAGAACGTGGTTCTTTTGCAGGAGGCAGATAGGTAAGAAAAAGCGCAAGGAACTGCGAAACAAACAAAACGCACTTATGTACAGGCCGCACGCGCGCATCTAAATCACTGCGTGCTGGCACGCGACGGGAACACTCCTTCACACTAGGTAGTGTTCGCCGCTATGCCGCTAGGCAGAAATGCTGTTTGTGCCTAAAATCAGAGATACAGTCGGCATTAGAAAGAAATCCGTGAGCCGTCGGACGATTAGCACTGGGTGCCCATGGCAAAACCAGAAATGACACGGCACAGGGAGATATGGGCTAGGCATCATCGAAGTACGGGAAGCTCAGAGCAAAATATTATTTGAGTAACGCCTGAGGAAATCGGACAGTAATAGGTGGGCAGCTAAAGTATTTAAATACCTCTATCTAAAAACCACTGACTCATAACGGAGGAAAACAACTAGGAAACTAACCGGTAAATACGCTGGTCAAAAGGAAGAAACAAAGACCGTTAAGCAACAAGTGAAAAACACTGAAGGTAAAAATTGGGTAAATTCTCTGGAAATGGAACAGAGTGGGGAGCTATACCGAATCTTGAAGAGACGGATCAGGAAGGAAGCTTTCTTTGATAACTTAATAGGCAGTGCCCTACGTTTTGAAGCTAGATCAGGGTGCCTTAGAACGCGCAGCCACAAAAAGAAATCAACCATGAAAATGACACATGTGCAGTATGTGATAAATCCACAGAAACAATGAACCATCTTATACGCGAATGTGATGGTATCCATCCGGAAGTCGATGCAGGCGCAGTTACTTACCCTGAGGCTCTGGGGTATAGAGATACCAGCGGCCGGGTGAGTGAACCTGCGGCGGAAGCTAACAAAAAAGGGCTGGAAGATCCGTGGCTTAGCAGCAGAAAAGTAACATATTGTCAATCATCATCATCATTATCATCCAGACTATATCCACTGCAGGGCGAAGGCCTCTCCCATATTTCTCCACTTAACCCGGTTCTGTGCTAGCTTCATCCACTTGACCCCTGCGAATTTGTTAACCTCATCCGCCCACCTAACTTTCTGCCGCCCCCTGCTACGCTTTCCTTCCCTTGGAATCCAATTTGTTACCCTATAAGCGACCATCGGTTATCTTCTCTTCGCAATATATGTCCTCCCCATGCCCATTTCTTCTTCTTAATTTTCACTAGAATGTCAGTAACTTGAGTTATTTCTCTGACCTACTCTGCACGCTTCCTATCTCTTAACGTTACCCCCACCATTTTTCGTTCCATAACCCTTTCAGTTGTCCTGAACTTAAGTAGAACCCTTTTGGTTAGCCTCCACGTTTCAGCCCCATAGGTGAGTACAAGTAAGATGCAACAGTTGCATACTTTGCTTTTGAGCGATACCGGTAGGCTGCTAGTCATAATCTGCGAGTGCTTGCCAAATGCGCTCCATCCCAATCTTATTCTTCTTGTTATTACCATTCTTCTTGGTATTTCCTTCTTTTGGTCCGGATCTGCAGTTACTACCTGTCCTAAGTAGACATATTCGCCTACTACTTCCAGTACTTCGCTACCTAATGTAAACTGCCGTTCCTTCCCGAGGCAGATGCACATTACCTTAGTCTTCTGCATATTGATTTTCAAGCCTACTTTTCTACTTTTCCTGTGAAGGTCTTCAATCATTATTTGCAGTTCATCCCCCGAGTTGCTTAGCCAGGCAATGTCATCAGCAAATCGCAGATTACTCCATCTACCCTTATTCCTAACTGTTCCCATTCCAAGTCTCTGAATACTTCCTCTAAGCAAGCTGTGAATAGTACTGCGGAGATTGTGTGACCTTGCCGAACACCTTATTTTATGCGAATTTTGTTACCCTCTTTATGCAGAACTATGGTTGCTGTGCAGCCACAATATATATCTTCCAGCACTTTCACGTACGGCTAGTCTACCCCCTGATTTCGCAATGCCTGCATCAACATAAGGTTTCAACTGACTCTAATGCTTTTTCGTAATCAATGAATGCTATGAATAAGGGCTGGTTATGTTTCGAGCATTATTCTATCACCTGATTGATGGTATGTATATGATCGATAGCAGAGTACCGTTTCAGAAAACCTGCTTGATCCTTTGTTTGATTGCAGTCTAAGGTTGTCCTGATTCTATTAGCGATTACCTTACTAAATACCTTATACGTAACAGACAGTAAGCTCATTGGTCTGTAATTTTTAAGGTCCTTAGAGTCCCCTTTCTTATGAATGAGGATAATGCTTGCATTCTTCCATGGTTCCGGTACCGTCGATGACACCAGGCACTGCATATACAGGGTGGCCAGTTTTTCTAGCACAATATCCCCCCAGTCCTTCAGCAAATCTGTAGTTATCTGATCATTTCTAGCTGATTTCCCCCTTTTTATAGTTTTAATGCTTTCTTGACCTCGTCCTTCGTCACTGGTGGAGCGTCTGATTTTTTTTCCCTACCGCCAATCTCATTACGGTCCTGACTACTTTTGCTACTGTAGAGATCTGCATAGATCTGTATAATGCCAATAATGTAGAAACTAAAACTCAATAAATAAAACTTTTAATTAGGATATAAAAAAAACGAGCATGATAGCCACTAATACCATCCCGTTTCAAAGGGGACGCTCCTATATTGCGTCCATCCATCGATCGAGGCCAATAGGAGCTGATATATTCCGAGTACTTTTGTATTGCCTGGTTGATAGCGTAAATGTGATGGATGGTAGAGTATCATTTCAGAAATCCTGCTTGACCCTTTGGTTGATTAAGTGTTTTAAACAATAAATGTGATTATAAAGGAGGGAGAGGTGCTTCTCAAACGCACATTCCATTTTTCCCCGAATAAGGAAGCCCTCTGTTTATCGTTTCTTCAAGCTATAAACAAAGCCCGCGAAATATAAAATATGCGTAAATAATGCATTCATGCGCCACAATGTTGGCGCTCTCAATCATGGTTTGAATAAACGAAATTAGCTGTGGCCGTGACTCGACACACCAGTCCCAGCGGTAGGCTGATATATTAGCTCGCTGTGACTCTACCAGTCATGTGCGCCGACTGCATGAACAGGACGAAGAAAACATCGCAGACGTATCGGCCTGGCGCTCAAACGGTGTCGTGGAGCCAAGACCGCCGCTGATTCGTTCACTTAAAATCAGTTTCAGAGCAGCACATTCATGGCGCGCGAATGCGCCAATCACGTGACATGTTTGGATTTTTTTTTATTTCGCGGGCTTTCTTTAGTGGTTAGAAAGTCGATACACTTGAGGATTCTTTATTAGAAATAAGTAGAATGGGGGTCTCAGAATTTGTTCTCCAACTTTGCAAATCCTTTACATCGCCTATAGGCAATAGCTAGTAAAGTAGAAAAATTATCTGAGTTATTAATTCAGTACAAGTTATAAAACTTGTCCTAGTGCGCCAGATGGCTGGCAGCTGTATGCGAGTGGTTTCACAGGCCTAGCTAAAATGAGCTTGGACACCGTGTATATATATATATATATATATATATATATATATGCTTATAAATTGGACTGACATATAAAGTAGACTGAAATACTTAACAAAACATGAGGAGCGCTCTTGATTTTTTGTTAAAAATTTCGGACCCCTGTGCAACTCATGCTTGACAGGGTGGTCTCTGTGTTAGTGTTTGTGCATGCGTGCATTCCGAAGTCTTATGTTGTGCCCCCGTGTGTAGTTTACTGTGACTTCTGAACATATTTGTGAGCAGTAATTCACCACGTACCATGTGCATTTTTGTATCTTTCGTCTTTCTTTTTTAGTACTATTTCTTTTTTAGGGGTCTAACTTAAGCGCACTGTAGCTGCCTCCCATCAACCCCTATAAATACTGATCTGTAATATGCCACACTGATGAAGACTGGTCCCCAGTCAAAACGTCTGTAAACCTTGCTATGTCTTTAAGCCCGTGGCAGTCTGGTTTATAAGGGTGAACTGTTATACATATATATATGAATATAATCAGCCGAACTCTAGGTCCACTACAGCAAACTTGCCGCTTCATTGCTCAAGACCACCACCAAGTTGTGGCTCATAATAACTCTGACAGTATCTGTGCAAAACATCGATCATGTTTTTCTCCGTCAGTGCATTTATATCGTACCAATGAAGGTATCCGATAAAAAAAGCAAAAGCAGCAAAAATGTAACAAAATTGGCGAGCTGAAGGTGTTCCTACTTTAAAATCATTCGTGGTGCAAGGGCGAAATAAAGGAAGGCCGGCAGAAAGTTTTGCATCATTTCAGAATATTTGTAGGATATTTTTGATAGGATACTTTTTCAATGAAATTTGATCGCCCACTTTAGCATCAGTATGCCCCATATGCGTCATACACTATGTGCTCCTGCATCATACGCATCAAATGATGTGGGGCTCGCAGTGGACAGAAAAAAAAAAGAAACGATTGAAATTTGTCATACGGATTCTCACCGATGGATCCATAACGGAAACCTTCAGCCTCACTTCACGTGATCGATTCCGTATATTAAACGTAAAATGGGCAAATTAGCTGGAATCGTAACTTTAGCTGCCCAGTAAAAAAAAAAAAAAGGAAAAAAAGAAACAGAATATTTTTTTTTTTTTCAGAACAAACGTTTTTTTCCTTTTGTTCGCCCTGAGCATGTTATAACAATAGGAGTTTCGGTACTAAGTAAGTTTTGTGTCGATTTTGTGTTCTAGTAAATATTAATAAAAATCTACTACAGCACAATTTGGTCATTATACTCCGCACTTGGAGCACTTGGAACTTTTCGTAAAACGGCAAACGTTTTGGAGATCTTTTTACTGTGTGCCCCTTCTCCTTCCAAACAAACAAAGACGTTGGCAAATTAAGCAGCAAAACGTAGACACATTATCATGGAAGAGATTTATTTCCCACGCTTGGCAGCTTCAGAAGCCACTTAATCTGGTCATCCACCGGAGCCCACGACACACTAGCGGGGTGAAATAGGAAATTTATTTTATTCGTTTATTACGGCTCGAAATGTTTTCGATATTTCACAAGTATGGTTGAAAAAAAAAAAAAAAAAGCACGACACTCCAGCAAAGGTCAGATTGGATTAAGCGTCGGTGGAGCGGAACAACGCCTAAACGAATTACGTTCGGCAAAGTGATGAAGATCTCCAACTCCAACGCGACGCTGTAGCCTGAAATGAGAACAAAGTCTGAGCGCAGACTTACGGCGCCAAGTAATTAGGCTAATTTTCTTCGATATCGTGCCCTGAAACAAATAAGCGTTGACATGATACCGCAACCTATTTGTTAAGAAAACTTCGAGCGGAACGCGCAGCCTTAAGCCTGCTTAAAGACTTCCCATAGACGAAATAAGATGTGCGAATAGAGAAACCACACTAATCCACAACCGTACATGCACCGGCAGCATCGTTTCTATGGCGTTATGCTACAGAATATAAATCCGGCCATTCAGATTCGATCAGGCGCAAGCGCCATTTGAAGGAGAAGGAATCGAAGAATATTGCACAGGTGGTCGTAAACAAAATTTTGGTTTGGGCTAGTCGGCGGCTAATCTTAAGTAAATGTAGAAGCAGCGCCAGCCCTGCTGTTCGTGTCTTCCTCTTCTGTCCCTGTTTTATGAGCCGCTTCTACTTTTACTTAAACCCATACAACACTTTGGAAAATCACGAGCACATTTTGTTATTGTACATTTCTAATTTGCTTTTATCGCACTTACATGTTTGATTTAATTGACTGTCTATTGTTTCTTTCTTAGATAATGAAGATGAGCGCTTAGAAGGTGCATGAAACTGCCGAAAGATGAAAGTTTGCCAGGGATGTGGTAGATAGGTGCATGGAAGTTCACTGGTAGGAGACGTATTTCAAATGTGCTCCTTGGAGTACAGTGACATAGGAATAGACCTTCGGAAATGTATCAAGGGCCTTCAGTTGCCCATGAGAAGCCGCTACATGCTTAAAATCTACACGACATCACGGAAAGAATGAAGCACTCACGCTTATTGCGCTTAGAGGCCGCTCTATTCTGGGCAGCGTGTTCTGGCTTTCGGGGGAACGACCAACTGTGGCTTACTTATCTGCTCCCTACTACATCTACCGTGATTCACCACAGGATAAATATGGACGAAGTGTGGATCTTTGTCTTAAGACACGAAAAGCGTACATCAGATTTCGAGGCGCTTGGAGAGCTGCATATAATCTACCTGGTAAGCTCCCACTTCAGCAATGGCATGGCGCAGGGAAAGACGCATTCACACAGGTTGATGCTACATTTCAGTTTTCCTTATATTGTAGCTTGTAGCAGATTAGAAATGACAGTCTTTTTGCGGTGGCGCACGGAGGAAGGCATTTCAACTCTGAAAATTCTCACCTCATCTGAAATTTTAGAGAGTTTCGGCGATTTCAATGAAACTCAACCTCAGCAGGTTAAGGTCTTCTCATACGACCTCAGCTCATTTTCTAGCAGCCTCCGGCGACCTCCCCTCAAGCTCAAATTTTGACGCCGATGTCTGAAGCTCAACCTTGAAAAAGAAAGCCAAATAAGAGAATAAATTCAACTGTATATAAAGGTTAGTAAAGTATTTCGCCGATCATCCTGTAGCATAAGCAAGCTAATTCGTCTGAGAAGTCTGTTTACTGCTGAGTTTAAGCAGCAAACACATCGGCACGGCTAAAAAAAAAAAAAAACATTTCTAGACATTGCGCCGAGCTGTGCGGTAAATTGACAAAATGTTGGCAATATTTGTGGTCAGTTTTATTCAGACTTACATGGATGTAACACGTCTAAGTATGTGCTCATGATGCAGAATAAGCAGTGATTGCTGTCAGGCTTTCTTCGATGACATTTGCATTGTCTAGCAGTTAAAGGAGACTATTAAATACACTTTTGAAGAGCACGAATGAAATTACTGCAATTGATGCATTCCGAGATGCAGTATTAACAGTATTTACCTAACTTCTTGTGGGGAGCTATTCACAGCATTTAAATCTTCAAACCGAAGTAAGAGTGAAGATGTATTTGGTATAAATCTGAATTTGTTCTTCATGTACTGGACGTTCTGTGGCCTATGCTATCTTGTTTAATCTTTCGATACGGCATGGAATTTTCCCGACCGCAATGAAAAAAGCCACAGTGATCCGTATCGATTCACAAAAATGACCCTAGAAATATCCTCTCCAACTACAAGACAGTGCCCATTATTTCCGTTTTCTCTAAGAGTGTAAAAAAAGTAATTCTTAATTCATATTCAAGCTTTTTTTATAGGTATGCTATTGTCACGTGGTGGTGACAAGGTAGATGACACAAATGAAAAGTCGATGATTGCACTGAAGAAACTCTTTATTGGGCTGACTTGCGCCCGCAAAAGAACTAAGCAACTCGGCGGCGGCGATAGCAACAAACGTGCTCGTCGATCGTCGAACAAAGAATGCCCGTCGCACTCGTAAACGCTCAATTTAAAGGCTGCTCAGAACAACCTAGATAACGTCGCAAACTTCTATCAGCACAATCTGGAACATTGTAAAAAGACACACGAGTGGCCGGAATATTCTAGACAGATCTCAGTGCATCTTTCGCTACAACGAAACTGATAAAGTTGTGACTCGCGACATCGAGCATTATCAAACAAAGTATACGGAACTGATACGCGATCCAGAATCAGAGTGATAAGGCCGTATGCTGGCGGCTGTTAAAAAACAACAAATACAGTTTTGAAGGTTTCGCGGCAATATGATACCCAAAAGCAATATGGTTTTCGTTTAAAATCTTTACAGAGTTAGCACGGCTGAAGCGAAAAGAAATAATAATTAACAACATAGAACAGAATGAATTGCCACTTGGAATTTTTATTGATTTCTCCAAAGCGTTTGACCGGAGGAATCCCTTAACTCTGACCCTTAAAATACGGGTATATGCTCTCAGTGATACAGGCCTTAAATTATTAACAAGTTATCTTAGCATTCTACGGCATCCCTGATGCAGCGGCATTTCCTTCACTGAGAGCCAAAAGCATCATTGGCTTCAAAGCTGTGGCAGCACCAAGGAACTTCGCTGCAATCAAGGCATCCGGAGTGACATCGTCAATACCGAGTGTGCCGCTGACGTCAGCTATAAAGCCAAACATCTCGTGCGCTTTCTTCAGTGGGCGTGGAAGCACTGTGGCAACAATGGCCTCAAGCTGGTCTTTGTTCCTTATGCAAGTTAGTCAACCTTCATATGCATGTTTTTAATCCGATGACAGGTGTATAGTTGCGCTTCCACGCCCCGGAGCACTAATTCAGCCGTTCAGTGATCTTTTATTGTTGATACACGGTGACATCGAGAGCAACCCTGGCCCGGATGGGGAGTCCCTCTCTAACATTTATGAAATGCTGCAATACATATGCGAAAGATCGATTCGCATGGAAGCAGCGCAGGTTGCTATGTCGAACGATCTATCAGAGTTGAAACGAGACCAACAGACGGCAACACGTGATATTTTCTACTTTAAGAAACGTCTTGAAGTTGTCGATAATATAACGTCTGGTATTGATAACTGGAAGCGGGATCTTTGTGATACACGTAAAGCACTCGAACGTGTAGAAATGGAAACACGCGCGTTGCGTGCTCGTTTAGACGACAGCGAAGATCGTTCCCGGCGTGACTATCGTTTATGGGTTTCCTGACAGCGCTTCTGAGACTCATTAAAAACTGAAGAAAACGTTGTTGGTCTTACCAACAAAAAACTCGAACTCTCTTTAACTAGTGACTGCATTGCTCGGGCACATAGAATCGGTAGATTCGAAGAAAACAAGGCCAGGCCAGTAGTGGTAAAATTTGAGACCCACAAAACAAAAACGCTAGTTTACTCCAAGCGATCAATGCTCAAGGACTCGTCTATAAGGGAAGAATTTTCCGCATCGACACGTAAGGCGAGGAAACGGTTAATTGAATACGCCAAACAGTGCGATCTACCAGTCAATTTACGGCACAACAAATAATTGCCAATGGAAAATGCTACAGCTATAATGTGGAAACTGATGCTGTATTTGAGGTGGGGCGTGCACTGTACAATGCCGATAGTGAGCTTCCGCACACCTTCCGTTCTGGTCGTATTCTACCTGATGTGGGGAAGTAGGGATTCGCCAGGGGTGGCGGTACTTTTCAAAGCACTGCCCCGAATGTTTTCTTTACTAATATACGCAGTATCTTGTCCAAGAGAGACGACTTGTGTGGTCTGATAAATTATAATAATGCTGATATTATTGCTCTTACAGAGACGTGGCTGTCTGATAAGGTATTAGATAGTGAACTCTTTCTGTGCGAAAACTATTACAACATATTCCGATGCGACAGATCTGAGAGACACGGTAGCGGTGTATTACTTGGTATTGATCAACAAATCGAGACCTTTTGTGTTACCTTAACAACAAGTTTGGAAATTGTGTGGTGTTGTATAACGTTATGTTCCAGAAAAATTATTTTTGGTGTGTGCTATCGACCACCGTCTAGCCCAGTCAGTTTCTGTGATGATTTGCACGATTGCCTCAATCAAATCTTTGTTCGCTTTCGCGGTGTGTCGGTCTTTCTGTTAGGGTATTTCAACTACCCAGACCTTCAATGGAATGAAGACAAATCAGTCTTGGTTTCGTCATGTTCTCATTCTGAAAATCTCCTTCGCATATGTTCTGTATTTGGGTTGTCGCAGCTTGTTGAACTACCAACATATGCCACTCCCCCCACGTCATCCCATCTTGATCTTGTCCTTACGTCGTCGCCAGGAATCGTATCCCTTATTATCCTCTTACCTGGTCTAAGCGATCGCAAGATAATCCACTTTACTCTCTCTCTGCCAGTAACACTTTCGCGTAGGCGTTTCAAACATATCAGAGATTACAGTATGGCTTACTGTCATGCTATTAACATCAATCTGGCCTCATTTTTAGATGAATTTTTGTCTGCGTATCTTGACAGCAGTGTTAATTATATTGTTATTCAAAAACAGGGTTTCTGAGCTCATAAAGAAGCATATACCTCTAAAGAGGGTATATATTAATTTTGCTGCTCCGTGTTACAACCGGTATCGTAACCGTCTTTCCAATAAGAAAGAAAGATTATTCCGCGCAGCTAGCAAAACGCAGTCTGCTATTCGGTGGTATGCGTATGAAGTTTCTTCAACAGCTTATTCAAATGCATTAAAGTCGACCAAGATTATCTTCTTCAATCAGACTCTCCCAGCTATGCTTAAAAATAATCCGAAACAGTTTTGGAACACAGTAAAAGGCAACCGAATTAACACCATAGTACTGGTTACTGATCAGGGTGATCCAGTTCCTGACCCACTGCGCGCAACTGTTTTCAATGACGCTTTCATCAAGGTTTTCTCCAGCTCCACCAGTACTTCAACGCTACATTCACAGCAATCATATCACTTCTTACCAATGGACGCCATTGTCATTTCCTCAGAAGGAATTCGGAGTGTCATTAACCAACTTAAAGTGTCATCCTCATGCGGGATCAATGACGTCAGCATCAAACTCCTTAAAAATACTGTGGAGTATTCTGCTCGTCGCAAAGCTTCGATTATCCCATCCTTCCTTATGACTGGCTTACAGGAAAAGTTATTTCAGTGCATAAATCTAGAGATATTCACGATCAACGTAATTATTGTCCCATTTCACTTACTTCCGTCCCATGTAAATTTCTTGAGCACATTATATTTAGTCATGTTAACTTTTTAGAATCTAACCTGTTCTTTACTTCAAAGCAGAATGAATTTATCAAATTCTTTTCGTGTGAAGATTCATAACAGATTGCCTATACTTAAATTTCTCAAAAGCCCTTGATAAAGTTAGTCATTCTCTTTTGCTTTTAAAACTGAGCCACCTTAATCTTGATCCTAACATACTTAATTGAATTCATGCCTCCCTTAGTAACCGCACTCAGTTCGTCTGTGTAAAATATCACGACTCACAATCAGCCCCTGTGCATTCAGGTGTGCCACACGGATCGGTTCTTGGGCCATTATTATTTTTGATCTACATAAATGACTTGCCTTTTAACATCTCATCTAATATCTGCTTGTTTGCTGACGACTGCGTAATTTATAGAGTAATTAATAACACGAATGACACGGCATGCCTACGAACTGATTTAAACAAAATATGTGACTGGTGCTAATCATGGAAGATGGAATTTAACACATCTAAATGCAAATGCATGCGTGTCACTCGTAACCAACAAACAGATCCAGACTACTTTCGTAATAGTACTCGTCTCGAATCGGTTTCATACTGCAAATACCTTGGCATTAACATATGTTATACTCTTTCTTGGAAATTTCACATCAAGCACATCACTTCGAAGGCTAACTACATGCCTGGGTATGCCCGCAGAAAGTTCTCTTCATCGCCACCTTCATTGAAAATGTTACTGTACACCACACTTATCCGTCCGCAACTCCAGTATGCATCCTCCATCTGGGACCCCGATAATATCACATTAATGAGCTAGAGGTTATGCAGAATCGAAGCGCCCGTTTCATAGTTGGAAATTATCATCGGGCAGCAAGTGTTACGCGTACGAAATCTAACCTCAAGCCTCAATCACTGTCTACTGACCATAAACTTTCACGCATTTGTTTTTTCCACAAGCTATACTATCACAACGCGCAGTTGAAGGATACGTGTATCAAAGAGCCATCTTTCATCTCGCCTCGCATCGACCACGTTCAAAAAGGTGCTGTTCCCAACTGTAGGATAATGACCTGCTTGAATTTCTTCCTTCCTAAAACATGGAATGACTGGAATCATCTTCCACAGGCAGTTACTTGCAGCATTGACACTGCGCGTTTCAAAGCCGCATTAATCGCACTATTGGAATCTGATTAATCCCAAGTTGTATCACGAATTTATTTTGGATGTTTTTGTTTGGTTGCTTTTTGTTGACTCATATACTATATTCCTTTTTGTTGAATTTCGTTTTGAGCTATATTCAATAGTATCGTTTTGTGTCACGCTACCTCTTGTACTTGATTTTATTTTGTTTCACTACTCCCACCCCCTCTGTGATGCTAAAGCCCTGAGGGTACAATAAATGAAATGAAATTTGGTAACTCTGCGTTACCACTCAAAATATCGATAATCAAACATGGCGGGCCTCAAGGAAGTACTATATTATACGAACACATATACATAAATTAGTGCAATAAAACACATTACCATCGCATTTTATTCTGAGAGATTGCCCATTTCGTAATTATCATACTGATCATTACATTGCCATCAGTACGCATCTCCAATGCACGCCGCGTCACCCATCGGAACGCATACACTACTAGCTCTCCCTCTAGCACACTTTAACCAACCAGCCTTCATGGCCTCTGTGTAGCTCCCTGTCTCGCATGCAAATGGTGTAGTTCGGCTACCAATACAGCATAACTAAAACCAAGTCATTTAACTCTCGGCGTATCGTCGGATTATTTTGTGCTGCCCGAAGACAGGCTTCGGTCGATAACGTCGGTATTTCCGCCTCAAGAGCTCCTTGATGCTATTGCATTAGTAAGTTGTTAGTTGTTAAAGCCTGCTTTAACGCTTTCGTTTATTTGTATCAGTGCCTTCAAGACCCAATGACATTAAAGAGAGTGAAGTACTATAGACCAACACAGTGTTTTCAAACAAAGGGGGCGCTCGCCAGGCCAAGCAGACTGGGAGGGTGGTGGGGGGAGTAGGCTTAGCGCCCGTAGGAACACATGGAAGGGAAAGTTTTCAATGCAGTGTTCGGATTTCCGGCACCAATGATATCGTTATATTAGCACATAGCAACCATAAACGCTCTAGAACCGTATGCGAAAGTATAAAACGCCATTTCAAAGCCGAGTTATTTTTAAAAGGTCTGAAACCTATAGGAAAGGTTGCGCCACAGAAAAACATGTAAACACAACTCAACGCCATATTTTTCTTGTTTCGCAGATCATCAGCTAAGGCGGCCGGTCGTAGACGTGTGAGACAATTTATTCCACGTCTTTCCTGAGGCTACCGATGCTTAAAATGCTGCGAAAATGCTTTCTGAAGCCACGCATACCGCCGATAGGCTCGTTATCCACTGGGCGTTTTTCCTAATTGTGCGAGCTTCTCGTATAGTTTTGTTTGCTGCCACACGTACTCAACCTGCTTACTAATACCAGTCGTACAAGGTGTACATCCTCGACAAAACTATATTCGAAAAGCATTTCTCAAACCCCATGAGAAGTGAACGAAAGAGAACGGCTCAACGTAACAGACCGCATTCTATGCGAGCGCAGGCACAAGGCGCAGACGATGCCGGCGTACGCGAATGAAGCCTCTGTTAGCAGACGAGGATTTTTGTCGTCTGCTGCTGCGCGCGGTTCGATTATTGTCCCGAGTGAGAACTGCCTGTAACTTGAAAGTTTGTATTATCTGAGCGGCAATATTTAAGAGGGAATTCGCGCTGCCGGTTGTCGGAAAACAAGACAATCTGTAGCGTTTGCGACAAGCAGTAAGCGGATAAGGTGCTTTTCATTGGTATGTCAGACAAATGAATATATCGAGGCATTTTAGAAATAGGTTGCCTTTGAATGAATGTAACTTACCCTGTCATACTTTTTCTTCAAGACACTTGCCGAATGTTAACCATCGTCCTCATTTATTGAAACTTTCCGAGAAATGAAAATTATTTTTGTAAGGTTTCCTTGCATGTGTTTCTATGGGTCGCGCTCCCGGCTGGTACCCGCCTTCGTTTCGCGGTATTTTAAAAATACTCCGCTTCCGTAATGAGATTTGAAACTTTAGCAATCTGTTCTACGATGTTCATGGTTACAGTGCACCGAAAGACATCATAGGCGTACTATGAAATCAGGAAACTGCTTTGAAATCATTTGGCTCAATATATTCCTAACGGCGCTAAGACTTCATTTCACCTCACGTCCGCCAAGCGTGGTGACGGAAGCGCCACCGCATCTTGATTACGCCACAGATCGGTGACGGTCTGTATGGACATCGGGAAAAAAATACAGCCATCAGTATCAGCACAAATGTAAATAAACATGCAGCTCGCAAACAGAATATGAAGGACTCAAGCTCCGCCTTTAAGTAATGACGCTTCAGCGCTGGCTAGCAGTCAACATAGAAATCGCCGGTTTAACCTAGCCGTATGTGTTGCCTACGGGTAACGGAAATTCAAATGACCTGGCAGGCTGATTCTGACCTCATCATCCTTTCATGTAAAAGAGGGGCCAGAGTTGACAGCGCCTGATAAAAGTAACATCATGCAACCGTACGGCCGGTATTGCGGCTACGTGCGCTGCCAGCTACCGCCTGCCAGCGCATGTCCGTGAGTTTGCACTCACAATGACAGAGTATTTGTGGTCAACGGTGCCTCTACTGCGTCGAGGCAAGTTAGCAACTGTTAGATAAAGTAGGGGATAAAAATAAGTATAACACATAAAAAGCAATGGAACAATATCAGAATTTGAAATTGAATGCAGATATAAACAGGTTCATGGCATATGTGCTTAAAAAGCATGCCCCCCCCCCCCTCTCCCTTCGCGAAAATAAATATACGGGGACATTGAATGATGCAGAGAAGATGTGCAGCGTCTCGTATGGTAGTGCATTCTGTGAGTTTATGGCTATACAATGACACCTTTGCGTTTATATTGAAATGGCGGCGCAGGGTTTCAAATAATTTTCTTTGAAGCAAAACGAAAAAGCAGTTTAGCGTTTGATCGCAAGACTGGCAAAGTCGTCCTGCATTTGCGCTCACTGAACGCTTGAGTGCAGCAAATCGGTGTATAAAATAAACTGGTAAACATACAAAAGTATACTACGGAGACTACAGAAATCAACACAAGTAAACAAACATGGATACGAGAACATTTAGTAAGCGCCGATTGTAGCATTCCGCGTCGCGTGAGCGTTTGGGCTTCGCTGTATGATAAAATGAACTCAAGACATGTTTTTCGCAACAGAATGGATCGGCTCACAATAAGGAATGTAGCAGAAATCTTCCTTCGGAGTATAGAAGACGAGCCAGCCAGTGCAGCGTGTTTTCAACATTCTCAGCGGCTAACCTGGAGCACAAAACGATTGCTGGGCGCTGAAAAAGACCAACTATACTACTGAGAAAGCGGACCACTCGACCAATATGTTGTGTCGCTTTGCCCGCTACACAAGTGATGCTTCTCAGTCGCTGCATCACTGATAATATTCCGTGGAGTCGAAATTACTTGAGCATGTCCCAAAAATGCGTCACCTGTTTTACAGAACAAACAATGATATCCTGTCCTGTTTTCGATCGCACCCTGCTTTAATATCTGGGGCTGGCTTTGGACGGGTGTGAAAGACAAGTCCGCAAAGAAATACGCTGCCAGCAGGCGGTGTGTTTACACAGCCTGTAACAAAAACGCCCTGCGTCCTTCGAAGGAATCAGTTTACATATGATGCAGTTGCCTAGTAACCTTTGTCGGTGCAGAATTTGAGCCTTTGCCATCGTGTTCTGCACCTGGCTTTTTCGGGATGTACACATGTGACGCGCACCAGCTTTTGGACGAATATGCAAATTTCGTCATTCTGAACTTACCTTGAAACGGGCTGAGTTGAACACACCCGGAGATATTGGAAAAAGGCTTGTTCCGGCTTCGGATGCAGGTTGCTCAAACGAGGTTATTGGAGTCAGCGATGTTTTAGGCGCGTATATAAGGCGTGAAACCTGTCGAATCGGCGCTTTTATGACAGGACCCGTGTGGATGTTCGAGTGAATAAATTGCCCGACCGCATAAGTACGTATAACCACACCTCGCCAACAAGCAGGCAGAACATAAAGAAAATACAGAATAAATATGATTTAGACAAGTGGCGAGACTATACATATAGCTGCTTTTGCTGAAACAGCAAAAACGAACTAGAAAATATAGCCGAAGGTATACTGAGAACATACACAAATTTAGAATGGACTGGAACCAATGACATATTTTTGCAAAAGCCACTGTGCAGGAAAGAGTTTATGAGAGTAGATCCCCTCATTTTCCCTTATTTTGCGGCAACAAATATATAGGGCAGACGGAGAGATCCGTCGTTGAGCACGTGATAGATTTTGCTCGCAACAACAAGGAAAGAATGAATAGAAGTTGATTACATTTTCGCGTGCGAGACAAAAAGCTGTAAAGTTTGTTTTTTTCCTACATGCAAATGGTAAAAGCAGAAAACGTTTAACGCGAGAAATTACTGAAGACAAGATGATAAACAGTTCAGGTCGTACCTATGTTAGAACAACTTCCATCTTGCTCAGTGATAAACGGTTCGCATATCTGTGAACAAGATAATGTTGCGCAAAATTGATTACGTGTTTTTTCTGCACATATAAATGTGCTGCTCCAGACGTGTTAAATTTGTTGCAAGTTAGCGCTCGTTGTATTCCGTTCTGTTCTCGTGTGATCGTCGTTTGTTGCAATACAATATTTAGAAACAGTAGGGAGACGTAGCAGGGTGGAGACCTATAAGCATAAGCGTATACCGGCTTACTGTGCGCTTATTACCCACGCGCAGTCATACCTTGCCACATCTTCGTCAGTGCACGCGTGCAGGAGGCGTCCGGTAAGCCGATATATGTCGACGTTAGTAAGTCTCTTGTGTTATTCCACTCTAATAACGACATTCGAATCTACGATTGGGCAAAGAAATGAAAGGATTCAACGCTGCTGATCCGAATATGAACCGAAAGCATTACTTGTGGTTGCCCCAGCGTCCTTCTTATTCTTCTTCCTCTTTTCTTCTTCGTTTCTTATCCTTTGTCTTCTTCGTGGTTGTTCAAGGTCAGTTTTGAATGTGGCCACAGAGTACGCGACAGGCCGAAACATGGCGTAGTATTGCTTTTGCAATAAAAGTGACAAATGTTGATTCCGGTCCTACTAATGTCTCTTATCTTCATTGAATGTTGTCATTGCTTTAGAACGGAGCTCTTTCGCGCCCGCTCCTGCGTTTCGCGTCGCCGCCGGCGTCTGCCTCGTAAACAGCTTCGCCCCCCTTTCATCCCCCCGGCTCGGCCCCGTCTCTTTCTCTGGCGGCAGCCGCCCGTGTTCGCTGATTGCTGCGGGCGTTCCTGCCACCGCCGTTCGCCGCTGCCTGTACCCCCCCCCCCCCCGCCTCCACCTGCGTGGCGGCGACGGTGTTCTCCGGTTGCCGAAGCGCCGGCTCGCTGTCAGTGGATCACGGTGCGTGCATCCCAAGCCGAGACGCTGAGCCATGTTGTCTTGGCTCGCTAGCAGCGTAAGCGGCATCAGTCAGTCGCTGCTATCTCTTCGCCGCGCAACGTTCCTAAGGGCCCACGCGCTGCCTCCCGCATCCACCCGATAACTTAATTGCTGTCTTCATTTCTGCGACCAAAAAGCCTCCTTAATGACAGTCAAGAACTGTTAGTGGAGTGTTTCTTGAAGGAACATGTATGAAAAATAAATAAAGTTGTCTCTGTAATTGTACATACATGCCTTGCTGGATATATTTGCCTCAGTCTAAAGAAAAGAGGAAAGGGCTGATGAGCTGCGCTCACATTAGGAAGTAATGCAATCGTCGAAAAAGTTTTTAACTTCTACATGTATTAGCGTCTGACCATGACCTCCGGATCACCTCCACGCGCGTGCGGAGGTGATTTCGGAGGCCATGCTCTGACTATGGAAGTTCTTTTCGAAGGAAACGGGGGGTAGGGAGCTAGAGGTACGACAACTGATGTGACATAGATTTTTGTCTACGTAGAGGAGCGACCACGCGCTTTGGGACAGTCATTAAGGCGCTGAGCCCAAGGAAGCGCAATCGAATCCCGGCAGTGGCGGCCGCTTTTCAATGGAGGTGGAAAGCGACGCGCCCGTTTTCTGTGCGTTGTGGGTGCAGGTAGAACAACACCAGGCGGTCGGAATTTAAGGATGTCTTGACTACGGCGTCCGCCATATCCTGAATCGCCTAGGGACGCTAAACCTAACAAGTCAAAATCAAACCAAACCAAGCAATGACCCTCCGGTTACGGCCAGCATTCAGAGACCACTCTCGTTTCTAAAAATATTTTCTAAAAAAACTCTGTTGTGATGAAATGAATCAAGGTGGGAATAAAAGAAGAAAGCAAAAAAATTGTAGGGATTTGAGCATGGCTTCTCTGCTAAGCTGGGCGTGATAAAGGACAAACGAGGCAAGGAACTCACCTGAAGCCTCAGAGATAAAGATAATACACAGAAGAACTGTACAAGAACGACCCGGATGTGCAAACCCAACATAAGACGGTTGTGATTACTGATCTCGAGCCGAGCATCCTGAAGAGTGAAGTTCAATGGACCTTATCAAGCATTGCTAAGAACAAAGCTAGCGGGATTGATGGCATTCCAGCTGAGTTGCTTCAAAACCTCAACCATGACGCTGTTAACATTCTGCATACATTATGTCAGAAGATTTGGACAACTCTGCAGTGGCCACAGGATTGGAGGAGGTCAGTTTACATCCCCATTCCAAAAAAAGTCAGTGTCAAAGATTGTTCCAACTATCGCACGATCGCACTTACTTCGCATGTTAGCAAGGTGATGTTGAAAATCCTCCAAGGTAGGCTGCAGCAGTATGTGGATCGGGAGCTTCCGGATGTGCAAGCTGGGTTTCGCAAGGGCAGATGAACTAGAGACCATATTGACAACCTTCGCTGGATCATGGAAAAAGCAAGGTAGTTCCAGAAGCCCATCTGATTCTGCTTTATTGATTATGCGAAAGCGTTAGACTGCGTAGATCACATCAGGTTGTGGCAAGCTCTTCAAGAGATGGGAGTACCAACTGACCTCTATTGTCGCCTCAGGAACCTGTATGAAGGCCAAGAGGCCACAGTAAGAACTGGGCATGGCCTTACTGATTGGTTTCCTATTGAGAAAAGAGTGAAACAAGGCTGCATACTGTCGCCCTGCCTATTTAACCTATATGCAGAGTGCATCATGAGGAAGGCTGGTCTGGACAAGTCTTCAGCTGAAGTGAAGATTGCTGGAAAACGTATCAACAACCTTAGATATGCGATGATACCATTTTAATGGCAGAAAGTGAGATGGAACTCAAGGGACTTCTGGGGCGCGTACAAGAAGAGAGTGAGACGATTGGGCTTAAACTGAAGATTAAGAAGACAAAGATCATGGCGTCTTGCCCTATCAATTCCTGGAGCATCAAAGGACAAGAAGTGGAAGCTGTTACAGATTTTCTCTTTTTGGGCTCCAAGATTATCCCGGAAGGAGATTGCAGCCATGAAATTAGGAAACGCCTGCTTCTGGAAAAGAGAGCAATGGTTTAGCCTTGACCGCCTAGTAAAGAGCAGAGACATTAGTCTGCCAACCAAGATCCGTATAACTCGTGCTATGGTCTTTCCAGTTGTGATGTATGGATGCGAGAGTTGTACTGTAAAAAAGGCTGACCGCCGAAGAATTGACGCGTTTGAATTGTGGTGCTGGTGGAGACTCTTGAGAGTTCCTTGGGCTGCCAGAAGAAAATCAGTCGATATTGTCGACCATAAACCCTGACTGCTCATTGGAGGATCAAATTCTAAAGTTAAAGTTCAGCTACTTTGGTCATCTGATGAGAAGAGAGGAGTCGCTGGAGAAAGATTTGATGTTGGAAAGGTTGAGGGTTGACGGAGAAGGGATAGGCAGCGAACGCGATGGTTAGATGGCATCCTCGAGGCGTGCAGATAAAGTTATGTGATCTTAGGAAGATAGTGAGAGACTGGAAAGTGTGGCGTGACATGGTCCATAGGGTCATGAAGAGTCGGCTACGACTGAACGACTGAAATGAACTGACTGAACTTATTGACAGACTGAAAGATGTGAGTGTTGCATCGACAGCCTCTTTTAACACCAGAGCTTCAATCCGCGTTTTTGTTTCATTATTTTTATTTTTATTAAATTTTGAGGAAAAGAAAGAGCCTTACACTTCTGCGTGGACGCCACGGAATTGTATGCACCTACTCCTGGCCAGGTCAAGGTCATGTTTGTTTTATACTTTTTCTTGTGTATTGTGTATTGGTTTATGCGGAATGGCGTAGTATATCTGCCAGACTTAGAGAAGGAAGATGGAAGTGAAAGCGGAGAGAAAGAGGTCCCGTAGTGGAAAGCGACGGAATAATTTTGCCTCCTCTGGACCTTTACGGGCGCGGACATCGCGCAACCCAGGGATGCCGCTCCGTTGAAGTTAGGTTTTGAGGAAAGGAAGGCGCAGTATGCATTTGAGTGAACACACCCAAATTGTAGACACCTACACGTAATTGCGTCAAGATGACTTCAAGGGCAAATTTACTGTCACACGGAGACATAGCATAGTCAAGCTTTAGCTTCCGTTGTAAATTGTTTTACAAGGAAATTAAGGCGCAGTATCTGCCAAGGTCACTTGAAGGTAAAAGCCTCTTTTACGCTGATGGCCCCCTTCATGGATCACTGCCTTGTCGTGGCGGAGGGGCTTGCGAAACTCGATGAAGTCGTGAGCTCTGCTGCGTAGGGCCACCCAACATAGACAGGTCACGGCAGAGAGTTCTGACAAAATGTGATTCACTGGAGAAGGTACTGGCAACTAACTCCAGTATTTCCTGCCAAGAAAACCCTATGGCCAGTCACAATATCATTAATGATATGGCGCCGGAAGATGAGCCCCCCAGGTTGGAAGGCGTCCCACATGTTACTGGGGATGAACAAAGGGCGATTCCTAGTAGCTCCAGGACGAGTGAAGCGGCTGGGCTAAAGCCAAAAGGACGCTCAGTTGTGGATGTGTCGGGAAGCGACCGGAAAGTCCGATGTTGCAAGGAGATATATCACATAGCAACATGGAATATAAGATCTATGACGCAAGGTAAACTGGATGTCGTCAAGCGAGAAATGGACAGATTGAACACTGATATCTTGGATATCAGCGAGCTCAAGTGGACCGGAATGTGAGAATTTAACTCTGGCGACCATTATGTCTTTTATTGTGGGCACGAATCCAAGGGAAGGAATGGGGTCGCTCTCATAGTAAACAGAAGAATGGGCAAAGCAGTGCTAGGGTACAACCCCAAAAACGACCGAATGATTTCACTTCGCATCCAAGGTCACCCTTTCAACATAACAGTTATCCAAGTCTATGCACCGACCACTACTGCTGAAGAAGCTGACGTTGAGAAATTTTATGCGGACCTTCAATGCCTTTTAGACCACACCCCATCATCAGACGTCGTTTTTCTCATAGGAGACTGGAATGCTAAGGTCAGGAGTGAAGAAATATCCGGAAATATAGGCAAGTTCGGTCTTGGCGAGCCAAATGAAGCTGGGCAGAGGCTAGAGTTTTGTCAAGAAAACAACCTGACCAATGCGAATACTCATTTTCAACAGCACAACAGGCGCCTGTACATATGGACTTCACCAGACGGTCTGTACAGAAATCAGATCGATTATATTCTTTGCCGGCAGAGATGGAGAAGCTCTATACAAGCAGTAAAAACAAGGCCTGGGGCCGATTGTGGCACCGAGTATCAGCTCCTTGTTGCCAAAATTAAGCTTCGATTGAGGAAAACGCAGAAAACTAGAAGGCCTTTCAGGTATGATCTGGATCAAATTCCATTAGAATAAGCTGTGGAAGTGAGGAATCGATTTCAAGAATTAGATCTAGAAGACAGAGTCCGAAGAGATGGGGACTGATGTTTGTGATATAATACAAGAAGTTGCTACTAAGGTAGTTCCAAAGCAAAAGAAATGCAAGAAAGCGAACTGGTTGTCCGAAGAGGCTTTGCAAATAGCTGAGGAAAGGAGGATGGCAAAAGTTATGGGGGAAAGAGAAAGATACAAGGTTCTCAATGCGGATTTTCAGAAGATATCATGGAGAGATAAGAATGCCTTCCTGAACATACAGGGCCAAGCAGTTGAGGACAACAGCCAATTAAGGAACACAAGAGCTCTGTATAAGACAATCAAAAATATCAAAGGAAGCGTCTGTGCTAAGCTGGGCGTGATAAAGGACAAACGAGGCAAGGACCTCGCTGAAGCCTCAGAGATAAAGAAGAGGTGGCAGGAATACACAGAACTGTACAAGAGGAACCCGAATGTGCAAACCCAACATACGACTGTTGTGATTACTTATCTCGAGCCAGGCATCCTGAAGAGTGAAGTTGAATGGGCCTTAGCCAGCCTTGCTAAGAGCAAAGCTAGCAGAATTGATGGCATTCCAGCTGAGTTGCTTCAAAACCTCAACCATGACGCTGTTATCATTCTGCATACATTATGTCAGAAGATTTGGACAATCCTGCAGTCGCCACAGGATTGGAGGAGGTCAGTTTACATCCCCATTCCAAAGAAAGGCAGTGCCAAAGATTGTTCCAACTACCGCACCATAGCGCTTATTTCGCATGCTAGCGAGGTGATGTTGAAAATCCTCCAAGGAAGGCTGCAGCAATATGTGGATCGGGAGCTTCCGGACGTTCAAGCTGCGTTTCGCAAGCGCAGAGGAACTAGAGACCAAGTTGCCAACCTTCGCTGGATCATGGAAAAAGCAAGAGAGTTCCAGAAACCCATCTACTTCTGCTTTATTGATTAGCAAAAGGATTGTCTAAGCTGTGCTGTGAGTTCAAAAGCAAAGTGTTAATATGCTGTCCTAATAAGCTTTTTCCTTATTGTTTTGTGCCATTGAAGCAACGGTGCCTTGCTTAGTTAATTGCGCGGTCGCCTCGCTTAAGAATGATATTGTGACGCCCAGAAATGGAGACAAGAAAAGATGAGGTCGACGAAGAACGGCTCGTGCTGGGACTCACAAGTTGACACAGCTGGGTCTTCGACACTCGTTCTGCGTCAACTGAAACCTCGCTTGTAACATCTTGGTGAGATGCACAGGGTACAAGGTCACCAGAAATCAGGAAGACGGATTCCCAGCTTGAACCGCACCGTAGTCGCCGTCTTGCTGCCCTGCCGCCATCTGAGCCACCGATGTCTGTTAAAAGCCACGCTCCGAATTTTGTGCGTAGCAGCTCATGGCAGCATCACCGGGAGCCGCGTTCGTTCACGGGCTCATCAAGCGAAGTCTTGGATGATTGGCTCACTCACTACCAACGGGTGAGCCGTTACTAGGTAAAGTAGTTTTCGCGCTTAACGACACAGCCCTACCATGGTACGACAACCACGAGGACACTTTCATCACGTGGCACCGCATTGTGGAAGAGATAAAAAAGTTCTTTGGAGATTCTAACGCAAAGAAGCGAGCTGAACAAGCTCTCTTTCAAAGAGCTAAGCTTCCTGGGGAAACGTGCACCAAATACATCGAGGAGGTCTTAAAGCTGTGGAAGCTTATCAATGTTCGCATGACTGAAGATGACAAAGTTGGCCATTTATAATTCCCTTACCGGCAACTCAAGCCTTGATTCAGCAGCTGACGTGATACAGCATTTCCGCAAGTTCGAGACGCTGAAAATGCGTCGGAAAATGCGCAAGTTCGGACGTTTGGCGGGCGGTACGTCTGTGGCCGTTGTTGATGCTGATGACGTAATATCGTCCGGCTATCTGGCCACCACGATCCATCAGTTTGATCGCGAAGTGAGCCGGTCCCTAGAACTAGCTTAGGGCTCCTCAGCGCTGCCGCCGTTGCATCCGCCGTGTCCGACTCCTATAATCGCCTTTAATGCAGCAGACTTCGTCAATTCAGCGGACTTCGATGAATATCGGTGATCGCAGCAGAATCGGCAGGGCAACATACCGAGAACACCCCCAAGACAATGGACCCGCTACTACCAGCCGATACATTACCGGTATAAAAACAGTCGACGCGACACTCTCAGTGGCGACTACTTTGTGCGCCACCTTTTCGCAGACCTCTTGTGTGCTATCGCTGCGGTGAACCTGGCCACCTCTCAAGATCATGTTCCCGCCGATAAGCAACGGCTACGACTCAATGAACTACCCTGAGTTAACAGGGTTATAATCCTGGCTCTCCTCGTTGTTCGCGTTACCCTCCTGATTCCGGCGACTCATGGCAAGCACCTTTGCGGGATATTTCATCGGCATCGAACACAAGTATGACACCACCTCCAGCTTCCCTCGCGCGTCGTTCTCCATTGCCCCGCGCCGCTCACCGCCGCCGGAAAACTAGTGGGCGCGACCGATGGGGGTGAGGTCGCTGGACATTCGCTGTTACAAGAGATACCCCCGCCTGTGCTGATGTTACGGAAAAACGTCCACGTTTTAGTTGGTAGTGTTCCTGGGATGGCTTTTAGTAGATACCGGGGCCACCATATCCGTAATGAGTGTTTCATTTAAGCGTCGCCTCGGAAGAAAGCGTTATTTAGGTGGGGTGAGAGTGTTAGTTTCTTTGGGTGGTGAAGTGATCCGAGCGGAAATGGCAGTGCTCGCCCGATCAACGCACGACGTCATCCTTGGCCTCGACTTTTTGAAGATGTACGGTGCCAATGCCGACTGCCAAACTGGCGAGCTTAGCGTCGGCAAATGCGTTACCGCTGGTCTGATGGAAGGCTCATGTAGTGATGTGAGTGCGTTTTGTGTTTCTGTAGATACCGTTGTGCCTCCATCGTCAGCTGTATGCGTACTATTTTCCGGCCTCGACGCCACCCTCGACATGTCTGAAGCGACTTTAGAACCGGTGCACCTCACCTGCATCAAGAAAAATGTCTTGATTTCTCAAGCTGTGGTGTCTGTTGCCAAAGACTGCACTGTACTATGGGCAGTGAATTGCTCTACGGAACCTGTCGTTCTTCCCACAGGTTTGAAACTTGCATCCTGCAGTAATGACCGGCCAATATCTGTTGACTTGATTACCAACGCCGTAGACAAAGCAGTGACTGATATCCCAGATAAACGCGATTGCTTCGTATCATTGACCCCTCGCTCTCAACAAAGGAGCGCCGTGTACTGCTCGCTATTCGAGGGCGACGCTGCTCCTTGTGTGACTTTTCCCCACCAGGTGGCCCTCCTTCATTCATGTTTCATCTATCCTACACAGGATCGACACTGGCGCCTCGCATCCTATTCAACAAAGCCGTATCGAGTGTCACCGTCTGAACGAAATGCGATGTATGAACAAGTTGAAGTTGAAGTGGAAAGTTTATTTTTGCATCAAAAAACAAGGTACAATAATATACAGCGAAGTGAACAAGATGTTAACGAAGGGTGTTATCCAAGGGTCGTCGAGTCTTTGGGCTGCCCCAGTGATTCTTCTCAGGAAGAAGGATGGCACATGGCGTTTTTGCATTGACTACTGTCGTCTAAATGCAGTTACCAGGAAAGACGTGCACCCCCTTCCCTTTATAGAGGACGCCATTGACTTTTTTTCTGCCTCCTACTTTTCAACCGTTGACCTCAGATCAGGATATTGGCAAATACCTGCCCACCCGGCGGACAGAGAGAAAACTGCCTTTATCAAACCCGATGGCCTTTACGAATTCAGTCTGATGTCATTCGGCCTCTGTAATGCATCCGCCACCTTCGAACGATTCATGGACACGATACTCCGCGGTTTAAAATGGGAGGTGTGTATGTGTTACTCGGACGATGTCGTGATTTTAGGGAAGACGTTCAGTGAGCACAATGAATGTTTAGCTCTTGTGCTGTACTGTATGCGCAAAGTTGGCGTCATGCTGAACTCAAAGAAGTGTCGTTTTGGAGCACGCCAAGCACTAGTTCTTGGACATCTCGTCGCGAAAGACGGCGTCAGACCTATCCCGCAAAGACAGCGGTTGCCTCTTTCAAGCCATCCCAGTCCGCCCAAAGAACTACGGACTTCTTTGAGTTTGCGTTCGCATTTTTTCCGTTTTATTCACCGTTTTGCTGATATTGCACAGCGCCTGATAAGCCTCCTTCATAAAGATGTGGCTTTCGAGTGGACACCTGAGTGCGACTCCGCCTTCCGCCACTTGAAATTTCTACTTACGTCGCATCCTGTTCTCCGCCCTTTCGATCCTTTAGCGCTCACATAAGTGCATACTGACGCAAGTGGTGTTGGAATTGGCGCGGTTTTTGTCCAGCGCTGCGACAGCAAGGAGCATGTCGTGGCGTACGCGAGTCGCTCCCTTAGTAAGCCGGAGCGCAATTATACTGTCACGGAACAGGAATGCCTCGCAATCGTTTTCGCCATAAAACGTTTTCGCTCGTATCTTTATGGACGCCCGTTTACCGTTGTCACAGATCACCATGCCCTCTGCGGGTTAGTTAATCTCAAGGACCCGTGTGGCCGCCTTGCCCTATGGTTGCAAGAGTATGACTTTACAGTCACATACAAAACTGGCCGTAAGCACGCTGACACAGAATGTCTTTCGCGCCTTCCTCTTCCTTAGACGGAGTCTGACGCCGATGATTCATCGCTTTATCATCCCCAAACCAACGGTCTAACAACGCACTAACCGTACGATAACTAACATGCTGTCCATGTACAGCCGTGAGCAAAAGTGGTATACAACACTCAGGCAGTGACAGAGGCCGAGAAAATTGCATCGAAATGGGATATAGTGCCAGCGTAAGGACGAGCGACATTGGCACATGAATGTGGACAAAAGGGGGCACTGCCACTATTGTCTCGATCTTAGATAGCTGTTGCTAAATAAAGTTGCCAGGCCATTTTCTGAAGCTCTACCACCGGCTGAGTGTTGTATACCACTTTTGCTCACCACTACGTCGACGCAGATCATAAAAACTGTGACAGTGTACTACCGTTCATTACCTACGCTTTGAACACTAACCGTCATGATACCACTGGCTTTAATCCATTCTTCCTGCTCTATGCTCGCCACCCATGGACACCATCCTCCCGTTTTCAGCCAGTGGTGATGAAAATATCTTGGTAGCCGAGACCATATGCTTTGCCGAAGAAGCCTACCAGCTTGCCCGCCTTCGCATCTTAGCGTCCCAGGATCGCTCGAGAGCATGGCACGATGCCTACCACCGTCACGTTATTTACCAACCTGGAGATTTGGTCTTGCTATGGCGGCCTATCAGGAAGCGGGGTCTGTCACAAAAGCTGCCGTGTCAATACGATGGACCATTTGTCGTTCTTGCCCAAATTAGCGTGCTCTCAAGTCGTGCTCTTGCTGAAATCAAATAGCGGAAATGGCACGAGCAATGACATGGAGTGGTAAAAAGGAGGCAGCAGATGCTGTATTGGTGCAACTAATTTCGCTCTAAAATAGTATACACGCAGCAGCGCTCGGTAGAGAGCTCATTGGCAGGTACGATAGGGCGTATGCCTGGATCCGGGGCCTACAGCTGGCATGGGGCCAGTGCAATGGTAATTAGTGGAAGGAAACGTTTTACTACAATCAACAGAAATGCGTTAAATATAAAAAGTGCCATTTTTTAAATCACACAAAAATCATGCCGTAAGGTATCGCCGTTCATTCGGGCCGGCGTAAATAAAAATACAAAAAAACGCTTCACCACAGCTGTGTTTCTTGGGATATATTTGCCTGTAAGGCTACTTTTAGTTTTCATGCTCAACATTCCTGTACAGAACAACGTAGTCGAAACGGCATAGCCGTCGCTGTGACCGAAGATTGAGAAATTTATTTCGACAATACGCACTGGATTCTGTATCTAAACCGTCTCACAAGCGTCCTTTGCTCAGAGTTTCCCCTGGTGCCATGCCTTTCGCGTCCCATTTAGCATTCATCTGCAAGCCATATTGGACGTTACTTTGTGGTAATGATTTGAACCGAGGACGTATGTGCCACCAGTTGTATGCCGTTAACTGCAAGTGTAGGTGTCCACAGAGAAGGCAGATACAGCACTCTCCTTCCCCCCTCCGAAACAAATCCAACTAAAGGGTTTTAACCAAACTCTGTTACAGTCTCTCAATAACAAACATGAGCAGAATGAAAAGCCGGTGATGAGGGCGCTATCGCGTCTATTGTTGCGACAAATCTTAAGCGTCCTGTTTATTTTTTACTTTCTCTATCTTATTTGTGTTCTCCACAGATTTCTCCTCCTACTAACCTTGTCTTGAGAAACAGTATGAACAGGCATTTACCCTGTAGGTATCTCAGAGTTATTAGAAATGAAGAAATTACCGATGTGACAAGTATAACGATTGTCAGCGTGGCGGATTAGGCAGCAGGGACATTAAAATCATACACAATTCTTTGAATAATAGTATGTTTCGTGATATTGAAGAAATACAAATTAAGCTGGTTAAATACATTTTAGATTGGATCTTACAGCAGCTTTTGTTTATATATAATTTGGTCCGTTTGACAGGAAACTCATCAAACTGCAGGCAACAAAAGTAGTAGTACTGTATAAAGGAGACAACAAAAATAACTTGTCAAACTACCGTCCAATATCTATTCTATCAGTTTTTTTAAGCCTTTCGAAAAATTAATATAAACTAGAATCAGTACATTTGCTGATAATTGTTGTCTAATTTCTTCCGAACATTACGGTTTTCGTAAAGCCAGATCTTTTTAACTGCTATAATAACACAAAAAGAATTTTTTCTACAAATATTTGAAAACAAACAGTTAGTCGCTGGTATTTACATTACTCTAGAGCATCTGATTGTTTAAAACACAGGCCATTCCTCAAAACAATAGAAACATACGAAATCCAAGGTGTGCACCTAGACTTAATACGTCGTACCTGGATCATCGTACACACAGTGTTAAAATAGGCGAAAATTTTTCTCCTTCAAAACGCCTTACTATGAGCGTGCCTCCTGAAAGCATCCTGGGGCCCCATTCATTTAATTTTTATGGCAATAATATTGTAAATATTAGTGCAAGGCCCCGAGTACATAATATAGCGGATTACACAACACACTTATTTTGAAGCAATGACTATAGCCAGCTTGTAAATGGCATAAATCAATCACTTGAGCACATGGAGCAAATTGATTCGTTAGAGATAAATGTAACAAAAGCAATGTTCTTTCCCCCAAGACAGTCATCGTTGACAATCATACGTGTCTTTAAACTTTAGGACATGCTTCTATTGAAATCGTTGATGAAATAAAGCACTCGGTGTTTACTTTCACAAAACATATGTCCTGGGATAGTGACGTAAATGGAACAATTTCACACTTGTCAAAAACAGTAGGTATATTACTGAAATTCATTTTCCTTCTACCAGCCAAAATTGAGCTTCATATATACAATTAGTTGTTTTTCTATCCACTAAACTACCGTTTTCTTGCATGGGGTGAAACTACACAAACAAGTTTCAATCAATTATACACACTCCAGGAAAAGGCGGTTCGCCATATAGCAGGAGCTGACTACTACGCTAACACCATTCCGGTTTTCATGAGATTTAGAATAATGCCAGTGGCCTATTTCAATTCGTACAACTCAGCCATTTGCTGCAAACCGCACATAGCTACCTCTGAGTCTAAACAACTTTCGATCGCCAATTTAAGAGCCCTTATACGAACATAAACTACACGTTCTACAGATACTTGCATTGTGCCAGCAAATGCTCGCATATGTTCTGCCCTCTCTGTTAAATTATCTTCGCAAAACTAAAGTGATATTGAAAAGGTTAAGAAGAAAACAATACACTTATACGCGTGACGTTTTTTTTTTCATAATTTTATATTTCCTGGATTTTATGCCACATTCATTTTGATAATATTCACTGATCCTGTGGATTATCCATGTTGTGCAGTTATACTGAATTTTTCCGCATACTGAATTATGTAGGTTAAGAAAGACGATGTTTTGTAACTCTTG